>NC_092712.1:176015407-176640407 GCF_047496885.1 Scyliorhinus torazame
ACCAAGAAAGCACAACAGCGCCTATACTTCCTCAGGAAACTAAGGAAATTCGGCATGTCCACATTAACCCTTACCAACTTTTACAGATGCACCATAGAAGGCATCCTCTTGGGCTGCATCATAGCCTGGTATGGCAACTGCTCGGCCCAGGACCGCAAGAAACTTCAGAGAGTCGTGAACACCGCCCAGTCCATCACACGAACCTGCCTCCCATCCATTGACTCCATCTACACCTCCCGCTGCCTGGGGAAAGCGGGCAGCATAATAAAAGATCCCTCCCACCCGGCTTACTCACTCTTCCAACTTCTTCCATCGGGCAGGAGATACAGAAGTCTGAGAACACATACGAACAGACTCAAAAACAGCTTCTTCCCCACTGTCACCAGACTCCTAAATGACCCTCTTATGGACTGACCTCATTAACACTACACCCTGTATGCTTCATCCGATGCCAGTGCTTATGTAGTTACATTGTATATGTTATGTTACCCTATTATGTATTATCTTTTATTCCCTTTCTTTCCATGTACTTAATGATCTGTTGAGCTGCTCGCAGAAAAATACTTTTCACTGTACCTCGGTAATGTGACAATAAACAAATCTAATCCAATCCAATTTGGCTCCCCTTCCTTCTGGGCACTGTCAGCCTGTGCTTGACTGCCCCTCCTTCTATTCTCCTCCACCCCATCTGATCTACTCGAGGGTCACTGTCAATGTCAGAGCCGCATCAGGATGTCTGATTAGCACACACAGCTAATTGAAGTTATGACGATGGTGCCCAAGGCTCAATTTCCAACGAGCGTGGATCTGCAGCTTTTGGTACACACTTTGATACTCAACAAATTAGTGCCTGAAAATGGGCTTGGACAAATTTCTCCCCTCACTGTTTATTTTCTTAATATATCTAACTAAAGTATCAGACTCAATTGTATCATCCAATCATCTACCAAAATAAGACCAACTGATCATATTTATTGACAACAGCATTAGTTCTGCTATACTTTGTTTTCTTAGTTTCTTTCCAAAACTAAGCTTTTGTTATACGATGATCAGAATATTGCAAACCGTGCGGAGAGCCTTATTTATTCAGTTCACCAGATAGACTTGCAACACTTCTGAGGTAGATGGTTCTCTCCCTGGGGAAATTAAACGCAGATTTATATATTATTGATGACTGCTCTTTTCCTTACACGTGTTCATTTAATTGTGTTAATATAGTCATATTGTCAAATAATTAGAGGATCTGGGTTTGGGTAGATTGCCAAAATGTTGAGTCAAATCAAATGAAGCTTTGTACAACCATTCAACATTGTAGTTTGTGAGAGTTGAACATGAAATATCATCTTTTAGGCTTTAATCACATTTTGCAGTTTGACTTAGAATCACATGCATCATGCAGCCAACATCATTACAGCCTGGCGTACAGGAATAATGTAATTTATTGACACTCCACTCTTACATCTTTCAGGAAGCAGGTTCGACATACTGACATCTGCATTCTATGAAAAATAACAAGACACGCAGGTTGGCATTTCTTGAGAAATATCCATGACCATTTCAATTGAACATCTGCAGGTTCGGAGACTGACATTTTTGGCATCATGGTGACAATTTGGAAAATCAGAACGTGTACACCTATATCCATGCAAATTAAACAAAGGAGGAGCTATCATTTGTGTAACACATTGCATCAGCTTTGTGCATCCCAAAGTGCTTTAGACAAATGGAATACTCATGGAGATAGTGGCGTAATGGCATTGTCGCTGGACCAGAGATCCAGAGTCATGCTTTGGGGACCTGGGTTCAAATCCCGCCATGGCAAATGGTGAAATTTGAATTCAACAAAAATCTGGAATTCAAAGTCTAAAGTTGTAAAATCCCATCTGGTTCACTAATGCCCTCTGTCATCCTTACCTGGTCTGGCCCTATATGACATCCCGACCCTCAGGGCAATAAATGCTACCCCAGCCAGCGACGCCCACATCCCATTAAAAAAAATCTATTTAGCCTATTTGTGCTAACAGCACATTAATGAATAACAAGGTGATCGCTTTTGACATAATTAAGAGATCATGGGTGCGATTTAATGGAAAGGTTTCTCAGTGTGGTAGCGAGCAGTGCCCCCTATGTGTCCCCACAGGAGACGTTGGCCCACAACAGATGGCAGGGTCCAGATGAGTGGTGGGGTGCCGGACATCAGAGTCCTCACCCACAACGAGGAACAGGCTGTGGAGATCGAGGGGTGGCCGAGGACAGATTTGTCATTGACGTAGAGGTTGGCGTATGGTGCTAAGGTAAGGTTCCACTAGCCCCCACCCAGGTGATCTGTCACACATGAGTTGCTGATGAAAATGAAATGAAAATGAAAATCACTTATTGTCACAAGTAGGCTTCAAATGAAGTTATTGTGAAAAGCCCCTAGTTGCCACATTCCGGTGCCTGTTCAGGGAGGCTGTTACGGGACTCGAACCGTGCTGTTGGCCTGCCTTGGTCTGCTTTCAAAGCCAGCGATTTAGCCCTGTGCTAAACAGCCCCTGTGATGCCATAAAGAATGACTCAAACTTCCCACTGACCACAAGTCCATTGTCCCGCAGGACCCTCATCCGACGGCTCCACCCCCTGTCTCCCATGAGAACACCTTGGAGGGGAGCTCCGAAGAGACCACTCTTTTCGCGGCACTGCTGTCATCCCCACACTCCACCAACACAGAGATACACATCTCGGTTGGCGACAATAGTGGACAGGCTTCTGGGGCACATTCTGGTGAACACCACACAGCTGCCGATACATATCGGGTGGAGGCAGGAACGCGTGGGTGAGACAGCAGTCGGAGGTCTGCTGGAACCCAAGACTCAGCTGGGACCTAGTCAGATGCTGAGCCTCTGGACCTGGTGAGGTACCCTCAATAATGATGCTTAGAGATTAAACAGTAAAGAAGGCTTTATTAGGCTAATAACTATGCTACAGATTTGGACGAGAGCTGACTGCTATACAGACCATGAGGCAGGCCTTTATGTAAGGCTCCCAGATGGGCGGAGCCAGAGGCGGAGTCCCCAGGGTTCCAAGCCTGGTCTTAAAGGGGACATCACCTTACATGATGATAAGGCAGTAACCGTTCATCACATTCACCCCCTGTTTAAAAAGGAGTCCGGCGGGGGTGAAGCGCCATCATAGGTCCATCCGTCTCGGCGGCCGGATCGTCCTCCTCGATCTCCTCAGTTCGGGCGGTGGTGCGGCGGGCACGGATGTCCCGGTTGAGGGCACATCCGGGAGCACAGCGGTCGGAGCTTCGGTCCGGGTCGGGGCAGAGGAACTAGGCAGGGCCGGGGGTAGCGGAGCCGGCGCCGGCGGGGTGTGTAAAGGGGGGGCGCAATGGGGGGCGCACGGTAGGAGCTCACCAACGGGTGGTAGGAAGGGGGGGGTGTTGTAGGGGGCGACGGGTCCTGCAGGGGAGCGGCGCGGGAAGGGGCGTCTGTGGTGGAGGATCCAGCGGGCGCCAGATCCCGGAGGGAAACCGTATCTTGCCTGCCGTCGGAGTACTCCACATAGGCGTAACTGGGGTTGGCGTGGAGCAGTCGGACCTTTTCAACTAGGGGGTCCGTTTTATGGCTCCTCGCGTGCCTCCGGAGAAAAACAGGTCCCGGAGCCGTCAGCCAAGGTGGAAGCGAGACCCCGGAGGTAGACTTCCTGGGGAAGAGAAACAAGCGCTCATGAAGGGTCTCATTTGTGGCCGTGCAGAGGAGTGACCTAATGGAGTGTAGGGCATCGGGTAGGACCTCCTGCCAGCGGGTGGTTGGGAGATTTCTCGACCGCAGGGCCAGAAGGACAGCCTTCCACACGGTCGCGTTCTCCCTCTCCACCTGCCCGTTTCCCCGTGGGTTATAGCTGGTCGTTCTGCTCGAGGCGATGCCTTTGCTGAGCAGATACTGACGCAGTTCATCGCTCATGAACGATGTACCCCGGTCGCTGTGGATATAAGCAGGGAAACCGAACAGGGTGAAGATGCTGTGCAGTGCCTTAATCACCGTGGCTGAGGTCATGTCGGTGCAGGGAATGGCGAATGGGAAACGGGAGAACTCATCGATCACGGTGAGGAAATAGGCATAACGGTTGGTGGACGGGAGGGGCCCCTTGAAGTCCACGCTCAGTCGCTCAAAGGGGCCCGAGGCCTTCACGAGCCGAACCTTGTCTGGCCGATAGAAGTGCGGTTTGCACTCCGCACAGACCTGGCAGGCCCTGACCATGGCCTTGACCTCCTTGGTTGAGTAAGGTAGGTTGCGGGACTTGATGAAATGGACGAGCCGGGTAACCCCCGGGTGGCAGAGGTCATTGTGGATGGCTTGCAGGCGGTCCTCCTGCGCGTTGGCGCATGTGCCGCGGGACAGGGCATCTGGGGGCTCGTTGAGCTCCCCTGGATGATACTTGATATCGAGTAGGTGGAGAGTTCGATCCTCCACCTCAAAATTTTATCGTTTTTCATTTTGCCCCGTTGCGTGTTATCGAACATATAGGCGACCGACCGTTGGTCGGTGACGAGGGTAAACCTCCTACCGGCGAGGTAGTGTCTCCAGCACCGCACAGCCTCCACAATGGCTTGTGCCTCCTTTTCGACTGCAGAGTGTCGAATCTCGGAGGCGGTGAGGGTTCAGGAGAAGAACGCTACTGGTCTGCCTCCTTGATTGAGGGTAGCAGCCAGGGCGATGTCTGATGCATCGCTCTCTACCTGGAAAGGGATGGTTTCGTCCACCGCGTGCATGGCGGCCTTGATGATGTCGGCCTTGATGCGGTTGAAGGCCAATTGAGCCTCGGCCGAGAGGGGAAAAATGGTGGTCTTTAGGAGTGGGCGGGCTTTGTCCGCATACTTGGGGACCCACTGGGCGTAATAGGAGAAAAGCCCCAAGCACCGTTTGAGGGCCTTGAGGCTGCGGGGGAGAGGGAGTTCCTTAAGGGGGCGCATGCGGTCAGGGTCGGGACCTAGGACCCCGTCTTCCACGACATAGCCGAGGATGGCCAGCCGGGTGGTGTGGAAAACGCATTTGCCCTCGTTATAGGTCAGGTTAAGGGCTCGGGCAGTCTGGAGGAACTTTTTGAGGTTAGCGTCATGGTCCCGCTGATCATGGCCGCAGATGGTGACATTGTCCAAGTACGGGTATGTAGCCCGCAAACCGTACTGGTCCACCATTTGGTCCATCGCCCTTTGAAAGACGGAGACCCCATTTGTGACGCCAAAGGGGACCCTGAGGAAGTGGAAGAGCCGGCCGGCTGCTTCAAAGGCAGTATAGGGGCGGTCTTTTGGTCGGATGAGGAGCTGGTGGTCGGCAGATTTGAGGTCGACCGTGGAAAAGATTCGGTATTGGATGATCCGATTTACCATTTCCGCGATGCGAGGAAGGGGGTACGCATCAAGCTGCGTGAATCGGTTTATGGTCTGGCTATAATCCACGACCATCCGTTTCTTCTCCCCGGACCGGACTACCACCACTTGCGCTCTCCAAGGGCTGTTGCTAGCCTCGATGACCCCCTCTCCCAGTAAACGCTGGACCTCTGACTTGATAAAAGCCATATCTTGGGCACTGTAGCGCTGGCTCCTGGTGGCGACGGGCTTACAGTCGGGAGTGAGGTTAGCGAATAGCGAGGGGGGTGCGACTTTCAGTGTCGCAAGGCAGCACACCGTGAGGGGGGGCAAGGGTCCGCCGAACTTCAGTGTCAGGCTTCGGTGGCTGCACTGGAAATCCAGTCTGAGCAGCAGGGGGGCACAGAGGTGAGGGAGGATATGAAATTTGAAACGGGTGTATTTGGCACCCTGGATCGAGAGATCCGCAATACAGTACCCCGTGATTTGTACCGAGTGGGACCCAGATGCGAGGGCTATGGTTTGGGATGTGGGATGGGTGCGTAGGGAGCAGCGCCTTACCGTTTCAGGGTGGATAAAGCTCTCCGTGCTCCCGGAGTCGAAGAGGCATGCAGTGTCGTGCCCGTTGACCTGGACCTGCATCATGGAGTTCTGCAGGTGTTTTGGCCGAGTTTGATCGAGGGTGATCGCACCCAGTCGCGGGTAGTCGGAGTCGTAAAATGTCCGCTGCCGTTGGTCGCACGTGTCGGGTCGAGAAGATGGCCGCCGACCAGATGGCCGCTCCCATGATTCGCACGAGGCTGATGACGCGTCAGAAGAGGACGTGTCGGGTCGGTGCGTAGCAGCATTGCGAGGCCTGCGGGCCTGAGAGCCTGATTTTCGGGCCGGCTGTTCTTTGTTTTTCTGGCCCCTGGGTCTGGCCAGGCAGACCCTCGCAAAGTGCCCTTTCTTCCTGCAGTCGCTGCAGATCGCGGAGCGGGCTGGGCAGCGTGGGCGTGGGTGCTGGCCCTGCCCGCAGAAATAGCAAGGTGTGCCCCCATGGTGAGCGGGTCGCCGCATGGCGCAGACCTGTAATACGGGTGAGTCTGAGGAAGTCCGGGGGGGGCTGGCAGAGTCCGCGGGGTACGTACCCAAGTTATCTCGGGCCACCTCCAGCGAGGAGGCGAGCGTTAGCGTCTCCTGGAGGTCTTTTGCCCCGTTTTCGAGCAGTCGCTGCCGGATGTAGGTCGAGCGGATGCCGGACATGAAAGAATCTCTGATGTGCAGGTTCATATGGACTTCCACTGTCACATCCTGATGGTCACAGTCCCTGGCCAGCGCGGTGAGTTTCTCAACAAACTCGTCGAGCGATTCCCCCGAGCGCTGCCGGCAGGTAGAGAGCAGATGCCGGGCGTGCACCTCATTGACGGGTTTGACAAACCGCTTGCGGAGCAACTCAATCGCTTCCTCATAAATCATCGCCTTTTCGAGCGTGGCGGAGATTCTGTGACTCACCCGGGCGTGGAGTAGATGCAGCTTGCGTGGCCCCAACATGGGAGTCTCTGCGGAGTCCAGGTAGGCCTCGAAGCACCACAGCCAGTATTAAAAAATTTCCTTTGCCTCCGGCGTTCGTGCTTCCAGATTGAGCTTCTCTGGTTTTAGGCCTGCGTCCATCCTGAATCTAGTTTAGCCTAATAAATTGAGGTACCCTCAATAATGATGCTTAGAGATTAAACAGTAAAGAAGGCTTTATTAGGCTAATAACTATGCTACAGATTTGGACGAGAGCTGACTGCTATACAGACCATGAGGCAGGCCTTTATGTAAGGCTCCCAGATGGGTGGAGCCAGATGCGGAGTCCCCAGGGTTCCAAGCCTGGTCTTAAAGGGGACATCACCTTACATGATGATAAGGCAGTAACCGTTCATCACACCTGGTTCACCCGGAGCGGATGCAGTCGATAGGGAGTGACCGTAACATTCAGAGGGAGATGTCAGTAATACTCCAGCAGCTCCCAGAGGCTACGGCATAGGAGATGGTGCCAGCAATGAGTGGCACTAAGGCCAACACTGCTGGGATGGTGATTACAGTGGGAGCCTGGCGCAGGATGTTGATAGCATGAGTGGTGGTGACGGTCATGGCTGTGCGCCTCAACAGCATGTCCCAGTCGTTGGGGGATGTGTCCCCCAAGGTGGATCTTGATGAAATGAAAAAAATGAAAATCGCTTATTGTCACAAGTAGGCTTCAATGAAGTTACTGTGAAAAGCCCCTAGTCGCCATATTCCGGCGCCTGTTCGGGAAGGCTGTTGCGGGAATTGAACCGTGCTGCTGGCCTGCCTCGGTCTGCTTTCAAAGCCAGCGATTTAGCCCTGTGCTAAACAGCCCCTAGATGAGGCGCTGCGGAGCATGTTCCAGACTCGGGTGGGCTTTGCCAAGGTGCTGCGGAGCATGTCCCAGTCCCAGCATCACCGAGGGTGTCGACACTGTGCTGCAGACAATGGGGAACCCCAGGGCGGGCGGAGCCAGAGGAAACAGGGGCAGCCAGGGCTCCATCCAGCACCCACTCCATCCCGAGGTGTACACCTGGGCCCTATGGACACCGACCGGGAGGAGGGGGTACAGGATGCCAAGCCGGAGCCACCCTAAGGAGTGGCGTCGGCAACCACCAGCTCCCCCCAGACCCCCCCCGACAACGGCACAGGCATACCACATACAGGTGATGGGTGTGAGCGTGCACTCAGTGGACAGGCAGGAGTCAGACTATCACATAGATTGATGAGCAAAAGAGCTCAGCTCTCAGTGGGTTATTATCACCCTCCCCTGTCCTAGACAGTAACCCACTGACAGCACTAACACAGTCCAATCGCCCTGGAGTGATGTTACACAGACAATGGGAGGGTGGAATCGGGTGGGGGAAGGGGGAAGGGAGAGGGAGAGGGAGGGAGAAAGCTGAGGGATGAGGGGATGGCAAGGGGAGGGAAGGGGGAGAATGATGGATGAGGCCATGTCGTATGTGAAGCAGGCGAGGATGAGGGCCTCCCTGGCCCTCAGGATTTCCGGACCCTCTCCTCTGCCGCCTGTCCTCCATCCTCCAGCTGGTTCCACGGATCCTCCCCGAACTTGTCCTCCAGTCCCTCCTGGTCCGACGCCTCCTCATTCTCCTCCCTTCGGAGGTGGCCACATGTTCCCCCCCCCTCCATGTCCTGCATGTTACCCCGCTGCTGTGACAGGTTGCGCAGGGCACAGTAGACCACCGCAAATCATCCGACCCTCCGGGAAATGTAGTGCAGTACACCACCAGAGCGGTTGAGGCACCGGAACCTCATTTGAGGAGTCTGATGCACCACTCAATGACAGCCCTGGTTGCCACATGGGCCTTGTTGTATCGGGTCTCCGCATCAATCTCCAGCCTCCGAACTGGCGTCATTAGCCAGTCCTCAGCGGGTACCCCTTACCCCAAGAGCCAACTGGCCATCCTGGTGTGGTCCTCGAAGAGGCCTGGATGACTGACTGCCCCTGGATGTAGCTGTCGTGCACACTCCCTGGGAAGCGTGCACACTAGTGCATGATCTTCATGTGGTGGTCACATATGGACTGGACATTCAGGGAGTGGAACCACTTCCCGTTGATGTAGGTGTTCTTTGATGGCCCGTGAGTGCAAGGTGGCATGTGTGCCATCCACTACTCCCTGGCCCTGGGGAATCCAGGCATTGGCAGAGAATCCTGATACCCAGGCATCCTGTTGGGCCTGGTCCTTGTCAAAATTTATATAGTTCACTGCATGGGAAAACAGGGTATCCGTGACCTCATGAGTGCACTTGCGGGCTGTAGCTTGTGAGATGCCACACAAGTCCCCACTCGAGGATCCTGAGGCATAGAAGTTCAGACCTGCGGTGGCCACCGGGAGCAGGTATCCTCTTGCTCCACGTGGTGCCAAGTTCACAAGAACATGGCACAGGTGCTGCAACATCGCATTGTTGAGGTGGAGCCTCTTGTGGCACACGCTGTTCGTCACCTGTTCAAAAGACCGGTGATAGCCCAAGGTGCACAGGGTCCCCCCCGGCCTGCTGGGCAGCCAGGTTCTTAGGATGTGGGGCGAGGCCCTGCACATGGGCCGCCACCGCCTTTAGCCGCTGTCGACACTGCTGGCATTGCCTTCTCCGACGTCTGGCCGCCTGGCCTGCCAGAGTACCACGAGGGTAGCTTCTGCGAGGTCCACAATTCCATGTAATATCTGTAAGGAATTGGAAAAGGTGCGCGATTGACAACCAGCGGTGTCTTCCACCCTGGGATGCTCCATTCCGTCATGTTTCTCCCCCCCCCACACATCCCCTGTCACCCAAGACGCTCTGCCCAGGCACCCCTGGTCGCAGCAGGGCCCCTGCTCACTGGGCTTCACACCCTTTACCCTAGACCCCACACGTAACGTTACCTGAACTGACCCTGGTCCCCTTCGCAGTGCACACACCCACCCTCTGGTTGCAAAATGTCCTCGGTGCTGGAGCCCAGCCCCTGGGTGTTCAGATGTTGGCCGTTCAGGCACGGTGTCCAGGTATCATGGTCTGATTGTGATGCTAGGCAATAAATCCCACATGCTACTTGGCATGCCTACTCATGGGAATCCACGCGAGAGCAGGAGAGCATCCCAGGAACAACATCAGGCATACCAAAAAATGAGGTGTAGCTACAAAAAATGTTGCAGCTACAACACAGGACTATTTGTATGGCAAACAAGATGAGCAGCAAGTATTAGACAGAACTAAGTGATTCCGCAACAAACACATCAGATCTATGCTCTGCCATCCTGCCACATCCAGTCATGAATGGTGGTGGACAATTAAACAACTCACTGGAGGAGGAAATGCACAAATATTCTCATCCTCAATCATGGAGGAGCCCAGCACATATTTTCAAAAAATAAGTGTTATGGGCCAGAGTTTAGAGAACACCAAAGTATATCATGGAGTTCACCTGATCTACAACTTTTAATAGATTTTGGTTATGAGGAGCACAAGGGCCCACTTTCCAGGTGTGATGCAACAGAGATCTTAAGTATTTTTAAACAAAACAATGTTTATTCTATGAATCCAGTTAACATTTTATAAACGCACAGTAAACATCTCATCAACTACGAACACAAATACACCCCCCCAAGATACAGTAACCCTTAGTAACTCTCCTAACAACATCCATAAGCCAAATGCCCCTTTTTCCTACAAAAACTGTAGGTTTGCATTCCTTACAGAAACAGGTATTACTTTGAAATTATCAAGTGATCTCGAGACATTCTTTAGCATGCAGAGAGAGAGACCAAAATACACCTTCTTGGTTTGGATGCAGCTCCCCAACTGAAAACCGAAAGTAAAATTCAGAGCCAAAAACAGCTTCCAGCTCAAAACGAAAGTAAAACTAGAGCCAGAGCCCAGCTAAACCCACACAATGACATCACCGCAGCCACTTGAGAAGACAAACATTTCTTAAAGTTACATTCCCATGACACAAGGCTGAGGCATTTGCAACAATCTTCAGCCAGAAGTGCCGAGTGGATGATCCATCTCGGTTTTCTCCGGAGGTCCCCAGCATCAGAGATGTCACTCCACGTGATTCACTCCATGTCATATCAAGAAAGGGTCGAAGGCACTGGATACTGCAAAGGCTATGGGGCCTGACAATATTCCAGAAACGGTACTGAAGACTTGTACTCCAGAACTTGCTGCACCACTAGCCAAGCTGTTCCAGTACAGCTACAGCACTGGCATCTTCCCAGCAATGTGGAAAATTGCCCATGTACGTCCTGTACACAAGGAACAGGACAAATCCAACACAGTCAAATACCACCCTATCAGTCTACACTCCATCATCAGCAAAGTGATGGTGATGGAAGGAGCCATCAACAGTGCTATCAAGCGGCACTTACTCAGCAATAATCTGCTCATGGACACCTTTGGGCTCCGCCAGGGTCACTCAGCTCCTGACCTCATTCCAGCCTTGATTCAAACATGGACAACAGAGCTGAATATCAGAGGTGAGATGAGAGTAACTGCCATTGACATCAATGCAGCATTTGACCAAGTATGGCATCAAGGAGCCCTAGCTAAACTGGAGTCAATGGGAATCAGGGGAAAACTCTCCTGGTTGGAATCATATCTAGCACAAAGGAAGATGGTTGTGATGGTTGGAGGTCAATCATCTCAGCTCCAGAACATTACTGCAGGAGTTCCTCAGAGGAGTGTCCTTGGCCCAACCATCTTCCACGGTTTCATCAATGATCTCCCTTCCATCATAATGTCAGAAGTGGGGATTTTTGCGAATTGCTGCACAATGTTCAGCACCATTTGCAGCTCCTCAGATAATGAAGCAATCCATGTCCAAATGCAGCAAGACCTTGACAATATCTAGGCTTGGGCTGACAAGTGGCAAGTAACATTCATGCCATATAAGTGCCAGGCAATGACCATCTCCTACAAGAGAGGATCTAACCACCTCCCCTTGACATTCAATGGCATTACCATCGCTGAATCCCCCAAAATCAACATCCTGATAGAAACTGAACTGGATAAGCCATATTAATACTGTGACTTGGAACTCTACAGCGAGTAACTCACCACCTGACCCCCCCAAAGCCTGTCCACCATCTACAAGGCACAAGTCAGGAGTGTGATGGAATACTCTCCACTTGCCTGGATGAGTTCAGCTCCAGCAATACTCAAGAAGCTCAACATCATCCAGGACAAAGCAGCCCAATTGATTGCTCCCCCTTCTACAAATATTCAAACCCTCCACCACCGATGAACAGTGGGAGCCATGTGTACCAGCTACAAGATGCATTGCAGTAACTCAGCAAGTTTCCTTAGATAGCACTTTCCAAACCCACAACCACCACCATCTAGAAGGACAAGAGCAGTAGATACCTGGGAACCCCACCACCTGGAGGACCCCCCCCCCCCGTGTCACTCATCACACTGACTTGGAAATATATTGCGGTTTCCTTCACTGTCACTAGGGCAACATCCGGGAACTCTCTCCCGAACATGACAGTAATTGTACCGACATCGCAAGGACTGCAGTTGTTCAAGAAGGCAACTCACCACCACCTACTGAAGGGTAACTAGTGATGGGCAATAAATGCTGGCCTAACCAGCGATGGCCACATCCCATAAATGAATTTTTTTTAAAAAGGCATGAAGTGCTCACGTAACTACAATTGCTTATTTCCAATTAGCAATAGCTTTCAGCCACGCAGCCAGAGGTCAGTGAGAGTTATGTGTTGTTGGCAGAGCAGACAGGCAGTGACTGGGATTGACCCCGGAAAGGGAACACATGATCCATGGGGTGGCATGGTGGACCCACGGGTGCTGAGACACCCATCTCCCCCCCCCCCCCCCCCACTGCCCCAGGCCATGGGCGGGCACCCCCCTCGCCACCACCACAAACTATGGCGGGCCACCCCGACCGAGACTGCCCACCCCGGAGGCTCCCCCACCCGCTCCTATGTCCACCGGGGTCAGCAACCCCAGTGCCCCGGACCCATTGCCCATGAGCGAAGCTGGCTACCAACCTCCTTAGATCCCCACAGCAGCTCTTCCGCGAGCTTCACGTTTTTAAAAAGGTATTCTAATTTGCACCCGTGTGACCATTGCTGGGGAGGCAGCACTGAAATACATTACTTGTTGTGTTACATATATATCCATCGAGTCACTGTACAGAGGTCTGTGTGGTAAGCAGAGGAATTTAAAAATCATTCTTGCCTTCTGCCTCCCACATTTCTCCCTAGATAACTTTCCCTCCCTTTTTTCTGTCACTTTCTGTGCCAAGTTAAATGATTTCAATCTTCATTTAAACTCCCCTTGGCCTTTCTCCTCTGAATTCACACTCCACGTGTCCTCATTAAACCTTTCCCTCAATGTAAAACCTTAATTATATTTATAGACAAACTTTCCAAATTGTCATCTCCTGTGGCCTCTCTACTCACATGGCTTTGATCATCTACAAGGTAATTTCCAACCATTTGCTGCTATCCCTCACCACCCAGGTACTCATTACTCCCTTCGAACACCATGCCCTTCTGCATCTGCTCTAGAAAACCCGTGCAAAATTATTTATAACTGCATTTTTAAATGCATAACTACAAAGATTGAATCTTTCTTTAACTGAAATATTCCTGCAGCCATTAATTTGCTCCCCAATCCCACTCATCCCATTAAATCAGTTGTAAACAGCAAAGTTTTCCCCAGCAGAAACCTTGAGTTCTTACTTAATTTACAGGCTTTCATTGAAAGTTTCAGTACATCCAGGGCTTGTTGCTCTTTTTAACCTTAGTCTATTTGCTCTGTTTAGGTCACCTTTGCTCATGAGTCACCAGGTATCTTTATGATACCGCCACATGGTTCAAGTTCAGGTTATGATTAATAACACAGCACACCGCTTAGTAAGGATTAAAACAACGGTCATTTATTATATACAACAAGCAATATTAATACCCTAATACTACTTTCTATATAATAAACCTATCACTACTGGCCAATACTTAACTTAGGAAGAGCCCACCAGGTCAGGGAAACGAATGGCTTGTCCAATCAAATCTGGCCCGCGGGATTCAAAAGGTTGCTACAGGTCGGTGGCTAGGTGTCTCTACCGGATAGCAATCGTTGGATTCAAACTTACTGCTGCCGGTGGCTGGCCTTGCGAAGGTCTCGAGCAGGCGAAGATGAGAGAGAGAGAGATCTGAACTTGGACCTTTACTTTTATAGGGCCCAGGGGCATCCCGCCTCCCGGGGCGGCCCTTGACCCTGAGTCCCAAGTGATTGGATTCTGTCCCCAGTCTCTGGGGTCGATGTGTCCAATGGTGAGGCGATTCCTTGATCGGGGGGTGGTCGCTCACCTGTCTTTGTTTCGGCCACTGCAGGCGCCGACAGGTCTGGCCCGGTATTCAATTGCTAATATGTTGCAATTGTTCCCGGGGATAGCCGATTTAACTGTGGATGTCTGAGTAGATTAGGTGTAAACAGTCCTGAATGCAACTGCGGATACCTGGGTTGATGGGCTGTTGATAGCCCTGAGTATCGATCTGGGCTACGTTCCCAGAGCTGAATATGCAAACCTGTCTGCAGCTGCCTGCTTGTGTCTTCTTGGCTGCTTTTCCCAGCAGTCTTTCGGGTTAGCCGTTTTAAACTGGGTTTTGGCCAGATTAATCGGAACGCAGCCATTTTACATGGCTACAGGCTATATTCCCTGTTGTATCTCTTTTTGTCTCTGCTGCTATGGCCTGGATTTCCACCCTGACATTCTGGAAATCCCAAGTCCCATCCCCAAACATGGCATTTCTCATTTTTGCAGAAGTGGGAATGGTGTCAGGCCAGGGTTTGAGTTTGTATGGTTTACAGGGTCAACTGACCATTGAAATCATCAGCTGCCTCTACTGAAGTGGCATTTTGGTAGGCCAGGAGTGTGAAACACAAAAAGTGTGCATATTAGACCAGGTAAGAGAAGATCTGAATTTTGTAGATTTGTTTGAGTAATCAGGGTAACCCATTTGGAGAGATCAGATACTCCTTTGGCTCTGCTCCAGGCACACAGATGGAGGTCAGGTGATCTGTGGAATTGTTAAAAGTAGGCATAATTGTGCGTGAAAAGTAACTCATTACTGTCAAGCATGTTCAAACTGTTAACAGACCTATCAAGATTAACTGTCAAGATCCTGAACGGCTTTAACAGGTGGATGCGGAGTGAACATTTCCTCTTGTGGGAGAATCTCGACCTAGTCACCACTGTTTAAAAATAAGGGATCACCCATTTAAGATGGAGGTGAGGTTAAAAAAATTCTCTCCGAAGGCTGTCCTTTGGAACTCTCTTTTTTTTAAATTTAGAGTCCCCAAATTATTTGTTTTTTTCAATTAAGAGGCAATTTAGTGTCGCCAATTGACTTAAGCTGAACATCTTTGGATTGTGGGGCGAAACTCAAGCAGACACGGGGAGAATGTGCAAAGTCCACACAGACAGTGACCCGGGGCCAGGATCGAACCCGGGTCCTCAATGCCGTAGGCAGCAGTGCTAACTACTGCGTTACCGTGCCGCCCCCTTTGGAACTGTCTTACTGAAAAGAAGGTGGAAGGAGAGTCTTTGAATATTTTTAAGGCCCAGTTGGATAGATTATTGATGACCAAGGAGTGATAGGTTATCAGGTGTAGCCAGAATGCAGATTTTATCAGTCATGATCTTATAAATGGCGGAGCAGGTTCAAAAGGCTGAATAGCCTATTTCTGCTCCTTGTTCATATGTTCGTAAGACTGTCAAGAGGACCTGTCAAGACTGTCAAAGAGAGCTACAAAGCTGGTAAAGCATTTAAAAGACCAGTCTTTAAATATTTGGGCGAAAAATAGCTGGAGTGTTCAAATAATTGCTTGTTGTCGTTACGGGGCACAAGCTTTAGAGAGGGTGCAGAAGAGATTTACCAGGATGTTGCCTGGTATGGAGGGCATTAGCTATGATGACAGGTTGAATAAACTCGGTTCGTTCTCACTGGAACAACGGAGGTTGAGGGGCGATCTGATAGATGTCTACAAAATTATGAGAGGCATAGACAGAGTGGATAGTCAGAGATTTTTTCCCAGGGTAAAGGGGTCAATTACTAGGGGGCATAGGTTTAAGGTGCGAGGGGCAAGGTTTAGAGGCGATGTATGAGGCAAATTTTTTTACACAGAGGGTAGTGGGTGCCTGGAACTCGCTGCCAGAGGAGGTGGTGGAAGCAGGGACGATAGTGATCTTTAAGGGGCATCTTGACAAATACATCAATAGGATGGGAATAGACGGATACGGACCCCCGAAGTGTAGAAGATTTTAGTTTCGACAGTCAGCATGGTCGGCACAGGCTTGGAGGGCCGAAGGGCCTGTCATTGTGTTGTACTTTTCTTTGTTCTTTGTTGGCATGGAGGGTTTAGTGGTTATTGGTTGGTTACAGGAGCATAGTCTAGCATGGGGTCTTGAGCATTATGGGAGTGAGTACAGGGCATAGAGGGTGAAGATGGGACATGGGGAATGTGGGGAAGATTTGGGGGGGAAAAGGGGTGAGATCTGGACAGATGGGTTTATTTTAATGTGTTGGTAAAATTTCTGACAGAGTGCCGATGCAAAAGGCAGACCTTCTAGTCAGCCTGCTCTACCTAACAGCCTCCCCATTTGTTCCAGGAGATATGGGCCTAACTCCTTTTTCGACGCCCCCCCCCGCCCCCCCCCCCCCGCCTCGCACCCCATCCCCATCCCATCTCACTCTGTCCTCCACCCCCACCAACTCCGGAACTAAAATTCCAAATTCCGGGTCTGTTTTTTCTGGTCAGGTTCACAGAACAGGCAAATATCCCGACTCGATGCTCACGACCTGGGAGTAAAAATGCAGGCCTATATTCCTCCATGCAGCTGGAAGTATGGTGAGCAATTGTTCAGCAGGCATTTTAACAGATTTGTTGGGTATTATGATTTGTCAATTTGAACTTAACCTCTGCTAGCTGCTGCTGATTTACAATTGCAAGACAGAGAACTTTGGTATTGTTGTATGAGCGAGCTTTCAATTCTTAGAACCATGCTACAATGGACATGTTTTGAGATTCAAGCTCTCCCTTTCTTATTTAAACAATAATCAGGCCCTGAGATTCAAACCCAGTCCCTTCAATGTATAAATCTTGCACTATATCTCAGAAGATTAAATACACATTTAAGTTAGCTATTGATCTCACAGTGCATTTTGGATATCAGTCCACTGAAAAAATGTAACTTTAAAATACAGTTTTCAAGATTTATAACACTGTCAGGACAATATTTAAAACCAGCATGAGGGACATGTAAAATATAAGGGTTAAAAAGTAGCCTGTTTCTGTTTTGGGTCATGAGTTCTCTAATTCACAACCTGCCCAAACCATTCCATTGAGGTAGGCATCATGCAAACATGGTGCTCCCTCCTTGTTTATTTGCCTGTGCATTGGTCGGAGAACGTCTGAGCTGCTGGCTCCCTGAGTGTTCAGCAGTGGCTGAACAGTGTATCCTGAGGTACAATCAGTTTGTTCATCTTAAAGGCAGTCTGTTCCTCTGAAAGGGAGTTGTACTCAGTGGAAGTGAACTGCTGCAGGTTGTCTGTATTGGCACTGGCTGCATGTAAGAGTTTAACAATGGAGCACCAGAGAAGAGAGCGTCCTCCTTGGTTCTTAAATGCAGAGCTGGATGCCTTGCTGGTGGAGAAGGGCAAGGAAAGAGAGATCTTCTTTCCATGCTGAGAGGTGGGGGGGTTGGGGAGGGGGGGGGGTGCTCGCCCTAAAGAGAAACCCTCAGAAGTGAATGGGAGCAAATGATAAGGAAGATCAGTGGCTGGAGTCTGACACCGTGGCCCTGACAGTCATGCCGTAAGAGGTCCCCTAAACTCATGCAGGTGGTTAACTCAGTGAATGAATCTTCAAAGAATCTGCCCTAGTGACTGCACCATCAATCACTCACTTTTCAATGCACCACACCACCAACACTCACCCGTCAGTAACCCTCACACTCAGGAGTGCGACCTAACATCCAATTACTCCACCTCGCTCTCAGACACATTTCAATGATGCTAGCCTCACACCAGCAACCGTTATTTCCTTTAGCTATTCAGCTATAGCAAGCATATCACCCAATCACAGTGCAAACTAATCAATGGCATGTTTACCCCTCTCTTACAGGACAAGGTAGTCCATAAATCGGGCAGCACGGTAGCATAGTGGTTAGCGCTGTGGTCCTAGGTTCGATTCCCTGCTGGGACACTATCTGTGTGGATTTGGCACGTTCTCCCAGTGTCTGCGTGGGTTTCCTCCGGGTGCTCCGGTTTCCTCCCACAGTCCAAAGACATGCAGGTTAGGTGGATTGGCCATCGTAAATTGCCCTTAGTATCCAAAAAGATTACGAGGGGTTATTGGGTTCGGGGGTTAGGTTGGAAGTAAGGGCTTAAGTGGGTAGGTGTAGACTCGATGGGCTGAATGGCCTCCTTCTGCACTGTATGTTCTATATAAATGACTGGGGGGGGCAGGGCCAATGGACAGAATAGACGTTTATATCTTCTGAGCCCTGTGGAGAAGATGGTGCTCCACGTTATAGGGGTGGCTGTGCTAAGCCTCGGTCATCACGGAGAACATTGAGGATGATGTTATGTTCCTGTCTTTTTGCTCCTTCTGAATTCCCACCTCAACATCACCCTACTATTTGGAAGAATGTGCATGCTGCTGATGGTGTGACCATGGACTTCTTGCTTTCCAACTCACCACTAAATTACTGGATTTCAGGCAAACTCCTGTTACTGTCGAGGAGCATTGAGTATTCCAGCTTCTAATTTGGAGAGGGCATCACCCAGAGTCTCGCCATTCAGAGCCTCTGCTCCATCTCCCTGATGTGTTGCAGACCCAGAGGCACTGAAGCTACAGATCTCATATCTGCTGCAGTCTGTGTGTTGGCAAGTCACCAGATCCTCAGCCCATTCTATGAGAATACAGTGTGGTGAATGTATAATTATGGATAATTCACCAGTGCACTGTATTATGTTATGTTATGTTATTAACTCTGTGGGCACCACCTATGAGCCATTGTGTGGCTTCACCCACAGGTGATATGTTGGGGCATGTACGGGCTCTGCCCATTGCTCCACCCCTTTAGAGGACGTATAAGAGCAGCTGACCTGCGGGGCCGCCTTCAGTATTGTACCGGTCGCAGGCCGGCACAATTCTAAGCTGATTAAAACCACGGTTTACTTCTCCATGTGTCTTCGAGTTAATTGATGGTCGCATCATACAGAAACACTCAAAATGGGGCCTTCAACTTGGCAAATGTTTACAAGCCCCCAGCATCAGCTGTTCTCCCTCTCCTCTCACACTCAATTGTCTCTATCAGAGATTTCAACAGCCACCACATAAACTGCAGTCACAATGAGGTGCAAAACTTGTAAATTGTACTGCACAGAATGACCTAAATCTTATCCATGATCTCAAACAGCCAGAAACTTTCCATTCTGCAAGATGGAGATGTCACTACTGACCTTTGCTGGGCCAATTCAACACATGTCTTGCATTGCTTCCCACATGACCAGTACAGACCAAATCTAACCCACATGGTCAGTACAGACTAACTCTGACCCACATGGTCAGTACAGACTAACTCTAACTCACATGATCAGTACAGACCAAATCTAACCCACATGGTCAGTACAGACCAACTCTGACCCACATGATCAGTACAGACCAAATCTAACCCACATGGTCAGTACAGACCAACTCTGACCCACATGGTCAGTACAGACCAACTCTGACCCACATGGTCAGTACAGACCAACTCTGACCCACATGACCAGTACAGACCAACTCTAACCGACATCAACCTTCATTTATGTGTCATCACCAGCTCAAAGAAGAAGCAATGAAACCTATGCGAAGCCAGTTGGGAGAAATAGCACTAGGCCCTGGAACAATGTATCATAATGATACCACCCCACTACATCCCCAGAGAACAGGCATACAGCCACTTCTGCAAAGCCATCAACAAAGCAGCCACCAAATCCATCCCACAGGGATATCATCCAGTGAGCACCCCCTGACTCGTAGAGGAACGTATTTCTCTCATTCAACACCAGGAGAAAACTAGTGACCCAGATTCAACTGATCACATGATGGAGTCCTTGGACTCTTCCCACCGAGCTAGATGGGAAGAGACCACCAAAAACTTGCATTTGACCCATTTTAGCCAGAAATACTGGAGGTTCCTACACCACCTTGAAGCAGCCCAGTAACCACTAATACCAAGCCGACCATCTCTAAGTGCCAACATACCAGCGAGTCATCTCCCCCATATGGGAAAGGCACCTGATGCACGATCAATGACCGCTAAAGCGAGGTTGTAGTCCAACTGAAGGCTTTAATAAGCTAGATGTTTCCCCCAGCAGCTCAGGTACAGAATGAGGGCTGCTGGGGCGGCACGGGTGTAAGGTTTTCGGGCAATTCGGCCCTTTTTGGACTGTGTTCAACAATAAAACCCAGAGACTGTAAACTGGACACTTTTCAGCCAAAGGAACATAACCAAATTTCCCAGCAGGCTTGGTCCGCTGAGCTGAGTAGGTGCATCGGTATTTACAAACCCCCCCCCCCGGAGCTACAAGGAAGAAGAAGCCAGACAACTAAATAGGGTTAAAAACAGAGACAAAGGGCATGGTAATGCTGTAATTGGCCTGCCTCCAAGCAGGACAATGTGATGGTCATAGCCCCATGCAGATGTAAATGACTTTGTCTCCACCAGAGCGGAATCCCATCAACATAACGAGGTGAGGATAGCAGCGATCTCCGAAGCAGATGGAAGCTCTTGAAAAATCTTCACAAGGGAGCTTAACCTTGTTATCTAAAAGAATAGACTGTCTGGAACTAGTGTATTGCGCTGGGACAGGCCCCGCAAGATAACCGGTGGAAAAAAACCAAGTTGGAGGCGGACCTAGGCGAGGTACTCCAATCTTGACAGGAGCCGCCGGCAGGAACTCACTGGGTGGCGGGGGCGGAGTCGGCGCCAAATTCAAATCGGGACAGGTCTGCCTGGCTGGAAGGGGCGGACCTGCGAGGAAAACCAAGAATTCGACAGGTCTGCCTGGCTCAAAGGGGGCGGGACCAGCAGGAACTCACTGGTGGGAGGGGGCGGAGTCGGCGCCAAATTCAAATCGGGACAGGTCTGCCTGGCTGGAAGGGGCGGACCTGCGAGGAGAACCCACAATTCGACAGGTCCGCCTGGCTCAAAGGGGGCGGGACCAGCGGGAACTTTAAACTTGTACCGATTCAATGCAAAAGGGGCTGGCCGGACACCAGAAAACCCAGGTAAACGGGTATAAAAGGGGTGGCCAAACGGTCATCGAGGCTTCTGTTTTTGGACTGACTGCTCTTAACTTGATCTCTCAAACTTCAACTTGACCTCCTGCTCCAGCCGCAGCCTTGGACTGTAAGTACCCTGCAGCAGCGTGCGAAACTCCCGGGACTTTGATAGTGGTTGAGGCTTTTGGACGGGGGGGGGCTTATTCTGTGTGTTCTTTTACTCTGTTTTTACCATTGCTAAATTGTGTAACAATAAGATTTTACGCTGTGTCCGTTATAGCACTTTCCTGATAGACATAGTTTTGGTAGAGTTTAAGGTTTTATTGTATTTTCTTCTGTTTGGTGATTTTGACCTGGGTTTTTCAATAAACCTCGATTTGAATTGTAATTGGAGTCCGTTTCAATTCTTCGATCTCTCACCAGTGATCTCTGACCAAGTCATATTTAAAAACTCCTCACCCTAATTCCGGGGTCGAGAACCGAGGGTATTCTTGGAACGATTCGAACCCGTTCACTCAGGACAGGCTGCTGGTTAGGTAATAAACAGCAGTGTCCTATTCTCTCTCTTGGGAAAGCTACTCCAGCGAAGTAGGAACCGGGTGGGTGTTTTACCACCGGCAAGAGAGAGAATCACCTGGGCATTGGTGGGGGTCTGGATATCTGTGCGATATAAGCCTCAGGCTTCCGGTAAGGAATAAACGGCAGGCTTGATTCAGTGCTCTCTCCCGCGAAGGTGTCCCAGTGCGGCATCCCCTGGTCTCTGAAGTTTCAGTGCCAGCTGGAGAGAGACACACACAGATATACAAACCCCAGATATCGGCCCAGTAGTGGAGTAAAACAAGAAGGAACCCGCTACATGGGTTCTTATACCCCGCCTATCAGGGCGGAGCTATTATACACTCTAGCCAATAGCAAGCATACAGGTTCTACCAATGGTACTTTAGCCTCTCAGGTACCGTAATACCTATAATACCACAGCACCCCCTGAGGAAAACAATGAAAAAGGAACTAAAGGTTGATTGGAGAGCCTTTCTAAGGCATTACAATTTCAGATCATGCCCTGCACCCTTCACCGCAGTGGAGTTTGACAATGTGTTGCAAAAAAAAAAATCAAGCTCGGCACTGCTTTCAAACTTAGAGGTGGCCCCTGGTTGCAAAGCAACAGCTCAGTCCTTTTCTACACTTGTTTGCTTTTCTTGTTGTAAACTCTCAAAGTACAATGCAGACACAGTTTGAAATGAAACCAAAACCCCCACAACATAGAAACACCTTACGTTAATATGAATCTAACGAGAGATTTAAAACTTTCTTACGCAGAAACACTGAATTAAACTCACTTAAATCTATACCATGGGTGGGATTCTCCGATCCTGCGCCGGGTCAAAGAATCGCCGGCGGGAGGCGCGTATCCCGCAATGCCGGACTGTTGATTCTCTGGCGACCTGGGAAACAGCACCAATGGCGGAGGCACGCCGGTCGGAGGTTGCTAAACGCAGCCCCCCCCCGGTGGTTCTCCGCGCTCGACGGGCCGAGTGCCCGCCAAGTTCGGCCGAGTCCGGACTTCTGGTGGCATATGCGAGCGGGACGGCAGCATCAAGAAGAGCTCCCGCCGGTGGCCATGATTTGCGGCGCTTTCGGGGATTTCCCTGATTTTCTGATCACCCCCCCCCCCCCCGACTATCATCGGCCTTTGGGGCCGTCATGGGCAGATTGTGGGGCCGGTTTGAAATCCGGCGAGGAACCCCGCGTGGGTGTCGGGCGGCGGGGGCTGAGGCGCTGGGCCCAGCGCACTCGAAGACCAGAGCAGTGGGGGCGGAGCCAAACGGAGGCCGAGGCGGCAGGCCCGAGGCCAGGGCGCAATGTAGGTGGGATGTCCCACATCGGATGGCTCCCACCTAGAATGTAATAAGAAGGCAAAAGTCCGGTCCCAGGGGAACTCAGGGACAATGTAAAAGAGAAGGGAAAGAAGTTTTAAAGAAGTTTGGTGAAAGTTTTTCCCCCCTTTTTTTTGTGTGAAGGAAGAAAAATTGTTTGTTTTTTTTCAACAAAAAAAAACAGATTGATTAAGGACAGAAGGGTGAAAGGGGGAAAAAAGAAAAGAAAGGAAAAACAATAAGCCGCTAAAGGATGCGAAGAGCTGCGTCGAAGAAAGGAGGAAACGCGGGCTCGCCACCAATGAGAGGAAGGGCAAAAGTGCTGACAAGATGGCGGAAGCCGAACCGCATGGTGGGGCCGCACTACTTACGGTGGAGAAGATGACCGAGGTGATGGTGGTGGAGCTGGAAAAACAGTTTGCAAGGCACATGGAGGCCTTGAGGAAGGAGACGGCGGTCGCATTGAAGTCATTGGTGGAGGAGGCAATTGCCCCGGTGAGAGTAGCTGTGGCAAAGACATTGGCCGAGGTGAGAGAGCAGGGCGAGAAGATGAAGGAAGTTGAGGAGGCCATGTCACAGCACAGCGACCAGTTCACCTCGATGGGGGACGAGATGCGGAGGGTAGTGGAGGTCAACAGAGGATTCCGAGCAAAGCTCGAGGACTTGGAGAGCCGCTCAAGGCGGCAAAATTTGAGAATTGTGGGATTGCCCGAAGGGACAGAGGGCCCAAGGCCAACAGAATACTTTGCTAAGAAGTTGGCGGAGCTGATGGGGGAGGGTGAGAACCTCTCCCGGTACGAGCTGGACCGAGCTCATCGGTCATTAAGGCCGAAGCCCAAAGTGAACGAGCCGCCAAGGGCAGTAATTATCTGCTTCCATAAGTACTGCATGAAGGAGAAGGTATTAAGCTGGGCAAAGCAGAAGCGCGAGGTGCAGTGGGATGGTGCTGTAGTTTGGATCTACCAGGGCTTGACGGTGGAGTTGGCAAAAAAACGAGCGGCGTTCGGGCGCGTTAAGGCAGCACTGTACAAAAAGGGGGTGCAATTTGGTATGGTGTACCCGGTGAAGCTGAGGGTAACGTATAATGCCAAAGACTTTTATTTTGAGATAGTGGAGGCGGCTGAGGCGCTCGTGAGGGCAGAAGGCTTGGGACAGACGTGAGGAGCGGAGCTGGAAGAGAAACTGTGGACTGTGTTTGGGCAGCTGGAAAATGTATTAAAAATGTATAAATGCTACAATTGTCTTTTTACTGATGTGAATTGTAATTTACTTCTCTTTTTATTGTTACAGAGTTCAAGTTAATGGTTGGGTTGATTGGCGTTCTGTGTTGCGACGGTTATATCTTATTTTAGTGAATTGTATGGGTTGGATTGTTGTTTTTGTTTTGTCTTTCTCTGGGACTGGATGGGAGGGGACGATATATCTTGGTGGGGGGAGCCACCTGCGCTAGTTAACTAAAGTCGGCTAGTGAACGGAGGTGAGGTGAGAGGAGGGCTGCGGAGCCTGGATAGCAGGTTTCAATGGGCCTACGAGGCGAGCGAGAGGGGGGGGAAAGGGATTGATGCTGGGAGATGTTTTCTCAAGGGGAAATGTAGGGTGGGTTTTTGGTAGGGGGGAAGGGGTTCGATGTTAATAATGGACAGGGGCAGGTCGGGCTTATGGGGCAGGGCCCGATGGTATGATGATGGTGGATAAGAAGGGCGGGGGGTGGGGGGGGAAAGACCCCCAGTTAGGATAGTCACGTGGAACACGAGAGGGTTAGGAGGTCCAGTCAAGAGGTCAAGGGTGCTTGCACATCTTAAAAGTTTGAACGCCGATGTGGCAATGCTGCAGGAGACTCACTTGAGGGAGAAGGACCGGGTGAGACTTAAAAAGGGCTGGGTTAGTCAAGTGTTTCACTCTGGATTTGACGGAAGGGCTCAAGGGGTAGCGGTAATGGTCAGCAAAAGAGTACGCTTCCAGATGGAGAAGGTGGTGGCAGATCAACGTGGTAGATATGTGATTGTGACACGGGCGCTGGAGGGGAGATTAGTGGCGCTGTTAAGTGTATACGGTCCCAATTGGGACGATGTGGGATTCGCGAAGAAGGTGTTTGGGGCCATCCCCGACTTGGACACACACAAACTGATTGTGGGGGGGGACTGATTGGTGTGGGAGCCAAGGTTGGACAGGTCACGGCCGCGCTCGCTGGTCCCATCAGGGGGGGGGGGGGGGGCAAAGGCGCTGGCTGGGCTAATGGTGGAAATGGGAGGGGAAGACCCTTGGAGGTTTCTGCACCCAAGGGAATGGGAGTACTCGTTTTTCTCAGCAGGCCATAAGGTATACTCGCGGATTGACTTCATTGTGGTGGGGAAGGCTCTGCTGGCTGGAGTCAAGGGGTCGGAATACTCTGCAATTGCAGTGTCAGATCACGCTCCATATTGGGTGGATATGGTACTGGAGAAGGGGGTAGAGCAGAGGCCGGGGTGGAAATTGGATGTGGGACTTTTGGGGAACCAAATGTTCTGTGAGAAAATTGAAAAGGTAATTAAGGAATATGTAGGTTTCAACTGTACGGGTGAGGTGTCGAAGGCAGTTGTCTGGGAGGCTCTAAAGGCGGTGGTGAGGGGTGAGGTAATTTTGTTTAAGGTCAGGGTGGACAAAGAGGAGAGGTTGGAGCGGCAGAGGGTAATAGATGAGATGTTGGAGGTAGATAGGAGTTATGCAGAGGATGGGGACCCAGCGAAGCTGGAAAAGAGGAAGAAACTACAGGTGAGCTTCGACCAACTGTTTACCAGGAAGACGGTGCGCCAACTGAGATGAGCAAGGGGTGCAGTTTATGAACATGGAGATAAGTTAGCAGGTCAGCTCCGGAGGGAAGCAGTGGCAAGGGAAATTCTTCAGGTGAGGGATAGGGCAGAGAAGTTGGTGGTCGCTCCGGATCTGATTAACAAGGTTTTTGAGGAATTTTATGAGGGGTTGTACAGGTCAGAGCCACCTGGAGGAGACCGTGAGATGCAGGAATTTCTAGATGGGTTGGAGTACCCGAGGTTAGGGGAGGGGGACAGGGCTACATTAGAAGGAGCAATAGTGGAGCAGGAGATAAAGGATGCGATTGGGAGGATGCAGTCGGGGAAGGTAGCAGGGCCGGATGGGTTTCCGGTGGAATATTATAAAAAATTCAAGGATAAGGTGGCGACCCTGATGGTGGGGATGTTTGAAGAGGCGACAGGGAAGGGGGGTGTTGCCACAAACCTTGGGGCAGCCATCGATTTCACTGTTGCTAAAAAAAGATAAGGATCTGACGGAGTGTGGGTCGTATAGGCCCATATCACTTCTGAATGTGGACGCAAAAGTATTGGCGAAGGTACTGGCGGGTAGGCTGGAGGAGTGCCTCCCGAAGGTGATATGTGAGGATCAGACGGGGTTCGTGAGAGGGAGGCAGCTCTTTTCGAACATTAGGATGGTATTGAACATCGTTATGGCACTGGCGGAGGGAAGGAAACAGAGGTGGTTGTGGCATTGGACGGCGAGAAGGTGTTTGACCGGGTAGAATGGGGGTACTTGATGGCAATTCTGGAGCGGTTTGGGATTGGACCAAGATTTGTGAACTGGGTAAAGCTACTATATAAGGAGCCGAGGGCGAGTGTCCGCACAAACAACATCAGCTCGAGATACTTTTCTCTCCACCGTAGGACGAGGCAGGGATGTCCTATGCCCCCCCTGCTGTTTGCACTTGCGATTGAGCCGTTAGCCATCGCATTAAGAAGTTCGGGAGCCCTTATATGCCGACGACTTGCTGTTATACGTGTCGGAACCAAGTGTATCAATGGGGGGAATACTGGAGCTACTCCGGGTATTTGGGTCTACAAGCTGAATCTAGACAAGAGTGAGTATTTTGTGGTGTCTCGGCCAGGGGTGGAGCAGGAGTGGGGGGCTGCCATTCCGTAGGGCAGGGACTCACTTTAGGTATCTGGGGTGCAGGTTGCCCGGGGGGGGGGGGCTTCGCAGGTAAAAACATCTCTAGTTTGGTGGGGAGAGTGAAAGCTGATCTGGCAAGGTGGGATGGTCTCCCTCTGTCACTGACGGGTCGGGTACAGGCGGTTAAAATGAACGTGCTGCCGCGATTTCTGTTTATTTTTCAATGCCTACCAATTTTCCTGCCAAAGGCTTTTTTCAGGGAGATTGAGGGAAGGATTACCTCATTCATAAGGGGAGGGAAGGTGGCCAGAGTGAGAATGGTGCTGCTACAGAGGGGAAGGCAGGCAGGGGGTTTGGGTCTTCCGAACCTGTTGTACTACTACTGGGCGGCGAATGTGGAGAAGGTGCGGAGCTGGGTCAGAGGGATTGATTCCCAGTGGGTCAGAATGGAGGAGAGTTTGTGCAGGGGGTCGGGATTGAAAGCACTAGCAACAGCGCCGCTCCTGATATGTCCGGGGAAATACTCAGGGAGACCGGTAATAATAGCTTCATTGAGAATTTGGAGGCAGTTTCAACAACACTTCGGGTTGGGGGCAGGGTCAAGGGAAATGCTGATTCGAGGGAACCACAGATTTGAGCCAGGGAGGTGGGATGGAAATTTTCGGAAATGGGAGGAGAAGGGGATTAAGACGCTAAAAGATTTGTTTCTTAGGAGTCCGTTTGCAGAACTAAAGGAGCTGGAAGTGAAGTATGGGCTGGAGCGGGGGGGAAGTGTTTAGATACATGCAGGTTCGAGATTTTGCCAGAAAGGAGATACAGAGCTTCCCGGAGGAACCGGCCTCCACATTGCTGGAGGAGGTGCTGACGACAGGGGGACTGGAGAAGGGGGTAGTGTCAGCGGTTTACGTAGCTATTTTGGAAGAGGATAAGGCACCACTGGAAGGGATCAAAGCAAAGTGGGAGGAAGAGTTGGGAGAGGTTATAGAGGAAGGGTTCTGGTGTGAGGTGCTCCAGAGAGTAAATGCCTCCACCTCATGTGCGAGGTTGGGGCTGATACAGCTGAAGGTGGTATACAGAGCACACCTCACGAGGGCTAGGATGAGCCGATTCTTTGAAGGAGTAGAAGATGTGTGTGAGCGTTGCGGGGGGGGGGGGGGGCGGGGGGGGGGGGGGGGGGGGCCCCGCTAATCAGCTAATCACATTCATATGTTTTGGTCCTGTCCAAAGCTAGAGGATTACTGGAAGGAGGTTTTTAGGGTAATTTCCAAGGTGGTGCACATGAAATTGGACCCGGGTCCCCAGGAGGCCATATTCGGGGTGTCGGACCAGCCAGGGTTGGAAACAGGGGCGGAGGCAGATATTGTAGCCTTCGCCTCATTGATCGCCCGAAGGCGAATCCTGTTGGGATGGAGAGCAGCCTCTCCATCCTGAGCCCTGGCGTGGCGGGGGGACCTGTTGGAATTCTTGACTCTTGAGAAGGTTAAGTTTGAACTGAGGGGAAGGACGGCGGGGTTCTACAATTCAGGGGCATTATTCATTATGCACTTTCAAGAACTGGATAACATCGAACATTCGTTGGGGGGGATGGGTGGGATGGTTGGGGGGAGGGGGGGCTGTGTATATTGAGGGTGACTATGGGTGATCCCTGATTCCTTTTTGGCATTTGTTTATGTAACCATGCGGGCTAATGTTTCGGGTTTGGTAGGAGGATGGGATTGTTGTTATTGTTATGGGGATTGACATTTGTTGCTGATTATTGTTTATTGTTGGTGGGTGTAAATTTGGGAGAAAATGTGAAAAAGGAGGAGAATAAAAATATTTTTTTTCAAAGTTCGGCCGAGTCCCACCGCCATCGTTCGCGTGTGGTCCTACCCGGCGGGATCTCGGCATTCTGGCTGCGGGCTCCTGGAGAAGGGTTCCATCAGCCCAATCATATTGTTACACAAGCACATTAACAAGCCACCTGCTGCTCGCTTCCCTTCACGGCAACCTATATGGCTAAGACCACTGTGCGAAGGAATAACAACAGAGGCCCTGTGGCAGTAGGAATGGAACCAATACACAACCATTAAAAACCATTTCGTCCTCACAGATCCCACAGCCCACCCACCTGGCTTCAACCTGCAACGCCAATATTGGGCACTCCTCAACCCTGGCTGAGGTCTTTGTGCAAAATATCGGCACAAGTGGAGCCTGACAGCTGTGGTGCCCCCAATCAATGACTCACAATATTGAAGATTTCCCCCTTACAAAATTCAGCGGAGGTATCAGGGAGCTCTATTTAGCCAGCACTATTGCCTGGCTTGCTGATTACTGCACATGATAAAAATAAAACATCCGTACCAATTACAGCAACTCGCCACAAAACGATCAAAAAGTCTCCCTGATATTTTCACACACTTTGCAATTGCAGAGATTATTTAAATCATCAAGACTACAATGTGGATGAATGACCCTTTAAATGACATAGTAGAGGTTCCCTCTCCCAGCTGATTGCGTGTTTTTTTGGTGAGTTACGAGTAAACACATCCTCTGATTCTGTGTGTTTCCAGTTTGGAATTTGTGTGTCAAATGTGATGAAATGGTTGGTTGGCATCACAATCTGTCCAGTTGGGAAGCTTCCAGTACACAACGTGCCTACATGGGTACTCTTCCCAGTATGGGATGCCATCTGGGCTGCAGCCAGATGCGGCTGTAGGTGCTGCGTTTTCTACTCGGGTGGCTGTTTCTCATAGCACAGGCGCTGAGAAGTACGAAGCCAAACTTTTTGTCTCAGGTCTTTATCGCTGTTAAGGAGAGACATTTTTAAATCGTAAAAAGGTAATAGAACACAAAAAATCCATATAAGCATTCTATTCTCAAAAATGTAATGCATCTTAAATTCTCATGAACTAAATGCAAGAAAAAAAACTGTTACAACAATAATATTCTGCACAGTAATAATAATAATAATGAGAATTTTATTCAAGAAATGTTTGCAGCTCAAAGGCTTAATTGCAGTGCAACTTGCATCAAAAATTCATTAAATTCTTATATAGACTAAGGGCAGAATTCTCTCATCCAGAACAAAGTCCGGAGGCAAGGGCAGGAATGGGGATCATTTCCCACTGTGGAGGCTGGCAAGAAACCGTGCCATATTTTACGGCCTGACCTAATTAATTATGCATCTGGCTGTTTAACACCTTATTCTGTGACGTGGTTGACGTGATGGTGCACATCCCACCATCATATCTGAGTATCTGGGTATTGAAAAGGTGCCCAACATTACTGACCCACTGTTTAAGGAAGAAGATGGGCATCCTGAAAAAGAAGATGGATGTCGAGGAACAATCTGAGGCTGAAAGATAGACATCCTTTATGACACTGAATCTGGATAACCCTCCTGATAGATGCTCTCTCCACCCACTGTGGTGTTCTAGGGTCCAGAGTTGTCGGCAGCACCCAATTTGAATTCTGGAGGCAGCCCCTTGCACAAATGTGGCACTCGCCTTACAGTTGCACAATATTCTGTTCTTTATTCACACTGGGTAGATTTGGTGTCCCACCCAACAATAGCTTCCGTCTTCAAAGTTCTTGACTACAGTTACCATCACCAATGCCTATTTTTATGAACCCTCTCCCCCCTTGGGTCACAGCAGTCCTGATGGTGTAGCTTTCTAGAGTTCCTTTTCAACAGACTAACCAATAACATTTTGGTTCACAGTAATGCTAGTTCTGGGGGAAAACCCACCATTCGCATCTCAAAACTAGGCATACATCTTTCATGGTTTTACATTGTTTCAGCCAGCTAACACATTGCCTCCAAAGTCTTCTAACTTCTTTGCGCCTAAACAGAGGAATAAGCCTCTTCCAGAGAGTTCTCAAGAATTCTCTCAAGAATTCACCATGTGTATTGAACTGTCTCTGCTTTCTCCTTGTGTTTGCCTGTGTGTGTTCATCGCTTTTGTCCTCTGCTTGTAGATTTATTTTGCCTCTGGAGCTCTCCCTTGTGTTTGTCAGCCACAGGGATTATTTCTTAAGTTCCTTCATGTTGATACTGCTTCCTGGTTAAGGGTTGCCAGGTCAAATGAGCCAGTATCCAAGAAAATTACAATTAATCCATTTACAATTAATGCAAACTCTTAAAAGTCCTTTTTAAACATCCTTAGAAGCAAATACAGAGCCACAGACATGTAAAACAAATTACAAATTTTCCTCACTGTATTGCTTCTGGAACAATGGAAATCACAAATTATATAAAAATTGCCAATAAACCATTCCTACATTACATGCATTGAAGTACATATAGGTTTCTTCATTTAAGTGCATCATCAAGGACCTGAACCATATAAGGAATATGGCTACATCAATACCTTTCAGTTATACATCTTGAGGAGATGAATTTAGCCAAACATCTGAGTTGCCTTGAATGTTTCAGGCATAGAGGGTAACCAGTACTGAAATTTGGTAGATTGCTCAAGGGATATTCCAAACTTAGTATGAATATCAATACTTCTTGTTTGTAATTTCAAACTTTTTTGACATGAATGGCATTGTTGTTTGACTGGTGCTCAGGGTCAGCACATACTTCTGTATTCTTTCGATCAAAGCTGTTCACATATGTCTCAGACAAGGGTGCACACAGGCACAGCATATTCAAACAAGGCTCCGATGTAGCCAGGATAGACCAAGGCTGTAATGAGATCAGGAGCTGAGTGGCCGTGAGTAGGTTATTGCTGAGCAAGTGTCGCTTGATAGCACAGTAATTGCCTGGGTTGGATTTGTCCTGTTTCTTGTATGCCGGACACACCTTGGCAATTTTCTCCATTGCGGGGCAGATGACAGGACAAATCCAACCCAGCCAATTACCGCCCTACAGTCCACACTCCATCATCAGCAAAGTGATGGGAGGAGTCATCAACAGTGCTAACAAGCGGCACTTACTCAGCAATAACCTGCTCACGGACACTCAGTTTGAGTTCTGCCAGGGTCACTCAGTCCTGACCTCATTACAGCCTTGGTTCAAACATGGACAAAGGAGCTGAATGCCAGAGATGAGGTGAGAGTGACTGCCCTTTACATGAAGGCAGCATTTGACCAAGTATAGCATTAAGGAGCCCTAGCTAAACTGGAGTCAATGGGAATCAGGGGGAAAACTCTCCACTGGTTGGAGTCAGACCTGGCACAAAGGAAGATCGGGTGGTTGGAGGTCAATCATCTCAACTCCAGGACATCACTGCAGGAGTTCCGCAGAGTAGTGTTCCAGGCCCAACCATCTTCAACAGCTTCATCAATGACCTCCCGTCCATCATAAGGTCAGAAGTGTGGATGACTGCACAATGTTCAGCACCATTCACGACTCCTCTGATAATGAAGTAGTCCATGTCCAAATGCAGGAAGACCTCGACAATATCCAGGCTTGGGCTGACAAGTGGCAAGTTACATTTGTGCCATGCAAGTGCCATACAATGACCATTTCCTACAAGAAAGGATCTAACCACCACCCCATGACCATGAATGGCATTACCATCACTGAATCCCGAACAATCAACATCCTGGGGGTTACCATTGTCAGAAACTGAACTGGACTAGCCATATTAATTCTGTGGCTATAAGAGCAGGTCAAAGGCTAGGAATCCTACAGTGAGTAACTCACCACCTGACCTCCCCCAAAGCCTGTCCACCATCTACAAGGCATTAGTCAGGAGTGTAATGGAATACTCTCCACTTGCCTGGATGAGTGCAGCTCCAACAGCACTCGAGAAGCTCAACACCATCCAGGAGAAAGCAGCCCACTTGATTGCTACCCCTTCCACAAACATTCAAACCCTCCACCACTGATGAACAGTGGCAGCCATGTGTACTATCCACAAGAAGCACTGCAGGAACTCAACAAGGTTCCTTAGACAGCACCTTCCAAGAAGGCAATTCACCACCACCTTCTGAAAGGCAGCTAGGGATGGGCAATAAATGCTGGCCTAACCAGCGACGCCCACATCCCATAATTTTTTTTTTTAATGTTCCAACGCATGTTCCTGAAAATTAACAAGGGTGGATACCTCTTGCAATGTTATGATAGGTCACCAGTTCAGTTCAAAGGTCACTGAATAGCTCTTCTTGAGGCAGTCAACTTTAAGGCAGTCTGCCAGCCAACAAGTTTCAGAAAGACAATAGGGACAGAAACAGGTCCCCGTTAAGTTAAAAGAAAGGAGCACAGAAATAGGCTCCAAATTAAAGAAAGAGCCCTGGGGAGCAGACTTAAATTAAAGAGGGCCGGAGATGCAAAGGTACACCTTTGGATTAGTACTGTTCTGCTTGGCATGGTCACAGATCTGAAAGTGTGCTGGTGCTTGTATTACAAGGATTCCAAGGAGAAGGAATCTCGGAAGGTGAGATTGAAACCCTGGGAGTGGGCCATTGTTAAAGCTGTTAATTGGGAGCAACGTTCAGAAAGATTTTCAAATGTGCAGATTAGAATCCCTTGCGAGAAAGGCAAAGTTTCAGTGAGATTGGTTGGCTCACAATGTAACAAACATCTTGGTGGGATGTTGCGAAATCCATGGAATCAGACTTCACACTTGACCTGAATGTTACAGTACAGGACAGATTTGTAAATTGCTTTATCTTTCTGATCTGGTACAGTAAAGTTTATGTTTGTTTATTCAAAACCCTTGGAATCTTGTGATGTTATCCACTTCAATTTCAAATTAATCTATTTAAAAAGATATTGGTCCCGAACAGCATTGCCCCCCACATTCTGGGGTCTGGTCAAGGATCGGAGCAAAGGGATAACAAATCTGAGACTAAACATTGATAATTTATTTAAGCATACAGTACTTCAAGTCAGTTTCAATGTATATACGCAAGGTTTTCAAGATTCTATACATATAGCTCCCTTCAAGTCCACAGGACATGCTAAAAGTTACATGTACTTTTATTTAATATAAATGTAGAGTGCCCAATTATTTTTTTCCAATTAAGTGTCAATTTAGTGTGGCCAATCCACATAGCCTGCATATCTTTGGATTGTGGGGGTGAGACCTACACAGACACAGGGAGAATGTGCAAACTCCACACAGAGTAACCCGGGGCTAGGATCTAACCCGGGACCTCAGCGCTGTGAGGCGGCAGTGTTAATTACTGTTCCACCGTGCTGCCCCTAAAGGTTACATGTACGGCTGGATTTTCATCTTTAAGGCAGGTAGCGGGACTTGGGGACAATCCCCAGCTCGGTCCACCTACCTCCAGAGAAAGTGTCCAAGTGTGGATTTCATTGTTGGGAATGCAGGCTGCAGTCAGGCCAGCAGACCCAGGATTGACAGCTCTGGCTCGCTGATCTATACTCTCAATTTCACAATGTTTATTTACATACGATCAAGAGATTTCAACTGTTTGTAGTTTCAGCAATTGATACTTTAAGGTCTGGAAATTGACACTTTTATTGTTCTGGAGTCAAAATAAGTTGTCAAAGAAAATGGAAAACACGGTGGCACAGTGGTTAGCACTGCTGTATCACAGCACCAGGGACCTGGTTCAATTCCAGCCGTGGGTGACTGTGTGAAGTTTGCATGTTCTCCCCATGCCCATAAGACAATAAGACATAGGAGCAGAATTAGGCCACTTGGCCCATTGAGTCTGCTCCGCCATTCAATCATGGCTGATATTTTTCTCATCCCCATTCTCCTGCCTTCTCCCCATAACCCCTGATCCCCTTATTAATCAAGAACATATCTATCTCTGTCTTAAAGACACTCAGTGAATTGGCCTCCACGGCCTTCTGCGGCAAAGAGTTCCACAGATTCACCACCCTCTGGCTGAAGAAATTCCTTCTCATCTCTGTTTTAAAGGATCGTCCCTTTAATCTGAGATGGTGTCCTCTGGTTCTAGTTTTCCCTACAAGTGGAAACATCCTCTCCACGTCGACTCTATCCAGGCCTCGCAGTATCTTGTACGTTTCAATAAGATCCCCTCTCATTCTTCTAAACTCCAACGAGTACAGACCCAGAGTCCTCAAACATTCCTCATACGACAAATTCTTCATTTCAGGAATCATTCTTGTGAACCTCCTCTGGACCCTTTCCAAGGCCAGCACATCCTTCCTTAGATATGGGGCCCAAAACTGCTCACAATACAAATGGCGTCTGACCAGAGCCTTGTACAGCCTCAGAAGTACATCCCTGGTCTTGTATTCTAGCCCACTTGACATGAATGCTAACATTGCATTTGCCTTCTTAACTGCCGACTGAACCTGCACAATAACCTTAAGAGAATCGTGAACAAGGATTCCCAAGTCCCTTTTTTACTTCCGATTTCCTAAGCATTTCCCCATTTAGAAAATAGTCTGAAGCACACCACTAGTCACCGGCTGCCTTCCTGAAAAAGACCCCTTTATCCCCAATCTTTGCCTTATGCCAGTCAGCCAATCCTCTATCCATGTCAGGATCTTACCCTGAACATCATGAGCTCTTAACTTATTCAACAGTCTCCGATGCGGCACCTTGTCAAAGGCCTTCTGGAAATCTAAATAGATCACGTCCACTGGTTCTCCTTTGTCTAACTTGCTTGTTTCCCACTCAAAGAACTCTAACAGATTTTTCAGACAGGACCTACCTTTGACAAAGCCGTGCTGACTCAGTCCTATTTTACCATGCACTTCCAAGTGCTTTGTGATCTCATCTTTAATAACAGACTCCAAAATCTTACCAATGACCGAAGTCAGGCTAACCGGCCTATAATTTCCTGTCTTCTTCCTCCCTCCCTTCTTAAACAGTGGTGTTACATTAGCCACCTTCAAGTCCTCTGGGACCGTTTCTTCCTCCAGTGATTCCTGAAAGGTTATCACTAATGCCTCCACAATTTCCTCAGCTATCTCTTTTAGGACCCTGGGGTGTAGTCCATCCGGTCCAGGTGACTTATCCACCTTCGGACCTTTCCGATTCCCCAGAACCTTCTCCTTAGTAATGGTCACTGCACTCACCTCTGCCCCTTGGTTCTCCTGGAGCTCTGGCATCCCACTGGTGCCTTCCACCGTGAAGACTGATGCAAAGTAACTATTCAGTTTGTCTGCCATTTCTTTGATTCCAATTATTACTTCTCCAGCCACATTTTATAGTTGTCCAATGTCTATTTTTGCCTCTCTCTTACCTTTTCTATATTGAAAAAAATCTCTTCCTCTCTTCCTTTATATTACTAGCTAGCTTGCACTCGTACTTCATCTTCTCCCCGCTTATTGCTTTTTTAGTTGTCCTCTGCTCGCTTTTAAAGGTTTCCCAATCCTCTGTTTTCCCACTAATCCTCGCCACTTTGTATGCTTTTTCTTTAGCCTTTATGCTGTCCTTGACATCCCTCGTCAACCATGGGTGCCTTGTCCTCCCCTTAGCATGTTTCTTTCTCCTTGGGATGAATTTCTGTTGTGCCTCACTAATAACCCCCAAAAACTCCTGCCATTGCTGTTCCTCTGTCTTCCTTCTCCAATCAACTATGGCCAGCTCCTCCCTCATGTCTTTGTAGTTACCCTTATTTAATTGTAATACCGTTACATCTGATTGCAGCTTCTCCCTCTCAAACTGCAGGGTAAATTCTATCATATTGTGGTCACTCATGTCTACATGGGTTTCCTCCGGGTGCTCCGGTTTCCTCTCATAGTCCAGTAATGTGCATGTTAGATAGATTGGCCATGCTAAATTGCCCCTTGGTATCCAGGTTACGGGTTGCAGGGATAGGGCAGGGGCCTGAGTCGGGTGCTCTTTCAGAGGGTTAGTGCAGGTACAATGACCTCCTTCTGCACTGTAAGGATTCTGTGAATTACTGTTTTATTTTAAAGCTTTTTTCTTCCACATCATATTGTTGGTATGGGTTCATGTTACACAGTGTAGAGTAAGTCAATGGGCATAGAAGTGCCATAGCTTGTCATGGTGGGGATGAAGTACCATAGGGCTTGTTTGGGAGGCATGTCCGGGCATGGGAGGCATGAGGAGCCAAAGGGATTGTTTTGCAGCATACCTTGGGATGTGGGGCACGAGGACTCATAAGGAATGGGCAGGGGCCACACCTTGGCATGAGGGAGCATCAGGACAACATTTTCAACTTACTTTTCTAAAGGTTCTTTGAATCAGATGATGGTTCACAACGTTTTGTGTACCACATGTCTTTGAAAAGCAGAAATGCAGATGACTAACACATGGCTTTCCCCACAATGCTGCCAGCCAGGTGGGGATTACAGGGTGCAGACTTGTGACCCAAACCAGCCCACACTTTTCAAAGGCACTCCTGAAAACTGGAATCCAGGTTGGGAATCCTGGAATTGAAACTCGCCGGTCAGTTTTAAAGGGTTCCCAGGTCATCTCAACTCATAGGAAATCCAGCCTGTAGTTGTTCAGTAATTTAGTGCAAATCCGCTGGTAACTGTATCCCATAAATAACAATGATAGAAATGACCAGTTGTTGCTTGGGTTTATGGGGTAAGTGTGATGATATGCATAAGGCAGGTTTGTACATAATATTATGCTCAACCTCCCCCCACTAGGTTGTATTTGTTATGGGTCAGAGTTTAGAGAACCCCAAAGTGTAGCATGGAGTTCAACTGACCCACAATTGTAAATAGATTGTGGTGTGGGGAGCACACGGTGCACTCTACAGGTGTGATACAGCATAAATGGACAAGTGTTTTTAAAACAAAACAATGTTTATTCTATCAACTCAAGTTAACTTTTTTAAAACAACCATTGAATATCTTAACACCCATTAATTCAAAGATAACCCCCAAAGACTAAGTCATCGTTTCAGCTGTCCTTTTAACATCCAAAAGACTTAACCAACCTTCAAACAGGAGCACATTAGGTTACATTCAATATATATAGTGAGAAAGGGTTCAACCGTGCTGCTGCTTTTGGTTACTTCAGCTGCAACCCCTTTGTTTTCTTCATGCAGCTCACTGGAAACACACAGACACTCACAAGCTGCTCTCTCAAACTGAAACTCAAAAAGCAGAAGTGAGCACCCTCTGACATCACTTCAGTAATATGATCAGCTCCATTTCTAAAAGGTACATTGCTTAAACATCCATTTCTTAAAGGTACTCTCACATAACACCACCCCCAAGAAAAAAAACCCCATCAACTTCAAGATGGTTTCATTTTTCACCTCTGCCCCATCAATTAAGAAATGCACACAGTAAAAATACTTTATCGGTTCAAAAAACACAATACACGCAAACAGGTATAATAATATAATCCATTTTTTTCCCATTCTTGTTCCTCCAACCGAAATCCTTCTCGATTGACAGTCTCTTTGAACAAGAAAGTCTCTGCACGATCCATTCCTCTACGCCTCAGCATTTCTCTTTAAAGTTAGATACTTCAGTTCAATCTGATCACAGAGTTCCTTGCAATTCTCCAATACAGGAGCATCGGTTACCACAGCTTTCAGGCAGTCAAATGCCTGTTGAAAGTCCGCTATCCATTGACATTTTTGATGTTTCATCAGCAAGTCCATCAGTGGAGCAACCACGCTACAAATCTTTTGCACAAAGGTTCGATCAAATCCACTCATGCCAAGAAATCGCATTATTTCCCGTCGTCTTGAGGGTATCGGAAACTCCTCAAGGAAAGTGATATGGGCTTTTCCAAATTCACTTCCGGTTAGGTTTATCACCAAACCCGCCACCTGAAGTTGATCGAATAACTCCATCAGATGTTGTAAATGTTCTTTCCATGTCTGGCTGAAAATTACCAGATCATCGATGTATACCGCACGATTGGGTAATCCTGAAACAACTGTATTAGTTACCCGTTGAAATATGGCTGGGGCGTTTTTCATGCCAAATGGCATAACTTTCAATTGGTATATACCATCTGGAGTCACAAAAGCTGAAATCTCCTTTGCCCTTTCGGATAAAGGTACCTTTAAGCAAATCCAATTTGGAAATAAAAGCGGCTTGTTCCACTTTCTCAATGCAATCCTCCAAACATGGAATAGGATAAGAGTCTGTTCTTGTAACTGCATTAACCTTTCTATAGTCCACACACAACCGTTGAATACCATCTGGTTTAGGTACCATCACTATGGGTGAGCTCTATTGGCTGCAACCCACTTCAATTATGCTATTTTTAAGCATACTCTCAATCTCTTTGTTAACCTGTGCCAATTTTAAAGGATTATGTCTATATGGATGTTGTTTGATAGGAGCAGTATTTCCCACATCTACATCATGTATAGCCATTTTAGTACTTCCCAATTTATCTCTACAAATTTGCCCATGTGATATCAATAACTCTTTCAGGTCAGTTTGTTTTTCCTCTGGAAGGTAACTCAACAATTTATCCCAATTGTTAAGAACATCCTCATTTTCCATTTTAATTTGAGGTATGTCAAATTCACAAGTCATCTGGATTTGGTTCGTCACTGAGTTAGAATCATTAAAACCTCCTTTTTCTCTCCTTCCCTTTCAAAGTACCTTTTAAGCATATTCACATGACACACTCGGTGAGTCTTCCTTCTATCTGGTGTTTTTACTCGCCAACATTAAAGGCATTTAAATGGTCATTGGATAATCATATGGATGATAAGGGAATAGTGTAGATGGGCTTTAGAGTGGTTTCACAGGTCGGTGCAACATCGAGGGCCGAAGGGCCTGTACTGCGCTGTAATGTTCTATGGTCTGTGTTCTAATTCACCTCATTTAATTTGCTTTCAATCTGATAAGGTCCACAAAACCTAGCTTTTAAAGGCCCACCTACCATTGGTAACAACACTAAAACTTTATCTCCACTGGCAAAACTACAAACTTTGGATTTCTTGTCCGCTACCCGTTTCATCACATTTTGTGCAACTTTCAAATGTTGTCTAGCCAATTCACCTATTCTATTTAATCGTTCCCTAAAATTTGACACGTAATGCAATAATGAAATTTCCGATTTCTCACCCACCAATTTTTCCTTAATCAATTTAAGTGGTCCTCTTACCTCATGACCAAAAATTAGTTCAAAAGGATTAAATTTGGTTGGCTCATTAGGTGCATCCCTAATTGCAAACAGTACGAATGGAATTCCTTTATCCCAATCCTCTGGATAATCTTGACAATAAGCCCTGAACATTGTCTTTAATGTCTGATGCCACCTTTCTAACGTTCCCTGCGATTCTGGATGGTACGCAGTTGATTTAAATTGTTTTATTCCTAAGCTATCCATAACTTCTTTGAATAACTTTGAGGTAAAATTTGATCCTTGATCCGATTGTATTTCTGTGGGTAGTCCATATCTAGTAAATAATTTAAGTAACTCCTCCAGAATCTTTTTAGCTGTAATATTACATGCTGGAATGGTCTCTGCAAACCTATTAGACACATCTTTTATAGTCAAAAGATATTGATTCCCACTTTTTGTTTTAGGAAGCGGTCCTACACAATCAATTAGGACCCTTGTAAAAGGTTCCTCAAATGCTGGAATGGGTATTAAGGGTGCTGGTTTTATCACTGCTTGAGGTTTCCCTATCACTTGACATGTGTGACATGATTGCCAAAATTTAACTACGTCTTTATGTAGTCCAGGCCAATAAAAATGTTTCTGGATTTTAGCTCGAGTTTCCCTTATCCCCAAATGACCTCCTACTGGTACCTCATGTGCACCTCACAACAGCTCCTTTCTATACCCTACCAGCAATACTACTTGATGAACTTCTGCCCACTTTTCATCCACCTGCATATGTACAGGTCTCCATTTTCTCATCAAGACATCACTTTTATGGTAATAACACTCTGGTATACTCTCAGATTCCTCTTCCGTATATGCTTTCTGAATTTTGATATCCACCTATCAAAATTACTCTGAGCCTTTCAAACTCCATGTATGTTTGACCAAATTCTTTCCTTAAATTTCTAAACCTTTGTCTGTAAGCTTCATGCACTAGTTCATATGCACCTAAGGAAATAAAAATCCGTTTTATTTCTACATCTTTCTGTTGTAACTCCGCCAATTTTCCTGAACTAAAAATATCTGCCTCATCCTCCACCTGTTCTTGTTCTTTTTCAACTATCTGATCAAAAATCGTTTCTGATAATTGCACTTCCACTTCATCTTCAGTCTTTGATTTCTCCTCTTGTCTTAACCTGTGTGACTACACAATCCAGAAAAATCCCAGGATACTCGTCCTTCAACACTTCAGTTGTCTGATTTTCCACTGGCTTATCCACAGTAGGCATCACTCCCACTTGCGATCCAGCTATATCATTACCCAAGATAAACTGTATTCCTGGACAAGATAGTTTCTCTATTACTCCTACTACCACTTCACCACTCTTCACTGGACTTTCCAACCTTATCTTACATAATGGAACGCTACTCCTCTCACCCTAAATTCCACATATTACCACCTTTTCGGGCAACATTCTTCTCAAACTACATAATTCCTCATCTCTTACCATTAAAGATTGACTAGCTCCCGGATCTCTTAAAATTGTGACTTGATACTGATACACATGAGTAAACTTTACCCACACAAGTAAATTCTTTAAAGAGATCTGGCACCTTCTTATCAATCACCTCTTGATCAGGCTGTACAATCTTTTGCACCTCCTTCGCTTCCCTTGGGCTTTCCTTTACCATTCTAACAAACCCTTATCCTGTTTTACCACATCAGCCTTCCCAGTGCTTTTCTTCAACCACGAACACTGTGACTTTACATGGCCTAGTTTATTACAGTGAATACATTTGAAAATTTTCATTTCTCTTCCACACACCTGGGTTTCTTTTTTAATCTGAGGTACACTCTCTTTATTAGTGGGCAGCATGGTAGCATGGTGGTTAGAACAATTGCTTCACAGCTACAGGGTCCCAGGTTCGATTCCCGGCTTGGTTCCCTGTCTGTGCGGAGTCTGCACGTTCTCCCTGTGTGTGCATGGGTTTCCTCCGGGTGCTCCGGTATCCTCCCACAGTCCAAAGATGTGCAGGTTAGGTGGATTGGCCATGCTAAATTGCCCTTGGTGTTCAAAATTGCCCTTAGTGTTGGATGGGGTTACTGGGTTATGGGGATAGGGTGGAGATGTGGGCTTGGGTAGGGTGCTCTTTCAAAGAGCCGGTGCAGACTCGATGGGCCAATTGGCCTCCTTCTGAACTGTAAATTCTATGATTATCTCCCATCAAATCACCTTTACCTTTACCACTTGGGTATTTCTCATGTCCCCAGTTTCTATCCCTCACAGGCTGAAACTGATGTTGGAAACCAAGCTTTGATTTATGAACTAATTCATAATCATCTGCCATATATGCTGCTAACCTCGCAGTTTTAACCCTCTGCTCTTCCACATGAGTTCTCACTACATCAGGAATTGAATTTTTAAACTCCTCCAAAAGTATAATTTCTCTGAGAGCTTCATACGTTTGGTCTATTTTCAAAGCCCTTATCCACCTATCAAAATTACTCTGAGCCTTTCAAACTCCATGTATGTTTGACCAAATTCTTTCCTTAAATTTCTAAACCTTTGTCTGTAAGCTTCATGCACTAGTTCATATGCACCTAAGATGAATTTTTTCACCTCTTCATACATTTCAGATACCTCCTCCGGTAGTGATGCAAACACTTCACTAGCTCTACCTACCAGCTTTGTTTGAATCAGTAATACCCACATGTCCTGTGGCCATTTCATTTTTTAGCTACCTTCTCAAATGAAATGAAAAAGATTTCTACCTCCTTCTCGTCAAACCTTGGCAATGCTTGGACATATTTAAATAGATCCCCACCAAGCCTTCGACCATGACGCTCTTTCTCACTATCCTCATCACAATCATCCAACTGTACGTTTCCCTTTACGTCTGCCAATTTTAACGGACTGTCATGTTTCATAGCCATTTTCTGAAGTTCAAACTCTCTCTCTTTATCTTTTTCCCTAATCTATATCTCCCTTTCTATTTCTTTTTGTTCTGCTTGGGCTATTCTTTCTTTTTCTTTTTGTTCTGCCAGGGCTATTCTTTCTTTTTCTCTCATTGCATATTCAAGCTGCTTTAATTCTTTTCCATGTTCAAGTTGCTTTAATTCTTTTTCATGTTCAAGTTGCTTATTCTGCAACTGGAGCTTTGCCATTTCTAGTGAGTCAGAATGTATCTCAGGCAAATTTAAATGCTCAGCTACCGCGGTAAATACCTCAACTTTTCGCATTTTGCCAGGCAAAGTTAACTGCAAAGTTTTTGCCAAATCGAATAGTCTGCTTTTAGTCTCTGTCTGTAAGGTACTGCATGTTACCGTGTCCACCCCCAAAAACTTCTGAGCCTCTGAAAGAGCCATTGTCCACAACACACTCCCCACGTAAACTAAAATACCACACCTGAAAAGCAACCACACTATATGCTCACCCCTCACTGTCTTTAAGTTCACTAAGCCAATCCAATAGATAGGCTTTTATCCCCCTTGAGCCCCCAATTGTTATGGGTCAGAGTTTAGAGAACCCCAAAGTGTAGCATGGAGTTCAACTGACCCACAATTGTAAATAGATTGTGGTGTGGGGAGCACACGGTGCACTCTACAGGTGTGATTCAGCATAAATGGACAAGTGTTTTTAAAACAAAACAATGTTTATTCTATCAACTCAAGTTAACTTTTTTAAAACAACCATTGAATATCTTAACACCCATTAATTCAGAGATAACCCCCAAAGACTAAGTAACCAACCTTCAAACAGGAGCATATTAGGTTACATTCAATATAGAAAGGGAGAAAGGGTTCAACCGTGCTGCTGCTTTTGGTTACTTCAGCTGCAGCCCCTTTGTTTTCTTCATGCAGCTCACTGGAAACACACACACACTCACAAGCTGCGCTCTCAAACTGTAACTCAGAAAGCAGAAGTGAGCTCAGCTCCCCCCACCCTCTGACATCACTTCAGTAATATGATCAGCTCCATTTCTTAAAGGTACATTGCTTAAACATCCGTTTCCTAAAGGTACACTCACATGACACATTGTAAACCCATCACGTGACCCTGTAACCTGGGAGTTGGGAGTTGATTGTGCTGGGAGATCGACGTATTTGCAGTAGTTCCACAGTAGTTTAGTGTTAGTTGTTTATTATTTTATTTATCCTAGTTATCTTACCACGCATTTGTTCTATAATAAATTATTTATACTACATGTAGTTCATCATTCACTTCAGCCAGTCTACAAAACTTGACAGCGAGCTAATTGTTGTCTTTAAAATGGTAAAATCTAGATTTGACAGAGGAGAAATGAACAAAAGTTATTTCCTCTGATGGGTTAGTGAAGAACAAGCAAGCACGTAACTAAAATTAGAACTAAGCCATTCAGGAGAGAAATCAGAAAACACTTTTCAACACAACTTACTGGGAATGTGGAATTCTCTACCCAAAAGGTTGTGGATTTATAGCCTGTAGCGCAACAATTACTCACTCAAGTCGAGAAATGATGAAGTCAATCGAGGCTTTATTAAGCAAGACTTGTTCCCCAGCAGCTCAGTTACAGAATGTGGCTGCTGGGAGAACCCGGGCTCTTATACTCCGCCTTGCTGGGCGGAGCCAGCAGGCGGCAGATCCAACCAGGACCCAGTACCTGTCTGCCAATAGCCTCTCGGCTTCACAGGTACCGTACTACCCCTAATACATACCACCACATTCACCCCTTGTTAAAAGAAAACCGGCGGAGTGGTGGGTCCATGGTGGTAGGGGTTTACAAGGCTGGTCATGGAACTAATGTCATACAGTGGCTATGCATTTAGCCCAATAGTTAACTATGTACAGGTTTTGTCAGAATTATTTACAGATTTTTGTCACGCGGATTCCACGAGTCGAGTGGGTGCCCTGATCGTCCTTGTCGATCGCCTCAGCCCCGGTGGTGGTGCAGGTGCTGGCTCAGGCACTGTCATCTCTGGGAGCGTTGCGCTGTTCGTCCCTGTTTCTTTACTCCTGGGCGGGCACGGGAGGAGGACCGATCCACCCGGGAAGGGAGCGGTCGTGGGATGCGCCGGTGGGAGGCGGGGTTCATTGGTGTTGGGGGTGTGTGTGTGTTTCCGGCGGGTGCCAGGTCCCGCAGGGAGACCGTATCCTGTCGGCCGTCAGGGTACGCCACGTAGGCGTACTGAGGGTTTGCGTGGAGAAGGTGAAGCCTCTCGACCAACGGATCCGATTTGTGCGCCCGCACATGTTTTCGGAGCAAGTTGGGTCCTGGGGCTGCCAGCCAGGTCGGCAGCGACGTTCCGGAGGAGGACTTCCTAGGGAAGACAAGGAGGCGCTCGTGAGGCGTTTGATTAGTGGTGGTACACAGCAGCGACCGGATGGAGTGGAGGGCATCTGGGAGGACTTCCTGCCAACGGGAAACTGGGAGATTTCTGGACCGTAGGGCCAGTAGGACGGTCTTCCAGACCGTACCGTTCTCCCTCTCTACCTGACCGTTCCCCCGGGGGTTGTAACTGGTCGTCCTGCTCGAGGCAATGCCCTTGCTGAGCAGGAACTGACGCAGTTAGTGACTCATGAAGGAGGACCCCCTGTCGCTATGGATGTACGCGGGGAAACCGAACAGTGTAAAGATGGTGCCGAGGGCTTTAATGACTGTGGCCGCTGTCATGTCAGGGCAGGGGATGGCGAAGGGGAAACGGGAGTATTCGTCCACTATGTTTAGGAAGTATGCGTTGCGGTCGGTGGAGGGGAGGGGGCCTTTGAAATCCGAACTGAGGCGTTCAAAGGGACGGGAAGCCTTTATCAGGTGCGCTCTATCTGGCCTGAAAAAGTGCGGTTTGCACTCTGCGCAGATTTGGCAGTTCCTGGTGGCTGTACGGACCTCCTCAACAGAGTAGGGGAGGTTGCGGGACTTCACAAAATGGTAGAATCGAGTGACCCCCGGGTGGCAGAGGTCCTTGTAGAGGGCTTGGAGGTGGTCTACTTATGCGTTGGCACACGTGCCGTGGGATAGGGCATCGGACGGCTCGTTCTGCTTTCCGTGACGATACAAGATCTCATAGTTATAGGTGGAGAGCTCAATCCTCCACCTTAAGATCTTGTCGTTCTTGATTTTGCCCCACTGTGCATTATTGAACATAAAGGCTACCGACCATTGGTCAGTGAGGAGAGGGAATCTCCTGCCGGCCAGGTAATGCCTCCAATGTCGCACAGCTTCCACTATGGCTTGGGCTTCCTTTTCCACTGAGGAGTGGCGGATTTCTGAGGCGTGGAGGGTCCGGGAGAAAAAGGCCACGGGTCTGCCCGCTTGGTTGAGAGTGGCCGCCAGAGCTACATCGGATGCGTCGCTCTCGACTCGTCGATTGCGTGCATCGTGGCCTTTGCAATATCCGCTTTGATGTGGATATTGACCATGTCGGATATGCGGGGGAGAGGGTACGCATCTAGCTGCGTGTACCTATTGATGGTTTGACGATAGTCTACGACCATCCTCTGCTTCTACCCGGTCTTTACAACTATCACTTGGGCTCTCCAGGGACTATTGCTGGCCTGGATTATGCCTTCCTTCAGCAGCCGCTGGACTTCAGACCGGATAAACGTCCGATCCTGGGCACTGTATCGTCTTCTCCTAGTGGCGACGGGTTTGCAATCCGGGGTGAGGTTCGCAAACAAGGAAGGCGGTTCAACCTTGAGGGTCGCGAGGCTGCAGATAGTGAGTGGGGGTATTGGGCCGCCGAATTAGAACGTTAGGCTCTGGAGGTTACATTGGAAATCTAACCCTAAGAGAGTGGGAGCGCAGAGTTGGGGAAGGACATTAAGCCTATAATTCTTAAACTCCCTCCCTTGCACCGTTAGGTTCGCGATGCAGAACCCTTTGATCTCTACGGAATGGGATCCCGCTGCCAGGAAAATCTTTTGGGTGCTCGGACGAATGGAAAGAAAACAGCGTCTTACCGTATCCGGGTGGATAAAACTTTCCGTGCTCCCAGAGTCGATCAGGCATGCCGTCTCGTACCCGTTGACCAGCACCGTTGTTGTTGCCGTTTGGAGCATCCGGGGCCGCGATTGGTCCAGGGTCACCGAAGCCAGTCGTGGTTGTTGCATCACGACGTTCTCTTCAGACCCCGTGGAGCCGTCTATGCTGGGGTCCTTGGCCATCAGCCAAGATGGCGGCGTCCATGGATCACACGCGGTCGGGGGTGGACAAAATGGCCGCCCCGATGGATTGCACGTGGCCGGGGGGTCACAAGATGGCGGCGTCCATCCCCCCCGCATGGTATCCGGGACCCAAAATGGCGGGGCCCGCGGGCCGCACATGGATCGTTGGGGGGGTTGAGTCTGCTGTCCCCGTTCTCCCCTGGAGATAGCGGCAACCCCCCGGGACTGGCACACCGCTGAGTAATGCCCCCTTTTGCCGCAGCTCTTACAGATAGCTGAGCGGGCCGGGCAGCGCTGCCGGGGGTGTTTCGCCTGCCCACAAAAATAGCAGCGGGGCCCACCGGGATGGTCTGATGCTCTAGCCGCGCAGGCTTGCTGGGGGTTGGGGGGTGCCGGGGACTCGGTCGCAACGGAGGTCCGCGGAGCCCAAGGGGCTGCCGCGTGGTCGGGGCCGTATGTGCGGGCATTTTGTGAGGCCACATCAAGGGAGGCCGCAAGGGCCCCGTGCCTCTGTGAGTCCGAACGAGTCTCTCTCTAACAGTCTCTGGCGAATTTGGGAAGAAGTCATACCTGCCACAAAAGCATCCCTGATTAGGAGATCCGTATGCTCGTTTGCGCTCACCGATGGGCAGTTGCAGTTCCTTCCCAATATCAACAGTGTGCTGTAGAACTCGTCTCGCGATTCTCTGGGGATTTGCCATCTTGTCGCGAGTTGGTGGCGTGCGTAGACCTGGTTTATTGGCCGAATGTAGACTCCTTTCAGCATGGTGAGCGCCGCGGGAAATCCTCCGCGTCTTCGATTAATTTGTAGATCTCCGGGCTCACCCTGGAATGCCGGACCTGCATTTTCTGGTCTTCCGTGGTCCGGCCGGGGGCCATTTGAAGGTAACCTTCGAAGCATTCTAGCCAGTGTTTAAACACGGCCACCGAGTTTGCTGCATGGGAACTGATTCGCAGACACTCCGGGGCGACCTGGAGCTCCATAGTCTTTTTAAGTCTGCTTAATAAATTGTAGCGCAACAATTACTCACTCAAGTCGAGAAGTGATGAAGTCAATCGAGGCTTTATTAAGCAAGACTTGTTCCCCAGCAGCTCAGTTACAGAATGCGGCTGCTGGGAGAACCCGGGCTCTTATACTCCGCCTTGCTGGGCGGAGCCAGCAGGCGGCAGATCCAACCAGGACCCGGTACCGGTCTGCCAATAGCCTCTCGGCTTCACAGGTACCGTACTACCCCTAATATATACCACCACATAGCCAGACTGCTGTAAAGTCGGGAATACAAATAAAACGGTTATGAAGTCTGTCAATTTATGCCACCACTAGTGGTAACACTATAACTTCCGAATCAAAAAATTGTAGGTTTAAATCCCATCCGTAAAACAAAAGTATCCAATTCAGACTGATACTGCAATACATATATTGAGGGAGTGGAGTATTGATAGATGCAATGGGCCAGATTTTTGCAAGGAGATGGGTATGGATGAGGGATTTTTCCCAAACTCACACTCCATGTCCTGGAGATGCCCAGCTGCCCGTTTTTCATGTCAGGAGACAGCAATAGTGATGCCGACAGGTTATTGGGACATGGTTATGGTTATTGTTATTAGGCTCCCGAGCCCTCACCCTTCATCACTACACCCGCACCCTCACCCCCCTGTGCCACTCCATTTTTTCCACACCCCACGGGTATCCTCTACACCTCCTCACCAGCACCCTCACCCCCGTTCCCTTCCACATCGCCGTCCCAGTAGAGCCAGCAAGGTTGGGAATGCTGCATGCAAACTTGCTACCTGCATCCTTATCCCACGCTGTCAAAAATTGCTGGAAACAGAAATGGGGACAAAAAAATCAGAATCAGGTCCTGACTGCCAATTTAAAAACCCTTTCTCCTCCATTCTGTTGGGGAGAGAGGCATGAAATCTTACCCAATATCTTCTGGATATTAGCCGGTCCCAGTCTACCCATTCAGGTGGTTGTTAAAGATCCCCGAGGCGATTTGAGGAAGAGCAGAAAAGGTCACCTGGCCAACATTTATCATTCAGTCAACATCACAAAAGTGATTGTCTGGTCATTTATCTCAAAAGTTGCTTATGGGGCCTTGCTCTGCACGATTACTATGTTTATCTACATTATAACAGTGACTATGGGTGCGATCTACAGGCTGTGTCCCATCGGAATCAGAGCAGGATGCAGCCAGTAGATCCCGGGTGAGGCTTCCCCCAGAATTCCTGACAGCCGTTAACCCTCACAAGATCTAACCAGATCTCGTGAGACGTCGCGATCGGGTTCCCACCCACAATGGGCGGGATCCAGTCTAACAGAGTGAAGTCGGCTTAGAAGCTGAATTACCTCTGCCATCGCCGATCGAACGACCACCCGGCATCTATCAGCCTCCCTGGGGAGACCCCAGCTGGGCGCCATTCAGTACTGATCCCCACAAATAGGGACCTGGTCGAACGGGACGTGGGGGGCGGGGGGGCAGGGACGGGTGACTCCCCAGGTAATCGGAGGTACCCTGGTGGTTGGCATCTGACCAGGTTGACACCCTGGCACTGCTGGTGCCATCTGGTCACCTTGGCACTGCCAGCCTGGCATCCTGTCAATGCCACCTGGGCACCCTGGCAGTGGCACTTTGGTGCCAGCCTGGCACTTCCAGGATGCCTATGTCGCACTGGCAGGCTGGTAGGGGCACTGCTAGGGTGCCCGGCTGGCAGTGCCAAGGTGCCACACTGGCATTGTGCCCACAGAAGGAATCAGGCCCGAGGGTGCCCTGCCCATATGTGGTGTGGTGCGGGGGACCAGAGGACCCCCTAGCAGGGGCATTTTGGTGTCCGGGGTTGCGTCGTGGGGGTCGTGAGATCGGGCTAGCATTTAATAATGGACAAATGGATCTCGTCAGTGCGAGAAATGCAACTAAGTGCGGCTTTCCCACCGGAGCACGAAAACAAGGCAGAGTGCCGTTAGATAGCGGGATCGTTCCCGGAGCTTGACACTGCTAATCCCGCCCAGAACGGCACTCTGTTTTATTTTGGTTAGATCGCACCCTACATTTTCAAAATACCTCATTTGCTGCGAAGCACTATGGGACATTATTGCTATATAAATGCAAGTTCTTTTTAATTGATTACTTGGATAAGAAACAGTTGTCATTGCAATCACTTGCCTCGCAGAAATACTGTGGTATCAACGTGGCTACCTCTTCCATCAGTCCCCTCTATCTTTGTTCTTCCACTCACTTCCAATCCATCATTATGTTTGCCTACTTTGGGGTGGCATGTGGTGCACTGGTTAGCTCTAGGACTGCGGCGCTGAGGACCCGGGTTCAAATTCCGGTCCTGGGTGACTGTCAGTGTGGTGTTTGCACATTCTCCCAGTGTCTGCGTGGGTTTCACCCCCACAACCCAAAGATGTGCAGGTTAGGTGGATTGGCCACGCTAAATTGCCCCTTAATTGGAAAAAAGAAATAATTGGGTACTCTAAATGTATTTTTAAAATGTTTGCCTACTTCTACCTCTGGCATTTCACTTGACGACATTCTTACCTCTTCCCGTTTCCACAGAGACCTTCATCTCAGGAATGAATGTCACTATTAACCTGCTTGTCCCCAGCTCCATCATATTCCAACTCTGAAGCCATGATCAATCTCAAACAAATTTGTAATCATCACTCTTTTTCTCGCTGAACTACAAGGTTTCACTGTTTACCAGTGTACAGATTTTGAAAATCATTTTCCTCATCTTCAAATCCCGTTTTTCTACTGTATCTGTGCAATTTTTTCTAGTCCTCTGTTTTTGTGCAAACTCACTATTTTCAGTTTACTATTTACCTCCTTCCTTTCATTTCACTTTCCATTCTGGAATTCTCTACAAAGGTTTTCACTGCACTGTCTGTATCTTTAAAAGCCTCTTCAGAAGTTTGTCCGTCTCCCTAACTTCCACTTCCTGCTCAATAACAACTGTCCCCCGTCTAATGTTTGTTACATAAAATATATTATAGAAATGAACTGCTTGTATGAAGTGCTTATTGGTAACATGGGAGCAATGCAAGGAACATCCTGTACATGAAGAGGAAATGCAGTTAATGTCACAATATACACTTAAATGCCATTAATAAGCATTCATTGCAATATTCTACTTATTAATGTTGCTTGTCATGCAATCCTCTCAAATAAGATATAATAGTAGTAAATTGTAGTGAAAGGCTTTAGATTCTTGAAGAGCCCCCTCTGTACTTGTCCCCACCAAATTATACGGTGATAATGCTATTTTGCAGGTAGAATTATGTTGATGCTTTGTTCTGTCGCTCACTAATTTGATCTTTGTTTCTAGGGCAGATGCATCAATTAATTTCTGCTGACTTCAGATGGTAGCAAAGTTCAAGGTGCACTTTGGAAAATGATTGTCATATAGCTTGAGGGGGAATAGCACAATCTAGAGGGAGATAGAATTTTATTCGACTTCGTCCTGGGAGATTCCTGCAGACAGAAGAGGCTGAGTAGACAATTCAACATACACTGCAATTTCTGACACTGTAATTTACATATCATTAAGAATTCACTGCAGACCTAAAACATAATTTACTTAATGTAATGTATGATAATTAATTCTAATGATGTTAAAATGAGCCCCACTTTCTTGGACCATTTCAATCTCACAACTGTAGTTGGAGATGGAAATAATTGACATTTCCAGTGCTTATTCTGCTATATCAGTAAAGTAGTCACAGTGGCTCATCTTTAAACGTTGTGACAAATTCCTTATAAAGAGGAAAAGGTCACAATTAATCAATTCCTGTATTTCAAAAAGAAAAGGCTAACTAACATCATTTTCTTTTACATTTGATAATACAGAGGATGAGATTACTGAACATACCCCAGTAACAATGAAACAACTCCGATTGTGTTAAACCACCATTTGTGTACACTTTAAAGACGATGTTAATAAAACATCTGTTTCTGCATATTGAATTTATTTAAATACACCATATTGAAACTCCTAAAACAATTCCGAAGTACATCGAAAGCATCCCGAATCATTTAATGAATAGATAATCCTTTCATTTTCTATTTTTGAAATGACAGCATGGAACAAAAGCTGTCAAAATCTATTTGTACAAATTGAGATTACACATAAATGTTACTCAATGTAGAAATCAATAGAAAGAGAAGCAGCAGTTTAACAAAATTTGTTTTTTCAGTCAGCGCTAAGGGTAGTCACACATCTTTTGAAGGCGCTTGAATACATCCTGTGACGAGAATAAATCGCTTCAAGAGGTGATTGACATTCATTTTAAAGGTGGAACAGCCTTTGTCGGTTGGCTTGCATATAAAAGGTGCTATATATAGTACCAAATGAATCCAGCAGGCATTGTGAGGCAGTTTGAGCCCTCAGACAATTTGAAAATTGTGACATATCCATAATGAATTTGAAAACAATGACATTTTACAGTGATATTAATGGGTTTTGAACAAAGAACTGATAGATAAATTATATTTCCTAATCGCCAAAAATGAACAAAACCAATCACTTAAATAAGTTCAACCTTCTTATTAAACCTATGATAATGATACTATTCTGCTGCAATTTAAAAATACAGCTTTAGTACTGGTAACAGGTTACTGACTTGGCTTATTGAAGCAAACATAAAGTAGCTTCTGTATCCTGCTAAAAATATATACTGCGGGTTCTCCGTCAGTGGGATCATCCGCTTCGCCGGCATCGTGCCCAGGCCTGCAGGTTTCCCACAATGGAAAACCCTGGGCTGGATTCTCTGTTTTTGGGGCTATGTTCCCACGCCGTTGTAAAAACGGTGGCCTTTCACGCCAGAAAAACTGGCCTGGAAGGGCCACATATTGCTCGCTCGGCAGGGGACTAGCAGGGACCCGTCGGGAAGCTCGCAGCTTTTGCTGCAGATACGGGCCCCCGCACATCCGGGTCAGAGGCCGTGGGTGTACACGGCGGCGGCCTCCAATGGCCGCACTGTGCTCCATGGCGGACTCAGACCGCGGAGCTGGACCCTCCAAATAGTGCCCCCGATCAGCCGCGCGCCCACCCCGGACTACCCTCCCAAAGTTAGGCTGGTGCCCTATAAGGACCCACCTGCCCTCAGATTGGCCCACCCCCGACCATGGAGGCTAGGAACTGAGTCCGCAGCACCCACGCTAGTATCCTGACCAGCAGGACCGCATTAGATCCACGCCGTTGGGACTTGAAATGAAAAATGAAAATCGCTTATTGTCACAAGTAGGCTACAATGAAGTTATTATGAAAAGCCCCTAGTCGCCACATTCCGGCGCCTGTTCGGGGAGGCTGGTACGGGAATTGAATCGTGCTGCTGGCCTGCCATGGTCTGCTTTAAAAGCCAGCTATTTAGCCCAGTGTGCTAAACCAGCCCCTGCCGGTCGGGGGCAGAGAATAGCGGGGTGGGCCTCCAGCAATGACCGTAGGTAGGGGATGCGCGGCATCCTCGGAAATTTTTCAGGAGCCAGGGAATCGGGGAACTGGCGGCGGTCCCGATTCTATGTGCGGAAATGGATTCTCCGCCCCAGCGCCAGCCGCAATTTCGGCATTGGGGTGCGGAGAATCCAGCCCCCCATTGGCCAGCTGTGTGAACGGAGAATCCCGTTGCCGGTGGGGCGGGGCTGGCAGGACGGAGAATCCCACCCAAGCTCTTAATAAACTGTATTCATATAGAAAAGGTGAAAAACTAACTGAACTTGAATCAGAAGAAAGATTTGATGAACAGAAGTTAAGAAGGCTTAACATCTCATATTATATCAGAACAACATCAACTAGCAATAATATAGTGTCTTTAACATAGTAAAATGGCCCAAGATTTGTTTTTCCTTAAAAATTTAGAGTATCCAGTTCCTTTTTTCCAATTAAGGGGCAATTTATACTGGCCAATTCACCTACCTTGCACATCTTTTGGGTTGTGGGGATGAGACCCATGCAGGCAAACAAAGAACAAAGAAAGGTACAGCACAGGAACAGGCCCTTCAGCCCTCCAAGCCTGCGCCGACCATGCTGCCAGTCTAAACTAAAATCTCCTACACTTCCGGGGTCCGTATCCCTCTATTCCCATCCTATTCATGTATTAAGCAATGGGAAAATGTGCAAACTCCACACAGCCAGTGAAATGGGGCCGTAATCGAACTCGGGTCCTCGGAGCAGTGAGGCAACAGTGCTAAAATGCCCCAAGATGCTTCACAGGAGCAAACATCAGACAATCTCCCTGGAATTATTGACAGCAATTCAGGTTTCTTTAATCCCGAGTTTTAGTAGCCATAGGGCCACTTCCTTAGCTTGTTATAAATTATTGCTTTACTGTAATGGTGGCACTGTTCAGCTGTTTCTCTTTTCCAAGGATTAGTTTAAGATCTGCCCACAAAGCAGTGATTTAGGAATGAAAACGGAGTGCCTGCTTCAAAGATACAATTCTTTTTAACAGACTCTTTTTCGCAACCAGGGGCTGTTATTGGAAGAACTTCTTTCTCTCAGCCCAGCCTACAATGTCCAACATTCCTGACTCTACACACTCCAGGGTCTGATTTTAAACCCTGTTCCTGCCCAAGCTCGATGTGATATGATTTATCTGTAACTTTAAGGATGCTTATCTTAAACTGCTGTCAATCATTGCCACCTCAATAGGATTACAGAAACATCATATCACATCGAGCTGTTATCAGACTAGGAGTTAATGTAAGCTCAGGGGTGAAGAGTGATGGGACCTGGTGCATGAGGATATTATTGTAGTATGCCTTTAAGTAAGTACGTCTACAACCTGATGGGTTGTTCATCATATAGGATATGATGTCCTCTGGCACATGACACATGTGTTAGATGATCTCAATAGAGACATTCAGGGCAATCCTCTGGGGAACCGGGTTTGAAACATATCATGGCAGATAGTCAAATTTGAAATTTTAAAAAATCAGAAATTAAAGTCGAATGACCATAAAATTATTGTCAACTGTTGTGAAAACCCATCTGGTTCCAACATGTGAATTCAGACTCACAGCAATGTGGTTGACCCTTAAATGCCCTCTGAAATGGCCTATCAAACCGGTACAAAAATCGAAAAGAGTGAAACTGGACAGACCACCCGGCATCGACTGAGGCACCAGAAACATAGTTATATTCATGGAATCACAGCTTACAGATAATGTCCAAAACACTAACATCACTGTCCGGTGGGACAGGACATACCCAGCAAAGATGGCAGCACAGTCATTTACAGTTGGAAGGGAATTGCCCTGGGAGTCCTGAACATTGACTCTGGATTCCATGAAGTCTCATGCATTTGGTTAAACATGGGCATGGAAACCTTCTGCTGATTACCATGTACCGGGCCCCCACCCGCCACCCCTAAGCTGATGAATCATTACTCCTCCATGTCAAGCAAAACTTGGAGAAAGCACTGAGGAACTCTGCTTTCCTGGTAAGGGTGCTGAATGTATCCTGCTGGGGGACGTCAATGTCCATCACCAAGAGTAGCTCGGTAGCACCACTACAGACCAAGCTGGCCAGGGCCCAAACGGACTGGGTCTGCATCAGTTGGTGAGAGAACCAATAAGATGAAAAAACATACTTGACCTCATCCTCACCAACCTGCCTGCTGCAGATGCATCCGTCCACGACAATATCGATAGAAATGACCACCGCGCAGTCCTTGTGGAGGCAAAGTCCCGTCTTCAAATTGAGGATACCGCCAATCGTCTTCTATCGCACTAACATCATGCTAAATGGGATAGACTTCGAACAGATCTAGCAACTCAAGACTGGGCAATCATGTGGCTCTGTGGGCCATCAGCAACAGGATGATACTGAACCACAATTTGTAACCTCATGGCTCTGCATATCCCCCACTCTACCATTACTATCATATAGCCATAGTGGAGGAGGGTATGCCTGGATCAGCACGAGACACAATGCATAATGAGGTGCCAACCTGGTGAAGTTACAGCACAGGACTACTTGTGTGCCAAACAGTATAAGCAGTAAGTGACACCAATTCCACAACCAATGGATCAGATCTAAGCTCTGCAGTCTTGCCACATCCAATGTGAATGGTGGTGGACAATTAAACAACTCACTGGAGAAGGAGGCTCCAGAAATATCCCCATCCTCAATGATGGAGGATCCCAGCAATCTGTAGCAAAAATGTGCAAGGCTGAAGCACTTGTCAAAGATACCCAGTGGATGATCCATTTCAGTCTCCTCTGAAGGTCCCCAGAATCACAGATGTCAGTCATCAGTCAATTTGATTCACTCCACATGATATCAAGTAATGGCAGAAGGCACTGGATACTGCAAAGGCTATGGGCCCTGGAAATATTCACTGGATACTGCAAAGGGTATGGGCCCTGGCAATATTTTGGCAATAGTCCTGAAGATTTGTACTCCAGAACTTGCTGCGCCCCTGGCCAAGCTGTTCCAGTACAGCTACAACACTGGCATCTACCCAGCAATGTGGAAAATTGCCCAGGTATGTCCTGTACACAAAAAGCAGGACAAATCCAACCCAGCCAATTACTGCCCCATCAATATACTCTCGATCTGCAGAAAAGTAGTGGATGGAGTCATGAACAGTGCTATCAATCGGCATTTTCACAGCAATAACATGCTCACAAAAGTTCAGTTTGGGTTCTGCTTGGGCCACTGACCTCTCGACCTCAATGCAGCCTTGGTTCAATCATTGACAAAAGAACTGAACTCCAGAGGTGACATAAGAGTGACTGCCCTTGATGTCAAGACAGCAGGTTGGATTCTCCGTCACCCACCATCTGTAGCAGAGTTCCTGATGCCGCGGAGAATCCAGCATCGGGGAAAAAGCAGGATCGCCACCCATTTCCAATGTTCCGGTCCCCGCTAGCATCGGGACGGAGGTTTGCATCTTATTAAGGAGCCAGGCACCATATTCTCCGGGTCTTGGTGATTCTCCGGTCTGTAGTGATCTGCATATCTGTACGTATACAAGGGGTTAATGTAAAGACACTACAACTTAGCAATCACTAGAGGGCAGCACTAGAGATGTACAAATAGACGGAAGCAAGGATTGCTCTCTTCACAGGAACTGTAGCTAGTGACCAGACACAGACAGACAGCTTAGCACAGGTGTAAATAATCATAAGTACTTCTTAGTTAGTCTTGTTCATGTAACATCTAGTTTAAGCATTGAAGAGAGAACAAACTCAGTTAATTCATCAACGTTACTCAATAAAGCATTTGCTCCAATTGGAAGATTACAAGTGTTATTCAACATCGAGTTAAGGATCATTCTGGAAGAAACAAGTGAGTAACACTTGCACAAGGCAATGCATTACTATCAGAGATAGTAATATAATATGGTCCTCTGGGCTGGGAATCATGTGGGTAAGAATTGGTGCTGGACCTGACAAGCGTTTACCTGACGTGGTGGACAAAAGGGGTATTTTAGCACAGGCTCCCAGATGTCAGTGAGGTGGACTTTGTAAGGTCAACTGGGCTATTTGTCATTGTCATTTCCGGCACCTAGATCAATTTAATTCCTTCTGGCAGTGTAGTGTTTCATATGACTGAGTGGCTAGCTCGGCCATTTCAGAGGGCATTTAAGAGTCAACTATATTCCTCTGGATTTGGAGTCACATGTAGGCCAGGCCAGGTAAGGATGGCTTATTTTCTTCCCCTAAATTGGGGGTCGCAACCAGTGGGTGGATGTTGGGAGGGTCGCGGAGCCAGCCATCGCGGCGTTCCCGGTTGCGGGAATTCACCCACAACAGCCGCAGCAGCTGGCTTTTAACAATACCGATTGCCAGCGGATTTAAAAATGGTGGCCACAACCAGCTAATAAAATGCGGGCGCACTGCACATGCGTGCCCGCTCATCATTGCGCATGCGGCCCGGGAGTGTTGGGACCTGAACCCGGGGTCAAAGTGCGATCGTGGCATGCCAGTGGCTGACTGTGTGGTGATCACCGATGATGAACAAGGCTATGACCTCGATTTGTTTTTCATCCCTAAAAATTACTCAAATCATCTGGAGACAGTATATATTCCTCATGGTTTAATCATCGACGGAACTGAACGTTTGGCAAGGGATATAATGAAAGCCATGGGAAATCATCACATCGTCGCCCTCTGTGTATTGAAGGGTGGCTATAAGGTTTTTTCTGACATTTTAGACTACATTACAGCACTGAATCAAAACAGTGACCAGTCAATCCCAATGACGGTGGACTTCATCGGCTTCAAGAGTTACTGTAATGATCAGTCAACAGGGAAGCTACTCAGACTTTACCAACTGAGGTACGAAATCATCGCTTTCCTCCTCGAGAAATTGTCCTCTCTGGCTGATTCGTTTGCTGATGAAATTTGGATGCTAATTATGCAGACATCTTTTCAATTCAAGATGGACTGAACCTCAAATTTCAAGGCAAGGATGATGATTGCTTTCGGCACTGTGAAGAAATTGCAGCTTTCCAAAACTCATTGAAAGTTTGGCAATTGCGAGGGCATGGACCACAAAACATAGAAGCAGAATTAGGCCACTCGGCCCATCGAGTCTGCTCCGCTATTCAATCATAGCAGATATTTTTCTCATCCCCATTCTCCTGCCTTCTCCCCAGAGACCCTGATCCTCTTATTCTTCAAAAAACTATGTATCTCTGTCTTAAAGACACTCAGTGATTTGGCCTCCACAGCCATCTGCAGCAAAGATTTACAAAGATTCACCACCCTCTGGCTGAAGAAATTCCTCCTCATCTCTATTTTAAAGCATCGTTCCTTTCGTCTGAGATTGTGTCCTCTGGTTCTAGTTTTTCCCACAAGTGGAAACATCCTCTTTACATTCACTTCATCCAGGCCTCTATCCTGTAAGTTTCAATAAGATCTCTCCTCATCCTTCTAAACTCCAAAAAGTACAGACCCAGAGTCCTCAACTGTTCCTCATACGACAAGCTCTTCATTGCAGGGATCATTCTTGTGAACCTCCTCTGGATCCTTTCCAAGGCCAGCACATCTTTCCTTAGGTACGGGGCCCAAAACTGCTCACTATACTCCAAATGGGGTCTGTCCAGAGCCTTGTACAGCCTCAGAAGTACATCCCTGGTCTTGTATTCTGGCTCTCTTGACATGATTGCTAACATTGCATTTGCCTTCTTAACTGCCAACTGAACCTGCAGGTTAACTTTAAGAGAATCGTGAACAAGGACTCTCAAGTCTCTTTGTGCTTCTGGTTTCCTAAGCATTTCCCCATTTAGAAAATAATCTATGCCTAAATTCCTCCTTCCGAAGTGCATAAACCCACACTTTTCCACATTGTATTTCATCTGCCACTTCATTGCCCACTCTCCTAGCCTGTCCAAATCCTTCTGCAGCCCCCTTGCTTCTTTAATACTACCTGGCCCTCTACAGATCTTTGTATCATCTGCAAACTTAGCAACAGTGCCTTCAGTTCCTTCTTCCAGATCATTAATGTATCATGTGAAAAGTTGTGGTCCCAGCACATACCCCTGAGGCACACCACTAGTCACCGGCTGCCGTCCTGAAAAAGACCCCTTTATCCCCACGCTCTGCCTTAAGCCAGTCAGCCAATCCTCTATCCATGCCAGCATCGTACCCTTAACACAATGGGCTCTTAACCTATTTAACAGTCTCCTATGCAGCACCTTGTCAAAGGCCTTCTGGAAATCTAAATAGGTCACTTCCACGCTTCTCCTTTGTCTAACTTCCTTGTTACCTCCTCAAAGAACAGATTTGTCAGACATGACCTCACTTTGACAAAGCCATGCTGACTCAGTCCTATTTTACCATGCACTTCCAAGTACTCCGCGATCTCATCTTTAAAAGTGGACTCTAAAATCTGACCGATGACCGAAGTCAGGCTAACCGGCCTATAACTTCCCGTCTTCTGCCTTCCTCCCTTCTTAAATAGTGGTGTTACATGAGCCACTTTCCAGTTCTCTCGGATCTTTCCTGCCTCCAGTGATTCCTGAAAGATCACCTCCAATGCCTCCACAATCTCCTCAGCTATCTCTTTTAGAACCCTGGGGTGTAGTCCATCCGGTGCATGTGACTTATCCACCTTCAGACCTTTCAGTTTCCCCAGAAACTTCTCCTTAGTAATGGTCACTGCACTCACCTCTGCCTCCTGATTCTCCTGGAGCTTTGGCATCCCACTGGTGCCTTCCACCGTGAAGACTGATGCAAAGTAACTATTCAGTTTGTCTGCCATTTCTTTGTTTCCTATTTTTACTTCTCCAGCCACATTTTCCAGTGGTCCAATGTCTATTTTTGCCTCTCTTTCCTTTTATATATTGAACAAAACTCTTCCTATCTTCTTTTATATTACGAGCAAGCTTGCACTCATATTTCATCTTCTCTCCCCTTATTGCTTTTTTTGTCCTCTGCTCGCTTTTAAAGGCTTCTCACTAATCCTGGCCACTTTGTATGCTTTTTTTTGGGCTTATATGCTGTCCTTGACTTCCCTCATCAACCATGGATGCCTTATCCTCCCCTTAGCATGTTTCCTCCTCCTTGGGATGAATTTCTGTTGTGCCTCCTTAATAACCCCCAAAAACACCTGCCATTGCTGTTCCACTGTCTTCCCTGCTAAACTCCTTCTCCAATCAACTCTGGCCAGCTCCTCCCTCGTGTCTTTGTAGTTACCCTTATTTAATTGTAATACCGTTACATCTGATTGCAGCTTCTCCCTCAAACTACAGGGTAAATTCTATCATGTTGTGGTCACTGCTCCCAAAGGGTTCCTTCACCTTAAGATCCCTAATCAAGCCTGCCTCATTACACATCACCAAATCCAGAATTGCCTGTTCCCTGGTGGGCTCTACCACAAGCTGGGCCAAAAAACCATCTCTTAAACATTCCACAAATTCCTTTTCTTATGTTACTACATTACGACATGTTCCCCACATTGCTACGACACATCGAGAAAATAGTTTTTTTAAGGAAACTGTCAATGGACTGACAAGCCTGACTCCAAATGAAGCCTACTGAACTTCTACGCCTTAGCTTTGACATCACATTAAAAACACAGCAAAAGTCAATGAAATTTCAGCATTCTGGAGTAGCGTCTCCGAGGAGTATCCGGAGCTGAGTAAAACGAGCATTTTGTTGCTTTTGTCCTTCACAATGTCCAACATGTGCGAGGTTGGATTTTCCGCCCTCACAAAGATGAAGACGGTACAAAGGAACCGGCTGAATCCTGCACCTGATTTGTGCATAGCCTTCTCCTCCTGTGAACCTGATTGGAGTGAGATCATGAGGACCAAGCAGGTTCACCTCTCGCAAGGTAAGAGAAAATGGTGATTTGTGAATGTCGTCCGGCATGGGTCACAAAGGTCGACTGGCGTGGGTCACGAAGGTCGGCCGGCGTGGGTCCCGAAGGTCGGCCGGTTGGTAAAAATAGGTCCCCGGAAAAAAGTTCGAAAAACACTGCCCTAAAGGACATGGGATTTTACAACAATCAACAGTGGTTCCATGATTAGATTTGCTTTGATTAAAAATTTAATTAATTGAATTCAAATTACACCATCTATCATGGTGAGATTTGAACCTGGTGTCCCCAGATCATTAGCCTGGACCCTAGGTTATGAATCCAGTAATATTTCCACCACGCCATCACTTTTCCATTTTCCCACATTGCACTCCACCTGTAGCATTCTTTCCCTCCACTTAATCTATCTATTTTCCTTTCCAAACTCTTTGCATCCTCCTCACAGCTTACTTTTCAATCCAACTTTGTACCATCAGAAAACCTGGATCCATTACACCTCATCTAACCCATTGATATAGATTGTTGCACAGTTTGATTTTGATATCTTCATCAAGATGTACAATTTTCTTCCTGTGGATGACTAACAGAGTGCCGATCTTGTCTGTTACCTCACAGGAGTTATGCTGTACTGTTGTCAACTGTTGGGTTCAGCTCTATTGTGAAATGGGAATACCCTATTTATACATGCCTCATGCAAAACACTTGCAACACCAGGAATCCAAAAGGGGCTGCATGTGCTATGAACACTTTATTACTTATTGACATGGCTTCCTGTCTCCAAGCTAATTTGACCTCTTCTTTCCCAAGCAACTGTTCATTTTCCTCCAAAATTCAAACTTTCTAAAGTTAAAAAACATATGTGGTTACATTCCTTTAAATTTTGGCTTCCCCACACCCTCACACCATTATCTAGTGGCCAGTGCAAAGTACATCATGGACTTGGATCTTGCTAAGAATAATTAATGTTGGATAATCTCAGAAAATCTCACAAGTTTAGCCCAAAATCATATTGATGATAAGCCCAAAATCATATTGCTGATAACCAGATTCAAAGATAAATTATCCAGCTCTTTAGCGCTTTTATCAGAAAATGTACCCGATTGTTATTTTGCCCACAATAATCTTTTGCTCGTTTTAGATAAATGTTAGTTTGTTGAGCAATGAAAATCCAGCAAAAGATTAAATAAACCTTTGATTTTGTCAATATAATTTCAGTTAATTATTTTGCACAAAAAGATAATACAGTTAAATGATCTATGAATGTAATGAGTATGAATTTATTTTAATAAAAACTGTTGTGAGTGTCATGTGAGAGTACCTTTAATAAATGGATGTTTAAGCAATATACCTTTAAGAAATGGAGCTGATCATATTACTGAAGTGATGTCAGAGGGTGGGGGGGGGGAGCTCAGCTCCCTTCTGCTTTTTGGTTTCAATTTTCAGGAGGCAGCTGGGAGTGTCTGTGTGTTTTGCTGAGAGCTGCAGGAAGAAAACACAGAGCTGGTCTGTTGATGTCTGCAAATCCAAAGACTATAAATATATTGAATGTAACCTCATGTCTGTTTTTGAAGGTTTGAAGTCTTTTGGATGTTTAAAGGAACAGTTTGAAGGATAATTTAGTGTTGTAGTCTTTTGGGGTTATCTTTGAAGTAATGGGTGTTAAGATTTTCAATGTTTGTTTTTAAAAGGTTAAATTGAGTTCATAGAATACACATTGTTTTGTTTTAAAAACCATTTGTCCATAATTGCTGTATCACCTGGAGAGTACGCCGTGTGCTCCCCACCCCACAATCTATTAAACGTCGTGGGTCGGTTGAACTCCATGAAACACTTTGGGGTTCTGTAAACCCGGACCCATAACATGAGGAACTCTATATATTTGAGTCAGCTCGTCTACAAAGCAACAGTGCTACTTCAAAGCAATTCATTGCCTGTAATATTTTGAGGATATGAAAAGCATTATATAAATGAATTTAACTTTTATTTTTGATGACAGGCGAAGATGCTCGAGATAGTCAAGATGCTGGAAACCTTCAGCAGACCAGGCAGCATTTGTGGAGAGAGGAATGTGAGTTAACATTTCTGGTTGATCGACCTGATGTTTACCTACCTTACTGTCTCAGCAGATGTTGTCTGACCTGAGCAATTTTAGCATTTTCTACTATAAGTTCAAATTTCCAACAGCTACAGTATCTTGTTTTTTTTTTACTTTTCTTTTCATCTTTGTTCCTTTAAAAATTATTGTTGCATTATTATAATATAACACCTTGGGGTGACATGATGGCACAGTGGTTAGCACTGCTGCCAATGGCGCTGAGGACCCAGATTCGGTCCCGGCCCTAGGCCACTGTCCATGTGGAGTTTGCACATTCTCCCCGTGTTTGCGTGGGTTTCACCCCCACAACCCAAAGATGTGCAGGTTAGGTGGATTGGCCACACTAAATTGCCCTTGGAAACAAATTCTATCTCAATTCGGCCCATTGAGACTGCACCAACCCTCTGAAAGAGCATTCCATCTTGGCACACTCCCCTGCCCTATCCTCGTAACCCCACCAAAACAGCACATCTTTGGACACTTAAGGGACAATTTTAGCATCACCAATCCACCTAACCTACACATCTGTGGGTAGAAACCAGAGCACCCAGAGGTAACCCATGCAGACACGGGGTGATGAATGTAGGAATTTCAGATGTACTACTTTATATGTATTTGGTGCAGTAAGGGTTAAAAGTAGGGTTTGTATGTGACTGCTGCAGTAATGTTTTAAAGTACCTTGGTTTGAAAGACAGTCTAGTTTTGTGGCAACAAAACAAATAATTAAAGCATCGTAAAAGTAAGGGCTAATAGAATTTTGTTTGTACAAAGAAGGTTCCCTGTGTAGATGATAATTACGATAGCACAGTGGTTAACATTGTTGCTTCACAGCGGCAGGAAACCGGGTTTGATTTCCGGCTTGGGCCACTGTCTGTATAGAGTCTGCACATTCTCCCCTTGGCTGCGCTGGTTTCTTTCGGATGCTCTGGTTTCCTGCCACAAGTCATTGGCCAACAAACTAACATTTATCTAATTCTCCCTCAGTGTGCTCGAACAGGCGCCGGAATGTGGCGTCTTGAGGACTTTCACAGTAACTTCATTGCAGTGTTAATGTCAGACTCCTTGTGACACTAATAAAGATTATTATTAGAAATATTGGACAAAATTTAATGGCCATGTTGTGTTTAAACGAGAGCGTAATGAGGCTGTTAAATCGTAGGAGAGGCCAGAATGTGGAACCGCGCCGGGCGCCGATCTGATTGCGATCGGGCCGGACTGCTCCCATTGGCAAAATCAGAATCTCAACTTTTCTTGGCTAGAAACCAATAATCACCACTTAAGCCCAATCCCCATACAATTAACGGAGCGACCCCCTATCTAATGGCCGCCCATGACCTAATGGCATCCCAGAAAGTGGTCACGACAGGAAGCTGGTGGAAGGGCCTGATGAGGTGAATAGCCATCTTCACTGTAAGGTAAAGAGCCCGAGGCATTGGGGTTGTTGCCCCGCTGCTCGGTGGAGGTGAGGGAGCCCCTGGAAGGGGTCAAGCTTGGTGAGGGTGACCGCCATCGGTTAGGGGCTGGTGGGAGGGTTGCAGAGCAGGGGGGGCTGTCCGCCCATGGCCTGGGCTAGGCTTGGGAGTGCAAATGGGTGTCTCAGCACCCGAGGGTTTGCCATGGCAACCACTGGACCGTGTAGTCCTGTTCCGTGGGCAACTCCAACCCTCACTCCCCTGCCCCACCAACCACCCAAAACACCCACTGACCGCGGAGGTCTCTGGCCGCATGGCTGGAGGCTACAGACAATTGGGAATTGACAATCATAGTTAAATGAGCACTTCATACATCCCAAGTGGATCCCCGTAGGTTAGGGATAGAATTAACAGTGAGAAGGAGGCCATTCGGCCCATCGAGTCTGCACCGGGCTTTGGAAAGGGCACCCTCCCCAAGCCCACACCTCCACCCTCCTGTTACCCAGTAACCTTACCCAGCCTTTTTGAACACGAAGGGCAATTTAGCATGGCCAATCCACCAAACCTGCATATCTTTGACTGTGGAAGGAAACCGGAGCACCCGGAGCACCACAGACACAGAGGCCAGCATCCGAACACTCTAAGGCAAGTACCGGTAATATCTCCGCAATCAGTGGGTGGGTGAGCGCACAGGGGACGGGACCAGCAACCGATCCAGGTAACATTAGATGCGGGTATCTGGGATACAGGGTGTGGGGTCTAGTAAACAGGGACCCCTTTTGTGGCCGGGGGTGCATGGGCTGGGCGTGTCAGATTGGGAGGTTGATGAGGGGCAATGGGGGGCATTGGAGGGTCCCGGGGTGGAAGACACCGCTCACATCCTCGCCCAATTCCTTACAGATATTACACGGGGTGGATGATATTTTGGACCCTGCAGAACTTGCACTAGTGGTGTTGCTGCCAGGCCTCGTGACCAGATGTTAGTGAAGATGGTGGCAGCAGCGTCGACAAAGGCTCGAGGAGGTTGCCCATGTGCAGCTAACCCGCACCACACCCTGAGGACACCGGCCACCCATCAGGCCAAGCAGGGACCCAGAGGGGGAGGCAGGCGATGGCCCAAAGTATACAGGCGTCGCTGGTCTTTCGCACGCATGACGGACATCGTGTGCCACAGCCTCAACAAGGGGACAGTGCAGCACCTGTGTCATGTCCTTGCGGACTTGGCAGCACATGGAGGAGGAGAACACCCGCTCCCGGTGGCTGTCAAGGTCACTGCAGACTGAACTTTTACGCCTCAGGAGAACTCCAGGGCTTGAGCGGGGACTTGGTGTGGCATCTCACAAGCTACTACCCACAAGTGTATCCGTGAGGTCATGGATACCTTGTTTGACATGGGGAGAACGTGCAAACTCCACACAGACAATCCCCGAAGGTCGGAATCAGACCCGGGTCCCTGGTGCTGTGAGGCAGCGGTGCCACCGTACCGCAATATCCTTCTTCTGTGCTGAATTGTTCTATCAAACCTGTTTAATGGGTGGGAAAATGTGTAGAAAACTTGCAATTGTTCTCACATAGACCTTGGAGCTGTATGACAATTAATTCAGTAACTAAACAAGGGAAATGGTCTGGTCATCCCTACTTACGATCCACTATCTAAAGATGACTGAGGGGGATTGTGAATTCCCTGTCCAAGGGTCTCAGTGAAAATGGCTTGTTACAAGGGTAAGGTTTATAAAATTATATTATGTTTTGGAACAGGGGGTCTTTAATTTAGGATGAAATGAATGGGGTCATGTGGTCTGTTCTGAACGCTGCCCAACAACAGGCCTAGTTAAAGGGAAGCCCAGATTGTTTTGCTGGAAAAAAGGTGCAACATGTTCACTCTTGGAAACGATGGAAAAAGCAGCTGTATTTACAGTGAGTAGTTGCCTGCTAGTCTCCAGCATCCCAGAAAAATAGCATCAGGACGAGACCATTCGGCCCTTCGAGCCTTCTCCAGAATTCACTATGATCATGGCTGACAATCCAACTCAATAGCCTAATTCCGCTTTCCCTCCATATCCTTTGAACCCCTTTGCCCCAGGTGTCATATCTAACTGTTGTTTTGCCCTCAACTACTTCCTGTGGTAACCAATTCCAGAGGCTCACCACTCTCTGGGTAAAGACATTTCCCCTCATCTCTATCCTAATAAATCTATTCCGTATCCTCAGGCTGTGACCCCTGGTTCTGGACACCCCACCATTGCGACATTCTTCTTGCATCTACCCTGTCCAGTCCTGTTAAAGTTTTATAGGTTTTTGCGAGATCACCCTTGTTCTTCTGAACTCCAGCGAAACAGTCCTAACCTAGTCAATCTCTCCTCAAACGTCAGTCCTGCCATCCGAGTAATCAGTCTGGTATACCTTCACTGCACTCCCTCGAGATCAAGAACATTCTTCGTCAGATACGGAGACCAAAACTGCACACAATACGTGGATGTGGATTTGTTTATTGTCACGTCTACTGAGGTACAGTGAAAAGTATTTTTCTGCGAACAGCTCAACAGATCATTAAATACATGGGAAGAAAAGGGAATAACCATGTGTGGCGTCACCAAGGCCCCGTCTAATTGCAGCAAGACATCCCTGCTCTTCTACTCGAATCCTCTCACAATGAAGACCAACATATCATTTGCCTTCTTAACTGCCTTCTGCAGCTGTAGGCTTTCCTTCAGAGACTGGTATACAAGGAGCCCATGTATCGTTGTACGTTCCCCTCTCCTAATTAATGGCCATTCAGATAATAATCTGACTTCTTGTTTTTGTTACCAAAGTGGATAACCTCACATTTATCCAAATTATACTGTATCTGTTATTCATTTGCCCACTCACTCAACTTGCCCAAATCACACTGAAGAACCTCTGGATCCTCCTCCCAGATCACCTTCCCACCCAACTTTGTGTCATCTGCGAATTTGGAGATCTTACATTTAGTTCCCTCCTCTAAATCATTAATATAAATATATATATATATATATATATATATATATATAGTGAATAGCTGGGAACCCAGTACAAATTCCTGCGGTACTCCACTAGTTACTGTCTGCCATTTGGAAAAAGACATGTTTATTCCTGCTCTTTGTTTCCGATCTGCCAACCAGTTTTCTATCTATCATAATACACTACTGCTAATCCCATTTACTTTAATTTTACACACTAATCTCTTATGTGGGACTTTGTCAAAAGCCTTCTGAAAGTCCAAATAAATGACATCAACTTTACTAGTTACATCTTCGAAAAGTTTCAGTAGATTTGTCAAGCATGATTTCCCTTTCATAAATCCATGCTGACTCTGTCCGATCCTGTCACTGTTTTCCAAGTGCTTTGCTGTAAAATATTTGTGAATGGATTCTAGAATTTTCCCCACCACTAGATCGTGCTTACTGGTCTATAATTCCAAAATAAGTGATATAAAGTGGTATAAAGTTGCACATAGGCATCCTGGATGAGTGTTATGCAAACGGCATTGGGCACAGGCTTAGCACTGCTGCTTCACTACGCCAGGGACCCTGGTTCGATTCTGTCCTTGGGTGACTGTCTATGGAGTTTGCACGTTTTCCCAGGTGCTCCAGTTTTCTCCCACATTGGTGGATTGGCCATGATTGACCAGCTCCTTAGTGTTCAAGGATATGCAGGTTGGATGGGGTTACGGGGATAGGGCAGGGAGAGGGCCTAGGTTGGGTGCTCGTTTTGAGGGTCGGTGCAACTCAATGAGGCAAATGGCCTCCTTCTGCACTGTAGGGATTCTATGGAATAGGGTGAGGGGTGCATTTTGTCACGACATAGCATTGCGTTATTCGTGGAGACTGAAATTAAAAAGAAAGGATGCACTTGTTTGATAGTTTCTTATTCGCTCAGGTGACGTTTATGGCCATGGTGGAGAAAAGAGCTGCTGTCATATTGTCAGGAATATCAAAAGTGCAAGAAAAATATTATATTAAATGTGTGCCGAAATTAAAAATGGCATATAAAAACACGAATAAAATGTGGTCAACATAAATACAAAGGACATAAATTTGGCCAGAAATTATTACCATAGATGCATCAGGATAAAGAAGCTGAGACAGCATTAGAGCATACCAATTCTGGGAAACATAAACTCAAGTAAGAAACAATGGGCAGGGTTCTCCGGTCCCCAGCCATGTCATTCTCGGTCATGGCTGTTCGCTGGTGGCAGGATTCTATCCTCCTGCCGCTTGTCAATGGGATTTCCCATTGAAACTACCCCATTTCACCATGGAACCCTCTGGCAGGGGTGCACTGCCAGCAGGAAAAGTGAATCCTGATGACTGGAGAATTCAGGCCATTATCACACAATACAAATAAATTAATGTGAATCCTGAACTCAACTACACATAATAAAATCTTTCAAATCACATGTGTGGAATTGTTTACTGTGCTTTAAGAAAATAAATTATTCTATTAATTCCCTGGGAGATTATTTCTGAGTTTTCATTGCCAGCGGCAGCTTCACTTCTCAGTTGTGCATATGGGGTAGTCATGGGAAAGCTATTAAGTAGATTCTATCTGTGACATCTTTTTGCAATTATTATTGTAAAGGTCTGCTGTTTATGCATGGCTCAAAATCAATTTTAACAGAAAGCATTTCTTTCACCTGTCTACACTGATGTATCTTCCACAAAGTTACAATCAAAGCCTATCATTGTCTTATCATCCATGACCTTATTGTGGATAATTGTAATGACATCCTGGCTTTGACAGAAACTCAATTCATAGAAGGTGATACTTCTCTTACTGCAGCTTTCCCAACTGGATATACTGACCTCATCCAAATCACCATAGCAAATTCTGGCCCTTATCACGCGTACTTTTTCCCATTTCAAGAACCATACCAAATTTTACCCCTCACCTTTCTCAAATTCTATACCATTCCCCAAGCTCCACTTCCAAGTTTCTCACAGAACTATCCTAACTACTTTTCTCCCCTAACCTCTGCATTGAACAATCCCTCATACTTTGTATACTCTTGGACTTTACTAGGTTTTCTATTGTTTTTGGTCCCAGGAATTTCTGGATGAGTGCCTTTCAACACAGACAAAAGGAACACATCATCAACTGCAGTTGAGAACTGTTATTGTTGATGACATTCACCGCCCACCCAGAAAACTCTAGAATGGCACTGACTAGGGAAATAAGGTTGAATTGAAATGTTTGATTTAAATCTGAAGTGATATTACAATATTTCCTGAGAATGTGGAAGTTGACTGGGTACAGTGAATGAAGCACGTTGCTGAATGCAGTGGATGATTGATCAACCCCTGAGCTCTTTGCAGCTGAACTATGATGCTTCAGGAACTCCCTTAAGTGTCCGGAAGGGTAGATTGCAGGATTGTACAAGTAGCATCAGGTTTCACAGTGGCTTATCTACTATTACATCTGGAGTGAGATCCTACAGTGGGTCCTTTGGGTCTGACATTCCTCAGACTCGGTAGATATAAAAAAGCTCAAAGTTTTAGAAAAACGCAATGGGCGTGATTCTCTGATCCTGAGGCTAAGTGTTGACGCTGTCATAAACACCGTCGCGTTTCACGACGGCGTCAACATGCTCCCAGAAGCAGCGATTCTGACCCCTACAGGGGCCAGCACGGCACTGGAGCAACCCATGCCGCTTCAGCTGCCGATAACGGTGTCAAATGGGCGCCGCGGGTCTGCGCATGCACATTGCGACCGTCGCGATTGCGCACATGCGCGGTGGCTCCCTTCTCCGTGCCGGCCTCTACACAACAGGGGCTACACAGCAGTAGGACTACACGGGTCGGCGCGGAGCAAAAGAGGCTCCCAGCCCGAGAGGCTGGCCCGCCAATCGGTAGGCCCCGATCGCGGGCCAGGACACAGCGGAGGCTCCCCCCCGGAGTCGGACCCCCCCTTCCCCCACACATGCCCGCCTCCGGATGGATGCACGCAGAGGTCCCGCCGGGTAAGACCACACGTGGACGGCAGCGGCGAGACTCGGATTTTTTATGCGGCCGCTCGGCCCATCCCGGGCGGAGAATCGCCGGGGCGGGGGCTGCGTAGAGCGGCTCCTGACCGGCATCATGCTGACCACACCGGCACCAATGGCACCGATTCTCCGCTCTCCGGAGAATCGGCGGACCGGCGTCGGGGCAGTGTCGCACGATTCGTGCCCGGCCCGGCGATTCTCCGGCCCGGCCTGGGCTGAGAGAATCCTGCCCAATATTCTACACAATTAAAATATCATCCCAGATTCTCCTGCATACTTGGGGCACTATAATGACACATCTACATCAAAGGAACCATTGAGTCTTGCAAATTAAAGAGGAAATGATGACATTAATTATGTTACACCATAGCTTCCTGAGACCTTTGAATTGCTCTGCTGTTATTCTTGCAGAAATAAAAGGTAATTATCGTAGCTCTCTTCCCTCAATTAAATCAACAGAAGTTGCCAATTTTCCACATTTAAGAAGGTTTTCATCCAACGTTGACTCAAAGGCAATGGAACTGGTGACCTGGATATTGACTTGATAATGTTTCTATTCTGAAATAACACCAAAAAGTAGGTTTGTGCTTTTAGAGGCTTTGGGTGGGATTTTCTGGCGCTCGCTGCTGCAGGGATTGTCCAGACCTGCTGAAAGTCAATGAGACTTTGGCTGGGCCATTGAATCTCCCACGGTGGGTCCTGCCAGGACGGGACTGGAAAATCCTTTCAGAATACAAATAACATATGTATCGCAAAGAAACCAGCATCAAAATTGTGTTGTTTTGACTGAAACTAAACATTCATAAAACACCACAGCATCAGTTTCACCCACTGAAGAACATTCATTGTCATAATATACACACAGGTATATGATGGTGCACAGACAGGCAGTGATTGACACACAGGATGACCAGCGAACACACAGAACACGGTAGCCAATCACCAGACAGGACACGACCACTATAAAGCCAGAGGGCACTAGTTTCCCCGCTCTCTTGGGATCCAGCCTCTGAGACAGTCAGAGCCCATGAGCAGCAACTAAAACATACACCATGTGGTCGTAAGATAGTCTGGTCAGGTTAACCTCAGGTCTCCAGTCAAGTCAGCATAGTGTCAACCGACAGTTAAAGTATGTATGATAGTTAAGCGTCCAATAAAATCAAGTTGCATTTCTTCAAGTGTTGGAAGCCTGTCTCTCTCACTGCTGCAGTAAACGCAGTCCTCGCAGACCCGGCATACCCAACACATCATTCATCACCTCTTTTAGAGTTCAAACTAAAACTGGTTTCAGACAACCTCATTTAATGTCCGATATGCATTCACTTTCATTATTCTTGACCTTACAGTTCAAATGAAATGCAAAATTAAGACAACAACGATGGAATGCAGCATGAGCAAGCTTTGTGATTTGAAGTGTTCATTTATAATGATTGTGAAAGGTGAAGAAGCTTAATAAAAATTACAAATCAAAGTTGCTTTCATATATTTAAAAAAACGGAACCACCAATGTGTTCAACTCCCAATGTAAACCTGTAGACTGTTCTGCTTCAGTAGAGTTCTGTATCCATTAAGAGCAAGTAAGTACTTTATTGGTTCTCCTTCAAAAAACTAAATCCCTTCATTGATCATTAACTGCACCACTTCTGATTTACTATTCTCCTCGCAGTGTTGATTTGCTACTGGATGATTGAGAAGCACAATGGTCTGAACAACGATGGTTGTTCACAAAAACACACATGCAGGAAAATTTGAGGCACAGTTCTTTCAATTACTTTTTCATTCACTTTGTATTTGCAAACGCAGTAGTGTACAAAATGACTTTCTACAGTTTTACATTTTTGGAAGTGATAGAGCAATCTGAGCCTTTAGTATTTTAAATTATGTAATTCATTTGCCCATGAGATTTGATCTGCTGCTTCATGAAATGCTTTATTTTTATCACCTTTTATCCAAATGCTTTTTTTGTCTCTTCCCTGCCACAAGTAAAGTATAGATGTTAAAAGCCTCTCCCAGCTCATGATTTAGAAAGACCTTCAGTTGCTCCAAATTAGCATGCAACTATTTCTTGCAATGTTTCAGAGTTTTTGCTTCCAGCAGCCTGGACACCTACCACTTGTGTCACATGAATGGTAGTTGCCACTGTCAGTCCAAGCCTGGATAATGTCCAGGTCTTGTTGCATTTGGGCATGGACTGCTTCAATATCTGTGGAGTCGTGAATGTGCAGTCATCATTGAACATTCCCACTTCTGACATTATGATGGACGGAAGGTAATTGTTGAAGCAGTTGAAGATGGTTGGACCTAGGACACCACCCTAAGAATGCCTGCAGTGATGTCCTGAAACTGAGATGATTAATACCCAATCACACACAACCATCTTCCTTTGTGCCACTTATGACTTCAACCAACAAAAGTTATTCCTCCAGTTATTCCTCCCAAACCCCATTGACTCAGTTTTTCTAGGACTCCTTGATTCAATACTTGGTCAAATGTTGCCTTGATGACAAGGGCAGTCACTCCCATCTCACCTCTGGAATTCAGCTCTTTTGTCCCTGTTTGAACAAAGGCTGTAGTTAGGACAGGAGACGAGTGATCCTTTGTCCTGTTTCTTGGGTACAGGACAAACATCAAGGGTGCCTACCGATTCATCCTCCGATTCGGAAAATCAAACCACAAGACGGTGCCTCTTCTCCCGGCATACAAGCAGAAATTTAAGTGGGAGAATGAAGTTAAGAAGCTCGTGCAATGCTGGTCCAAGGCAATGAAAGAGCTCCTACGCGACTGCTTGGAGTCAGTGGACTGGTGCATATTCAAGAATTCAGCGGCCAGCCTGAACGTGGATGCCACCATCCTCAGACTTCAGCAGTAATTGTGCAGAAGACTGCATGCCAAAGAAGGTAGAACGTACGTTCACCAACCGAAAACCATGATTTAATCAGGAGATTCACTCCCTACTGAAGGCCATGCCTGAGGCGTTCAAGACAGGCGACCCCCTTACCTATACAAGAAATCAAGGTATGACTTCCGCAAAACCATCAGAGATGCCAAGGGACAATACCAAACTAAGCTAGAGTCACAGACTAATGACATGGACTCTTGTCAGTTGTGGCAAGACTTAAATAACATAATGGGCTACAAACCAAAGCAGAGTAGAATCTTCACCATAATCAAAGACCCCTCCCACCCGGGTTATTCTCTCTTCCAACCTCTTCCATTGGGCAGGAGATATAAAAGTTTGAGAACGCTCACTAACAGCTTCTTCCCCACTGTTACCAGACTCCTGAATAATCCTCTCATGGACTGAATTGATCTCTCCATGAAACTTCCCTACTGAGTAGCACTACGCTCTGTATGCTTCACCCGATGTCTATTTATTTATATTGTGCATTTATCGTATGTCCTACATTTTCATGTATGGAATGATCCGTCTGGACTGTATGCAGAACAATACTTTTCACTGTGACTCGGTATACGTGACAATAAATCCAAAATACCTGGGCAATTTTCCACAATGCTGGGTAGATGCCAGTGTTGTAGCCATGCTGGAATAGATTGGCAAGTTCTGGAATATAAACCTGAGTACTGTTGCTGGAATATTGTCAGAGCCTATAATCTTTGCAGTATTCAGTGCCTTCAGCCATATCTTGCCATCACGTGAAGTCATATCGAATTGGCTGAAGCGTGACATCTGGAATGCTGGGGACCTCCAGATCAGGCTGAGATGGATCATCCACTGCTGGCTGATGATTGTGCAATGTTTAGTACTATTTATGACTCCTCAGGTATTACATTTGTCTGTGTTCACATGCAGCAAGACCTGGATAATATTTATCCTTGGCAAATAACAAACATGACATATCTCCAACAAAATAGAATCTAACCATCTCTCCTTTTCATTCAGTTACTTACCATTGCTCAACTCCTCACCATTAACATTTTGAGAGCTTACCATTGACCAAAACCTTAACTGGGTTAACTATCTAAATACTGTGGCAGGAAGAGCAAGTCAGAATCTGGGAATTCTTTAGCGAGTGACTCACATATATATATCCTGACTTCTCAAAGCCTGTCCACCATCTATAAAGCACAACTCAGGGGTGTGATGGAATATGCACCAGGTGCTTGATCAATAAAATAAAAAAAGCTGCTGACGGAAATGTATCCCATATTTCCAATGCAAGATATTATGGAGATTAAGTAAACAAGAACAAGATGCCATTCACAACCAGTTACAGGGATTTTTGAGCCAATCGTCTTACATCTTGTCTGTGGTAAGGAAGCCTGACCCACTTGCGCCAATAGCACAAGTGGACCACAGGTTTTGAAATATTAAAAAATCCAGCGTTACACAAGTTAATCAGATATAGTTCCAAATCTTAATGTTTGAGTTAAAATATTCCTTCTGTGCTCAACGTGAACTGAAATGTAAAGAGTGGCATATTGTTTAGAGGACTCTGAATCGTATTTGAATCTATTTTTTTGCCTATAGGTCTATTCAGAGAGCTATCACAGGTGCAATCAAAAGCCTCCTACTCTGCTATAAAATCCAGTGGTTCCAATATCCACTGGAGTTTGAGGTAAAGTCACGGCAGAGTATATTTTAACGTGCATCAACGGAGCCAAGGTGGAGATGGTTAACAGCTTCAAATTCCTAGGTGTGCACATCATCGACAATCTGTCCTGACCCACCCACATCGATGCCACGACCAACAAAGCACAACAGCTCCTATACTTTCTCAGAAAACTAATGAAATTCGGTACATCCACATTGACTCTTACCAACTTTTACAAGTGCACTATTGAAAGCATCCTATCTGGCTGTCTTTCAGTCTGGCATGGCAACTGCTCTGCCCAAGATGCAAGAAACTACAGAGAGTCGTGAACACAACCCAGTCCATCACAGGAAACCTGCCTCCCATCCATTGGCTCTGTCTACACCTCCCGCTGCCTGGGGAAAGCAGGCAGCATAGTCAAAGACCCCTCCCACCCGGTTCACTCACTCTTCCAACTTCTTCCATCGAGCAGGAGACTCACACTAACAGATTCAAAAGCAGCTCTTCCCCGCTGTTAGCAGACTCCTAAATGACCCTCTTATGGACCGATGCCATCTCTTCACAAATCCTCTCTACAGAGTAGACCATACTCCTGTATGCTTCACCCGATGCCTGTGTCTATGTATTTACATTGTGTATTTATGTTTACCCTATGTATTTTCTTTTCAAGTATGGAATAATCTGTTTGAGCTGTACGCAGAACAATACTTTTCACTGTTCCTCAGTACACGTGACAATAAACCCATCCAATCCAAATCCAAAATACATGTTCACTAATGGCTGATATGCAGGAGCAAATATAATGAATAATAAATTTACTTTGGTACTCTATTATGCAATTTAAAAAATCACCCATATTATTAACAGGGTAAGAGCCATCTTCAGTTATGAATTTATTTTTTAAACAACTTCTCAAATTCTCTGCCCAAAGGCAGGTCAGATGCATAGCAACAAGACCTTCACCATAGGTAGAGCAAGGAAGCTGGTCCCAGAGATTGAATCCTGCAATTTGACCCATACCGGCTACCCAGCCAACCAACTCAAAAGGAAACCAAGTTTTTCAACAGCATACATGCTGCAGCCTGAAGCTAGGATACTGATGGTAGAGGCTCCAATTCCTTTCCAACACATGGCTGATCAGGAATCTCTCCCACTCTTACGGCCTGCCATTGGCATCTGTTGGAAGGAAGGATTTGCAAGTTGATGCTCAACCTGTTGGGCCACATTATGAATGAGCCTTCTTTGGCTATCGAGACTTAGAGTGGGACACAAATTTACCATAGTTTCTGGCTCAGAGTCAGGGATGTTACTCACTGCATCAAAAGACTTCCACATTTAGACAGTAACATTTAATTTGAAAAGTGTAAGGCTTTCCCGCACATTGCGTGTGCTGTTCTGAAATAGTTTCTTCAGGATATATCTACAATGATAGTTTTTACCACTTTTTCTCACTAAAATCAGAAAACAGAGGAAACTCTAACCCTCACTATTTTTCCAAGCCGACACCACTGTTGGCTAAATGTGGAGAGTTTGAATGTTTGTGGAAGGGGGAGCAAACAAACGGATTGCTTTGTCCTGGGTGATGTCGAGCCTCTTGAGTGTTGTTGGAGCTGCCCTCATCCATCAAAGTGGAGACTATTCCATCACACTCCTGACTTGTGCCTTGTCGATGGTGAACAGGCTTTGGGGGGGTTAGGAGGTGAGTTATTCGCCATAGGATTCCTTGTCTTTGACCTGTCTAGGTAGCCACAGTCTTAATATTGCTAGTCCTGTTCAGTTTCTGATCAATGATAACCCCCCAGGATGTTAATTGTGGGGGATTCAGCGAATCTCAGATGGAGGAGTGTTTTTTAACCTCAGTTGGTTTGGTGGCAGCTTCAGTGGTCAGCAATGTTATATTATAATGTATCTCATGTGAATGATCTTTCATAATGTAGTGAGAGAATGACAAGTCAAGCGATTGCAGTGAACGTGGGCCAGTAATCCAATATGCAAATCAAATCTCACCCAAAGGTTCATCCATATAATCTTAGAATTTATCATGAATTGTACCTGTTTGATGCCATGTCCAGTCACAATAAGGCTGAAACTTCCTCTCGCATGGCATATGGGCTTGTGCTGACATTGTTCTAAGAAGTGCACTTGGACACCCTGAGTAAGATTTCCTTCCTCATCTGGTAAAAGGGACTGTACATTCCCATGGTTCCAAAATTGAGAATGACCCTTCAGTATATGAGCATGAACCCAAGTCCTACCAGTGTATGACAAAGAATGATTGAGGTACTATTGCTGCCCCCTAATATTTCTAATTTAATTTTCTTACATTATATATAGGGTTGTAAGATGGATATTGTTCCAGTACATAGAACGATAAAATGGATCTTTCCAATTCACTTTATCTGATAAAATCTAATGGACTCAAGGCTGAGATACTGGAAGAAATGTTGGACATGATATGATTAAATGTAAAAACCCAATATTAGACAGGACTCACAAACCAATCCAAGAACATGGCCTTCATTGCGGCAGGACTAAGTTCCTGTATAATTATTTAATTTACTGAAAAATAAATTTGAATCAGAAAAGTTCTTCACAATTTAAAACAGTTTGAACTTTAAATTTCCTATGGATTAAAAGCTTGCAGCAGATCTGTGAAGGCACCAGAACATATTACATTGATGGAAAATTAGTTTCACCACAGACATTTCAGGGGTAATGTCAAAATAGTTTACTATTAGATTTGCTATTGGGCATTTGATGCTCCGTTTGGAATATAAAATCCACTTGTTCACTGAGGTGAATAAAGGGTATAGCTCTGGGAGTAGAATGGATAAAGGAAATACTTACATATGCAGATCTCTATGATAAAAAGCACAATACAAAATTGCATTCAGATTTAAAACAGATGGGAAAAAAAAGTTAAAGCTTTGCTAATGGAGCATACCAGTCAAAAATAAAATGGTCCATTGAGGATCTGGCTGCACAAGATAACTGTGTTTTTATGACTGCCTGTCATACTTGAGATCATTAAATCATTTAAATTCCACCTTTAAAATATGGAACAGAGACACTTGTTGCAAGAATGTGAATTATATTTTGTACAGGAATAAGTGGGTGGAATTTTCTGAAAAAATTACCAAGTGTCATTTTCGGCTTGGGCGATTCCCGCCGGTGTTGGCAGCGCGTTCTGGATCATGGGCGAAATTCCCACCCAACGGCGCGATGTCCGCCGACTGACGCCAAAGACGGCGCCAATCAGACGGGCATTGAGCCGGCCCAAAGGTGCGGAATGCTCTGCATCTTTGGTGGCCTAGCCCCAACATTGAGGGGCTAGGCCGACGCCGGAGGGATTTCCGCCCCGCCAGCTGGCGGAAACGGCGTTTGTTGCCCCGCCAGCTGGCGCGGAAATGCGGCGCATGCGCGGGAGCGTCAGCGGCCGTTGTCAGTTTCCCATGCATGCGCAGTGGAGAGAGTCTCTTCCGCCTCCGCCATGGTGGAGGCCGTGGCGGAGGCAGAAGTGAAAGAGTGCCCCCAGGGCACAGGCCCGCCCGCGGATCGGTGGGCCCCAATCGCGGGCCAGGCCACCGTGGGGGCACCCCCCTGGGGTCAGATCGCCCCGCGCCCCCCCCCCCAGGACCCCGGAGCCTTCCCACGCCGCCTGGTCCCGCCGGTAAATACCAGGTTTGATTTACGCCGGCGGGACAGGCAATTTCTGGGCGGGACTTCGGCCCATTTGGGCCGGAGAATCCAGCGGGGGGTCCCGCCAACCGGCGCGGCCCGATTCCCGCCCCCGCCCAATCTCCGGGAGTGGAGACTTCGGCGGGGGCGGGATTCACGGCGGCCAACGGCCATTCTCCGACCCGGCGGGGGGGGGGGTCGGAGAATGACGCCCCATAACTTTCAGGCTCTCAGAAGATTTATTATCCCCACATGAAAAACACCGTGCCTGAGGCGCGTATCGTCTGATTCGTCCACCCCAGGGGTTATCTGAGTACTTCAATGAAGGGGACGCTGCATTTCAACGACTCCACCGCACGTGCTCTCATTCAAACCAGGAGGATGGAAGCTAGGAAACCAGCTCCCCAATGAGGCCCTCACCTGTATGCTGGATTCCATGGAGGAGAGGCAGGCTACAATCTACCCTCGAGCTGGCAGGAGGACCTCCAGCAAGATGGCGAATCCCGTTTGGGAGGCAGCACTGGTCAGTGCCCGCAGCCTGACCAAGGGGACTGGTGAGCACTACAGAAAAAAAAATTAATTAATGACCTACTCTGATCAGCCAGGGTGAGTGCCCCATGTCTCCTCTCTGCACTCCACCCTTCTGTCACACCCAGCATGTCCCCTCAATCTGACATGTCACAACCTCTCAAGAGGCCCAGGACACGACCTCCCTCCAGTATCCTCAAACAACTCCCCCACTCCCTGGCACTCCTCATCAGAACCCTTCCCTGAATATGTGCAGTACCCACACTTGCCGGGTGTTATCAACCTCTGACCCACCAAGCATCCAGCTCACCAGCTCACATCATCCCCATTTGTGTTCCTGCAGGAGAAGCTCGCCCACAAATACCGTGAGCGAGAGAAGGCGGGCAGGGAATGCCTGAGCTGAGGATCCTGACTCCGTACAAGGAGCGAGCCATGGAGTTTGCAGGGGAAGAGCAAAGGTGAGCCTGCATTGACAGCAAGGTGGACCTTCAAGAGAAAAATGAGGAATCACTGCACCTTTATCCAGATGACCAGTCTTCAGTGAATTATGTGAAGTCCAAACCCTTGACCAGGCCATGTACTAAAACCAGGGGCGAAATTCTCCGGTATCGGCGCGATGTCCGCCGACCGGTGCCAAAAACGGCGCAAATCAGTCCGGCATCGAGCCGCCCCAAAGTTGCGGAATCCTCCGCATCTTGGGGGGCTCAGTCCTAACCTTGAGGGGCTAGGCCCGCGCCGGACTGATTTCCACCCCACCAGCTGGCGGAAAAGGCCATTGGTGCCCCGCCAGCTGACGCGGAAATGACATCTCCGGGCGGCGCATGCACGGGAGCGTTAGCGGCCGCTCACGGCATCCCCGCGCATGCGCTGTGGAGGGAGTTTCTTCCGCCTCCGCCATGGTGGAGACTGTGGCGAAGGCGGAAGGAAAAGAGTGCCCCCGGCACAGGCCCGCCCGCGGATCGGTGGGCACCGATCGTGGGCCAGGCCACCGTGGGGGTACCCCCCGGGGCCAGATCACCCCGCGCCCCCCCAGGACCCCGGAGCCCGCCCGCGCAGGCTTGCCCCGCCGGTAAGGTAGGTGGTTTAATCCACGCCGGCGGGACAGGCATTCTAGCAGTGGGACTTTGGCCCATCCGGGCCGGAGAATCGCGCGGGGGGGGGGGGGGGGCGCCAACCGGCGCGGCGCGATTCCCGCCCCTGCCGAATCTCCGGTGCCAAAGAATTCGGCAACCGGCGGAGGGGGGGATTCACGCCAGTCCCCGGCGATTCTCCGACCCGGCGGAGGGTCGAAGAATCTCTGCCCAGGTCTCTTGACTTGCAGAAACATCAATCGAAGAGCCTGGCTCTTCTAACAGCAGTGACCCACAGCCCTCCCTCAACACAACCTCGGAGATCTCAGAGAATGACACGGATGAAGCATCATCAGCTATCACCTGCACCATCCACCATCACAGAGACATACACCTCAGTGTGCAAACCCAGCAGGCAGGTTTCTGGGTCACTACCTGGTGAGCATCACACAGGTTTAGATACATATCAGGTTGAGGCAGGAGCACCCCATGGATTAGACAGTCAGATGTCTGCTGGATCCCATGGCTCAGCTGTGCCCTAGGCAGGTGCTGTGCCTCTGGACACATTCATCCTTCAGTTGCTGGTGATGCAAAGGCAGAGTCGGGAATACAAGGAGGGATTGTCAGCGGCACTCCTGTGACTGCAAGGTCGAATGGATGAGTCCCAAAGCCTTCTGTCATAGAATCATAGAATTTACAATGCAGAAGGAGGCCATTTGGCCCATCAAGTCTGCCCCAGCCCTCAGAAAGAGCACCCTACCGAAGCCCAGAACTCCACCCTATCCCCGTAACCCAGCAACCCACCTAACCTTTTTTTTGGTCACTAAGTGCAATTTAACATGGCCAATCCACCTAACCTGCACATCTTGGGACTGTGGGACGAAACCGGAGCACATGGAGGAAACCCACGCACACACAGGGAGAATGTGCAGACTCCACACAGACAGTGACCCAAGCCGGGAATCAAACCTGGGACCCTGGAGCTGTGAAGCAACTGTGCTAACCTCTGTGCTACCGTGCCTCCCTCCACTGCACTCCCGTGCCTCCACTGTGCTACCATCCCGCCACTGTGCTACCGTACCGCAGGAGATGGTGCCGGCAATGCTTGGCAACCAGGCCAACACTACAAAGGTGGTGTCCGCAGTGGATAGCCTGGGACAAGAGGTCAGATCCTTGATGGGAGGACTTTGAAACATGGCTCAGTCCCCGGAGACCATGGCTGTATGGTGCAGACAACGATGGGCCTCCAGGATTGGCAGCAGCAGATAACATTGAAGCTTTCTGAGCTCACTCCAGCTGCCCCTCCATCTCATGCAGTAACCCAGGGGCCCAAGAGCACCTGGAGGTTGGAAGATTCACTGGAGCACATCCCTGGGCCTTCCACCCAGGAGACCTTGGGAGTGACCAGCTAATCTGAATACCCCCTTCCTGAGACTGGCATAACTCAGGCACAGGGGCGCAGAACAGGGGGACGCAAGTAAACCAGTGCCACCTGAAAGTAGGTCGGGGCCTAGTAGGGTGTCCGCCAAAGGCTTCTCAGCCAACAGGGCTTAGAACACAGCAGCCCGCCTTCACTTCTGATGTGCATCCTGGGAACACACCTGAAAGGGGAGGGTTTGCAAGTGTAAAGAATTGTAGAGGTACAGCATGGACACGGGTGAAGTTAGGCACAGGTAGTTGAGGGTCATTATCACTTGTTAAATCTGCACATGTCATTGAATTAAATATTATCGTTCTTCACCACATCAACACCTGACATTCTTTAACCCTCCTCCCACTGGAATAGCACTTCTCCCCATTGGAACGCAGTTCTTTTCATTGGCCCTCAATGTCCGCCAGACAGTTAGGTCCATTCAGTGCGAATGTTTCATTCGCAGTGATAGGACTCAGGCATAATTCAGTGAAGGAAAGACACAATAAATGTTTGATCAGTTGCCAATTTTCACCAAATTGACTATTTTTTTGTTGTATGAGTGCCATAATAAATTAACAACATGGAATTAAGTTGAATCTAATAGTATTGCAATATTGAGCATTATTTTTCCAAAATAGACCCACTCCCAGTGAAAAAATGATGAGCAGCAGGTAATCAAGAACCTGATCTTGCAGCAGTGGGCTTTGCTGTCAATCTTCAACTCAGCCACAGCATTAACATCCCATTTCAAGTTTCCCAATCAGAGTGTGGGCATGATGAGTACACATACTTTGTCCAAGGAAGGATGTCTTGCTTTAGGGACTTTGGTAGGAGTCACAATGGCCACATCCAGCATTGACTCCAAAGGCTTCAGCAACCACCTGAATTGAGAGGAGACTTGGGAAGGCTGCCTTGGGGGTCTCGAACTTGCCCCTGGAGGTCCTGATATGGCATCTGAGGAACCACTAAAGCAGAGGCACACAGTGGCCAATATGTGTTCATAGGTGACATAGAGGTAACTCTGTAGGCACTGGAACATGTGTGGGAGTTACCTAATGGGAGCAGAGCAGGGGATGTCCAACCAGCTGTGACTTTAATTCTTGGGGGTGAAAGATTAAAGTAAGACTGAGCTCATTGGATTTGGGATGAGTAGGAATAATGAACAGCAGTGTTGAATGAGGAGCTAAGAGGAAACAAAGGCATTTCCCTTCATAAAGGATATACCAACCATGAATTTGTTGCCAAAGGATGGGCTTATGAAGACAGATGGTAACATAATTGTGTGCTCTGGTGGGCAGGGCATCTCCAACAGAACCTTTTGCATCAGCGCATGCTGCCAGTGTGTGTCAAAGTGACCAAGGCAATTAATTTATTTTCCTCCTGGTTCCTCCAAGGGGCAGTAGTTGACCCCATTGGCAGTCAGCTACCTCTCACAGCGAACAGGAGGTGACTGATAGATTATTGATTTATTGATGTTTTTAGGTACTGATTTGAGTGCATAGCTAAACAGGGAAATTATTTAAAATGCTGTGACTGTGAAAATACAGTCATTGTTTCAGATAATGAATTAACTATTGAACTTTAGGGTGAAGTCTGCAGAAATTCAGACATTGTTTCAATGAATGTTTCATATAATGAATAGACCATTGTATTCCAGTGCATTTAGTTTTATGAATGCATCAAATAATTAGTTTCAGCAAGGTTGATGGCCAGCAGTAGCATGAGAAAGCTATTCTCATGAGGCGTGTACATGGATACAAAAATATTCCTGATGGATACAGTCAATCTTAAGTAATGGCCAATGTTTGATTAATAAATCATCCTCTATGTAATAGACATCTATTTGAACAAATCAAAAGGTCTCAGCTGAGAATTAGAAACCAATGAGAATAAATGAGGAATTGGACCATAGATAAGGATTCCCTTAAAAATAAGACTTTGTGGTCAAGGACTCATTCCTGAATTCCTGTCTTCCTGAACCATCTATCCGTTTATTTGTGTTTAAAGTGATTTCTTTATGCTTTTATGTTGAATACATTTTTTGCCATGTGTTTGACCCTTGTATGTATTGTTTGATATTTTGTTTCTAAGTTTTGATTCAGTTCTTATACAAGTGTATTCATGTGAATAATTAGCAATAAATTTATATTTTTGACACCTCCAATGAACCGGACTATCGACTCTCATTAGAAGATAAAATAAGAGATCCTACAGTGATGATGCCCTGGTTTAAGAAGGCATCAGATTACATTGAGTTCAAGACCAATGTGGCCACACAGGCACAGGGACAAGTGGAATTTTCCTACACAAGTCTTTCAGGTGCAGGAACTTATCAATTGCACCCATTAGGCCATCAAGGCACCACAGAACAGCTATGGACCCATATTAACATGAAGGAATTCCACTCTCTCACTGCTCAATTGGTGTGTGACTGCCAAAAGTGTTTCCTCCAGGTCGGTGCACAGTATCTGGGCAGCTGCATGACTCTTTCATCCTTACGCAATCACTGGTGATGCAGCTGTTCATGCCACCACTGAGACTAGATGGATGGCTCAAAGGGGAGAGGGGGTATCCGTTGAAGTGATGGCTGCTGACACCTAGACACAGATATGCTACAACTGTTGCCATATCAGCACAAGAGCCACCATTGAGCAGGTCATTGGACTTCTCAAGATGTGATTCCGGGTCTCGAATTGTTGACATCTGCTGTGCTCTTTCTGACATGGTCTTCCAGAGAAGAGGTGTTGACCAAACTTACTGGGATACTTCCGAGGAGTAGGAGCGTGAGCCAGCCTGAGGACATTGATGGGGTGACACACAAAAAAAGGCTGATGAGTATTTTTTTTAAAAATTGTTCAGGGTATCTCGGCATCGCAAGCTAGGCCAGCAATCATTGCCCATCACCAATGGCTCTTGAAGTGAGTGGCTTGCTAGGCCATTTCTGAGGGCATTTAAGAGTCAACCACATTGCTGAGGGTCTGGAGCCATATGTAGGCCAGACCAGGACATTCGTGAACCAGATAGGTTTTTATAACGATCGACAATTGTTTCATGGTCATCATTAGACATTTAATTCATCATTTGACATTTAATTGCAGATTTATATTCATCAAATTTAAATTTCACCATCTGCCATGGTGGGATTCGAACCTGGTTCCCTGAGCATTATCCTGGGTCTCTGGATTACTAGACAAGTGACAATACCACAACGCTACCACCACAACCTCCCCATTTTAGATGCATACAGGCCTACCACTGAACCTGTGTCACTCTTAGGGGAATGGATGAACCAGGCTCCAGCTTGGCGCAGAGCTGTCTGTCGAGCTTGTGACCCATGCACTGTCTGATGGCCAATGTCTCAGCTTCTAGTACAGCGCAGGCAGATGCCACCTGATTTTGAATGCTATTGTGGAAGGTCATGAGTTCTATGCCTATTGCAGTTCAAGTCCAGCTTGGTGCTATACAAGCTAAGATGGTTACTTTTGTGATATGTTGCAATCTGATGCCATGTTGAGTATCTCAGTGTAGACCTTAAGGCATCTGTCTCTAAGCCATACAAGGTAAAATATTAAGGGCTCTGGTCGTGCTAAAGTATCTGAAGTTTATCATTAGCAACAACTATATACAGCTGTGCACAGACCTGATCTGGCTGGGTTCTATTAGTTACATAGGTTGATAACTTGACTTTATGCCTGATCATTAGACATACACAGTCTTGCTATTACAGGGTTACAGGCAGTAGTGAGCATCTGCAATAGCGAGCACAGGCAATAGTGAGCAATTAACAGAGGTTATGGGCAGGATTTAATGGAAAAGTGTGGTAGTGAGCAGGAACTGCTGCGAGCTTCCCAACGTTTGGCCCGGCGAGGCCGTCACCACTATAAAATGTTAATTGGATCGCTTGATGTAGCCCCAAATGACTGTCCCACCGGCTGAACGGCTGAATCCCGGGACCGAGCTTGCCAGCCCCCTGCTAACAAGGGAGAGCAGCATTGAAACCGTTCCTGCACAAGTCAACCCCACACAGCTCTCAGCCATGGAACCGAGGAGACCAGCCCCATAATTTTGGGATGCAGACCTGGCCAGACTGTTGGATGCGGCAGCGGTCAGATGAGATGCCCTGTTCCTTAAGGGTCTGGATGGTCACCAATGCCACCTGGGAGGAAGTGATAGTGGCTGTCAGCTCAGGGAGCCTCAGCAGGAGGACTGACACCCAATGCCGTAATAAGATCAACAACCTCCACCAGACCGCATGCATCGGTTGGCACAGGCCCTCAGACACCCACCCCCCCCCCCTCCCTACCAATAAGCACGGGCCTGGCACCGCCCCCACCCAGCACCGTTCCGTACCCTGGCCCACCCACATGCAGCAGTGCCACCCATGCCACCCCCCCAAGCTCAAAAATAACTCTATATTACTTCTCCATCAGAGGCATCTGTTATATTTACATTTCATGTCAACTGCATATTTTTGGAGTTGTGAAAGTTCCAAAAGTGATGCAACTGTGTTGAAAGTAACACACATTTGGTACACTACAAAGAAAAAAGAAAAAATATTGTATTTCTATAATGTTATTCATATTTTAATGATGTTTCAAAACACCTAATATCAACTAAAAGTTTTTGAGTGTAGTAAATATTATTATTACAGAAAATATAGCAACTAATTTGTGACTAGCAATATCCCACAATTAACAATGTCATAAGCAATGGGGTAACCTCTGCGAGTAGCATTAGTTGAGCAATAAATGTGGACCAGGTCAGCAGGAGAGCTCTTCAAATAATGTCAAGGGATCTTTTACATCCAACTGAACATGTGGATGCGTCTAAGTTTAACATCTCATTCAGAAAACTGCAGAAAATTCAGCATGCAAAAAGAAACCCCACTTGTATTATGAACTTTGGAATATGCTTCAAACATCTGGCTTGTAAAATGCAATGAGATCAAAATTTCAATCATTATAAGGTACAAAATCAATGATGGAATTTCTGCTGGTTTTAGGCCTGATCGACTGTGTGGCAGTGCCAAATGTAAACTGATTCCTGTCATTGTTGCGTTATTATTGGCAACACAACAAGATGTAAACACTGCAATGGGACCCATTGTCTAACTGATGTCCAAGGTTGATGTCATCCAGCCGCATAGAACAAATTACCTTTAATGCACGCTATCACAATGAATGGATTGTGATAGAATTATTACTTCCAAAGGATCAGCCGATTTTGAGCTGTTATTCTAAAGTATATTGATATGTGTTTCTGTTTTTGTGCCTCATTCACCAGACATACATTTTGAAAAACTGAACACTACTATGCACAATTCCCCAAGCATTTCAAATAAGTGGTTGGATGCATGAAGTTTAAAGCTAACTACTGGTGCATTGAAAGAAAACTGACATCAAAAACATTACCAGTCAGAACATGTACTCAAACTCAAATATCCTGCAGGGGAAAATGCATCGTCTATTCATTTTCATTTATTTCAAAAAGATATTTATTGATGAGCATGTAAAAAACGGGAATGTGTAAACGGCTGATTTCATTTAAATGCTTGTTGGTTTTTGTACATACAAAACAATGCAAATGTTCTAAATATAATTAACCAAATGTGGAATCAAGAAAAGGTAATCTTTTCTTCAACAAAGGATGTGAACCATGAAAGAGGGATATGATAAGAATCATTGAACATGCCAAGAAATTACACTGTAGAAATACTGAATATGTTGGCACAACATACCTCTGTCTAATATTTCAATGCAAGAAATAAATAGGTTGATACCATCAATAAATAAAAAACTAGCATCCAGACAGCTTCATTTTAAGCTTATGCATTTAGCCATTTTGATTATTTATACAGAGAAAGGTACAGTTAGTGAATTGCATCTGTTAATATTGAAAATATTCCAATGTACTCCTACCATAGCTCCAGTGGGTGCAGGCTGATCGCGTTGGAATTTACAGCTCAAAGCCGGATGTGCTAGTCCTTCATTTTATGAGAGGAAAACTTCCACCATACTCTAAAAGGCCAGTGGCTTACAAATCATGGAACCCAACAAATCCACTTTTTGGGTGGTGAGGGCAGAATCATCTGCTATCCCAGTCAGAAAGGTATATGTCAATCCTATCCAGTGTCCAAGTTGGATTGTAGCCCAGAACACAAAAAATTGAAGTGAACATTTTGTCAAATGTAAAGATAGAAGGAATAAAGAACAAAAGAAAAGTACAGCACAGGAACAGGCCCTTCGGCCCTCCAAGCCTGCGCTGACCATGCTGCCCGTCAAAACTAAAATCTTCTACACTTTCGGGGTCCGTATCCCTCTATTCCCATCCTATTCATGTATTTGTCAACATGCCCCTTAAACGTCACTTTCGTCCCTACTTCCACCACCTCCTCCGGCAGCGAGTTCCAGGCACCCACTACCTTCTTTGTAAAAAACTTACCTCGTACACTTCTCTAAACCTTGACCCTCACACCTTAAACCTATGCCCCCTAATAATTGACCCTCTACCCTGGGAAAAAATCTCTGACTATCCACCCTGTCTATGCCCCTCATAATTTTGTAGATCATATCAGGTCGTCCCTCAACCTCCGTTGTTCCAGTGAGAACAATCCGAGTTTATTCAACCAGTCCTCATAGCTAATGCCCTCCATACAAGGCAACATCCTGGTAAATCTCTTCTGCACCCTTTCTAAAGCCTCCACATCCTTCTGGTAGTGTGATGACCAGAATTGAACACTATACTCCCAAGTGTGCCCTAACTAAGGTTCTATACAGCTGCAACATGACTTGCCAATTTTTATACTCAATGCCCCGACCAATGAAGGCAAGCATGCCGTATGCCTTCTTGATTTCCTTCTCCACCTGTGTTGCCCCTTTCAATGACCTGTGGACCTGTACACCTAGATCTCTCTGACTGTCAATACTCTTGAGGGTTCTACCATTCACTGTATATTCCATACCTGTATTAGACCTTCCAAAATGCATTACCTCACGTTTGTCTGGATTAAACTTGATCTGCCATCTGTCCGCCCAAGTCTCCAGATGATCTAAATCCTGCTGTATCCTCTGACAGTCCTCATCGCTATCCGCAATTCTACCAACCTTTGTGATCTCCGCAAACTTACTAATCGTGCATATACATAGCACATCTAGACATACCAAGTCACTTGAAAGCGAATTATGTATTTTTGAGGTGTAGTTGCCATTGTAGTGTAGGAAATGTGCCAGCCACTTCATATAGAGCAATGCCCCAAAAATAGCAATGTCATATCATCTACTTTGCTGATGTTTCTTCGGATTGTTTTGTCAATGTATGTGTCATTGACTAAGCCAGCATTTAATTGCCCTCAGAATGTGTTGGTGAGCCCCTTTCCTCGACTGCTGCAGTCCATGTGGCATAGGAACACACAGTGCCGTTTGGGGGATTGTGTGTGTGTGTGGCGGCGGGGGAGGGGGGGGGGGGGGGGGGAAGAAGATCCAGTGTTGTGACCAGGCAAGTTTGGAAGGTGCTGTCAAAGGTATCTTGGTGAATTGCTGCAGTGCATCTTGTAGATGGTACACACTGCTGCCTTGTTGTGTTGGTGGTGGAGAAAATGTATATGAAGATGGTAGATGGGATGGCTATCATGTGGGTTTCTTTATCCAGGATGATATCAAACATCTTGAATGTTGTTAGATCTGCACTCGAGACTTGTGCCTTGTAGATGGCGGACAGGCTTTGGGTAATCAGGAGGCGAATTATTTTCCACAGAATTTCTAACCTCAAGCCTGCTCTTCTTGTCACAGTATTTATATAGCTGGTCGAGTACAGTTCCTGAGTTCCTGGTTAATGGTAAACTCCAGGATGTTGATAGTAGGGTTCATTGAATGTCATGGGGAAATGGTTAGATTTTAAGAGGTTGGAGATCAATGTCTGCACTTGTGTGATCTGAATGTTACTTGCCACTTAGCAGTCCAAGCCCAAATGTTGTCTAGATCTTATTGCATATGGGCAGGGACTGCTTCAGTACATGAAGTGTCGCGAATGATGCTGAACATTGTGCACATCCCAACTTGACCTTATGGAGGAAAGGTCATTGATGAAGCAACCAAAGATGGTTGGGCCTAGGGGATGCTATCCTGAGAAACGTCCGCAGTGATGTCCTGGGGTGAGATGATTGACCACCAATAATGACAACCATCTTCCTTTGCGTTAGGTATGACTGTAACCAATGCAGACATTTTCCCCTTATTCCCATTGACTCCAGTTTTGGCTCCTTGGTGCCATATTGAGTTACATTCTGCCTTGATGCCAAGAGCAGTGGTTCCTACCACAGCTCTTCAGTTTAGCTTTTTTGCCCATGTTTGAACTAAGGCAGTAATGAGATTAGGAGCTGATTGGCTCTGGAAGAACCCAAACTGAGCATAAGTGTGTGGGTTACTCGTGTCACCTCCACTTTCCATCATTTTGTTGATGATTGAGAGTAAACTGATGGGGTGAGAATTGGCCAGGTTAAATTTGTTTTTCATTTTGTGGACAGAGCATAGTGTGCAATTTTCCACATTGCTGGAGAGGTGTCAGTGTTGCAACTGCACCGGAGCAGCTTGGCGAGGGGTGAAGATAGTTCTGGAACTCATGTTTTCAGTACTATTACGAGAATGTTGTCAGAGATCATAGCTTTTGCAGTATTCAATGCCATCAGTCATTTCTTGACATCACATGAGTGAATTGAATTGACTTTAAGACTGGCATTAGTGATGATGGGGACTTCAGGAGGAGGTCAGAATGGATCATCCACTCGGCACTTTTGGCTGAAGGTGGTTGCAAATGCTTCAGCCTATTCTTTTGCACTGATGTGCTGGTTTTCCCCATCATTAAAGATAGGAATATTTGTGGAGTGTTCCCTTCCAGTTATCATCCACCATTATTTGTGATTGGATAGGGCAGGACTGCAGAACTTCGACCTGGTCCATAGATTGTGGGTTCGCTTAGATCAGTCACATGTTGCTTTTATTTTTTGGTATGCAAGTAGTCCTATATTGTAGAATCGCTAGATTGACACCTCATTTTTAGGTATACCTGATGCTGCTTTTGGTATTCTTTCCTGCACTCTTCATTGAATCAAAGTTGATCCCCAGCTTGATAATGGATGAACGGGGGTTATGTTGACCCATGACAATACAAATTGTGGTTGTATATACATTTGCTGCTGCTGATGTTTCTAAGTGCCTCATGAATTCTCATTCTGAGTTGCTATACCTGTTCAAAACCCATCCAATTTAGCCCAGTGGTAGTGCCATACAACGTGATGGAAGGTATCTTCATTGTGAAGATGGTACTTTATCTTCACCAGAACTGTGCACTGGTCACTCTTACAAATACTGTCATGAAATATTGCATCTGCGCAATGCAGATTGGGTTTCCCCTCATCTTTGTTGCCTCACCACACTGTAGACTCAATTTAGCAGCTATGTTCTTCAGGACTCAGCCAGCTCTGTCAGTAAAGGTGCTGCCAATAATGTCCAATTGATATTGAAATCAATACAGTACTTTCTGTGTCTTTGTCTCCCTCAGTGCTTCTTCCAGTTAGTGTTCAGCACAGAGGAGTATTGATTCATCAGCTGAGGAGGTAACCAGCAGAAGATATCCTTGCTCATGTTTGACCTGATGCCGTAAGACTTCACAGGGTCAACATTGAAGATTCCCAGGGTAACACCCTCCAGAATGTATACAATACTGATACCATCTGAAGATTGGTAAAATCCGGGACATTTTCCAAAAGGTGTGATTTGGTGAGTATGACTATGTCAGGCTGTTGCTTGTCAAGTCTGTGGGACAGCCCTCCCAATTTTGGCATAAGGTCCCAGATGTTGACATGGAGGAATTTGCAGGTTTGACAGGGCCGAGTTTACTGTTGTAGTTTCGGGTGCCCAAGTTTCATTCCTTTATTTAGACTTTGCCATGGTAAGATACAATTGAGATCATTTGAGAGTCAACCACATTGGGTCGTGTACATATAAGGATTGCAATTTTTTTTAAAGTGGCAATTGACATGATTTCATGGTCACGATTAGTGAAATTAGCTTTTAATTCCAGATTTACTAATTGAATTTAAATGCCACCAGCTGCAGTGGTGAGATTTGAACCTGTGTCCGCAGAGTATTAACTTGGATTGCTAGTCCAGGTGATTACACCACTGCCTCCACTTGATTTAGTATCAAGATAAACAGTGGCTTTATACCTGGAGGACATTAATTTCATTAATGCTACAGGATGTTATCTATCCATCTGACAGCACAGACAGGGCATGGTTCCATCTTTTACTTGAAAGATGGCACTGCCAGCTATGGATTTGGTATCCCGGGACTCAGGAAACCCAACAGTTAAAGGGAGGTGAGAGCCAGTAGTATTGGTTAGTAAATTATTTTTAGAGCACTGTTTGTGGGCTAGGAAGAACAGGAGAGCTCCATTTCCCCCAAACCCCCCGAAGCTAGCCTGCCACAATCCACAGAACTTCCATGATCCAATGAACCTATTGTGATCCCTCTTGACCTCCAAGTTGACCCTCGATCCTCAGGTGGATTAACAGTGTGTAGCATGTTCCCTGCCTTCCTCCAATCTCTCCGATTCCCATCTGCAGTCTTCTATTGTAGGCTTTCCTGTCCAATGGCAAATCAGCCTGTCAATCTAAGTGACTGTCAATCATAAAATGCCAACATACAAATGAAATAATGAAATAATAAATGAAAAAACTCAAGTATTAAGTTCAGTAAGAAATTTGTAGGTTTCCACATCGATGCCCAACCCCCACAATTCTCTCACCTGTGGCCCCGTGTCTCCGCCTTCCTATGATCAGAGCTTTTGTTTTATTTAGAATACAAAAGAAAACAAACCTTGTGCCAATAAATGAAGCCTCCCAACAGTTCAAAGGAAAAAAAATATATAAAATATAGGTCACTGTGCCTATACACGGATAGTATACTGTGCTGTGTTAATGGCTTTATGGGTTAATACTTGTGTTAAAATAAAAGACTGAGGAATCTGATACAAAGCAATCATAAATAATGTTGAACAGCATTATTGTGTGTTTTAGTGTCAACATTGCAATGCGTTGGAACCTGAAGATATGCATCAATTCAATTATTTAAATTTTAATGGTTGATTTTTTTGAGTTGTTGTTTTGAGAAAAATTGTCGTAAGCACATTATGCTAAGAGAATTCAAACATCTTAAGAAAGTCACATATGCAAATTTATGCTCCATAACGCTCCCTTTCACATTGTGCATCAATGTTTTAATTCAAATTCGGAAAAGAAATTATTTATTTTCCTTTGAATATTCATTCTTCTGAAGGTCTAACAGCACAGAATTTTTTTTAAAATTTGCATAATTTGGAAGTAACTTTCTTTCAAGTGATGTTTAATCATTGCTTTGAACCTTGGATTTATCCAAAGTTGTCTTTAAATAATTTGGTCCAAAAGCTGACGCAAGGTTGAAATGAAAAATAATATAATATCTGGGTTCTTTAGTGCTGCTCTGTGTTCATAGTCCAACGTACTGTCCCATGAGCAGTAAAATAATAATGATCTTTATTGTCACAAGTAGGCTTACATTAACATTGCAATGAAGTTACTGTGAAAAGCCCCTAGTCACCACTTTCCAACGCCTGTTCGGGTACACAGAGGGAGAATTCAGAATGCTACCTCATAGCACATCTTGCGGAACTTGTGGGAGGAAACTGGAGCACCCGGGAGGAAACCCACGCAGACACAGGGAGAGCGTGCAGACTCCGCACAGACAGTGACCCAAGCCGGGAATCGAACCTGATATGACTCTAACCAGCGGAGAGTTTTCTCCCTGATTCACATTGACTCCAGTTTAGCTAGGGCTCCTTGATGCCACATTCGGTCAAATGCTGCCTTGAAGTCAAGTGCAATCACGCTCACCATACTTCTTGCATTCAGTTCTTTGTCCATGTTTGAACCAAGGTTGTAATGAGGTCAGGACTGAGTGACCCTGGCAGAATCCAAACTGAGCACCATGTGCAGGTTATTGCCGAGTAAGTGCAGCTTGATAGTACTTGTTGCTGACTCCTTCTATCACTTTGCTAATGATGGAGAGAAGACTTTAGGGCGGTAATTGGCTGGGTTGGATTTGCCCTGTTTCTTATGTACAGGACACACCTGGGCAATTTTCCACATTGCCAGATAAATGCCAGTGTTATCGCTGCATTGGAACAGCTTGGCTAGGGGTGCGGCAAGTTTTGGAGCACAAGTCTTCAGTACTATTGCCGGAATATTGTCAGGGCCATAGCGTTTGCAGTATCCAGTGCCTTCAGCCAATTCTTGATATCGTGTGGGGCGAATCAAATTGGTTGAAGACTGACGTGTGATGCTGGGGACCTCTGGCGGAGACCGAGATGGATCATCCACTCAGCACTTCTGGCTGAAAATTGTTGCGAATATCTCAGCCTTGTCTTTTGCACATATGTGCTGGACTCCCCCATCATTGTGGACGGGTATATTTGTGAAGGCTCCTCCTCCAGTGAGTTGTTTAATTGCCCACCACCATTCATGGCTGGATGTGGCAGGACTGCAGAGCAAGGAAATCTTCTGCTGATCACCGCCTTCTGCCGCCTCTGAGTTGATGATATTAGTACTCCTCCATGTTGAACATCAGTTAGAAATAGTATAAAAAATGGCAAGGTTACTTTAGTAGGCCACAAACGAGTCCGAACCGAGATGGTCAAAAGAAAGACTAGGTTTATTTTGAAAGACATATTTACAATCAGATCCCAGCCCAGGTCTGCATTGTCAATACGATACCTGGCCGACTTTATACAGATCTCAATTATTATTGTCCTCAGGCTCCCCTGCTTTAAAAACCTCTGGATATTTTCCCAGCACTTCATATAGGCCCCCAGATCCCATTTGGAAAATCTGCACCTGTCCAGGTGTCGGCATTTTAGCCAATCGTGGTTTAGCAGGCTTGAGCCCTGTCCCTCGATTGTGATAAATGACAGCCGCACTGACTGCTGCCTGTAAACTACTGGGGTTATTGTGGTTCTCTCATTTTTAAAAAAATTTAGAGGACCCAATTAATTTATTCCAATTAAGGGGCAATTTAGCATAGCCAATCCACCTACCCTGCACATATTTTGGGTTGTGGGGGCGAAACCCATGCAAACATGGGGAGAATGTGCAAACTCCACACGGACAGTGACCCAGAGCCACGATCGAACCTGGGACCTCGGCGCCGTGAGGTAGCACTGCTAACCACAGCACCACCGTGCTGCCCTTCATTGTGGTCCTAGCAATGGCTAACGATTCACAGGTGTAGGTCGCTAATCGTGCCTTAGTGTCCCGCAGATTTAACTGCTATACCCACCCCAGCTTTATCCTGTCGAAGGTCTGCTTCCCAATGAATGAAACTACAGCACCCGTGTCGCAATCCATGTCTAATGGATATGCATTTACTTGCACAATTATCTTGATAGGAGCCACTCGGGGTGCTTCAATAAAATTCAGCTGCATACACTCATCCTCTTCTGGCTGGTCCAGCTGAAAGTTGGCGCCTACCTCTGGCAGGGCGTGGAGTTACTGGCCGACTCACGCCTTGCGCTCCCTGTGGCTCCTGCATACACATGCCCTACAATGCCTGGGCTATCCCCTCCACAGACTCTGGGGAGATGTCCCGTTGGGACATTTTTGTCTTTGAACATTGGACCTGGCTCCTACGATACTCGGTTCAGGGAGGATTTTCTGTCGTGGGAGGGTTTCTCACCTGGAGGACACGCATCTGAGGCTGTTTCTCTTCATCTCTTGGATGTCTTGCACTCCTGTCTCAGCGCTTCCGCAGGAAAGGGAAATTTGCATGGCCTGCTGAAGGTCTAGGGACGGTGTGGCTAGTAACTTCCTTTGAGTAGCGATATTATTTATGCCTCAGACCAAACGGTGGCCAAACATTTTGGAAAGGGACGTTCCATATCCACAAAATCCGGCTAGTTTTCGTATCCTCGTCAAAAACTCGGTTACGGACTCCCGATGGGTCCTCCCTGCTGTATTAAAATGGTACCACTGTACTATAACAGGTGGTTTAGGTTTGAAGAGTTGCACCACTAGGGTTACCAATTGTTTGAAAGTTTTAGACTCCTGAGCTGCAGGATATGGAAGGCTTTTTATCACACCATAATTATGGGCTTCAGAGACAGGCAGTAATATTACTGTCTGTCGATCAACCTCTGTATATTGTTCACCGGGAAAAAGTAATGCAAGCGTTCTGCGTACTATGTCCCATCCTCTAAGCCTGTGTCGAACATGTCCAATCTTCAGAACAAAGGCAGATTTGTAAAAAAAAAACTCTCCAACCTTAGTCCAGCGGCGAAAGGGAGGTGATGGTGCAGCAGCGTTGACAGTTTTATCCTCGTTGCTAATTTAGTAGGCCACTAATGAGTCCGAACCGAGATGGTCAAAAGAAAAACTAGGTGTATTGTGCAAGACTTATTATTTACAATATACATCCGATCCCAGGTGGGTCCAAACCTGGCCAACTTTATACAGATCTGAATCATGAATGTCCTCGGGCTCCCTGCACCCTTAGCTGGGGAGCTCGTATTCAACAAGACGCACGGGGAGACTGATTGCTTCAACCTTGTAAGTTTTGTGTGGGTTATAACAGTCACAAAATGTACTCTGGGGATGGGACTTCAATGGCCATCACCAAGAGTGATTTGGTAGAACCACCGAACCTGCCATGTCCCAAAGTATATTAATGTGCTGGACAGGGTCTGCACCAGGCTGCAATGGCACCAACAAGAGACGATCTTTAAAAACTAGTTATTCATGGGAGAATGGGATAGATTCAGAATAGATTTAACAGCTCAAAACTGGGCATCAATGGGACATTGTGGAATACCAGAAGCTGCAGAACTATATTGAACCACAATATGTAACCGCATGGTTTGACTATTCCCACCTTGCTATTACCATCAAGTCAGGGATCAATCCTCATTCAATGAGGAGTACAGGAGAGGCTGTCAAGAGCAGCAACAGGAATATACAAAAATGAGGTACCAATCTGGTGGAGCTACACACAGGACTACATGCATGTCAAACAGTGGAAGCAGCATGTGACAAACGTTCCCACAAACAGTACATCAGGATCAAAGCTCTGCAGTCCAGCCATATCCATAGTGAATAATTTTGGACAACTAAACACGAATGAGAAGAGGAGAGGGTTCCACAAATATCTTCACATTCAATGATGAGGGAGCCCAGCACACCAGTACAAATGACAAAGCTAAAGCATTTACAACATCTTCAGCCAGAAGTGCCAAGAGGACGATTAATTTCAGCCTCTTCTTTCATTTCCCAGCCTCATAGGTATCACTCTTCTGCCAATTTGATTCATTCAAGTGGTATCAAGGAACAACACTGGTTACAGGAAAGGCTGTAGGCCCCAACAATATCTTTGCAGGTGTTTTGAAGACTTGCACTTAACTAGCTGCGCCCCAAGCCAGACTGTTTCAGTACAACTACACCTACCTGGCAATGTGGAAACTTGCCCAGTTATTCTTGTCCACATAAAACAGGACAAATCCAACCATGCCAATTACAGCTCCATCAGGCTACTCTTGATCAGCAGAATAGTCATCAATAGTGTTATCAAACAGCAAAACACAGCAATAAATCACCAACCAATGCTAAGTTTGTGTTCTGAAGTTCCATTTGGCCCATGACTTCATTATAGCATTGGTCCAAACATGGACAAAGGAGCTGAAAAAGAGGTGAGAGGAGAGTAACAGCCCTTGAAATCAAGCCCAATTTTTGACTGAGTGTGGCATCAAGTAGCCTTTGTACAATTGAAGTCATTGGGAAAAACTCTCACTATACCTAGCACAATGGAATGGTGTGGTTTTTGTAGACCCCGGGCCTTGCCACACAATTTCCTCAGTTTAGTGGCCCAGGCCCAATCATCTTCAATTGCTTCATCAATGACCTTCCTTCCATTAGAAGGTCAGAAATTGGGATGTTCACTGATGATTGTACTGTCTTCAATACAATTCACAATTCCTCATAACTGAAGCACAATACACCTGCAAATTCCTCTCCATGCCACATACCATCCTGACTTGGAACTATATCACCATTCCTTCACTGTTGCTGGGTCAAACTCCTGCCTAACAGCACTGTGAGTGTACTTGGACCACATGGACTACAGTGGTTAATACGATGGCTCACCATCATCTACAAGGAAGATCACAGTTGGCCAACAAATGATAGCCGAGCCAACAATGCTTATGGCCCACAAAGGAATGAAAGAACTGGGGTGAAATTCTCCCCCAACGGCGCGATGTCCGCCGACTGGCGCCAAAAACGGCGCCAATCAGACGGGCATCGCGCCGGCCCAAAGGTGCAGAATGCTCCGCATCTTTGGGGGCTGAGCCCCAACATTGAGGGGCTAGGCTGGCCGGAGGGATTTCCGCCCCGCCAGCTGGCGGAAATGGCGTTTGTTGCCCCACCAGCTGGCGCGGAAATGCGGCGCATGCGCGGGAGTGTCAGCGGCCGCTGAAAGTTTCCCGCGCATGCGCAGTGGGGAGAGTCTCTTCCGCCTCCGCCATGGTGGAGGCCGTGGCGGAGGCGGAAGGGAAAGAGTGCCCCCACGGCACAGGCCCGCCCGCGGATCAGTGGGCCCCGATCGCGGGCCAGGCCACCGTGGGGGCACCCCCCGGGGTCAGAGCCCCCCCCCAGGACCCTGGAGCCCGCCCACGCCGCCTGGTCCCGCCGGTAAATACCAGGTTTAATTTACGCCGGCGGGAGAGGCAATTTCTGGGCGGGACTTCGACCCATCCGGGCCGGAGAATTGAGCGGGGGGTCCCGCCAACCGGCGCGGCCCGATTCCTGCCCCCGCCCAATCTCCGGTACCGGAGACTTCGGCGGGGGCGGGATTCACGGCGGCCAACGGCCATTCTCCGACCCGGCGGGGGGTCGGAGAATGACGCCCATGTTGTCTGACCGAAGGGGTATTTCCAGCATTTTCTGTTTTTATTTCAGATTTCTTACATCTGCAGTATTTTACTTTTGTAGAGACCCAACATTGTGGTTTTGATAACCCATACTATTATGTTCATTGATGTTTTTCTGTACAACTAGGGACATAAATAATTGGGATGAATATTTTATATGAATGTAAAAGAAATGAATCATTTTAGAGAGTGATACGGAAATATAGATGATGGGTTATAGATACAACGGAGTTAGTGCTCTGATAACTGTATAAATGGGGTGAGTACATAACCACAGCTGGGAAGATGGAGGATGGGGTAAGTTGAACTCAACTGGTTGTAGCTGACTGGTCTTCTACAGCAATATATTATTTAATTTGATATTGGCTGTTGGTTCATTTAACCAAGTAATGAGGACTGCAGCCTATGTCTATATACTAAAACAAGAATACATCATTAATACTGTGTCTTTAGTCAGGGACAATGAATCATACTGGTACGGTAAATAAATCAAAATGCATGACTGTAACAGAAGGCACTTAATGTTCTTTCCTTTCAAATTAATGGAGAAAAATCAGACATCCTCCTTGATAGAATTGTGCTCTCACCTAATCAACATTATCATAATTGCTACACCCAAGCAAGTCAGTTCACCTGGGTATAGAACCAGGAATATCTTCCCTTTTTATTTTATCTACAAACAATAAAAGGTAGGTAACTAATAACTGAAATTAGAGGAGGGAAGGTTATGCATGTCTTTAATTTACATCAAAACGGTTTGTGTTATATATCATTAAAGTTACCACCCAAGATTTACTTTTTATTTGTTTAATTTCAGAGACCTTGTAGAATTTTTTGCATGCATTGACAGAGCTCTAATTGCTGTTATTACAGAGAACGCAATGTGTTATGTTAAATCTTGGAGTAAAGTTGCTCCCAGGCTCGGTTCTGCCTGGAAAACATGCCTGTTTTGCATAGCTCCAGATCATTTAACCAGATGAAACCATCCAAGTGTTGTGGGCGGGATTCTCGCAGCCCGGGGCCAGGCCAGAGAATCACCACGACCGGTGCGAATCGCGCCACACCGCCCCGACGCTGGCACACGATTCTCTGCAGAGCGGAGAATTGATGCCATTGGCGCCGGCGTGATTGGCGCGGCGCCGATCGAGCGGACCCCCCGCCGTTTCGCGGCCCGAGATGGGCCGAGCGGCTGTCGTAAAAAACCTGAGTCCCGCCGGCGCCGTTCACACCTGTCAGCCGGCGGGACCTCGGCGTGCAAGGTTCCGGGGGCGGCCTGTCGTGGAGGGGGGGGGGGGGTGGGGGCTCCGATGTTGCCTGGCCAGCGATCGGGGCCCACCGATCGGCGGGGCGGCCTCTCTGGCTGGGGGCCTTCTTTCTTCCGCACCAGCCCCTGTAGCCCAACGCCATGTTGCGTCGGGGCCGGCGCGGAGAAAGAAGCCACTGCGCATGCATGCATTGGTGCCGGTGTCACTGCGCATGCGTGGACCCCACGGCGCCCAGTTCACGCCAGGATCAGCAGATGGAGCAGCGTGGATCGCTCCAGTGCCATTCTGGCCACCCTTTAGGGGCCAGAATTGCTGATCCTGAGGCTGTGTTGACACCGTCGAGAAATGCGACAGCGTTTCCGACGGCATCAACACTTAGCCTCAGGATCACAGAAACCCGCCCTGTATCTTAGCAGCAGTGATACTGCACAATTTGGCAAAATGCAGAGAGAGAAAAACAACTTGGTTTCCAGCATGAAATCTGTGGCAATGTATCTGACGACATCAGTCTGAGGCTTGTTTGAAATTGGGTTCTGTTTTTTTCTGCATGAATTGTCCCAATACAGCGTGCTGGTCAGGGACAGCACTTGTCTGACCCTAACTCCAAACCAACTTGATGGCTAGGTCCTCGAAGGGGACAGGGAGGGAAAGTTCAGGGGTTTGTAACCCAAAAATCATCCCTCCAGCCTAGATCTTGCAGCAAACGAAACCTGAATTTCTCCACAAGACTCAGTAGAATGAAGTTGACTTTTGATAAGAATACAAAGCAAGGCCAATCATGCATCCTACCTGATTTTAAAAGCTGTGACCCAAAAAGTTACATTCCTTGACCTCTTCACTTTTACCCCACATAATTCACTCCCGACAAGAAGATGTGGAACTCAATACACTTCAAGGTCAGAGTATTAGCTTCTCAATTACTATTTAAAATAGCTTTCAGTTAGGACTCTCCAGTCCTCTTTGTGAAGTTGATGTGCATCAGGCAATAAAGGGAAGTAAAAATAAATGCATAATTGGCTGTAAAATGTAAAAATATGATCTATGGAAGTGCTCGAGGGCACCTTTGGCAATTTGTGGCAATTATTGGACACTAAAAAATAAATATCCAAGATGGATCATTCATTTTCACATATGAAGATGCAAAATATGTATCAGTCGAGAGTGAATCAAGACTTTAAGGTCCCCACTCAATAGTATCTATATTTGAGTTCATTATTAAGTGCAGGAACTAAGGCAGACATACTGTGATTTAATGAATGGTGCATTTGCTGACATTCTGATGAATGACATCAATATACAATAAAACACTGACGGGCATAACATTCAATGGAATAAACAATCCATTATTCATAATGACTATCAATAACGTCACGAGATATGACTCAGCTGAAGATTTCTATGTGCATGTTAGTTCAACTGGAACTAATCTCCAAGGAAGAACCAGCAGATGGGGGGGAGGAAATAATCAAACATTTGTGGATCAGTATCCATTAAGTGCCAGCGTATTCATTGCAACCACACCAACAACTGGCTCAATATTTCTGTGATGTCAGTATCACAACAAAGAATGTATGGTGGCACAAACTTGAAAATAACCAAGCACCCTCACATTTACTTTCTGTATCCACAAGCAGCTTACTTATCACCATGGCAAATAAAATGCCGCTGATGGTAGCTCAGAAGAAGACTTCAATATTGGTTTATCGATGGAGGTTTAATTTACCATTTCCATGAACCAAATTTGTTACAATTTTTTTCATTATTGATTTCCACTAATATGCTTCCCTCCCTTATCTCTCCTCAGGTGTTAATGCTATACAGTTCCACGGTCAATAGCAACCCACCAATACTGTGATGTGCCTGCATCATATGGCTGCAGTGGTTCGAGAAGACAGCTAACCACCACCTCCTCAAGGGCAAATAAGGATGGGTGACAGATTCTGACCGTACCAGTGATGCACACATTCCAAGAAAGAAATTAAAAATCACTTCTGCCAATTGGCCATTCTTCATGTTCACACCCAGAAAATGAGACCTGCAATTGACAAAGAAGTGCAACCTATTTTTGACCGGGATTTGGTCATTAAATTGAATAACTCAGGCAATTCAGCGTGAATCGAACTGTAGGCTTTACCCTTCCAGGCACAGAAACATTAAATTAAACCCACTTACAACTATACCTTATTTCTAATGTTTACCAATACAAATATCGATCCCTTAAAACTACCTTTGTTTTCCTAACAAATAAACAATTTACAATGTCTACCTTATGCATTTAGAGTTAAAATGAGTCATACGTGAATTAACAAGCAAACCATGGTCGAAAACACCACACAATAAATGAAAGATGCAACCATAAACAGAGTCAATGGACTTGTCAACAACCCACCCAGACATTAGTAACATTGTAAGTCAACCAATCTGACTGAAACTTTGTCTCTCTCAATAGGATTTCCAATCTTCACCTTCGCAGATCTTGCCTTGCAATTCTCTCCAAAACTCACTCAAGCTCAGACGGCTTCAACAACTACCCATCTTAAAGTGTTTCAATCTCGGCTCCTGAGATTCTGTCTGGCTGGATTCCTGAGTATACATCCAAACACCAAATTGTAGGCACAATTACAGATATCTGGCTATGCCGAGAGAACGCTACTGCTCCAAATGTGTATCTTTTCCCCAATGGTTCAGAGCAATTACCAGAGCCCTTTTTACTTGAAGTCTGCTCCCCATGGCCCTTTCGCTAACTCAGACCCTGTTACTCTGTTCCTCTCTTGTTCCCTAACTTAACTTGGACCTAGTAAGAAGTCTTACAACACCAGGTTAAAGTCCAACAGGTTTATTTGGAATCACTAGCTTTCAGAGCGCAGCTCCTTCATCAAGTGAGTGAAGATGTAGGTTACACAAACACAGCATATAAACAAAGCCAATGATGCAAGACGATACTTTGAATGAGAGTCTTTGCAGATAATTAAGTCTTTAAAGGTCCAGGCGGCGCGACTGGAGAGAGGGATAATCATTGGGTTAAGAGGTGTGAATTGTTTCAAGCCAGGACAGTTGGTAGGATTTTGCAAGCCCAGGCCAGATGGTGGAGGGTTAAATGTAGTGAGACATGAATCCAAAGTCCCGGTTGAGGCCGTACTCATGTGTGCGGAACTTGGCTATCAGTTTCTGTTCAGCGCTTCTGAGTGTGTGGATTAGGACATGACCTCCCTAATGTTCCTTGCAGACCTCTGGGGTCTAAGGGACCCTGATGTGGCCAGGGGTGAATGTGCAGAGTAATGTTTGCCAGCACAACTAGCTTGCTGGATAGGACTCGGAGAGAAAGCGGGACAAGTTAGGGTGCAGGAAGCTTGGGGGATTTGAGGGTCCTGGGATGGAAGCCCTAATTGTCTGACTCTCTCCTTCTCCAATTACTTACAGATAAAAGATTGTTGTTGGTGTCGATCCCTCAGCAGTTGCCCTTGCGTTATTGGACTGCCAGGCGCCAGAGAAGGCAGCAGTGTTGATTCAGGCTGGAGGTGGTACCCCATGTGCAGGGGGCTACTGCACACCCTGAAGAATTGACCGCCCAGCATGCCGAGGAGGAACCTAATGAGGTCTTTCAATGAGATGACGGACAGCATGTGCCGCAGAAGACTCCGCATCAGGTGTGAGACAGTGCGGCACCTGTGCCACGGCCTCGCAGACTTGGCACATGACATGGAGGAGGACACTCGCTTATGGTGGTCATGAAGGCTGCACTCAACTTCTGTGCCACCGGGTCATTCCAGGGCTCGGGCAGGCACCTGTACAGCATTTCTCAAGCTAAAGCCCACAAGTGCATTTGGGATGTTACAGATGCCCTGTATGCCCGGGCATCAGACTTATTCAACTTTGAGCTTGAGCAGGGCCACCAGATTGCCTGGCTGCAGGATTCTCCACCATCACTGGGATGCCCCAGGTCCAGGGGGCAATCAGTGGCATGCTTGCCACCCTGGGCAACTGGTGAATGCCAGTGGGTTCTGAGGAATAAGTGTGAAGATCAGGTATGGGTAGGGTGCGAGGCGTTAACCAGTTTTTCATGTGGGGTGGATTACACACCCTTGCAGCTCGGTGGAGGTTGTTGGTCTTCTTCCGACATTCAACGGTAGTCCTCCTCGTCATGCTGCCCACACTGACAACTGCTGCGACTGCCTACCAGGCGACATTACTGACACTGCTGCTGGTCCACTTGTGGCAAGGCGTTGAGGTGCGAGTCAGGCAAATCAGACAGCAAGACAGCCAGTACTGGCAAGAATCTCATGAGGGTTCATTTTTTGCCACTAAGTGCCATTGAACACGGGCCACATTCCTGCCAAAACAGCCGTTGAGAAACACCTCGCCAAATGTGCCCAAAATGACACTTTAGAAATTTTTCTGTTCAATTGCACCCAACGACTTGCAAGGCCATTGAATAATTTGAAAATAAGGATGAGAATTTTAAAATCGTACTGGTATTTTATCAAGAGCCAATATAGGTCAGCAGGCATAGGGGTGATGGTTGATGAACAAAGAACTATACAGCACAGGAACAGGCCCTTCGGCCCTCCAAGCCAGCTCTGATCACGTGTCCTATCTAGACCAACCGCCTGTATCCTTCTATACCCCGTCTGTTCATGTGCCTATCCAGATAAGTCTGAAAGGTCGCTAACGTATCTGCCTCAACCACCTCACTTGACAGTGCATTCCAGGCCACCCATCACCCTCTCTGTAAAAAAACTTCCCCCTGCATAACTCCACATTTCCCCCCTCACCTTGAACTTGTGCCCCCTTGTAATTGTCATTTCCGCCCTGGGAAAAAGTCTCCAACTGTTCACCCTATCTATACACCTAATAATCATATAAACTTCTATCAGGTCGCCCCTCAGCCTCCGTCTCTCCAGGGAGAACAATCCCAGTTTATTAAATCTCTCCCCATAGCTAATACCCTCCATACCAGGCAACATCCTGGGAAACCTTTCCTGCACTCTCTCCAAAGCCTCCACGTCCTTCTGGTAATGCGGTGACCAGAATTGGACATAGTATTCCAAATGTGGCCTAAACAATGTTCTATATAATTGCAACATAATTGTCGAGCTTTTATACTCGATACCCCGTCCTATGAAGGCAAGCATGCCATATGGTTTCTTCACCACCATTTCCACCTGTGCTGCCACTTTTAAGGATCTGTGGACATGCACGCCCAAATCTCTCTGTGTCTCTCTGCTCCTGATGGTTCTGCCATTTATTTTGTAGCTCCCACCTGAATTGGATCTACCAAAATGCATCACCTCGCATTTGTCACCTGAATTGGATCTACCAAAATACATCACCTCGCATTTGTCCATGTTAAATTCCATCTGCCATTTCTCTGCCCAATTTTGCAGCCTATCTGTATCCTGTTGTATTCTCTGACAATCTTCATTACCATCTGCAACTCCTGCAATCTTAGTATCATCCACAAACTTGCTAATCAGACCCACTACGTTTTCTTCCAAGTCATTTATATATATATTACAAAGAGCAGAGGTCCCCGAACTGATCCCTGTGGAACATCACTAGCTACAGACCTCCATTCGTAAAAACACTCTTCCACTGCTATCCTCTGTCTTCTATGATAATCTAGGTCAAAGGTTCGGCACAACATCGTGGGCCGAAGGGCCTGTTCTGTGCTGTATTTTTCTTGATGTAATTCACACCTCTTTAACCTGGGGTTACCCCATCTCTGGATCTGTAAAGATTTAATCACCTGCTAATGGTCGCATTCCAAGCATTATTTGGCATCTTTGAATTTGTCTATATATGTGTTTCTGGAACATACCTCTTCATTCACCTGAGGAAGGAGCAGCGCTCCGAAAGCTAGTGACATCGAAACAAACCTGTTGGACTTTAACCTGGTGTTGTAAGACTTCGTACTGTATTTTTCTATGTTCTATGTTCTATGGCCAAGCCAGTTCTGGATCCATCCAGCTAGTTCACCCCTGACCCCATGTGATCTAATCTTTTGCACCAGCTTGCCATGAGGGACCTTATTAAATGCTTTACTAAAGTCCATGTAGACAACATCCACAGCCCTTCCCTCGTCAATCATTTTTGTCACCTCCGCAAAAAAGTCAAACAAACTAGTAAGACATGACCTCCCTCATACAAAACCTAATAAGACAATTTACTTCCAAATGTGCATAGATCCTATCTCTTGAGAATCTTTTCCAACAATTTCACTGTCACTGACATCAAGCTCACTGGCCGAAAATTACATGGGTTATCCCTGCAATCCATCTTAAATAACGGTACATCATTGGCTATCCCCCAATCCTCTGGGATCTCACCTATGGCCAATAAGGACACAAAGGTTTCAGTAAGATGTCTTACAACACCAGATTAAAGTCCAACAGGTTTGTTTCAAACACTAGCTTTCGGAGCACTGTTCCTTCCTCAGGTGAATGAAGAGGTAGATTCCAGAAACATATATATAGACAAATTCAAAGATGCAAGACAATGCTTAGAATGTGAGCATTTGCAGTTAATTAAGTGTTCACAGATCCAGAGATTGGGGTAACCCCAGGTTAAAGAGGTGCGAATTGTCTCAAGCCAGGACAGTTGGTAGGATTTCGCAAGCCCAGGCCAGATGGTGGGGGATGAATGTAATGTGACATGAATCCCAGGGCTTGGTTGAGGCCGCACTCATGTGTGCGGAACTTGGCGATAAGTTTCTGCTCGGCGATTCTGTGTTGCCGCACGTCCTGAAGGCCGCCTTGGAGAATGCTTACCCGGAGATCAGAGGCTGAATGCCCTTGACTGCTGAAGTGTTCTCCGACTGGAAGGGAACATTCCTGCCTGGTAATTGTCGCACGATGTCCGTTCGTTCGTTGTCGCAGCGTCTGAATGGTCTCGCCAATGTACCATGCTTCGGGACATCCTTTCCTGCAGCGTATGAGGTAGACAACGTTGGCCGAGTCGCACGAGTATGTACCACATACCTGGTGGGTGGTGTTCTCACGTGTAATGGTGGTATCCATGTCAATGATCTGGCACGTCTTGCAGAGATTGCCATGGCAGGGTTGTGTGGTGTCATGGTCGCTGTTCTGAAGGCTGGGTAGCTTGCTGCAAACAATGGTTTGTTTGAGGTTGCGTGGTTGTTTGAAGGCAAATAGTGGGGGTGTGGGGATGACCTTGGCAAGATGTTCATCTTCATCGATGACGTGTTGAAGGCTGCGAAGAAGATGTCGTAGTTTCTCCGTTCCGGGAAAGTACTGGACGATGAAGGGTACCCTGTCGGTTGTGTCCCGTGTTTGTCTTCTGAGGAGGTCGGTGCGGTTTTTTGCTGTGGCGCATTGGAACTGTCGATCGATGAGTCGAGCACCATATCCCGTTCGTACGAGGGCATCTTTCAGCGTCTGTAGAAGTCTGTTACGCTCCTCCTCGTCTGAGCAGATCCTGTGTTTACAGAGGGCTTGTCCATAGGGGCTGGCTTCTTTAATGTGTTTAGGGTGGAAGCTGGAGAAGTGGAGCATCGTGAGGTTATCCATGGGCTTGCGGTAAATCGAAGTGCTGAGGTGACCGTCCTTGATGGAGATGAGTGTGTCCAAGAATGCAACTGTTTTTGGCGAATAGTCCATAGTGAGTCTGATGGTGGGATGGAACTTATTGATGTCATCGTGTAGTCGTTTCAGTGATTCTTCACTGTGGGTCCAGAGGAAAAAAATGTAATCAATGTATCTGATGTATAACATCGGTTGAAGGTCCTGTGCGGTGAGGAGGTCTTGGTCAAACTTGTGCATGAAGAAGTTGGCATATTGAGGTGAAAATTTGATCCCTATAGCTGTTCTGTGCATCTGGATGAAGAACTTCTTGTCGAAGGTGAAGACGTTGTGATCCAGAATGAAGCGGATGAGTTGCAGAATTGCATCTGGAGATTGGCAGTCGTCGGTGTTGAGTACTGAGGCTGTTGCAGCAATGCCGTCGTCATGGGGGATGCTGGTGTAGAGTGCCGAGATATCCGTTGTGACAAGGGATGTTCCTGGTTCAACTGGTCCATGGGTGCTGAGTTTCTGTAGGAAGTCTGTCGTGTCGCGACAGAAGCTGGGCGTACCTTGTACGATGGGTTTCAAGATGCCCTCGATGTAGCCAGACAGATTCTCACACAAGGTCCCATTGCCTGAAACGATAGGACGGCCTGGTGTGTTGGCCTTGTGTATTTTCGGGAGGCAGTAGAGATCTCAAATGCGGGGAGTACGTGGGATGAGAGCACGTAGGGTGATCTGAAGGTCTGGATCCAAGGTCTTGATCAGTCTGTTGAGTTGGCGGATGTGTTCCTTGGTCGGATCTGCGGGTAACTGTCTGTAGTGTTCCTGGTTGTTGAGTTGTCGGTATACTTCTTTGCAGTAGTCCGTTCTGTTCAGTACGACAGTGGCCCCCCCCTTTGTCTGCTGGTTTGATGACGATGTTGCGATTGGTCTTGAGAGCGCGGATGGCGTTGCGTTGTGCTTGGGTAACGTTCGTGGCTGTCTTGTGAATGCGACTGATGAATCTGGCATTGACTCGACTCCTGACGGCTTGAGCATACATGTCAAGTCTAGGGCAGCGGCCTTCCGGTGGGGTCCAATTCGACTCTTTCCTCTTTGGTTGCCGCACCGCAGATCTCTCGGTCTGCTGTTCCGGTTCATTGGTAGTCTCCTTAGGTTCGCTGTCAGCCTCTTGGGGTCTGTGGAAGAATTCGCCTGATGAATTCCTCCATGTCTGCCGCGAGACTGATGGGGTCCATTTTGGTGGTGGCGCAGAAATTGAGCCCTCTGCTGAGGACTTCGATTTCGTCTGGTTGAAGGGTGTAGTCCGACAAGTTGACAATAGATTTCCCTGTATTATTTTCTACTGTTGTACCGGGGTAGGCTTGGTTGCTGCTGGTGGTGACGCCGAGTTTCTCAAGCTTCCTGTTCTTGGTGTGCATATTGGTGGCATAGTATCGTTGTCTCATCTGTTTGGCGGTGTTCCGTAGCTGGTCTGCTGCGTTCTGAGTGCAAGTTGAGAATATGGCCGCTATCTTGGTTTCCAGGTTGCATCGTCTGCTGTAGAGCTGGCGTATGAGGTGGTTGAGGAGTGTGAGAGAGGTGCGACGGCAGAGTCTCTGAAAGATTTCTGTCAGAGGCTCAGCGATTTCATCTCTTGCCTCCCTCAGCAATCTGGGATAGTTGCCATCTGGCCCTGGGGATTTGTCTACCTTAATGCTTTTTAACAAACCTAACACTTCCTCCCTCGTAATAACGACCTGTTCTAAAGTGTTTACACATCCCTCTGAGACACCACCAATCAACATGTCCCTCTGCAAAATATTCAGTGGAATAGATTTCAAAGCAGAGACCGAAGAAAATGGCTTCAACCATCCTCATATTTAACTAGGGGAAATTTCTACTCATCCAGTACTCAATAGGAAACAAGAAATTTGCTAAACTAAAGTTCAGTTGGATTAGTTGAGACAGCTGGTGGGGAGGTAGAGAAAAGTGTCATCCACATAAATTTGAAAACTGATGCTGAGCTTCTGAATCATGTCACTGAGGAAGAGCATGAGAAATAGGAGGGCCAAGGATAAACCCTTGGAGGACATCAGATGTAATGGGAAGTCGCATTATTGTGGGCGATTCCCTGGCTTCCATTAGATGGATAAAAATTGAACCAGCTGCGTGCAGCTCCATCCAGCTAGACAACAACAGAGAAGCTTTGCGTGAGAGTGACTTGGTCAATTGTATCAACGGCTGCAGACAGACTGAAAGGGGTAAGGAGGGATAGTCCACCTTTGTCACTGATAAGGTGTCATTCATGATTTTAATAGAACTAGTTGTATGCCAGAGGCAGGAACCTGATTTGAGGGTGATAAACATGGAATTCTGAGAAACATGAGCATGGATTTGGGAGGTGACAACATGTTCGAGGACACAGAGAAGAAAGGGGAGATTGGAAATGGAGAGGGAGACAGAGTCTAAAGAATAATGCATGTTCAGTACTGGGACAGAATCTTTGGCTAGTGTTTGACCTGATGGGTTAGATGAGAGAAGGAAGTGGCATAAATAGCCGATGGTCACTTAAGATTGCAAGCATCCAAAGAAGTCCATGAGCTCCTCATAATAGCTGTCAGAGACATGGATGGAGGAGATCGGGCAATGGGGTTAACAAGATAGTTTGCAGAACAGCCAGAGTTATCTTTGCATTTCAGGATAATCCTAGAATAGTGAGTAGTATTAGAAGAAGAGATCAGGACTCAATAGTTTTTTTTGTCAAGTCATTAGTGTTTTATATTGTCAAGCGGTCGGCAAAGGCTTGGAGGGCTGAAGGTCTGTTCCTGTGCGGTACTTTTCTTTGTTCTTTATTACTGGTAAATGGGTAAACCAATTGTCTGGTACATACTTCCAAGTCTATGATTCTTGGACTTAGAGGGCCCTCAGCTTCGCTCCCCTAAGGGAACAGCAAGGGTGTGAGAGTGTAATGATTATATGGGGACCAGGTCATCAACGTTGGAGGGGAAGTCACAATTGTGCAAATCAATAACTGTAGAATGGTTGTAATGCACTGAGGGCCAAAGGGTAGACAATTGGGATTTTGAAAGGGCGAGTAGCGTGCGAACTGGTATATATCAGAAAGTGTGGTGATATGCCTATGGGCTATATCACAGTTGGATGGTGTGAGACCACCAACCAGCAGGAGGTGGTAGACACACCATGCGGTCTCCAGACGAAGGTCATGTGATCCAGTTATAAAGAGAGACACATCCAGCCATTTTCAGAAAAAGGAGGAGAGGGTAATAAGATGTAAATGTAATTGGTCAGTGCTAGATGTAAGTTCCAGAGGAGTAGCAAGACTCCATGACACCGTGCTCTGTATCAGATTGCCATCCTACCACGAGACACAATAAAATGATCCTGGTTTGGACATATCAAAGTGTTTGGTGAGTTACTTCATAAAGTACAAGGGACCAAACATAACACAGTACCTTCCAGACTCATGTCCTCTACACCTAGAAGGACAAACAAAGCAGATATATGGAAACACCACCATTTACACATTCACCTCCAAGTCAATTACTGTCCTGATTTGGAACTAAATCAGCTTCCTTTACTGCCGTTGGATCAAAACCCTCAACTCCCTAAAAGCACTGTGGATGTTTCTACAACAGATGGACTGCAGCAGTTCAGGAAGGCAGCTCACCACCACCTTCACAAGGGCAATTAGGGAGAGGCAATAAACGCTGATCTAGCCAGCGACACCCACATTCCACAACCACAAGTAGGATTAGGACAGGGAACGAGGATCTGAGTGATACAAAGATGACCTTTTCTATGATTAATAAAGTGGGAGTACTGACGCCACGTGAAATGGCAAGTTCAAGATAGTGGTTGCAGATATGAGTTTACATGGAAAAAGAGATTAAGGGAGGATGAGAGAACAGTGAACTAAGGAGAAAGCAAGTCGCAGTACAAACCGTACACTCCAAGTCCTTCTACTAACTCAGCAACAGCCAGTAGAAATCAATCCACAACTGGCTGAAAATGATTGATGATTCCTTTAAATAATGCTGGAATGGGTGGGAGCTGTGCCTTCTTGCTGCTGAAAGCATATTCAGCTGCGCAAGATTCACAGAAGGTATTAGCTGGAACAGGGAGGTCAAAACTAGCACTGCCAGAGCTAAATCATCATTAAGAGCTAACTTATATATGATCAGCTGTCTATTCTGCATAATTCAGGTATACACTCCCAGCACCTACGCGAAAGGCCTCATCAAAATAGCATCTTGCTCAGCAAGCACTAAAAACGCATTTGTGTGCTATCGGCATCACTTTGAACCAGAACTGGCACCCACAGTGCCAAAAATACAGATGGCACACAACTGAATTTTGCAGCCACAGAGTCTCACAATGGCATAGTGTAATCTGAAGTGAAGTAATCATTGTTTTTTCAGTGTTTAGTGGTCACCTCCCCTCAGACTAGGGCCTAATATTTGGAAGTTTCAAGGAATCTGAACTTTAGCTGCTCTGCAGTTGTATGGCTAGCTCAATTTATGTCTCATTTGCTTATTACTAAATTCTTCCAACCAAAACAGTTTTATCTGTTCTTCCTTAAAGCAGGTATTTATGTTCTAATTAGCTCTGTTTCAACAATGGGACTCAATTCATCTCAGTGGTCTGCTTGCAAGGAATCCATCCCTCCTCCTTAATTTAATCCTTCTCAAATTTGCTTTAATTGAATTTACAGCATTCTCAGAGTTAATTAGGGCTTCTTTCAAGGTTCCTTTTTAAAAGCTGTTTCTTCAGGTTTACCAGTTTCACAGATTTTCTTTCAGACTGTGCAAAGAGCAGAAGCACTTTTTCTGTTAGTTCACAAATAGCTTTATGTAAAACAATTATCATAAGCAAATACAAGATCAAACTTTAGATGATATAAAATATGCAACAGAATAAATACAATTATATATTACAACACAACAAATCTGCACAATATCTATAATGGTTCAAAAAGAAGGCACAGCAGCAGTTTCTCAGGGAAACTAAGGATGGCAGAAAATACAACCTTGCTGGTGTTTGCCATGTCACGAGCAAAAATAATATAAATATATTCAATTTGCACACTTCCTCATTTTTTTTCAACATATTGCCCTGAATTTTCCCCAAGGGCTTTTTGTATCTCCATCCGTAGATACGTATTAGATCTGCAGGACCCCTGGAAATATAAAATCAAAAACTGAAAATAACCATTCATGCTGTTACTGCAGTTGTACTATTGAAATCTTTCTAAAGTTGCAGTAGGTCATCAGGAAAACCTCAGAAATTCAGGCTCACTGCGTCAAGAAGCAATTCTAGGGTAAATCTATAAATTTGCATGCCTCTTATGGAATTCCAATTTAATTCAAGTTAATTAAAACTGTCTATAATTTATCTCCTTTTCCTTCAGGTGCTTCTAAATCACAGATTAAAGTAAACAATTTATTTTTCACTCTATGGGTGCGATTCTCCAATATTGGGCCCAAGAGTTCGCGCCGTCGTGAACGTCGTCACGTTTCACGACGGCGTGAACCGGGCCTGGTTATGTACGATTCTGGCCCCCACAGGGGGCCAGCACGGCGCTGGGGCGGTTCACGTGCATGCGCAGTTGGGTCAGCCCAATCCTGCACATGCACAGTTGGGCCGCGCCATCCGCATGCGTGGGGGATTTCTTTAGCGCGCCGACCCCGACTCAAGATGGAGTCGGTGTTCAGGGGCCGGCCACGTCAGAAAGTAGGCCCCAGGGGTCGCGGGCCAGACCCCATCAGAGGCCCCCCCCCAGTGAAGGAGCCCCCCGCCACAGGCCGCCCCCCGACCGTTCCCGCAGAGTTCCCGTCGGCAGCGACCAGGGGTGAACGGCGCCGGTGGGGCTCTGTCGTATAAATCGGTGGCCCCGCTGATTCCAGCCCGCACCTCGGAGAATCGCGTGCTGGCGTCGTGGAATGGTTGCGGTGATTCTACGGCCTGGCGCGGGGCTCGGAGAATCGCCCCCTATGATCTGTAGCAATTAATAACTGTTAATTTCCTTACATTCAGTTGAGAAATTCGACTTTGGCCTGTAACTAGTCTGAAGTTGGTGTAGAAGAAGCTCCCAGGATAAAACCAAGGAAGGGAGGATCTCAAATGGTTTCACAGACCAGAGTTTGTTTTCATGGCCTAAGAGGAGCATTCCTGCTTTTCCTGGACCCACAAGACTGTGCACCCAAAGCTTGAAAGCCACTTTTGAACAGCCTCCAGTGGTTGCTTTAAGAATCTCTAACTGCTCAGTGCTTGGTTTTACCAGATGGTAAGCAATACACACTCAACAAATTAGGAGTTGAATTTTAAATTAGGATCACAGAATTGGACTGGACTCCAATTTTCAAATGTAATTAGTCTGTTTCAGCAGGCCTCTCACCATTTACATGCCCACCTGAAAATTACATCAAGTGAACATTAAATGTCAAAGGAACCACATTTCCCCAAATTTTCAATTGTTGGCTTTCTATTTCTCTGTTACAAAATGTTTGTGCGGAGTCTGCTCGTTCTCCCCGTGTCTGCGTGGGTTTCCTCTGGGTGCTCCGGTTTCCTCCCTCATTCCAAAGACGTGCAGGTTAGGTGGATTGGCCATGCTAAATTGCCCTTAGTATCCAAAACGTTTAGGAGGGGTTATTGGGTTCTGGGTATAGGGTGGAAGTGAGGGCTTAAGTGGGTCGGTGCAGACTCGATGGGCCGAATGGTCTCCTTCTGCACTGTATGTTCCATGTTAAAAAAAATGGGAGATCTCAAATTAAATTTCTCCCCCATGGTGTCACAGATTTTTACCTAAATTGACTCAAGATTATCCCTTGCCTTGTCATTCAATAAGTTTTCTCATGAACTGTTAACTCAATAATTCCTAGCAATATGTTTTATCATCCCTTTGTAATATTTTAAACCTTTCTTTCCAAAATGATTATCCATCCTCAGGTTTAAACCATACTGCAATGAGCGGCTTGTGCGTTGCACAGCTTCTTAGATATCATGCACAGAATTTGGCAGCCCCATCATAGTGGGAGCGTGGCTTCAGTTACAGCGAACTGTTCAACAGGAGCTGTTCAATTAGAATGCCCGCTCACTTGATGGGTTGTAAAATTGTATCCTATTTTTCAGTTTATGTTGGTGAAATGTCTTAGGTTATCTGTATTGTAGGACTTTTGGTGACACGGGCTTTTATTTAATCTTGCCTTCTGTTTTCCTTCTTTGCTTACCAATTTGGTATTAAGAGTACTATTTTTCTAAATGTTCAGAATTTCATTTGAATTTAACCAGACAGATGAAACTCTAGGGTGTGATTTAACACCCAAAAAATAGAGCCCCATTTTGGGCACGTATAGTGGGGAGCTTCTTGGCACCTACGGCACGATGAACGAGTCCCGCTGTCAATCAGGACTCCTTTGTTTTGGCCTCAGCGTGGAACGCCCTGCCGAGACCACACTTAACTCAGTGCAGGAAGAGATCGAGGCGGCATTTATCTCCAGACACCCCTTGGACTCCCCACAGCACCTCCAGCCCCCCCAATCTTACCTCTTAGGGGGTCCTCAAGGTCCCCACCTCACCCCACCTCTTAAAAAAAGGGCACCCATGGATCTAGGCACTGCCAGCCTGGCACTCCACCAATGTCCCTGCTGTCCTGGAAATGCCACCCAGGCACCCTGTCCAGAACCCGACCATCCGGGGGCCTCCAATGACGTGGGAGACTTCATCCCCCAGATGCCATTACGCCTGGTCCATATTTCTGTGAACCAGTGCTAAACGGCACCATGGCGAGGTCTCCCAGGGGTGGGCATTCGTTCCTGGGCCTCGGGAGAATGGGTGGCAACATTTTTAAGTGAGCCATTAAATATGTAAATTCAGATTGCGACGTCTCGCGAGATCTCGTAAGATGTAAAATCTTGCGAGGCGCGCTGAATGTCGCAAATCTTGCGAGAGGCCTCTTGCGAGATTTAACGGCTTTGTCGTGTCACCGAGTTGGCCGCGACGAGGCTGTTCGATCGCACCTGGGATCATTTTCCTTGTAGTCTCTTCCCTTAAGAATTATTACCACAAAAACTCAAAAGACAAAGAATCAATCCTGGTGCAATGAGCAGTATCGAAAAGCATGCCAAGAGCAGCACCTGAAATAACTAAAAATGGAAGGGGTGGCAGGTGAAGCTGCACTACAGGACTACATGCATGTTAAACAGCATGCTATAGAGAGCTCCGTGATTCTATACCAACCAATTAGCTCCAAACTCTGCAGCCCTGCCACATCCAGTTGTGAATTGTGGTGTATAATTTGACAGCTGACAGAAACAGGAGACTCCATGAACATTAGCATCATCTACGAGTCGAGCAAGCCAGTCCCGGCAGATTGGAAGGTGGCAAATATAATCCTGCTATTTAAAAAAGTAGGGAGGGAGAAAACAGGGAATTCCAGAAGGGTTAGTCTAACATCAGTAATAGATAAAATGCAAGATCTATTATAAAGAGTGCAACAGCAGGACACTTAGAAAATATCAGAGGAATTAGGCCAAGTCAACATGGATTTATGAAAGGAAAATCATGCTTGACAAACTGACTGGAGTTTTTTGAGGATGTTATTAGTAGAATAGATAGGGTGAACCAGTCCAATGGATGTGGTGTATTTGGATTTTTAGAAATCCCATAGAGGAGGTGAGTATGCAAAATAAAGCACATCAGGTTGGGTAACATATTGGCATGGATTGAACATTGATTAGCAGATAGCAACAGAGAGACAGACAGTGACTAATAATAATAATAATAATAATCTTTATTGTCACAAGTAGGCTTACATTAACACTACAATGAAGTTACTGTGAAAATCCCCTAGTCGACATGCTCAAGCGCCTGTTCGGGTACACTGAGGGAGAATTCAGAATATACAATACACCCAACAAGCACGTCTTTCGGGACTTGTGGGAGGAAATCGGAGCACGCAGAGGAAACCCACGCAGACATGAGGAGAACATCCAGACTCTGCACAGACAGTGACCCAAGCCGGGAATCAAACCCAGGACCCTGGCGCTGTGAAACAACAGAGCTAACCACTGGGTTACCGCGCATACAAGTCCTCGATGCGGGGGACCGGGTAACATTCCAAATGTGGGATCCAGTTCATTGTCAATTTGTAATCATTGCACAGGAGCACAGATGCACAGGTGCACAACTTCATCACAGGACGACCGTGGCAACCCAATCCGTGAACTGAACAGCACGTAAGATGCCAAGATTCTCCAACCGATTCAACTGAGCATCCACCTTCAGCTGCAGGGCATATGGGACCAGTCGGGTGAGAAAATAGCGCTATTGTGCCAGTGGGCCAACACTGATCCTGGCCACGGCCACCTATATGGTGCCCAGGCCCTCCTGGAATACACTGGAGAACTTCGCTAAGATGCCTTCTGGTCCATTCGGGTACATGCCGCAAACCCACTGCTAATCCAAACTCGGTCCGCTACCGTGCACCACCACCAATGGTATGCTTGCCGACTGTTGTCCATATGTACGGGACCACTGTGCCCTCAATCGCCAATGGCTCCCTCAAATACCTTGCCGACGGGGCAATGGTATCCCATAAAGCCAATGTCTGGAGGCCTGACCGAACCTTGTCAAAAGTGAAACGGCTGACCACGGAGAACGCTGCTCATGTAACCAGTTCCATCTGGATGGAGTGTCTGTTCACCTGCAAGATCACCTGGATGGGTGCAACTTGTGCGGCCATCACGCAGTGCAGCTGCTGGTAGGGGTCGTCTTCCTCCTCTGTGTAGTAAGCCCAGTCAGGTGGGCGGCAATCGTGCCCAGCCGGGCGGTGAGGAGGCGGACCTTCGTTTGGCCGTCAATCGGTACGGTCTCAGCGGCTGATTGGTTCTGGCCCGTATTCGACATCCAGGCTAAAATTCTCGGGGGAAAACTCACGGTGGCTTTCGGGGCCTCTGCTTCAGCAGCTGGCTTCCATGCAGGGTTTGTCCCATCATTGGGGGCCAGCTCCTCCATTCATGGAAAAGCCTAACGGTGGTCAGATGGGCAGCCTAAATTTAGGGCAGCCATACCTTGGAATTCTTGGATGCCCTGCTCTCAGCTTTCCCAGGAGATGGTGATTTTAACTGCTCATGCAGCTCCAGGTTGGTCTCAGCCAAAGGTTTGCATTGAGTTTTTAAAAATTTTTTCATGAGATTGCCCATCCCTGAGGGCATTTAAGAGTCAACCACATTGCTGTGGGTCTGGAGTCACATGTCAGCCAGACCAGGTAAGGACAACAGATTTCCTTCCCAAAAGGAGGTTAGTGAACCAAATGGGTTTTTAAAATCGACAATGATTGCATGGTCACCTTTAGACTTTTAATTCCAAATTTTATTGAATTCGAATTTCACCATCTGCCATGGCGGGATTCGAACCTGGGTCCCCAGAGTATGACTCTGGCTCTCTGGATTACTAGTCCATTAACAGTACCACTACACCATTGCTGGGTCCCGAAGGGCGCAGACAAAACAGTCTTGCAGAATCTCGTTTAACACATGTGATGAACGGTTACTGTATTACTGTACCCTTATCATCATGTAAGGTGATGTCCCCTTTAAAACTGGGCTTGGAACCCTGGGGGACTCCGCCTCCGGCTCCTCCCACCTCGGAGACGTATATGAGGGGCCACCTTGTGGGCGGCACCCAGTAAGCACCCGTCTCGGCACCAGGCTAGTTCTTAGCTTATTAAAGCCTTCTTTACCGTTTACTCTCTAAGCGTCGTTATTGAGGGTACAATAATTTAATAAGCTAAACTACATCAGGATGGGCGCAGGCCTAAAATCAGAGAAGCTCAATCTGGAAGCACGGACACCGGAGGCAAAGGAAATTTTTAAATACTGGCTCCGATGCTCCGAGGCCCACCTGGACTGCTGAGAGACTCCCATCCTGGGGCCACGCAAGCTGCGCCTACTCCACGCCCGGGTGAGTCACAGAATCTCCGCCACGCTCAAAAAGGCAACTACCTACGAAGAGGCGGTCGAGTTATTACGCAAGCGGTTTGTCAAACCCATCAACGAGGTACATGCCCGGTATCTGCTCTCTACCTGCCGGCACCGCTCAGGGGAATCGCTAGACGAATTTGTAGAAAAACTCACCGCGCTCGCCAGGGACTGTAACCATCAGGATGTGACAGGGGAAATCCATATGAACCTGCACATCAGAGACGCTTTCGTGTCCGGCATCCGCTTGACCTACATCTGGCAGCGGCTACTCGAAAATGGGGCAAAAGACCTCCAGGACACGCTAACGCTTGCCTCCTCGCTGGAAGTGGCCCGACATAATTTGGGCACGTACCCCGCGGACCCTGTGAGTCCCCCTCGGACTTCCCCAGACTCGGCCACATTACGAGCCCGCGCCGCGTGGCGGCCCGCCCAGACCGGGGGGGACACCTTGCTACTTCTGTGGGCAGGGTCAGCATCCACGCCCACGCTGCCCAGCCCGCTCTGCCATCTGCAGCGACTGCGGGAAAAAGGGGTATTTTGCGAGAGCCTGTCTGGCCAGGCCCAAGGGCCAGAAACACAAAGAACAGCAGGCCCAAAAATCAGGCTCACAGGCCCGCAGGCATCGCAATGCGGCTGCGCATCGACCCGACACCCCCCCTTCTGATGCGCCATCCGCCTCGTGCGAATCATGGGGCGGCCATCTTGTCGGCGGCCATCTTCTCCACCCGACACGTGGGACCGACGGCGGTGGCCATTTTACGAATCCGACTCGGCTGAGGACTCGGACTACCCACAACTGGGAGCGATCACCCTCGACCAAACGCGGCCAAAACATCCATGATGAAGGTCCAGGTCAAAGGGCGCGACACTCCATGCCTTTTCGACTCTGGGAGCATGGAGGGCTATATTCATCCTGAGACAGTAAGGCGCTGCTCCTTGTTCACCCATCCCGTGTCCCAAACCATAACCCTTGCATCCGGGTCAGAGGTCCAGCGTTTACTGGGAGAGGGGGTCATCGAGGCTCGCAACAGCCAGTGGAGAGCACAAGTGGTGGTAGTCCGGTACGGGGAAAAGAAATGGATGGTCGTAAATTATAGCCAGACCATGAACTGCTTCACGCAGCTTGATGCGTACCCCATTCCTCGCATAGTAGAAATGGTAAATCGGATCGCCCAATACCTAGTATTTTCCACGGTCGATCTCAAATCCGCCTACCACCAGCTCCCCATCCGACCGAAAGACCGCCCCTATACTGACTTTGAAGCAACCGGCCGGCTCTTCCACTTCCTCAGGGTCCCCTTCGGCATCACAAATGGGGTCTCCGTCTTCCAAAGGGCGATGGACCAAATGGTGGACCAGTACGGTTTGCGGGCTACATACCCGTACTTGGACAATGTCACCATCTGCGGCCATGATCAGCAGGACCATGACGCGAACCTCAAAAAGTTCCTCCAGACCGCCCGAGCCCTCAACCTGACCTATAACAAGGAAAAATGCGTTTTCCACACAACCCGGCTAGCCATCCTCGGCTATGTCGTGGAAAACGGGGTCCTAGGTCCCGACCCCGACCGCATGCGTCTCGCAGAAGGAATAAGGAATTTCCCCTCCCCCGCAGCCTCAAGGCCCTCAAACGGTGCTTGGGGCTTTTCTCCTATTACGCCCAGTGTGTCCCCAAATATGCGGACAAAGCCCATCCACTCATAAAGACAACGATATTTCCCCTGTCGGCTGAGGCCCGATCGGCCTTCAGCCGCGTCAAGGCCGACATCATCAAGGCCGCAATGCACGCGGTTGACAAAACTATCCCCTTCCAGGTAGAGAGCGATGCGTCAGACATCACCCTGGCTGCTACCCTCAACCAGGCAGGCAGACCAGGAGCATTCTTCTCCCGGACACTCACCGCCTCCGAGATTCGGCATCCTGCAGTCGAGAAGGAGGCACAAGCCATTGTGGAGGCTGTACGGTACTGGAAGCACTACCTAGCCGGTAGGAGGTTCACCCTCATCACCGACCAACGGTCGGTAGCCTTTATGTTCGATAACGCACAATGGGGCAAAATAAAAAACGATAAAATTTTGAGGTGGAGGATCGAACTCTCCACCTACACGTACGATATCAAGTATCGTCCAGGGGAGCTCAACGAGCCCCCAGATGCCCTGTCCCGCCAACGCGCAGGAGGACCCCCTGCAAGCCATCCACAATGACCTCTGTCATCCGGGGGTTACCCGGCTTGTCCACTTTATCAAATCCCGCAACCTTACTCAATCCCTACATTACTCTACCAAGGAAGAAGTCAAGGCCATGACCAGGGCTTGCCAGATCTGCACGGAGTGCAAACCGCACTTCTACCGGCCAGACAAGGCTCGTCTTGTGAAGGCCTCGGGGCCCTTTGAGCGACTAAGTGTGGACTTCAAGGGCCCCCACCTGTCCACCAACCGCAATGCCTCACCGTCATCGACAAGTTCTCCTGCTTCCCATTCGCCATCCCCTGCCCCGACATGACCTCAGCCACCGTGATGAAGGCACTGCACAGCATCTTTACCCTGTTTGGATTCCCCGCTTATATCCACAGCGACCGGGTACATTGTTCATGACCGATGAACTACGTCAGTATCTGCTCAGCAAAGGCTTCGCCTCGAGCAGAACGACCAGTTATAACCCACGGGGAAACGGGCAGGTGGAGAGGGAGAACGCGACAGTTTGGAAGGCTGTCCTTCTGGCCCTACGGTCGAGAAGTCTGGTAGGAGGTCCTACCCGATGCACTACACTCCATTAGGTCACTCCTCTGCACGGCTACGAATGAGACCCCTCACAACCGATTGTTTGTCTTCCCCAGGAAGTCCACCGGTCTCGCTTCCAGCTTGTCTGACTGCTCCGGGACCTATTCTTCTCCGGAGACACGCGAGGAGCCATAAAACGGACCCCCTGGTCGAGAGGGTCCGATTTCTACATGCGAACCCCAGATACGCCTACGTCGAGTACCCCGACGGCAGGCAAGATACGGTTTCCCTCCGGGATCTGGCACCCTCTGGTTCCCCCACTTCAGACGCCCCCTCCCTCACAGCTCACCTGTGGGATCCGGCACCCACAGCACCCCGCCCCCCCCGGTCCCACTCCCTGTCGGTGAACACCGGCCGCGCGTGCCCCCTAGCGCCCCCCCCCTCTACACACCCTGCTGGCGCCGGCACCGCTACCCCCGGCCCCAGCTATTCCCCCTGCTCCCCGATCCCCTACCCCGACCCGGACCAAGGCTCTGACCACCGTGCTCCCGGATGTACCCTCAACTAAGACGTCCGTGTCCACTGCACCACCGCCCGAGCTGAGGAGGTCGATGAGGACGATCAGGCCGCCGAAACGAATGGACTTATGATGGCACTTCACCCCCGCCGGACTTTTGTTTAAAAACAGGGGGTGAATGTGATGAACGGTTACTGTATTACTGTACACTTATCATCATGTAAGGTGATGTCCCCTTTAAGACCGGGCTTGGAACCCTGGGGGTCTCTGCCTCCGGCTCCACCCACCTGGGAGCTGTATATAAGGGGCCGCCTTGTGGGTGGCACTCAGTAAGCACCCATCTCGCACCAGGCTAGTTCTTAGCTTATTAAAGCCTTCTTTACCGTTTACTCTCTAAACGTCGTTATTGAGGGTACAACAACACAATGCCAAACTCACAAGTTTCAGCCAGTTTCCTTCACCGTGCCAAAATAATCGCTGGTCAATTCACCCTGGGCCCGGGTGGTGATATGGAAATGAAAACGGCGAACGATGAACGGGGTTTTCGGGTGGAAATGAGTACCCCCGAAGGCTACCGAAGAGTCAAAAGACAGGTATTGGGCGCATCTGTTTGGATTAAGCTCTTGATTATGCCATAAACCGGTCTGCCACAAGCTGTGAGCAAAAATGCCGTCTGCTTTTTGCCCCCTATGATCGCGTTCAACCGGGAAAAGTATCTCATACGTTCGATGTACTGTTCCTATTCTTCCTTACCTCCCTCGTTCCAGCTTCCCAATGTGGGGTATCTCTGTGGATGGGCTGGAGGCCACCGGAGGCCTGAACAATATGGTCGATTTTGAAGCACTCGGGACCGATGACAGGTCCACTTTACTCTTGTGTCCAGTGTAGTATCCACGCTGAGAGAATAAGCACGAAACGGCAAGTAGGATGCAAACGATGCTTTTTTATGTACTATACACAAATCTCCTCTCCCCGAAGGGTCTCCCTCCCAGGTCGGGGTTTTATACTGTGAGGGCTTCCCTCGTTAAAGGGGAAGCCCTGCCCTGTTACTAGGGAAGTTCATATTCTGTGGCGTTCACAGGGAACTGAATAGTCCCGTGACCTTCATGGGGGTTATAACACATTGGAAGCTTTTTTTTTGCCAAATTGACATTATTACCATTTAGTTATCACTCCATTAATTTGTTCCATTCCAACAATTTGAGCATCCAATCTTGACTGACAATTGAGTGACCTACTGGGGATGTATGGCCAGGAATGCTATCTATTGACAAGATATTAAATTGAGCTTCTGTTTCCCCTCTCAGATGGATGTAAAAGATTCCTAGGCACTATCTCAAAAGTAGGGAGAGGGAATTCTTCTCAGTATCCTAGCCAATATTTCTCCTTTTATTGTAAGGATCCTCCTGGAAATCCTTGTCAGTCCCTTGTTTTCCTTTATTTCCTGTTCTTTTGGCTTTTATAATTACTGTACCTGGACAAAAAACAACTTGCCTATACCTTTAAGATGAACTGCACCTTTAATTCAAAACTAGGAGATCCCCAGCAGGCTGTGCTGTTGCTCTGACCTCAATGATGACACATCTTGATGGATTTGGCTGTCAGCCAATAGGCTACTTTATTTTCCCAGGTCTTAACTGACACTCTATGCTGATTGGTGCTGAATGTGCCTTACTTTGTGAGACTGTGTGTTTGTTTGCAGTTTTGCTTTGATCATGAAGCTAGAAGGGCACAACTCTGATCTCTCTTTCTCTCTTAACTGATGGTCTGACTAAAGACATGAAGAAAATACTTTTTTCTTTACACAGCCTGTGACTGTTTCCAGGTTTTGGTTCAGTTCTGAATACTGAGCTGAAGAAAGCTCTTTTGGGAATCTCTCTCAATCAAGCTGGTAGGTGTCCGAGGGAAACTGGACATCAAGTAAGATTAAAAATCCACGTTGGGTGGTAGGTTTGAGTGGAGACAAGTAAACTTAAAGATCCAATCCAGCCACTAGCTAAGCAGGGTCAGTGGTTTAAAAAGTCCTTCTTGCAATCTTGTGGGGAGAACTCTAATCTTTAGATAATAGTTATTCTGGTGGAGTGGGAGACAAGTCAGAATTAAACAGAACCGAGGTGGATATTTTGGGTGAAAGCCCAGGTTAATACAAGTTAAAGTGACTTCCCAGGGTAGATCCCGCAACCTGAAAGTTCTGCCTGAAGGTTCCAGCCAGAAGACCCTTATTAGCCATCCAACCGGCAGCAGTTCTCAATCACTTCTCATCCTGGAACGACAGTCAACTGAAAAGACAACTTCAACGTCCAAAGCAAGGACATTCATCTTCCATCCTACATAAATCTCCTTTGATTTTTACCACCCCCTTCCCCCTGTATGCTTATCTTGTATGTACTTGGATAGAGAGTGGAAAGGTAAAGGGGCGGGGGAGTAGTAGATTAGCTGGTCGTTATTCTAGTATAATTATTGCATGATTTATCTCTATTGTTGTTATAAATAAATAGATGTTGTGTTTCACTTACAAACCTGGTGCCTGTAAATTGTTGGAGCAGTCAAGGGCCAAAGATCTCGGAAACCTTATACAAACTATTGGTTAGTTCACTTGTACTGGGACTCTGGGGCCTGTAGGGCTGGAATTGACCATGCACTAGCCCAGGATGTCGTAACATTATCAACATTGCTAAAACAACATTGTTGTTTTTTGTATGGACAGATTCGCTACTGTGTTTCCTAAATTGCAGCAATGACTACACTTCAAAACAAATTAATTGACTATTGAGAGCTTTTGGGATTGCCTGAGGTTGTGAAATGCACGAGATAAATAAAAACTCTTCCTTTCTCTAACTTTGTGGTAGGGTACGCAGCTGCATAGAGCATTCCACCTGCATTCCCAATTTTTTCTGTTTACATTTAATTCTTATTACAGTTGTTTTGGCTCTGGCTGGATGCATGGACATAATAGATTAACTTCTGTGTATGTGTGTGTGATATTTCAGCCCATCTGCAGTACAGGCAATTTCATATGTGTCAAACATGATTTTGACTAGAGCCAGAATAACTATTTTAGGAGCTGGTGCATGAACAGCATGAATGGCGGCTGGAAAACCCGATGTTGACTCGAAAAGCAGATGGTTGAAAAACATGGACCTGAAGGAATAGGCTAAATCCTTTGTCTGTGCTTAATTAACTAATCTAAGCAAGATGGTAAAAAATATTGCAACTGGTCTCAATGTCCCCAAAGAGGGAATAGACAAAAATTAACTCCTTCCATTTCTTGGTTGTTATCCAATGTCCGTGTTGTGTGAAGGTGAGGTAAAAGTAAGATTTCAACTTGCTGCCTCGGCTCAATGATAAACAAGATTTAGAGATGAGATTGATTGGATTGAGCGCCACCAAGTGACAAGAGGAAATAGAAATGAAATCAGCTTCTGGGTATTTTTGAGTTTCTAAATGTTTCTAGTTTGAATCCCAGTTGAAAAATAACAGTGAATAATTGTCCCGAGTGCATTAATCCTTAATGTACAATCATGTAGAATGTTTCACCTCCACTGAGCTTTCATACAGTTTACAGTGACGGCAATTCATCAATTCCCTGGCCCCCCAAGCAAACTCTTAGAATTACATAGAGCTCATACCTGCATATAAATAGCGTAATAATCCTGCATCCACTCTTTTGCAACATCCTTTTACCTCCTTTTCTTCAATAAAATAATATAATGTTTTAATGTTGGCGCATTCTCTGTTATACGCCCAGCTGCATAACCTTCAATGTTAGAAAAACCATCTTGCTTTCTGTTGTAGATCTCTTACACTTAAGGCACAATTCTCCGGGCTCGTTGCACACTTGTTCAAGCGAATTGAGGCCGGTGAATAGCAGGAGAGGCCAGAAATGAGAACCGCGCCAGGCACCAAAGAGTTTGCGATGCAACCGGCCCACTCTCGTAGGCAAAACCGGGATATTTCTGTCATGTGGCGAGTAACCAATTATCACCATTTAAGCACTATTTCCATAGAATTAATGCGAGCCACCCCATATCCAGTGGCCTCCTGTGATTCATCGGCCTCCCCTGCGTGTTCACACTGATGCCGATTAGTACTCCTTTTTAAAAACCTGGCAGATTGGCTTCTGTGGGGAGCCGAGGAAGTGAGTAACCATCTTTGCTCACATGCAAAGAACCCGGGGCTGCTGGGCTTGCCACCCTAGTGTTCAGCGGGGGGGGTGGCGGACCCTCAGCTGGGCATGAAGGACTTCCCCTAGGCGTGGGCCATCATGGGAGGGTAGGCAGGAGGCGCTGGGGATCAACCGGGGGCCAACCGCGCCAACCCATGGATCGTGTGAACCTGCTCCGTGGACAACCCTTCCAGGGTCTCAGGTTTGTTTTCCGCTTGGGTCACTGTCTGTGCAGAGTATGCACGTTCTCCCCGTATCTGCGTGGATTTCCTCCCACAAGTCCAGAAGAACGTGCTTGTTAGGTGAATTGGACATTCTGAATTCTCCCTCTGTGTACCTGAACAGGCACTGGAGTGGGTGACTAGGGTTTTTTCACAGTAACTTCATGTAAGCCTACTTGTGACAATAATAAGGATTATTATTATTGTCCCTGCCTGTCAGCCCCACCGACCACCCATAACCCCCACCGACTGCCGAGGCCTCTGACCGTACGGCTGAGCCTATTTCTAATAGGAAATTGGCAATCGTGGTTAAGTGGTGCAGTTCACACAACCCAAGTGGATTCCCGTGGCTGTGCGGGCCATGTAGCATGTGGGAATTATTGCCTGGCATCCCAACCAGAACCTGATGCTTGGGCACTGTGCTTGAACACTGCAAGAGGCAACATCACGCATGCAACAGCCAACATCCGAACACCCAGGGGATGGGACACAGCTCCAGGGACATTTCCATGGCCGGAGGGTGGGTGAGTGGTCCAGGGAGAGGTCCTGTGCCCGGTCCAGGTGATGTTATGAGTGGGTGTCCGGGATATGGGGTCTAAGCGCCAGTGAGAGGGTGTGCGTGGGCAGGGCGTCCCGGTGGGGGGAGAGGGGGAATCCATGGTGGAATGGAGGGTTCCAGGTGGGTGCCACTGCTGTCTGTCAGTCTAACACCCTTTCCCAAAGCCTTACAGATATTGACCACTCACAGTAGCAGGGCAACGAGCAGGAGGTTGGTGATGAGGAACATGTGGCCACCTCCAAGGGGGGGGGACGAGGATGATGAGATGACAAGACAGGCGGCAGAGGCGAAGGTCCGGCAAGCCCGGAGGAACAGGGAAGCCCTCATACCTGCCCGATTCACTTAGGACATGGACTGGTCTGTCATCCCCCACCACTTTCCCACCCGCCCATGGTATGTGTCACATCACTCCAGGGTGCTGGGACTGTGTCGGCACTATCAGTGAGTCACTGTCCAGGGCAGGAAGATAATGATAACCCACAGAGAGCTGAGCGCCAATGCTCCTCAATCTATGCCATAGTCTAACCCCTGCCTGTCTGCTGAGAGCTCACTCATGCCCGTCTCCTGCATGAATTGTGCAGGGAGGGAGGGGTGGGGATGCCTCGAGAGATGGGCCAAGGGTTCAGAGGTCGGCCTGCATTGCAGAAGAAAGTGACACAGACGTCATACTGGTTGTGCACAAGGGTGTTTATTGTGTGTAACAATTCCCCACTCTCTCGATGGTACCGCCTCCCCTACTCCCCGCCCCCTCCCTTCTCCCCTGCTGCCCTCGGTGAACCTCTATGTGCTTTGCCTTCCGAGCTCTTCTGCTATGCCTAGCTGTGTCCCCAAGGTGCACATCAGGTGTGGAGGCAGCCAGCTGCTTACCATGTCCTGTGGCCTTCGATGCCCCTGGCGGGCATCCTCTGTGGGGTTTCGGGGGCTCTGGGGCCAGAGAGCCTCAGCTCACTAATGGCCGGCATATGCACAGCTGCGCCGCCCTGTTCCAAGTGCGAGACATGGCCTCATCAGAGGGGAGGAATCCGGGGGAGCTGGTGGCCACCGTCGCCCCATGGACAGGGTCCGGTTGGTACTCAGCACCCCCTCCTCCCGCTTGGTGCCCATAGGGGCCCTGGGGATCACCTTGATATGAAAGGGCAGCCCCTGCTGCCACTGCATCAACTGGCTCTGCCAGCCCTGGTGTCTCCCCATGATCTGCACCATCATGTTGACGCCCTCGGCGATGCTCCACAGTAACTGGAACATGCTCTGCAGTGACTTGGCAATACCCACTGTGACTAGGACAAGGTCCGCTGCACCTCGGCCATTCCCGTCTGAGAGCGGGACATCTGCCGCAGAACCTCATCAAGGTCAGCAGGGTACTGGGTGACATCCCCCAGTGAGACAGACATACTGTCGAGACCCTCAGCCATGGCCATCACCGACTGCGCGACGCCTTGGAGTGGCAGTGGTGCCAACGTCGTGCACCAGGCTCTCAACTACAGTCGCCACCCTGGCAGTGTTGGCCACAGTGTCATGTTTTGCCGGCGACATCTCCTGCGACAATAGCCTCTAGGACTCCTCCAATCAGCCATGGATTTGCTGGAGTGTCGCTGAGATCTCCCTCTGAATGCCCTGACTGCTCCCTATCATCTCCATCAGCTCCGGGATGAGTTCTCCCACAGGCTCAGCATCAGGCTGGGACCCAGCTGGGTCCTGGGATCCAGCAGACCGTCTACTCACATGGGGGTTCCTGCCCGTACCTAATGTGCATCAGCAGCCGTGAGATGCTCACCATATTGCGTCCCAGAAGCCTGACCACTAACATTTCCCACCGAGATTCGTGTATCTGGGCTGGTGGAGGGTGGAGATGACTGCTGTGACACCTCAATCGAGTCTTCCTCAGAGCTCCCTGCAAAGGTGTTCTCCTGGAAGGCTGGCGAGGGGGCCACCCAAGATGGGCCGGTGCCGTCGGCTGGAGGATCTGCGGGAGGCTGGACATGTGGTCAGTGGGAGGGATGGGTCAGTCAGTAAGGCAATAACAACTCACGTTTGACAGGTCCTCCGGGTGGGGCCCGGTGGCTCCTCACCTGTGTGGCATCCGCCATCCTCTGAGTTGGTGACTGCCCTGTCCTCGACCACATCGGCCACCTCCAGGGCCCGCTCCTCAAACGTGGTGAGGATTCTTATGTCCGGTACCCCACTGCCAGTCTGGGCCCTCTCCCTACGGTTGTGAAAGAGCTTTTCCAGTGGAGACACAGTGAGGGCCTCGTTCACCACACTTGTGGTTCATGCGACGGGGTCGTTCCAGTGGGGACTTCTCCGGCATTTCGCAGGCATCGGTGCACCGGTGCATCCGTGCCATGACCGATGTCCTGTATGACATCGCGGAGCGCTAAATTCAGTTCCCTGTGGACCGTGCCCACCAGGAAGCCCGGACAGCAGGCATCGCCGCAGTCGCCTCTGTGGTGATATGCATCACTGTAAATACACAAGGGGTTAATGTAAATACACTACACCTAGCTAGACACTAGAGGGAACACCAGAGACATGACACACAGACAGTCAACCAATAGGCCAGTAAGATAGGTCACGATCAATGGGCATTCACGATACACATAGAGGTGACACTACCACAGGAGGGCATTTCACCAACCCATATAAAAGGACACATCACACATGCTCAATCTCTTTCCAGTGGAGACACTCAGTGAGTACAGACACAGGGTTGATTGAACATCACACCCACCACGTGGATTGTAGCAGACTGGTTTGTCAGTCTGAGTAGCTATAGAAGGATTAACAGTAGAGTCGAATCCAAGTAGGAGAATTGTTAATAGTTTAATAAACATGTTACAAGTATCTCGAAGTCTGAACCTTCCTTTGTCAGGCTGCACATCAAGGAAGCAGCTTATGCTACGTCAAGAGCATAACAAAACAGCCTGGATACCCATGGACCAGGGGACAATCGATGGGGTGCAGGTCGACATGCGTCCACCATCGGATAACAGGGCCGTGTTCATGAATAGGGGGGGGTCCTATTCCATGAACGTGCAGGTGGTCTGTGACCACCAGATGAGGATCCTGCACATCAACGCCCGATACCCAGGGAGTGTATGTGACTCGTTCATTTTGGCACATTCATTCATCCCCGGCATTTTAGAAGGACACCCCCTATCGGCTACGGGCTGGTTGCTGGACGACAGGGGTTACCCATTGCGGTCGTGGCTGATTATATACAGAGGCCACAGACCGAAGTGGAGCACCCCTACAATGATGTCGGTTGTGCAACCAGGGTATGGTCGAGAGGTGCTTTGGGCTGCTGAAGATGCGCTTCAGGTGCCTGGACCGCTCTGGTGGTGCCCTCCAGTACCCGTCGGAAAGGGTCGGCCTCATCGTTGTGGTCTGCTGCGTCCTCCACAGTATAGCCCAGCAGAGGGACGATGTGCTGGAGGAGGAGGGGGAGGGGCAGGAGGAGGAGGGGGAGGGGCAGGAGGAGGGGGAGGGGAGGAGGAGGAGGAGAGGGAGAAGGAGGGGGGGAGGGGAGGATCATGACGAAGGGCACGCCTCTCCAGATGAGGAGGATGGGGAGGGCGGGCAATGTACAGGACATGGGGGCTGGACAGGGACGGGAGGCTGCCCAATGCCACCGGCTGGGCCAACGGGCACGGGAGGAGTTGATAGTCGCACATTTCACCGACTTGGGGGTGGGGGTATTGCTGAGCATGGGCATGGAAAGCACAGTACGGCACCACCTCACCACAACCACCCTCACCTTCCCCACCACCGACCACCCTCACCTCCGAGGTGCAATGGTGTTCCGGGATCTACCTGCAGGGGGACCCGTAATGAGCCCCAGCACCTCCTCCTCCCTCGGGGTGCCCAATAGCTCCCGGGCTTCTCCATGGAACGGGGGTGCGAGCGGATCCAACACCCGAGGTACCCCCAGCACCTGGCGCTGCCAGTCCTAGAGGCCCGCTCTGGTATAGACCATGGTCTGCAAGTTTTCAGCCATGGAACTCAGGGAGTTGGCCATCCCTGTCTGGGTCTGTGCGTCACTGGCCAGCACCTGGGAAATGGCGCCGATGCTCTCAGCGATGGCCTGCTGAGACTGGGCCATGGCCTGCTCAGACTGGGCCACGGTGCTGAGCGCTGCTGCGATCTACAGCTGTCTTTGGCTCATGGCTGCCTGTGATTGGGCCACGGATACCGCGTTTCGGCCTGGGTGCCAAGCATGACCGGCACTATTCCCTGCTCCTGCATGCGGATGCACTCCTCCACCTGCGTCTGCAGGTGCTGGAAACCAGCCGTCGTCCCCTTCCCTCGTCCCTGGGTGTCAGACAGCATCGGGTCTATGGGTGGGTGCGGAAATTCCAGGAATCCGGGACCCATCTGCGCGGCAGCTGGTTGCTGGGGTCGGTCTGCCCTCCGGCCGTCCGACCCCTCGGCTGCCCCTACCTCCACCTGCTGTACCAGGGCGGCTGTATGGCGCGCACCGGTCAGTGTCCCAGAAGCCTCATTGCTGAAGAGCCCGTTGTCTCTACCTGGTAGAGTCCAAACGGTGAAAATGACGGTCCTCCCGAGATTCCTGTTTGTTTTTCAATGTCTCCCCATCATCATCCCACGTTCCTTTTTTAAGCAGGTTTAGAAGTTATAGCGGGCTTTGTATGGGGGGTCAAAACTGTGTCCTGCCGCTCATCATGATGTCCCACTGATGCACTATCAATCATGACGAGACAAGAGTAGAGAGTAATCGAGGCTTTATTACACAGAGATGTGTGGCCTCCTACAGCTGCTGCCGAAATGGCTGCAGTTCGGAGAGCACACACATTTATACTCCGCCTACTTGGCAGAGCTAGCAGGCAGGGATCTACCCCCGTACCTGCAGTACAGGGGCCTTACCGTAATACCCTCGTATGCAGTGCAGTATATATAATATAATACAACAGTGACTACCACATTCACCCCCTGTTAAAAATGAGTCCAGCAGGGGTGGTGGAAAACTATTTCCATACAGGTTGTCATTAAGTTTTCAGAGAAGGTTACAAATTTAGATGGTCGGGCGCCTTGATCCGTCGTTGAGAGCGCCACAGTGCTGGTGGCGAGTCAGGCGTCGACTCGGTCGTTGGTGACTCCGGGAGCGTGTCGACATCCTCTTCATACCTGGGTGGGATCAAGAGGAGGATGGATTGTCCTGGAGCGGGGGCTGTGGTGGGGTGCACTGGGGGAAGGGAGGGTGCCGCCGGGGAAGAGTGGGGGGTGGGGGGGGGGAGCTGGTCGTCCTGCTCGAGGCAATGCCCCTGTTGAGCAGGTACTGGCGCAGCTCATCGCTCATAAATGAGGATCCCCGGGCACTGTGGACGTAGGCAGGGAAACCGAACAGAGCGAAGATGGTGTTCAGGGCTTTGATGACGGTGGCAGACATCATATCGGGGCATGGGATGGCGAAGGGGAATCTGGAATATTCGTCGACCACATTGAGAAAATATGTGTTGTGGTCGGTGGAGGGGGGGGGCCCTTTGAAGTCCATGCTGAGGCGTTCAAAGGGGCGGGAGGCCTTCACCAGGCGCGCACGGTCTGGCCGGTAGAAGTGCGGCAGACCCGGCAGTCTCTGGTGACAGCCCTGACTTCCTCGATAGAGTAGGGCAAATTGAGGGCCTTAATGAAGTGATAAAAGCAGGTGACCCCTGGGTGACAGAGATCGTCATGCAGGATCCGGAGTCAGTCCACTTGTGCGCTGGCACATGTACCTCGGGACAGGGCATCGGGAGGCTCGATGAGCTTACCGGGGCGATACAATATCTTGTAATTAAAGGTGGAGAGCTTGATCCTCCACCGCCAGATCTTATCATTTTTGATCTTACCCCGCTGTGTGTGTTAAACATGAAGGCAACCGACCGTTGGTCTGTGAGGAGAGTGAATCTCCTGCCGGCCAGGTAATGCCTCCAGTGCCGCACAGCTTCAATGATAGCTTGGGTCTCCTTTTTGACGGAGGAGTGCCGAATTCCAGAGGCATGGAGGGTGCGGGAAAAGAATGCCACGGGCCTGCCTGGTTGAGGGTGGCGGCCAGAGCGACGTCTGATGCATTGCTCTCGACTTGGAAGGGGAGCGTCTCCCCGACCGCGTGCATCGCGGCCTTGGCGATGTCGGCCTAGATACGGTTGAAGGCCTGGTGAGCCTCGGCCGTCAGTGGGAAACCGGTGGAGTGGATGAGTGGGCGAGCCTTGTCCGCATAGGTAGGGACACACTGGGCGTAGTACGAAAAGAACCCCAGGCATCGTTTGAGGGCCTTGGGGCAGTGGGGAAGGGGGAGGTCCATGAGGGGGCGCATGCGATCGGGGTCAGGCCCTAGAACTCCATTCTGAACCACATAACCGAGGATGGCTAATCGGCTTGTGCTGAACACACACTTCTCCTTGTTGTAGGTTAGATTGAGGAGTTTGGCGGTATGGAGAAATTTGGAAAGGTTAGCGTCGAGGTCCTGCTGGTCGTGGCTGCAGATGGTGACGTTATCCAGGTACGGGAAAGTGGCCCGCAGTCCGTACCGGTCAACTATTCTGTCCATCTCCTGTTGGAAGACCGAGACCCCGTTAGTGATGTTAAGTAATGGGTTAAGAGACATTGCAATTAGTTGTCTCATTTATGTTAAGTATCCATTAATTGACACTGATATATAAAGGGGCTTCAGGTGGCCTCTGTCAGGTGGTGTGTTGTTAAAGAGTTTTGTTCAGAAACTGTGGAAGTGAAATAAATGGTGTTTGGTGAAAAGGAACAAGAACGTTAGACTCTTCATTTCACAGCAACTAAAACATCTAACAAGTGACGCCAAAGGGAACCCTAAGGAAATGGTAAAGGCGGCCGTCCGCTTCAAACGCGGTGTACGGGCGGTCCACCTTGCGAATGGGGAGCTGGTGGTAGGCAAATTTCAGGTCCACTGTTGAGAAAACCCGGTACTGTGCAATCTGATTGACCATATCAGATATGTGTGGGAGGGGGTAGGCGTCGAGCTGCGTGTACCGTTTGATGGTCTGACTGTAGTCAATGACCATCCTGTTTTTCTCCGCCGTTTTCACCACTACCACTTGGGCTTTCCAGGGGCTGTTGCTGGCCTCGATGATACCTTCCCGCAGCAGCCGCTGGACCTCACACCTGATGAAGGTCCTGTCCTGAGCGCTGTACCGCCTGCTCCTGGTGGCGACGGGTTTACAATCCGGGGTGAGGTTTGCAAACAGAGAAAGCGGGTCGACCTTAAGGGTCGTGAGGCCGCATACAGTAAGGGGTGGTAGGGGCCCGCCAAATTTCAGGGTTAGGCTCTGGAGGTTGCACTGGAAGTCCAGGCCGAGTAGCAAGACAGCGCAAAGGTTGGGGAGGACGTAGAGCCGGAAGCCGCTGAACTCTATGCCCTGGATGGTGAGGGTGGAGATGCAGTACCCCCGGATTGCCACGGAGTGGGATCCGGAGGCCAGGGAGATTCTTTGGTTAATGAGGTGTACCGTGAGGGAGCACCGCTTTACCGTATCAGAGTGGATGAAGCTCTCAGTGCTCCCGCAGTCCAGAAGGCAGGATATCCCATGCCCGTCGACCTTCAACTTTGTCGACGTGGTCGCGAGGTTGTGCGGTCGGGACTGGTCGATCGTGACGGAGGTGAGACGCGGATGGTCGGCGGCGGCTGCAGGCGATGAGTGGCCCAATGAGGTGTCCAACGGGCAGGGGTCCTGAGGCGGGGAAGATGGTGGAGCCCACGGCCGCACATGTCCTGAGGCAGGCAAGATGGCGGTGCCCTCGGGCCGCATGTGTCCTGGGGCAGGCAAGATGGCTCCGCCCATTGGTTATGAGGCAAGCAAGTTGGCAGCGCCCATGGGCCGCACGTGTTGTGAGGAGAGCAAGATGGCGGCGCCCACTGGCTGCACGCGGGGGGTGCATGGACAATAGCGGTGATTGAGCGGGCCTGGCACACTGCAGCGAAATGTCCTTTCTTGCCGCAGGCCTTGCAGTGCGCGCTCCGTGCCGGGCAGCGCTGCCGGGGTTGTTTTGCCTGTCCGCAGAAGTAGCACATGGGTTCCCCGGGGTTGGTTGGCTGCCGCACGGCGCAGGCGTGGGGTTGGCTGGTGGCGGTCGCTGATGGGGTCCACGATGGGGTGGCCGCTGGCAGGGTCCACGATGCGCAGGAGGGGTAGCCATGCGGTCGGGGGCATACGCCTGTACGTTACGTGAGGCGATTGTGAGCAAGAGCGCTAGTTTCTTGGTCGCTGCGAGGTCAAGCGTAGCCCCTTCTAAGAGGTGCTGGCGGATGTAGGCCGACCCTATGCCCGTAATGAACGCGTCTCTCATTAGCAGGTTAGAATGTTCAGCGGCCGAAACAGCCTGGCAATCACAGTCTCTCACCAGGGCGAGCAGGGCACGCCAGAAATCTTCCACAGACTGACCGGGAAGTTGGTGCCGCGTGGACAGGAGGTGCCTGGCGTAGATCTTGTTGGTCTGCTAAGCGTAGTTCTCCTTCAGTAGCGCCATGGCCTCTGCGTATGTAGGTGCATCCTGGATGAGGGGAAAGACATTGGAGCTCAGCCGCGTGTACAGAATCTGGAGCTTCTGTGCTTCTGGGATTGGGTCTGTCGCAGATCCGATGTATGCTTCAAAGCAAGCTAGCCAATGTGCAAAGTCCTTTTTGGCGTTGTATGCTTGAGGATGCAGCTGCAGGCGATCCGGCTTGATGCGGAGATCCATCTTTGTCAAATCTCTGTGTAATAAATTGATGCACTATCAATTACGACGAGACGAGAGTAGAGAGTAATCGAGGCTTTATTACACAGAGATGTGTGGCCTCCTACAGCTGCTGCCGAAATGGCTGCAGTTCGGAGAGCACACACATTTATACTCCGCCTATTGGGCGGAGCCAGCAGGCAGGGATCTACCCCCGTACCTGTAGTACAGGGGCCTTACCGTAATACCCTCGTATGCAGTGCAGTATATACAATATAATACAACGGTGGTGACTACCACAGCCACGTAGGCATATTGTGGGCTGGCATGGAGGAGCAGGACCTTCTCGACGAGGGGATCTGATTCATGACTCCATGCATGCTTCTGGAGGAAGACGGGCCCTGGGACTGTCAGCCAGGACGGGAGCGAGACTCCTGAGGTGGACTTCCTAGGGAAGGCAAACATACGTTTGTGAGGGGTCTCATTGGTGGCAGTGCACAGGAGCGACCGGATGGAGTGGAGCGCATCGGGAAGGACCTCCTGCCAGCGGGAGACTGGGAGACTTCTAGACCGTAGGGCCAGAAGGACGGCCTTCCAGACCGTCGCTTTCTCCCTCTCCACCTGTCCGTTTCCCCGGGGGTTGTAGCTGGTCGTCCTGCTTGAGGCGATGCCCTTGCTAAGCAGGAACTGACGCAACTCGTCGCTCACGAAGGAGGAACACCGATCGCTATGGATGTAGGTGGGGAAACCGAACAAGATGAAGAGACTGTGCAGGGCCTTGATGACGGTGGCAGAGATCATGTCAGGGCCTGGGATAGCAACGGGGAATCTTGTGTATTCGTCAACAACGTTGAGGAAGTGCACGTTCCGGTCAGTGGAGGGGAGGGGCCTTTTGAAGTCAATGCTGAGGCGCTCAAAGGGGCGGGAGGCTTTTACCAGGTGTGCTCTGTCGGGCTGATAGAAGTGCGGTTTGCATTCCGCGCAGACCTCGCAGTCCCTGATCATGGTCCTGACCTCCTCGATGGAGCAAGGCAGGTTGAGAGCCTTGATAAAATGAAAATAACGGGTGATCCCCGGGTGACAGAGGTCATTGTAGAGGGCCCGAAGTCGGTCTAATTGTGCGTTGGCACATGTACCGCGGGATAGGGCATCTGGGGGCTCATTGAGCGTCCCAGGTCGGTACAAGATATCGTAGTTGTAGGTGGAGAGTTCGATCCTCCACCTCAATATCTTATGTTCTTGATCTTGCCCCGCTATGTGTCACTGAACATGAAGGCAACCGACCGTTGGTCAGTGAGGAGAGTGAATTGCCTGCCGGCCAGGTAATGCCTTCAATGTCACACAGCTTCTACAATGGCTTGTGCTTCGTTTTCGACGGAGGAGTGTCGCACTTCGGAGGCATGGAGGGTACTGGAGAAGAAAGCCACGGGCCTGCCGAAGGTAACGGCCAGAGCAAAGTCCGACGCATCGCTCTCCACCTGGAATGGGATGGACTCGTCCACAGCGTGCATCGCGGCTTTGGCAATATGTGTCTTGCTGCGGTTGAAGGCCAGGCAGGCTTCAGCCGTCAGGGGAAAAATGGTGGATTTAATGAGTGGATGGGCCTTGTCCGCATAATTGGGGACCCACTGGGCATAATAAGAGAAGAACCCCAGGCATCTCTTCAGGGCCTTGGGGCAGTGGGGGAGAGGAAGTTCCAGGAGGGGGCGCATGCGGTCGGGGTCGGGCCCTAGGACTCCGTTTTCCACAACGTAGCCAAGGATGGCTAGGCGGGTTGTGCGGAAAATGCATTTCTCCTTATTGTATGTGAGGTTAAGGAGCTTAACGGTGTGAAGGAAGTGCCGGAGGTTTGCTTCATGGTCCTGCTGTACATGGCCGAGATGGTGACATTATCTAGGTACGGGAACGTGGCCCGCAGCCCGTACTGGTCAACCATTCGGTCCATTTCTCGCTGGAAGACCGAGACCCCATTGGTGGCGCCGAAGGGAACCCTGAGGAAGTGGTAGAGGCGGCCATCTGCCTCGAAGGCAGTGTATTGGCGGTCCTCGGGCGGATAGGGAGCTGGTGGTACGTGGACTTCAAGTCAACAGTGGAGAAGACGCGATACTGCGCAATCTGATTGACCATGTCAGATATGCGGGGGAGGGTGTACGCATCGAGCGTAGTCGATGACCATCCGGTGATTCTCCCCAGTCTTGACGACCATCACTTGGGCTCTCCAGAGGCTGGTACTAGCCTCAATGATCCCCTCTCGTCGGAGTCGCTGGACCTCCGACCTGATAAAGGCCCTGTCCCGAGCACTGTATCGTCTGCTCCTAGTGGCGACGGGCTTACAGTCCGGGGTGAGATTAGCGAAGAGCGAGGGTGGGGCAACCTTAAGGTATGTGAGGCTACAGACGGTGACGGGGGGCAGGGGTCCACCGAACTTTAAGGTAAGGCTTTGGAGGTGGCACTGAAAGTCGAGTCCCAGTAATAGGGCAGCGCAGAGGTGGGGGAGGATGTAGAGCTTAAAGTTAGTGTACTCTACGCCTTGTACCGAAAGGGTCGCGACACAGTACCCCCGGATTTGTACGGAATGTGATCCGGAAGCCAGGGAGACTTTCTGGGTCGCGGGTAAAATTGGGAGGGAGCAGCGCCTTACCGTATCTGGGTGGATAAAGCTGTCTGTGCTCCCGGAGTCGAAGAGGCAGGCCGTCTCGTGCCCGTTGATCCGGTCGGTCATCGTGGATTTCGTGAGATGATGAGGTCGAGACTGGTCGAGTGTGATGGAGGCGAGCTTCGGAAGGTGGTGGGCGGGCCGGTCGGAGGTAGCGGTGGCCAGCGTACGACTGGGTGAGCAGGGGTCCCAGGAGGCGGCGGAGTGGTTCCAAAATGGCGGCCCCCATGGGTCGCGCGTGGCAGTTGGCAAAGATGGCGGCCCCCATGGGTCACACCTGGCGGGTGAAATCAAAGATGGCGGCAAAGATGGCGGCCCCCACGGGTCGCACATGGCAGGTGGCAGCGAAGATGACGGTGCCCACGGGTCGCACATGGCGGGTGGCGCGGCAGATGGGGGCGGTCCTGACAGACAACAGGCAGCGCTGCTAGGCCTAGGAACTTCAGGGACAGGTCGGGCCTGGCAGACTTTGGCGAAGTGGCCCTTCCTCCCACACCCGTTGCAAATCACGTTCTGTGCAGGGCATTGTTGTCTGGGGTGCTTACCCTGGCCGCAAAAGCTTTTCGGGCTTCCGGCATTGGCGGATGTAATTGGATTTAATGCCCGCGACATAGGCATCCCTGATCAGCACCTCCGTGTGTTGGGTAGCTGATACCGCCTGGCAAGCACAGTTCCGACCGAGTACCCGCAAGGCACGCAATAATTCGGCTTGTGATTCTCCAGGGCGTTGTCGCCTCGTGGCAAGGAGATGCCTGGCGTCCACCTCGTTTACTGCCTTTACGTACTGTCCCTTCAGCAGCCATATCGCCTCCGTATACGAGGGAGCATCTCTGATAAGAAGGAAAACTTGCGGGCTCACCCGTGCGTTGAGTATTTGAAGCTTTCGGAGGTCGGTGACGTCGTCAGTGGAGGTAAGCTTCAAAGCAGCTTAGCCAGTGCTCGAATGTCGCAGTGGTGTCGGCTGCTTGTGGGTCCAGCTCCAGGCGATCAGGCTTGAGTGATGAATTCATCTTAACAGTTTAGCTTATTAAATTGATGTGCCATCAATTAACACAAGACGAGTAGTGAACGAAACAGTGGCTTTAATAAGCTAAACAGAAAGCCTCCTGGCCACTGATCCCGAACTGAGGCAGGGCCGGAGGTCAGCCACCTTTATACCAAGCCCGAGTGGAGGCGGAGCCATCAGGCAGTGGTTTGCCACAATACATGTAGTACAGTAACAGTTTACCACAAAACATATAATGCACTAACAGTGGTTTACCACACTCTGGAGTCTTTGAGTACCTCCTGTCGACTTGTAGAATCTCTTTTACCAGTCGGTCCGTCTCTGCCCTGTCCGTCCTGCCTGGATCAAGATCAGCTCTCCTCTCAGCACTGCCTTCAGCGCTTCCCAGACCACCGCTGCTGAGAGCTCCCCCAGATCATTTACCTGCAGGTAATTTTGTATGCATTTCCTCAGCCTCTCGCACACCGCTTCGTCTGCCAATAGCCCTACATCTACCCTCCATTGCGGGCGCTGATTGCTATCTTTACTAACCTGCAGGTCAACCCAGTGTGGAGCATGGTCCGAGATTGTGATCACCGAGTACCCCGTGTCCACCACCCCTGCCAGCAAGGCCCTACCCAAAACAAAGAAATCGATCCGAGAGTACCTTATGCACGTGAGAGTTGAAGGAGAACTCCTTCACCCTCGGCTGCCTAAATCTCCATGGATACACCCCCCCCATTAAAGTACCCTCCCATGATCAGCTTGTGCGAGTCCAGGTCCGGTATCTTACCCAGCATCCTCTTTATAAATTCCACGTCATCCCAATTTGGCGCATATACATTAACCAGCACTACCTTCATCCCCTCCAGCTTACCACTAACCATAATATATCGACCCCCCACATCCAAAACTATTCTACCCACCTCAAATATCACCCGCTTATTAATCAACATTGCAACCCTTCTAGTCTTTGTATCCAGCCCCGAGTGGAAGACCTGACTGACCCAGCCTTTCCTCAATCTAACCTGGTCCACTACTCTAAGGTGCGTCTCCTGCAGCATTATCACGTCTGCCTTCAGTCCCCTCAGGTGCGCGAACACACGCGCCTTCTTAACCGGCCCATTTAACCCTCGAACATGACAGGTGATCAGCTTAGTTGGGGGGCAAAGTGCCCCCCCCCCTGCCGATCAGCCATCCCCTTTCTTGGGCCCGCCTCCAGCACATGCGCCGCACCTCCTCCGGCCTGCCCCCCCAGCAGTCCCCGCCACCGACCTCCTCCCTGTTCCTCAACCGAAATCCCTCCCTCATCAGCAGAACAACTACCCCCCTCCCGCCCCCTAGCAATACCACTCTGAAACCTAACCCATACAATAAACTAAACATATGCACACCCCCACTGCGCTTCCGTGAGCTAGCTCACCGAGCTAGCTTGGTGGCTCCCGCCCCCGGCGCCACTCCCCTCCCCCCGCTCATACAACCAAATTCCCTCATCTAACAATCCCCACACAATCACCCAGCTGAAAAAAACCCACAAACACCGAAACCCAAACAAGCACATCTCCATCCCACAAAAGTGCACATCAAAGAAAAAGACATTGCCAACATCCACCATAAAGAAAAAACCCGAAAACGGAAAAAACGTTTTCCCCCCCTTCTTAAACAGAACTCAAAAACAGAAGAGAAATTTTTTTTAAAAAGAGATCCAATATAAGCCAACAAGTTGCATCAAAGTTCGAGAGTTCTCTGCCCCCCACCAGTCCTTTTCTTTTCACGAAGTCCAGCGCATCTTCGGCCGACTCAAAATAATGATGCTGGTCCTCATATGTGACCCAGCCGGATACAGTAGTCCAAACTTCACCTGTTTCTTGAAGAAGATTGACTAAACTTGGTTGAAGCCTGCCCTTTTCCTAGCCACCTCCACACTCAGGTCTTGGTACACCTGCAGGATACTGTTGTCCCATTTACAGCTCCGTGTTCACTTGGCCCACTGAAGAATACATTCCTTGTCCAGGAACCTGTGCAATCTCACCTGCACTGCCTTCGGAAGGTCCCCCATTCACGGCTTCCCCGCAAACACTCTGTACGCCCTGTCCACCTCCAAGGGTCGGGAGAATGTCCCCTCCCCAGCAGCTTTTCAAACATACCCGCTACGTATGCCCCAGCATCAGCTCCCTCAGACCCCTCCGGGAGCCCAACAATTCTTAAGTTCTGCCGACAGGACCTATTCTCTAGGTCCTCCACCTTCTCCAGAAGCCTTTTCTGCGGGTTCCGCAGCATCCTCACCTCCAGCTCCACCGCTGTTTGATGCTCCTCCTGCTCAGCCAGCACCTTCTCAACCTTCTGGATCGCCCGATCCTGGGCATCCAATCTGTGCTCCAGCCGATCAATCGACTCTTTAAATCGGGTCCAGGCCGTCCCGTTCCTGCTTGGCAAAGCTGTCCTGGATGACCTGCATCAACTGCTCGGCCATGCTGTCTCCTGCTGCAGCTTCAGCACAGCTCTTGCCTATCTTTCTATTTCTGCCTTTTTGTGCACCTCTGGTTCTTTTCTCCATACACCGATACGTGAAAACGGTGCCCAATTGCCTCAGCCTTCAAATTCACCGTTTAAAACCGGAGAAAAGTCCTGGGGAAAGGTCCAAAAGTCCGACCAGAGCGGGAGCCACCAAATGTGCGACTTACTCTCTCATAGCCGCCACCGGATGTGAGGGGGGGACCATATTAAGGTGTATAAAATTATGATGAAGATAGATAGGGTGGACAGGAAGGTACTTATCTCCTTTTTGCTGGGTCAATAACCAGGGGACATAGATTTTCGGTAATGGGCAGAAGGTTTTAAAACTTTAGTTCCATTGTACTGGGAGAAGATACAGGATTACACAGTTAAAAACAAACCGCTAAGTGTAATAATACAAGGACACAATTTGCCTCTGGAGAGGCCCGTACCAAGGGTGGAACTTGCAGGTGTTAGGTTTCAAGGTTCATTGCTCAATGTGGGACACTGCACCATTTGCTGTGGCTCCAATCTGTCTGCTGATAACAGCGGGGAGGATAGATGGATGGCATACAGGAACCATTAAAATGGCAGGAGGGAGGTGATCGACGTCTACACCCTAGATATCAGACCACAGATACCACTAATTGCAAACCAACATACGTGTCTTTGTAGTGATTGGATAGATTAATTAAGAATGCTACCCCTTAATATGATTGGTTAATTATTCTCATTTACTATGCATGATGTAACCTTAATCGATAATCCTGATTGAATAGAACATAGAACATAGAACATAGAACAATACAGCGCAGTACAGGCCCTTCGGCCCACAATGTTGCACCGAAACAAAAGCCATCTAACCTACACTATGCCATTATCATCCATATGTTTATCCAATAAACTTTTAAATGCCCTCAATGTTGGCGAGTTCACTACTGTAGCAGGTAGGGCATTCCACGGCCTCACTACTCTTTGCGTAAAGAACCTACCTCTGACCTCTGTCCTATATCTATTAATATAGACAACTAGTAACAAATGATTGGTATGTGCTAATTTCTTGTAACTGAAGTATAACTGTCTGTATTCTCATTAAATCTTGGCTTCTCTCGTCCCCCATTTGGAATGCCAGAGGCCCTCGCTAAAGCTTAAATTAACTGGATCCTTTACTCCATGAGTCTTCATCTAGTTTCTCATGAGTGAATGAGTGAAGTACACTAAGGTCAAATAGCTGTACTTTCCTCCACAACAAAATTTGAGAACGAAGAAAGAACAAAGAACACTGCAGCACAGGAACAGGCTCCTCAGCCCTCCAAGCCTGCGCCGGTCATGATGCGTGACTAAATTAAAACCTTCTGCACTTCCAGGGTCAGTATCCCTCTATTCCTATCCTATTCATATATTTGTTAAGATGCCTCTTAAACGTCACTATTGTACCTGCTTCCATCACCTCCCCTGGTAGCGAGTTTCAGGCACTTGCCGTGCCTCGCGCATCTCTGTGAAACTTGGTCTCTTGCACCTTAAACCTATGTCGCCTAGGAATTGAGTATTCCACCCTGAGAAAAAACTTTTTCACCCAGAGGGTGGTTGGAATCTGGAACTCACTGTCTGAAAGGGTGGTAGAGGCGGGAACCCTCACAACTTTAAAAAAATATTTATATCAACACTTGAAATGCCATTGCATACAAGGCTATGGACTAAGTGCTGGAAAATGGGATTAGAATAGTTAGGCACTTGATGGTCAGTGCAGACGCGATGGACCGAAGGGCTTCTTTTCATGCTGTAAGACTCTATGACCTGGGAAAGAGTGAGAAATTGTACAAGGGACAAGGCAGGCTCTCAAGCTTCTGGGTGTTATGCTTGAGGTCTTGGTGTAAAATATAAAAATGAGGAGAGATGTAGTGTACTTGTAGAGGGGGTGGGGGCAAGAATGTTCCCTCCAGGGACACAATCATAAGATAATGGGAGCAAATTCGTCATGGAGGTCAAACCCCGAGGATTTGGCTGCTGTGAGATGAGAAGCTCAACAAACTCACAAAAGTGGTCAAGTGAAGAGATGGGGGGATTGGTTGGGACTTCAAGTGCCAGATCCTAGTAACTGTACTAATAGCACCAGCCACTTTTCAAACCATTCTGTAGGGGCTGTTTAACACAGGGCTAAATCGCTGGCTTTGAAAGCAGACCAAGGCAGGCCAGCAGCATGGTTCAATTCCCGTAACAGTCTCCCCGAACAGGCACCGGAATGTGGCGACTAGGGGCTTTTCACAGTAACTTCATTGAAGCCTACTTGTGACAATAAGCAATTTTCATTTCATTCAGCGCATAGTGATTTTTCTGAACACTGCAGTTGGGCCCACTATCCTGGAGTCCCCAGCACCAGCGGTAGCAACTCTCAGGGACATGCACAGAGGTCTTCAGACTCTGGGCTTTATTATTTCCCTTAGTTTACAAAGCTTGAAGAAAGAAAATGGGCTTCCAAGATGTCACAGCAATCTTACCATCTGTTCTGCCACAGATCTGTGGGAGTCTGTGACAGAGCTTCATGCAGTGGCACCATGGGGGAGGTGCATGCTATCCTCTCTCAGATTAACAGCACAGCTGCTCTCCCACTAGTCCCTCATTCAGTGCCAGTCTTAATGCTGCAATGCCAGCTGGGTTACAGCAGCCAAGCAGTAGCTGAGATGTTACAGTATTCCGTGGGTTTTCTCTGGGCCAAGTTCCTTGAGGCCATTGGCCATGGTTAACTTAAATTCATTAATTGGAAGCACAGTAATCTGCTACATACCAAGCAGAAGCCACATTGAGAATCACATTCCAGGAGCACGAGAGTTGGTAGAAGAACATTTAGGGCAAGCACTGGAAGATGTACCAAGGTGACAAAACATAATGCACCACAAGTTGTTGCGTACTAGTGCAGTATTCAATGAGCGAATTCTCTTCCCAATCAAGCAGGACACAGAATCTTTTGGTGAACACAAAGCTGCAAAGTTTGATTGGCTAATATGACCAGCTGCAGGTTTGAATGATCCCACTTCATTATAGTTCAGGGCCACAGTGTCTTTGAAAGCCACATATAAAGATGAGCGTAAACTTATGCTGTACCACAATTGTTGCAGCAAGCGACACAGACCTACAATGGTCACCCTGCTAAAGTGGAACCTCCCTCACACTGTTCCTCAGTGAATTTCAAATAAGAGGTTTAAGGCCTTCTCAGGACAGACCTCCCACAAGCTGATATCGTCTGTCTCTTATTCGTGGGCTGGAGCCTCCTCTTCCTCCATTATGTCTTGCAGCCACAATGATATCACAAGCACAAAACCTAGGGAAACCAATTATTAATTCGCCAGAAGCCTCATATCACAAATTCCCTTCTAACTCAACCAGCTACCTTCACAAACTGCCAGTTACAACAGCCAAAAGTTTCCAAAAGCTCAAAAGGAGCACACTAACAATCCTCATGCATTAACTAGTAGTTACCTGAGAAAAGTCAATTATCTGTTTTAATATCACCAGAAATGCCACCATACAGAATGTTTCTGCCCATGATTTCTGTGATGGATTTAGAATTGGTAAACAGGATGCCTGAGCTGTTTAAAGGAGCAATTATGTCCTGAAGCAAATGCATGATCTTAATTAATACGTCAAAATTAGGGCCATGATATAAGTCCTGATTTTAAAAAATGATAGTCAAATTGTGGGCGGGATTCTCCAATCCCGCGGCAGTGTCCACGCCGTCGTAAACGCCGTCGCATTTTACGACGGTGTGAACGGGCCACTCCCATGACTAATTCTGACCCCTTCAGGGGGCCAGCACAGCGCAGGAGCGGTTCACGCCGTTCCAGCTGCAGATCCCGGCGCGAACTGTGCGCCGCGGGATCCGTGCATGCGCAGTTGCGCCGACGCCAATGAGGCCATGTGCAGTGGCACCGGTGCCAACGCACGCATGCGCAGTGGCCTCCTTCAACGCCCTGGCCCCGACGCAACATGGCGCAGGACTACAGGGGCCGGCGCGTGGGAAAGGAGGCCCCCAGCCACGGAGACCGGCCCGCCGATCGGTGGGCCACGATCGCGGGCCAGGCCACATCGAAGGCCCCCCCAGGGTCGGAACCGCCCCCCCCCCCCGCCCCCCCCCCGCCCCCCCCCCCACCCGCAAATGCTGCCACCTGACCCTTAGACGCCGAGGTCCCGCCAGCCCAGAGCAGGTTAGAACGGCACCGGCGGGAATCGGCTCTTTTCATACGGCCGATCGGCCCATCCGGGCCGGAGTATCGGTGGGCCGACCGCGTAGAGCGGCCCGCGACCTGTGCAGCGCCAATCACGCTGGCGCCAATGGCGGGCTCTGCGGAGAGTCGTGTGCCGGCGTCGGGGAGGTGTGGCGTGATTCACGCGGCCCACCGGCGGTTCTCTGACCCGCTGCAGGGTCGGAGAATCCTGCCCTGTGTGTGTGAGACAGGTGTGAAAATTTGCAATCCAGTTTTAAGTGCATTAGTGTTGTTTTTAAAATGATAAAGCAGGTGTTGCAAAGGTGAAAATCAATACCAGTACTCTCTTGTGAGCTTAGACCATAAGACATAGGAGCAGAATTAGACCACTTGGCCCATCGAGTCTGCTCCGCCATTCAATCATGGCTGATATTTTCTCAGCCCCATTCTCCTGCCTTCTCCCCATAACCCCTGATCCCCTTATTAATCAAGAACCTATCCATCTCTGTCTTAAAGACACTCAGTGAATTGGCCTCCACAGCCTTCTGCGGCAAAGAGTTCCCCAGATTCACCACCCTCTGGCTGAAGAAATTCCTTCTCATCTCTGTTTTAAAGGATTGTCCCTTTAATCTGAGATGGTGTCCTCTGGTTCTAGTTTTTCCTACAAGTGGAAATGTCCTCTCCACATCCATTCTATCCAGGTCTCGCAGTATCGTGTACATTTCAATAAGATCCCCTCTCATCTTTCTAAACTCCAACGAGTAGAGACCCAGAGTCCTCAAACGTTCCTCATACGACAAGTTCTTCATTCCAGGGATCATTCTTGTGAACCTCCTCTGGACCCTTTCCAAGGCCAGCACATCCTTCCTTAGATATCGGGCCCAAAACTGCTCACAATACTCCAAATGGGGCTGGACCAGAGCCTTACAAAGTCTCAGAGGTACATCCCTGGTCTTGTATGCTAGCCCTCTTGACATGAATGCTAACATTGCATTTGCCTTCTTAACTGCCGACTTAACCTGCACATTAACCTTAAGAGAATCGTGAACAAGGACTCCCAAGTCCCTTTGTGCATCTGCTTTCTGAATTATTTAGAAAATAGTCTATGCCTAGATTCCTCCTTCCAAAGTGCATAACCTAACACTTTTCCACATTGTATTTCATTTGCCACTTCATTGCCCACTCTCCTAGCTTGTCCAATTCCTTCTGCAGCCCTCTTGCTTCCTCAATACTACCTGTCCCTCTACAGATCTTTGTATCATCTGCAAACTTAGCAACAGTGCCTTCAGTACCTTCTTCCAGATCATTAATGTATATTGTAAAAAGTTGTGGTCCCAGCACAAACACCTGAGGCACACCAGTAGTCACCGGCTGCTTTCCTGAAAAAGACCCCTTTATCCCCACTCTTTGCCTTCTGCCAGTCTGCCAATCCTCTATCCATGCCAGGATCTTACCCTGAACACCATGAGCTCTTAACTTATTTCACAGTCTCGTATGCGGCACCTTGTCAAAGGCCTTCCGGCAATCTAAATACATCAGGTCCACTGGTTCTCCTTTGTCTAACTTGCTTGTTACCTCTTCAAAGAACTCTAACAGATTTGTCAGACATGACCTCCCTTTGACAAAGCCGTGCTGACTCACTCCTATTTTACCATGCACTTCGCGATCTCTTCTTTAATAACGAACTCTAAAATCTTACCAATGACCGAAATCAGGCTAACCGGCCTATAATTTCCCGTCTTCTGCCTCCCTCCCTTCTCAAACAGTGGTGTTACATTAGCCACCTTCCAGTCCTCTGGGACCGTTTCTGCCTCCAGTGACTCCTGAAAGATCATCACTAATGCCTCCACAATTTCCTCAGCTATCTATTTTAGGACCCTGGGATGTAGTCCATCTTGTCCAGGTGACTTATCCACCTTCAGACCTTTCAGTTTCCCCAGAACCTTCTCCTTAGTAATGGTCACTGCACTCACCTCTGCCCCCTGGTTCTCCTGGAGCTCAGGCATCCCACTGGTGCCTTCCACCGTGAAGACTGATTCAAAGTAACTATTCAGTTTGTCTGCCATTTCTTTGTTTCCTATTATTACTTCTCCAGCCACATTTTCTAGTGGTCCAATGTCAATTTTTGCCTCTCTCTTACCTTTTATACATTGAAAACATCTCTTGCTATCTTCCTTTATATTACTAGCTAGCTTGCACTCGTACTTCATCTTCTCCCAACTTATTGTTTTTTTAGTTGTCCTCTGCTTGCTTTTAAAAGCTTCCCAATCCTCTGGTTTCCCACTAATCCTCGCCACTTGGTATGCTTTTTCTTTAGCCTTTATGCTGTCCTTGACATCCCTCGTCAGCCTTGTCCTCCCCTTAGCATGTTTCCTCCTCCTTGGGATGCATTTCTGTTATGCCTCCTTAATAACCCCCCAAAACTCCTGCCATTGCTGTTCCACTGTCTTCCCTGCTAGGTTCCTTTTCCAATCAACTCTGGTCAGCTCCTCCCTCTTGTCTTTGTAGTTACCCTTATTTAATTGTAATACCGTTACATCTGATTACAGCTTCTCCCTCTCAAACTGCAGGGTAAATTCTATCATATTGTGGTCACTGCTCCCGAAGGGTTCCTTCACCAAAAGTTTCCTAATCAAGTCTGCCTCATTACACATCACCAAATCCAGAATTGCCTGTTCCCTAGTCGGCTCTGTCACAAGCTGCTCCAAAAAACCATCTCTTAGACATCCCACAAATTCCATTTCTTGGGATCCACTACCAACCTGATTTTCCCAGTCCACTTGCACATTGAAGTCCCCATGACTATTGTAATATTGCCTTTTTTACATGCCTTTTCTATCTCCTGATTTATTTTCTGTCCCACATCCTGAGTACTGCTAGGGGGGCTGTACATAACTCCCATCAGGGTCTTTTTACCTTTGTGATTCCTCAACAGAGGTTCTATGCCTTCTGATCCTATATCGCTCCTTGCTATCGATTTAACTTCATTCCTTACTAACAATGCAACCCCGCCCCCTTTGCCCACCTGCCTGTCCTTTCGATAGGACATATATCCTTGGATATTTAGATCCCAGCCCTGATCCCCTTGCACCCACGTCTCTGTGATGCCCACAACATCGTACCGGGCAATTTCAATGTGCGCAACAAGCTCATTTACCTTGTTCCGTATATTGCGTGCATTTGGGTACAACACCCTCAATCCTACATTGGCCACCTCCCTTTTCACACTCTCCTCAGTCACTGTACCCTGTACTGTGGCTCTTTTTGATTTTTGACTATGGCTTCTCTGCCTTACACTTTCCCCCTTACTGCTTTTTGTTTCTGGCCCCGTTTTACTTCCCTCCGACTTTCTACCTCGAATCCCATCCCCCTGCCACATTAGTTTTAACCATCACTGACAGCTCTAGCTAACACCCCACCTAGGGCATCGGTTCCAGTCCTGCCCAGGTGTAGACCGTCCTGTTTGCACTGGTCCCACCTCCCCCAGAACCCGTTCCAATGCCCCAGGAATTTGAATCCCTCCTTCTTGCACCATCTTTCGAGCCACGCATTCATCCTATCTATCCTGACATTTTTACTCTGACTAGCTCATGGCACTGGTAGCAATCCTGAGATTAATACCTTTGAGGTCCTACTTTTTAGTTTAACCCCTAATTCCCTGACTTCAGCTTGTAGGACCTCATCCCGTTTTTTACCTATATCGTTGGTGCCTATGTGCACCACGACAGCAGGCTGTTCACCCTCCCACCCCCCTAGAATGTCCTGCAGCCGCTCCGAGACATCCTTGACCCCTGCACCAGGGAGGGAACATACCATCCTGGAGTCTCGATTGTATCCGCAGAACCGCCTGTCTATTCCCCTTACGATTGAGTTCCCAATCACTCCAGCCCTACCATTCTTCTTCCTGCCCTCCTGCGCAACAGAGCCAGTCACGGTGCCATGAACCTGGCTGTTGCTGCCTTCCCCTGGTGAGCCATCTCCCTCAACAGTATCCAAAGTGGTATATCGGTTTTGCAGGGAGATGACCGCAGGGGACACCTGCACTGCCTCCTTACTCTTGCTCTGTCTTTTGGTCACCATTTTCTATCTCCCTCAGTAACCTTCACCTGCGGTGTGACAAACTCGTTAAATGTGCTATCCACGAGGTCCTCAGCATCGCGGATGCACCAAAGTGAGTCCATCAGCAGCTCCAGAGCTGTCAAGCAGTCTAACAGGAGCTGCAACTGGACACACCTCTTGCACGTGAAGATGTGTGATGCTCTGTATGTTCACTTGCAGTGTCATGTGAGAGTACCCTTTACGAAATGGGTGTTTAAGAAATGTACCTTTAAGAAATGGAGCTGCTCATGTTCCTGGAGTGTTGTCAAGTGTGGGTGGAACTGAGCTCCACTTCTGCTTTTTAGTTTCAGTTTGAGAAAAGCTTGGGTGTTTCTGTGAGCAGCACTGCTGTTGATCTCTGCCATGAAGGACTATCTCTTAATCGTTTGGTGAATTCAGAAGAATTGTAAATGTTTTCAGTCTTGAATGTAAACCCTAATGTGCTCCTGTTTGAAGGTTTGTTTAGCCTTTTGGATGTTCAAAGGACGGCATACAGATTACTTAGTGTTGTATTCCTTGGGGGGTGTATTTGATTTACTGGTTGCCAAGGTGTTCACTGTTTATTTTAGAAAAGTTATCTTGAGGTCATAGAATAAACATTGTTTTGTTTTAAAAATACTTGCCCATTTCTGCTGTACCATACCTGTAGAGTGAGCCGTGTGCTCCCCATACCACAATCTACTAAAAGTTGTGGGTCAGGTGAACTCCATGATACACTTTGGGGTTCTCTAAACTCTGACCCATAACAATTGGGGGCTCGAGGGGGACAAAAGTCTATCTATTGGATTGGCTTAGTGAACTTAAAGACAGTGAGGGGTGAGCATATTGTGGTTGCTTTTCAGGTGCGGTATTTTAGTTTAAGTGGGGAGTGTGTTGTGGACAATGGCTCTTTCAGAGGCTCAGAAGTTTTTGGGGGTGGAGACGGTCATACGCAGTACCTTACGGACAGAGACTAAAAGCAGGCTCTTAGATTTGGCAAAAACATTGCAGTTAATGTTACCTGACAAAATGCGAAAAGATGAGGTAATTATGGCGGTGGCTAAGCATTTAATGTTGCCTGAGATACAGTTTGACTCATTGGAAATGGCAAAATTTCAGTTACAAATTAAACAAATGGAACATGAGAAAGAATTAAAGCAGTTTGAATATGAAAGAGAGAGAGCGGAAAGAGAAAGAGAGAGAGAGGAAAAAGAAAAGGAGAGAGAAGAAAGGAGAAAAGAAAGAATAGCCCGAGCAGAACAAAAAGAAAGAGAAAGGGAGATACAGATCAGGGAAAAAGATAAAGGGAGTTTGAACTTCAGAAAATGGCCATGAAACATGACAGTCAGTTAAAATTGGCAAACGTAAAGGGAAACGTACAGTTGGATGATAGTGATGAGGATAGTGAGAAAGAGCGTCATAGTCGAAGGCTTGGTGGGGATCTATTTAAATATGTGCCAGCATTGCCAAGGTTTGACAAGAAGGAAGTGGAAGCCTTTTTCATTTCATTTGAGAAGGTAGCTAAACAAATAAAATGGCCGCAGGACATGTGGGTATTACTGATTCAAACAAAGCTGGTAATTAGAGCTAGTGAAGTGTTTGCATTACTACCGGAGGTGGTATCTGGGACGTATGAGGAGGTGAAAAAATCCATCTTGGGTGCATATGAACTAGTGCCTGAAGCCTACAGACAAAGGTTTAGAAATTTAAGGAAAGAATTTGGTCAAACATACATGGAGTTTGAAAGGATCAAACAGAGTAATTTGGATAGGTGGATAAGGGCTTTGAAAATCGATCAAACGTATGAAGCTCTCAGAGAAATTATACTTTTGGAGGAGTTTAAAATTTCAATTCCTGATGTAGTGAGAACTCATGTGGAAGAGCAGAGGGTTAAAATGGTGAGGTTAGCCGCAGAAATGGCAGATGATTATGAATTAGTTGATAAAACAAAGCTTGGTTTCCAACATCAGTTTCAGCCTGTGAGGGATAGAAACTGAGGACATGAGAAATACTCAAGTGGTAAAGGTAAAGGTGATCTGATGGGAGATAATACGGAGAGTGTACCTCAGATTAAAAAAGAAATCCAGGAGGGTGGAAAAGAAATGAAAAGTTTCAAATATTTTCACTGTAATAAACTAGGCCATGTAAAGTCACAGTGTTGGTGGTTGAAGAAAAGCAGTGGGAAGGCTGATGTGGTAAAACAGGATAAGACAGTGGGGTTTGTTAAAGTGGTAAAGGAAAGCCCAAGTGAAGCGAAGGAAATGCAAAAGATTATGCAGCCTGATCAAGAGGACATTGATCAGAAGGTGCCAGATCTCTTGTGTGGGTAAAGTTTACTCATGTGTATCAGGAGGAGCAGGGAAAGAAGTCACAATTTTAAGAGATACGGGAGCTAGTCAATCTTTAATGGTAAGAGATGAGGAGTTATGTAGTTTGGGAAGAATGTTGCCAGAAAAGGTGGTAATATGTGGAATTCAGGGCGAGAGGTGTAGCGTTCCATTATATCAGGTAAGGTTGGAAAGTCCAGTGAAGAGTGGTGAAGTGGTAGTAGGAGTAAGAGAGAAACTATCTTGTCCAGGAATACAGTTTATCTTGGGTAATGATATAGCTGGGTTGCAAGTGGGAGTGATGCCTACTGTGGCTGATAAGCCAGTGGAAAATCAGACAACTGAAGTGTTGAAGGACGAATATCCTGGGACTTTTCCAGATTGTGTAGTAACAAGGTCGCAAAGTCACAGGTTAAGACAAGAGGAGAAATCAAAGAGTGAAGATGACGTTGAAGTGCAATTGTCAAAAACGATTTTTGATCAGACGGTTGAAAAACAAGAAGAACAGGTGGAGGATGAGGCGGATATTTTTAGTTCCGGAAAATTAGCGGAGTTACAACAAAAAGATATAGAAATAAAACAGATGTATCAGAAAGCATACACGGAAGAGGAATCTGAGTGTATACCAGAGTATTATTACAGTAAAAGTTATGTCTTGATGAGAAAATGGAGACCTTTACATATGCAGGCAGATGAAAAATGGGCAGAAGTTCATAAAGTAGTATTGCCGGTCGGGTATAGAAAGGAGATGTTGCGAGTTGCACATGAGGTACCAGTGAGAGGTCATTTGTGAATAAGGAAAACTCCAGAAACATTTTTATTGGCCTGGACTACATAAAGATTTAGTTAAATTTTGTCAATCATGTCACACATGTCAAGTGATAGCGAAACCTCAAGCAGTGACAAATCCAGCGCCTGAAGGCGGTGTTAACCACTGCTCCTATGTTAGCCATCCCAAATTACACCAAAGTGGCAGTTGATGTGAGTGATGTGGGTGTAGGTGCGGTACTTCTACAAGACGACGATGAAGGGCTGGAGAGGCCGATTGGTTATTTTTCAAAGAAATTGAATTCTCACCAGAAAAAGTATTCCACGATTGAGAAGGAGACTTTGAGTTTGGTGCTGGCTTTGCAACATTTACACATTTATGTAACCAGCAATCTATCTCACACCGTTATATATACTGATCATAATCCGTTGACATTTTTGGAGCAATTCCGGAATAACAATGCAAGGCTGTTTCGCTGGAGTTTACTGTTACAGCCATTTCATTTAAAAATAGTACACGTGGCAGGACCTGAAAACGTGATAGCCGATGCTTTGTCGTGAATGTGATGAACGGAAGCAATTTCAGTTGGAGGAAGAAGAAGGAAAAAAATGGACTATTATTGTACCTGTTTTTGTGTGTGTTTTTTTTTTTAAATGAAAAGTATATTTACTGTGTGCATTTATTAAAGGATGGTTAAAAATGAAACCATCTTGAAGTTGATGGTTGTTTTTTTTTGGGGGGGGGAGATGTCATGTGAGAGTACCTTTAAGAAATGGGTGTTTAAGAAATGCACCTTTCAGAAATGGAGCTGCTCATGTTACTGGAGTGATGTCAGAGTGTGGGTGGAGCTGAGCTCCACTTCTGCTTTTTAGTTTCAGTTTGAGAAAAGCTTGGGTGTGCCTGTGAGCTGCACTGCTTTGGTCTTTGCCATGAAGGACTATCTCTTAATCATTTGGTGAATTCAGAAGAATTATAAATCTTGAATGTAAACCCGAATGTGCTCCTGTTTGAAAGTTTGTTTAACCTTTTGGATGTTAAAAGGATGGCATACAGATTACTTAGTGTTGTATTCTTTGGGGGGTGTATTTGATTTACTGGTTGCTAAGATGTTCACTGTTTGTTTTAGAAAAGTTAACTTGAGTTCATAGAATAAACATTGTTTTGTTTTAAAAAATACTCGTCCATTTCTGCTGTACCACACCTGTAGAGTGAGCCGTGTGCTCCCCATACCACAATCTAGTAAAAGTTGTGGGTCAGGTGAACTCCATGACACACTTTGGGATTCTCTAAACCCTGACCCATAACAGCAATGAAATAGAATAGCTTAATCATAGAATTTACAGTGCAGAAGGAGGCCATTCGGCCCATCAAGTCTGCACCGGCCCTTAGATAGAGCACCCTATCTAAGCCCACACCTCCACCCTACCCCCATAACCCAGTAACCCCACCCAACCCTTTTTTGGGACACTAAGGGCAATTTTAGCATGGTCAATCCACCTAACCTGCACATCTTTGGACTGTAGGAGGAAATCGGAGCACCCGGAGGAAACCCACGCAGACACGGGGAGAATGTGTAGACTCCGTGCAGGCAGTGACCCAAGCCGGGAATCGAACCTGGGGCCATGGGGCTGTGAAGCAACTGTGCTGCCCACTGTGCTACCGTGCTGATCCACATCGAGTCTTGTTTTACCAAATATTCTTTTTTATAAACTCCACTTGCAGAAAGATTTTAAAAGCAAGATTATCCAATCAGATCAATCCTGGGTTGTGTTATTCTGCAGTCATAAACTGGGTGGTTTGGTCACACAGCCAAATAGAGATACGGAGATTTTTATAGAAATGCCTAAGACAAAACTAATGATGGGGGGGGGGGATTTTCTGCAGGATGGTGGCACGGGTAGAAAATCAAGGAGGACTCTGAAAATGGCTTTCACATCGGTGAGGTTTCCTTGGCCCCCACCAGTGACATAACGAGGTTCCCGCTTTTCTTGCCCAAGACAACACTGAAACAAAAATCGGGAAATTTCCCCCAAAATTTGTCACTGTCTGCAAGGTGGCAAAGAGAGCCATTCATCCCAAATCCAGTTCAGAAATTGTAAAGTTTGCATGGAGTGACGCAAGCAAAATTGTGAGGCTAACATTCAACTTGACAGCTTGGGATGAAATCTGATGTGATGGACTATCCATTGTAGAACCTGTCAGATGTTCAATGGGATGAAGGTTGAGGTGGTTTCATAATAAGTGGGTATTCTGCTCCACCAGATTCTCACCCCAGCAGCGAAGGTGGAAATTAGTCTCCCCTCACATCGAGATATGTTTGCAGAATGCCTGTTCTTACAGTGTTATGCAGACTATACCAGTTCCCCAAGGGCAGGCAATGCTGCAGGCACTGCTGCCAGTGAAGAAAGACCTGCGGACCATACAGATAGTGGTGCATGGTTGTTTATTGCCCCGAGAAATTGACATGTGTGACAAATGTGTTTGCACACTGCTGACAGAAAGAACACTACGCAAATGAGTTTCTTCCCCCTTTTGCTCTAATTGAAAATTTTAAATTTCATTCAATCATCACACGGGAAGTTAATTTGAACCATGACCTGTGATAATGGAAAAGTTATGTTTTAGTATATTTATTTTTCTCTCCAACAATTTTATATGCTCTTCTCTTTTTCTGATGGTACTGACACTTGTTGGAGTATAACAGAAGGAAAGGAAATTGCATTTATGCATCATCTTTCATGACCTTAAGACATCTCAAAATGCTTTCCAACCAATTAAGTACTAAGGGTAGTCACTGGCATAACATAGGGAAAGACAACAAGCAACTTGCCCATAGCAAAGTCTCATAACATCAATGAAAAGTTAAATTATTTTTCGCAATGTTGAAGAATAAATGTTAACCATGGCATTAGGTGAACTCCCTTGCTCTTATTCAAATAATGCTATGGAATGTTTATGTCCATCTAAGATGACAATTTAGCCCATCCAACAGTACAACACCAGGGCATAAATCAAGATTATTTGCTCAGGTCTGTGTAGTTCTCTGACTGAAACATGAGTGCTATCACAGACTGAACTAAGCCTAGAATACAAGCATGTGCAACACTCCAATGTTTCACTCAACTAACCACTGTTCATTTTGAATCTTGAGATTGAACAATGGAGATTGAACAATGGAGAGCCTCTCTGTTACTGTGGCAGAGGAGGCAAAATCTGAAATCCTGTCCCCAACGCCGACCTTTTTTGCTGGGATGGGAATGGGGCTGTGTCAGGATCTTGCAGAAGCAGTTGCCCATATAATACAGAAATTGTCTCCAGGTCATGTATGATATTCTTAAGCCTGGAGTGGGGAACACATTGTGTGCAGAATGGGAAGGTTGCAGAATGGAACCCTGGTTCATCAAACCGTAACTGTTTTAATAAACCGTGGAGAAACAGAGGTCACAATTTACCCACCTCGTTGAGTACACCGCGGATCTTGGCAAGCCGGTTAAATCGCAGGAAAGGCCAAATTTGAGATTCGCGCCCATTCCCAATGGTGAGTTGCAGATCTCGCCTAAATATGGCGAGCATATCATTAACCTTAATTTGAAGGTTGCTATTTTCCTTTTGTTCTGCGTGTGTCGATCTGGCAGCTGGTGGTATTGTGTCTTTTTAACTCCCTGCAACCCCCCCCCTAGTACCAGTGGTCCAAGATCAAACGCCACCGATGCAGACCCCGTTCAGAGGATGGGTGTAAGCGCTTGCCAGCAGGAAGGCAGGAGTCACCAAACATTGGCTTAACAGAGGAGCACAAGAGCTTATCTCACAGTGAGTAATCAACACTCTCCTGCCTTGTATATCGACCCGCTGACAGTGCCAACATAGGCCCATTGCCTTGGGGTGATGTTACACAGACCCTGGATGGGTGAACAGGGTAGTCTGGGGAGGTTTGTGGATTGGCGGGGGGGGTGGGGCAAGAAGGGGAATGGGTGAGCTGAAGTACAAAGACTCGTCCTATAAGAAACGGGTGAGGATGAGGGCCTCCCTGGACCTCTGGGCATACTGGACCCTTGCCACGGCCTGTCCTCTGTCCACCGGCTCCTCCCCGGGCTCGCCCTCCGACCCCTCCTGGTCTGCCTCCTCATCCTCCTCAGGCAGCGCCGCATGGCCCTCCTGCTCCAGCATGTCGCCCCACTGCTGTGCCAGGTTGTGGAGGGCACAGCAGATCACAGCTTCCATCCCAGGACCCTCAAATATCCCAAGCGTCCCCCACCCTTACGTGTCCCGCCTTCTCTCAGAGTGCCATCCACCGAGTCAGTTGTGCTGGAGAACCTCACTCGCCACACATCACCCCCAGCCCTACACCCTAGACCCCTGCTGCGAACATCAGGTAGACCATGCTCAGGTTCCCTCCCCTGATCCACACACTCACCCTTCTGTCGCAAGGATATCCTCAGTACTGAAGCCCAGCTCTTGAGTGTTTGACTGTTGGCTGCTGCCTCTATGGTACCGATGCTTCGAGGGGTCAGGCAAACTTCCAGGTTTTATTGAAATACGATGCAATAATCACCATCTGAGACATGGCATGTGTACCCACAAGAAGCCACTTGAGAATATTTTGTTTATTAAATGGTAAACAGTAACAAAGATATGAAAATCAACTACATGTAACATTCCACCTATCACACTAACCATTAAACAACAAGGAAACCTCACCATTCCATAATAGTACCGTTACTATTAAACAAATTGAAATATCTACAGCTCAACCCAATATAAGTTTACATTTGCAAATAAATGCTTGGGGTCAATTCTGACTTCTAACTACATAATTCTGATTCCAATTTGCAGAGGTAAGAGATCTGCTACTTATTTCATGCATATTAGCCTGCCAGTAGTAGCACTCTACCAAAATGTCATTGGCCTCTCCTTTCCAGAGTTAACGGCATGACCAGAGTAACTGGCCCTGCCAAGCAACAGAAATCCAAAGCATTTTTAATGAGCAAATATTTTTCTCTTGCAAAGAGAAAACTATCCAAAGAACTGTCACTGAGTGCGCAGATGATACTTTACAGATGTTACCTTAATAGACTGCCACCGTTGTAGGCAAGTGATGCTCAATATGAATTTCACATTTCCTGTATCAAGCATGAAATATTTTCTACAATACTAAAACACCTCAACAGCTTCAGAATAGATAAGTAGTATATTAGTCATTAAAAATAATTTCTACACTCCTATTTATTTTACAAATAAACTTTTGTACTATATTAAATAACTGGGAAAATGCTGAGAACTGTTCCAACCAGGTAAGTGCTATTTGTACTGCAGTCGACGGTAGCTCCCTTAAATCACAAAAGAAATGTGATGCTTACCATTTTCACAGTGAGTGATTGCAGTAAAGAAGGCTCTCCTTTCAGCTTGCAGTGATTCTCACATCAGTCCTGGTCCCTTCTTGTATCGATCCACAGTCATTGAAACTGCTGGTGCTTGCCTATTTGCATAGTGATTTCTGGTGTTCACTATATCTGCAATGCAGCTGTGCTTTTTTTTCATGACAAGCATCCTGCTGGTCAGGACCACAAAGCTAAAGCAATGGACAATCCGCAAGCTGAAATTTGGATTTGTTCCACCCAATAAATGAAAACACAAGGGATAACATAAGAAGCAATTGGTGCATTAAAATAAAACAGTCTGCCAATGCAATGCTACCTCTGCAAAAGGAACAACATTTAAAGCCAGTGAGTCACATAGATTAAGAGAATATCTGCTATACCAGTTGAAGTATAGTGTGAGATTTATACTAATTCTCCCTGTTGACCCCTTCTCTTGGCATCTCCTCACACTATTCTAGAGTCAGCTACTCTTGTCCTAGTCCATTCCAAATGGCTTCACCGCTGAGCCATGGTGAATTTGAGATTATTAGCAGCTTTCAACTCACTCCCTGATAGCACTGTGTAATTATGTGGATCCCTTACTCTCCAACCAAATTCCAACCAAGGAGCACCATGTGTTTTTTGTCTTTTGTTCCTGAATGGTCCGTTGAGTTGATGACAAAGAATCCACCAATCATTAGATTGAAACAAAACTAATTGATTGCACAACAATTAATTAAATTAAGTTTGCACATGCTACTGAGCTATAGTTAATAATTGTTATTTTTTTAAATTTAGAGTACCCAATTAATTTTTTCCAAGTAAGGGGCAATTTAGCGTGGCCAATGCACCTAGCTTGCACATTTTTGGGTTGTGGGGGCAAAACCCACTCAAACACAGGAGAATGTGCAAACTCCACACGGACAGTGACCCAGAGCCAGGATCGAACCTGGGACCTCGGTGCCATGAGGCCGCAATGCTAACCCACTGCGCCACAGTGTTGCCCTTGCTATAGTTAATAATAAAGTAAGATTGAATCTGTTTAGCAGTAATCAATAATCTAAATAGTCACTAACAATAACCTTGTGTTAACTCTCTCTAATCTAATCTTCTCTAGTGCTATTCTCAGGCTTTCTCCTTCACTAACTACCCAGCATTCCCTGAGGTCTGATTTATATAGAGAGAAGTGGTGGTGCCCTCTAGTGTTTGAATTACACAGAGATGTAATAATTAATCCTTCACTAACTTACCTATATACATATCATTGCAGGTGGGGGGGGGGGGGGGCATTACATTTAAGACAAGCAAAGTATCAAGGGTGAAATCAACAGCTCCCACGAGGAAACAAACAATTCTGAAAAAATTGAGGGCCTCCTTTTTCATCTGTGCGGAAACACTGTGAAATTATACAAAATGAACTACCTTGGCAAAGAGGGCATTGGTTATTAGCTTTAAAGAGGAGTGTGTGGCAAATATGATGAAATAAGTCTGTGACATAAGTGGACAGTTGTGGACACTTTCTCCGCCAAGTACAGTCAGACCTGTTCATGCTGTTGATTTTAGTTGCCTTCAGCAGTGAACTGAGCTCCTCCAAAGGTTCATGACTGAGGTTTAACTCCTCAGACTTAGCTCCTGGTGAAGATTTGCAAAATGTACACTGGTTTATGATGCGACCATCAATTAACTCAAGGACTGGTGTCAGAGTAAAACTGTGGTTTTAATTAACTATCAACTTTGCCTGCCTACGACTGGTACATACTGAGGACAGTCCCACAGGCCAGCTACTCTTAGACTTCTTCAAAGGGGCGGAGCCATGGGCGGAGCCCATACATGTTCCAACATCCTCGAACATCTCCCCCTGTGGGTGAAGCCATACAATGGCCCACAGATAAAACCCACAGGGTTAATAACATAGAACATAACTGGTGAATTAACTGTATTTACATTCACCACAGTCTACATATTCTGTTTAATGCTGGGATGGTCTGGCTCTCCTCTGGTGCTGCCTGTTTAATCTCTTAACATGTTTTAGCAGTGCTGTGTCCTGTCCTTGGCTTTCCACATTCTTACCGATGGCTAGCAACCGAGAAACCATGGAAGCTTATTTGAGATCAGTGTGTTTTATTTTTGATATCCTGAATGGCAGAGCAACAGAAATTGTATTCAGGACATCCCTGCTCTTAATCGTTCAGTGTAATGTTCACATTTTTGAGTTAGGGACTTCCAATGCTGCATTGCAAAATGTTGCAATATGAGTTGAGAGGTGTACTGGCAGAACAGAACCCTTGGCCAATTTCTAATGCCAGTGTCTAATTTACATTAGTAGATTGGGAAGTCAGCTGTACAAAATCCAGATAAATATAAAGGTATGGATGTGCATATAATTTTCTGAAAAATGTTTGTGTGAAGAAATTCTTAAGAAGTTCAATTCTGGATTATCAAGTTGGTAAACTATGATAATTATTGTACTGTTGAAATTGACATAAAACAATTTATTAAATTTGAGAACTGATGGAGAGCAGCAAATCGCTGGACCAAAATTCAGATACCAAGAGGTTATAACTTTTTTCATAGTTAATACCAAATAGGTTTCTTACAAACCTCAATCTCCAACATTCATATTTTGTCCCTAGTCCTTAGTAATTTAAGTTCTAAATCACATTAAACTTTTTCTTTATTGTAAAAGCTCCAGTCCTCATATTTCATCATACACCATAGCCAGACTTTTACGTGGCTCGGGCGGGCTTGGGTCCGACCCAGAAATGCATTAAATCGCACGAGAAGACGTCAGGTTCGCTTGCCGACATCATTACGTATGTGCGCAATTTGGAGGTTGATGGGCATGGCATGCGCACTTGCCTGCCAGCAATTAACGGGCAATTTAGGCAAATATTACAAATTTAACAGAAACTTCAAAGTAATAAATGCAAATGTTACCTGTGACACACTCCTGTTGTGCTTAAGGTGCCTGAAACTTTGTTGTGTTATGTACTCTGGGATAACACAGGCTGCAACTGCATGCAGCTTTAACCAAATGATACTCCAGACCTTGAAGTTAGTTCAATCTGATTTATTGAACCAGTAGCATAGTTAGCACAGTTCTCTATGAGTTCAACTCTCTGCTAACCTAAGTGTGGTTATTCTGTCTGATTGAACCAGACTAGCTCTTAGCCACGTGCTGGAGGTGTGATACTGTACATACACCCTGACGCACTCTGTAGATGTTCATCAGTAGAAAGAGGCGGAGTGTGAGTGCCTCGTGCCTTTTATAGTGAGATACCCCCCCTGAGTATCCTGCCTGCTCACTGGTCATGTCCTGTTCTCTGTATTCATTAGCTGCCTGTCTGTGCCTGTCTGTATATCATTATCTGCATGTCTGCATATCATGACAAACTTATGTCTCTGGGTGCTACATCTGGGCTGGACACTCCTCAGATGTCACTGCATCGTTAGATACAGCAGTTACTGGCGGAGGAGCAGATTGTTGAGGAAAAACTGTAGTTTTAATGGAGTTAAATTTGGAGGTAAACATTAGAAATAAGATTGTTTTTGGTGGATTTGATGAAATGTTTTTCTATGCCGGGAAGGGACCTGTAGTTATATTAATGTTGGGCAAAGGTGTTTGCGTTTGTATGGGGTTGGTTAAGTTGATGATAGAGGGAGCTACGGCTTGAAGAGTAAATATTGTTGCTTGTCAACTAGAGGGGGAAAAGAAACTTGCCTGCTCTTTCGCTTTAACTGTAAGTCAGGGAAGTTAATGCAGATAGACCACCGGAGAGGGATTACCACCCACAGCTCTGCTGAAAGCAGTTGGAATCGGGAGAGAACAAAACTGCAGCTTTCGTTGCTCTGCTCAGAACAGTAAAATGCAAGAAAGCAATCTCCAGAGGAACTAAACGGCAGCTGGTTGTAGAATCCTGGAAATAGGACAGGATAATTTTCATGGGCAATACAGACAAAGCTGAGAAGGAATAGGCTGGTGAGAATCTAAGTTTCTAAAGTAACCCTAAAGTTTGGAATGCCTTACTACAGTCTGCAAAATGAATTTTAGAGTATTTGGGTGTAGTGAGGGGGCACCCGGCCAATCCGGGGGTGGGAGGCTGCCTTGCGGTGGGGGGTGGGGGGGGGGGGGGGCGGGAAGAGTCTGGGATGATTTGCAGTGCAGGGAGGGGGTGCCTGCTGCGGGACCTCACTAATCAGGCTACCTGCTTCGGATGTTGGCTCGAGAGCGGGATTCCATGGAAATCCCCCGTATTTCACAGCAGGCATAAATTTGCATGACTTGGAATACTGAATTGCACCTTGCTTTACAATCACAACGGGATTGTAAAGCTGGAGCAATTCAGCTCCGGAGGGAGAACATAGGGCTGGGTTCTCCGCTCCTGAGGCTAATTGGCGACACCAATGGAGGATACGTGGTGTTTCACGATGAGAAAATCGGCACGAACCCCTCACCGCTTCCGGTACTGGTGAGGGGCTAGCACCAGCGTCGCATGAAACACCCGTGGATCGTGGAAAACGTCCGGAGAATCGACGGGTCCCGGGCCACGCATGCGCAGGGCTGACAAGCTGATGACACACCGGTCGCGCTGGAAACCTGTGTACCCAGCCACCCAACCCCACACCTCATGTCATGGCCACAAACCCCACACCCAGCCATAGCAGAACCTCCTCGGCCAGCGGCACGGATCTCAGCCTGGTGTGGCAGTGCTGGACACAGTCAGCAGCCAGCACACCAGGCCCCCGACCGCTGGGACTACACATGGCCCGTGCCATCGGGAACTCGGTCCATCAGAGGCGGAGCATCGTGATGACGCGCCAACAGGGTTGAAGCTGTGTGCACTGCGTGTCCCGATAATGCCGATTTAGAGGGGGCGGAGCATCGTGAGCCGGCGTCAAACCGGCGTCTGCCCCAATTCCGGCATCGGGAGCCATTCTCCGCCCGATCGCCGTTCTCGATTTCGGTTTCGGGCTATGGAGAATTCCGCCTATAGTCTCCCAAATAGAGAATCTCGTCCCTCATTTTCCTTTCAGATATTTAAGTGAAAAATACAGAAAAGTTCCAATATGAACACTTATGATATTCCTCCCAAAAGATAAGCCATCTGTTCAAACCCATTGTTGTTCTCTTAAGTTTACATTCGCGACTTTCAGTTGCGGCTATGCGGAGCTAGGTCGCACATTCGGCGGCTCCCGCAAAAACGGACTTTTGGGCTCTTTTCAGGGCCCCCAACGGCACTTTTTCAACGTTTCCCGGTGTGGGAAGGAGTTAATCACAGCTCCCCGTCAGTATATGGCTTTAACTAGGAGCGGGGCAACAAAAAAGGTGGTGGTGGACCCGAAGAAAGGAGGGAAGAAGGACAAAATGGCGGCGGGCGGAGACCAGGCAGCGTGGAGGCAGTGGGCAGAGGAGCAACAGGAGGGTATCCAGCGCTGCCTCAGAGAGATCAAAACGGACCTGCTAGAGCCGATGAAGGCTTCTATCGATAAGCTGCTAGCGATACAGACGGCCCAGGGGGTGGCGATCCGAGAAGCTCGACAAAAGATCTCTGACAATGAGGACAAGATCTTAGGCCTGGCGGTAAAGGTGGAGGCGCACGAGGCACTCCACAAGAAATGGCAGGAGCGGTTCGAGGAGATGGAGAATCGGTCGAGGCAGAAGAATCTGCGCGGCAACAGACTCGGCCATTCTCCAGCCGTTTGTGCCGTGGGAGCCGGGGGTTTTACCCGGCACAACTGCTAGCCCCTCAGTGGTCCCGGAATCAGTGAGGGATCGACGCAGATTTTGGCGTTGTAAAATGCCCAGAAATTCTCCGTTTCAGCCGGCACGGGGATAGAACATAGAACATACAACATAGAAAATACAGCACAGAACAGGCCCTTCGGCCCACGATGTTGTGCCGAACCTTTGTCCTAGATTAATCATAGATTATCATTGAATTTACAGTGCAGAAGGAGGCCATTCGGCCCTTTGAGTCTGCACCGGCTCTTGGAAAGAGCACCCTGCCCAAACTCAACACCACCACCCAACACCAAGGGCAATTTTGGACACTAAGGGCAATTTATCATGGCCAATCCACCTAACCTGCACATCTTTGGACTGTGGGAGGAAACCAGAGCACCCGGAGGAAACCCACGCAGACATGGGGAGGATGTGCAGACCGCACAGACAGTGATCCAAGCCGGAATCGAACCTGGGACCCTGGAGCTGTGAAGCAATTGTGCTATCCACAATGCTACCATGCTGCCCTTAAGAACAAATAAATCTCCAATATATAATTTTATCGTAATCCATGTACCTATCCAATAGCTGCTTGAAGGTCCCTAATGTTTCCGACTCAACTACTTCCACAGGCAGTGCATTCCATGCCCCCACGACTCTCTGGGTAAAGAACCTACCTCTGATATCCCTCCTATATCTTCCACCTTTCACCTTAAATTTATGTCCCCTTGTAATGGTTTGTTCCACCCGGGGAAAAAGTCTCTGACTGTCTACTCTATCTATTCCCCTGATCATCTTATAAACCTCTATCAAGTCGCCCCTCATCCTTCTCCGTTCTAATGAGAAAAGGCCTAGCACCCTCAACCTTTCCTCGTAAGACCTACTCTCCATTCCAGGCAACATCCTGGTAAATCTCCTTTTGCACCTTTTCCAAAGCTTCCACATCCTTCCTAAAATGAGGCGACCAGAACTGTACACAGTACTCCAAATGTGGCCTTACCAAAGTTTTGTACAGCTGCATCATCACCTCACGGCTCTTAAATTCAATCCCTCTGTTAATGAACGCGAGCACACCATAGGCCTTCTTCACAGCTCTATCCACTTGAGTGGCAACTTTCAAAGATGTATGAACATAGACCCCAAGATCTCTCTGCTCCTCCACATTGCCAAGAACTCTACCGTTAACCCTGTATTCTGCATTCATACTTGTCCTTCCAAAATGGACAACCTCACACTTTTCAGGGTTAAACTCCATCTGCCACTTCTCAGCCCAGCTCTGCATCCTATCTATGTCTCTTTGCAGCCGACAACAGCCCTCCTTACTATCCACAACTCCACCAATCTTCGTATCGTCTTTAATTTACTGACCCACCCTTCAACTCCCTCATCCAAGCCATTAATGAAAATCACAAACAGCAGAGGACCCAGAACTGATCCCTGCGGTACGCCACTGGTAACTGGGATCCAGGCTGAATATTTGCCATCCACCCCCACTCTCTGACTTCTATCGGTTAGCCAGTTCGATATCCAACTGGCCAAATTTCCCACTATCCCATGCCTCCTTACTTTCTGCAGAAGCATACCATGGGGAACCTTATCAAATGCCTTACTAAAATCCATGTGCACTACATACACTGCTTTACCTTCATCCACATGCTTGGTCACCTCCTCAAAGAATTCAATAAGACTTGTAAGGCAAGACCTACTCCTCACAAATCCGTGCTGACTATCCCTAATCAAGCAGTGTCTTTCCAGATGCTCAGAAATCCTATCCTTCAGTACCCTTTCCATTACTTTGTCTACCACCAAAGTAAGACTAACTGGCCTGTAATTCCCAGGGTTATCCCTAGTCCCTTTTTGGAACAGGGGCATGACATTCGCCACTCTCCAATCCCCTGGTACCACCCCTGTTGACAGTGAGGACGAAAAGATCATTGCCAACGGCTCTGCAATTTCATCTCTTGCTTCCCATAGAATCCTTGGATATATCCCGTCAAGCCCGGGGGACTTGTCTTTCCTCAAGTTTTTGAAAATGCCCAACACATCTTCCTTCCTAACAAGTATTTCCTCGAGCTTACCAATCTGTTTCACACTGTCCTCTCCAACAATATCGCCCCTCTCATTTGTAAATACAGAAGAAAAGTACTCTTTCAAGACCTCTCCTATCTCTTCAGACTCAATACACAATCTCCCGCTACTGCCCTTGATCGGACCTACCCTTGCTCTAGTCATTCTCATATTTCTCACATATGTGTAAAAGGCCTTGGGGTTTTCCTTGATCCTACCAGCCAAAGATTGTTCATGCCCTCTCTGAGCTCTCCTAATCCCTTTCTTCAGTTCCCTCCTGGCTATCTTGTATCCCTCCAATGCCCGGTCTGAACCTTGATTCCTCAGCTTTACATAAGTCTCCTTTTTCCTCTTAACAAGACATTCAACCTCTCTTGTCAACCATGGTTCCCTCACTCGACCATCTCTTCCCTGCCTGACAGGGACATACATATCAAGGACACGTGGTACCTGTTCCTTGAACAAGTTCCACATTTCACTTGTGTCCTTCCCTGACAGCCTATGTTCCCAACTTATGCACTTCAATTCTTGTCTGACAACATCGTATTTACCCTCCCCCCAATTGTAAACCTTGCCCTGTTGCACGCACCTATCCCTCTCCATTACTAAAGTGAAAGTCACAGAATTGTGGTCACTATCTCCAAAATGCTCCCCCACTAACAAATCTATCACTTGCCCTGGTTCATTACCAAGTACTAAATCCAATATTGCCCCTCCACTGGTCGGACAATCTACATACTGTGTTAGAAAAGCTTCCTGGACACACTGCACAAACACCACCACATCCAAGCTATTTGATCTAAAGAGTTTCCACTCAATATTTGGGAAGTTAAAGTCACCCATGACTACTACCCTGTGACTTCTGCACCTTTCCAAAATCTGTTTCCCAATCTGTTCCTCCACATCTCTGCTACTATTGGGGGGTCTGTAGAAAACTCCTAACAAGGTGACTGCTCCTTTCCTATTTCTGACTTCAACCCATACTACCTCAGTCGGGTGATACTCCTCGAACTGCCTTTCTGCAGCTGTTATACTATCTCTAATTAACAATGCCACCCTCCCACCTCTTTTACCACCCTCCCTAATCTTATTGAAACATCTATAACCAGGGACCTCCAACAACCATTTCTGCCCCTCTTCTATCCACGTTTCCGTGATGGCCACCACATCGTAGTCCCAAGTACCGATCCATGCCTTAAGTTCACCCACCTTATTCCTGATGCTTCTTGCGTTGAAGTATACACACTTCAACCCATCTCCGTGCCTGCAAGTACTCTCCTTTGTCAGTGTTCCCTTCCCCACTGCCTCATTACACGCTTTGGCGTCCTGAATATCGGCTACCTTAGTTGCTGGACTACAAATCCGGTTCCCATTCCCCTGCCAAATTAGTTTAAACCCTCCCGAAGAGTACTAGAAAACCTCCCTCCCAGGATATTGGTGCCCCTCTGGTTCAGATGCAACCCGTCCTGCTTGTACAGGTCCCACCTTCCCCAGAATGCGCTCCAATTATCCAAATACCTGAAGCCTTCCCTCCTACACCATTCCTGCAGCCACGTGTTCAGCTGCACTCTCTCCCTATTCCTAGCCTCGCTATCACATGGCACCGGCAACAAACCAGAGATGACAACTCTGTCTGTCCTGGCTTTTAACTTCCAACCTAACTCCCTCAACTTGTTTATTACCTCCACACCCCTTTTCCTACCTATGTCGTTGGTACCAATGTGCACCATGACTTCTGGCTGCTCCCCCTCCCCCTTAAGGATCCTGAAGACACGATCCGAGACATCCCTGGCCCTGGCACCCGGGAGGCAACATACCTTCTGGGAGTCTCGCTCGCGACCACAGAATCTCCTATCTATTCCCCTAACCATTGAATCTCCTACAACTATTGCTTTTCTATTCTCCCCCCTTCCCTTCTGAGCCCCAGAGCCAGACTCAGTGCCAGAGACCTGGCCGCTAGGGCCTTCCCCCGGTAGGTCATCCCCCCCAACAGCATCCAAAACGGTATACTTGATTTGAAGGGGAACGACCACGAGGGATCTCTGCACTGTCTGCCTGTTTGTTTTTTTCCCCCTGACTGTAACCCAGCTATTCTTGTCCTGTACCTTGGGTGTGGTTACCTCCCTGTAACTCTTCTCAATCACCCCCTCTGCCTCCCGGATGTTCCGAAGCTCATCCAGCTTCAGCTCCAGTTCCCTAACACGGTCTTTGAGGGGGTGAAGTTGGGTGCACTTCCCGCAGGTATAGTCAGCGGGGACACCGGTGGTATCCCTCACCACCCACATCCTACAGGAGGAGCATGCAACTGGCCTAGCCTCCATCCCCTCTTACCTGACAGAATATAGCTGCCCTGTGGACTAACTAGATCTCCGCCCTCCGACTCTGCTCCAAGTCAGCTACACTTTCTGTAAACTCCTGACTCTCTTCTCACTCTTTGCAGAAATGTCGGAAACAAAATGAAAGGAGCACCTTACTCCCTCCTCACCTAACTCCCTCGGTCACCAAACTCTTATTTTGGCACTCAAATGCACCAAATTCAGCACTCCCTCAGTCACCAAACTCTCACTATAGCACTCAAATGCACCAAATTCAGCACTCCCTCAGTCACCAAACTCTCACTATAGCACTCAAATGCACCAAATTCAGCACTCCCTCAGTCACCAAACTCTTACTATAGCACTCAAATGCACCAAATTCAGCACTCCGTCAGTCACCAAACTCTCACTATAGCACTCAAATGCACCAGATTCAGCACTCCCTCAGTCACCAAACTCTCACTATAGCACTCAAATGCACCAAATTCAGCACTCCGTCAGTCACCAAACTCTCACTATAGCACTCAAATGCACCAAATTCAGCACTCCCTCAGTCACCAAACTCTCACTATAGCACTCAAATGCACCAAATTCAGCACTCCCTCAGTCACCAAACTCTCACTATAGCACTCAAATGCACCAAATTCAGCACTCCCTCAGTCACCAAACTCTCACTATAGCACTCAAATACACCAAATTCAGCACTCCCTCAGTCACCAAACTCTCACTATAGCACTCAAATGCACCAAATTCAGCACTCCCTCAGTCACCAAACTCTCACTATAGCACTCAAATGCACCAAATTCAGCACTCCCTCAGTCACCAAACTCTCACTATAGCACTCAAATGCACCAAATTCAGCACTCCCTCAGTCACCAAACTCTCACTATAGCACTCAAATGCACCAAATTCAGCACTCCCTCAGTCACCAAACTCTCACTATAGCACTCAAATGCACCAAATTCAGCACTCCCTCAGTCACCAAACTCTCACTATAGCACTCAAATGCACCAAATTCAGCACTCCCTCAGTCACCAAACTCTCACTATAGCACTCAAATGCACCAAATTCAGCACTCCCTCAGTCACCAAACTCTCACTATAGCACTCAAATGCACCAAATTCAGCACTCCCTCAGTCACCAAACTCTCACTATAGCACTCAAATGCACCAAATTCAGCACTCGGTGCAAACAAAGTCTGCACTGTCGGGGATCACTTTTATACTGTGAATCTAGCCTCTGAAAACTGGCCTAATCCAATTAACTAATTAACAAGCTCCAGCTGCAAGTGCCTACAAGTAGAAGCTTGTTTAAAGCTGATTGAAAATTCACCTTCTTCTAAACCAAACTGCAACTTTTAAGTTAATTAACTAAATAAAAGAAAGACTAAACTTTAGATAAAAATGAAGCCTTATACTCCCTCGGTCACCAAACCGAGTAGAGTGCCACAACTGTGGACAAATAGGCCTTTTCAAAATTGCTTTTCACTCGAAATGCTGATAACCTAAAAAGAGAGACAATTTTTTTTAAAAGTCTGTTGATTAGGAATTTCAATTTTTACAAAGAGTTCACAACAAGCAAACAAACAAAGACAAAAAGTTAGCTACAGATGTCAATAGGTACAGCACAAAAGAATAGTCATTGCATAATTGGGAACTAACAAGATTGGATAACTCAGGGACAGAATCCCCAACATGTTCCTTCCACAGATAAATGGCTCATCTAAACCCAAACAGGATGCAGGCAACATTATTGGCCTACATATCACACACAGCTACAAAACAAAATGACAGAAAATAATACCCCAAGAACCGAGTGCTAAGGGGAATATACTAATTCTGACAGCGCAGCTTAAACTCTTTCCAGATACCAACGGGAACCGAGGGCCATCCTCCACCGCCGAGATGACAAAATGACAATAACAAAGTCAAAGATAGGATCGGACACAACCAAACCCCAACACCCACGCATGGCACAACAACCCAGCCTAGGGTGCCCCATAGAAGAAGCAAAAAACTAAATCAAGCACAGGAGCTAGGGGCAAGAATCCAGACTTACACAATGCCCTCTCCCAACCCCAGATTAAAGGACTTAACAGATCATCAAACCAGCAGCATCACTACCACCCTCAATAGGTCAACAGGATCTCTCGGAGCCAAGAAGCAAAAAGAATATAAACTGATCCCAATCGAAGGACAGGAGGGAGACCCACTCCAGCGTGGGATGGCCTTCGGGGCGACACCCAAACTGCCGTGCTCCCTGGGAGGAAGGGCTGACCCACATCCCCGAGATATGTGAGACACCCGCCCCCCCCCCTTGTGAGACAAGGCAGTCATCATAATGAAGACCACTCCACTGCACACAAAGAAACTGGATGTCCAGGATAAGGCAGGGTCTGAAACAGATAGCACTCTTCAGGAACGTCCAAGGATTTCACCGAACGGAGCATGAATCTCATTCATTCCAACATACTGACTCGACCGAGCCAAGACGGTCAACTCCCTCAGTTCCAGCAGAGGGGGAAGGCCCGACCGGCTCAGGCAACCCCAACCCCTCAACCGAGAACAGGAACATAACACAGAGAACCAGGGGCTGGAAGGCCAACAAAACCCAGGCCTCGGAAACAGGATTAAATGTGCTCCATCGAATCGAAGTTGCCTGTCCTCCAGATTGAGACTCCAAGACATGACAGCCAGTTCTCAAACTCAGCTGGAAACATCTCTACCATCTCACCAGAGACGCCAGGCACAGCCAGGCTCTCTTCCATTTCCTCTTCATTCTCACCCAAATTCCACAGGGTGGATGACAAACCTTGCAGCATGAACTCAACCGTTTAGAAGTGGGCTGCCACCGAGACAGTGGTCTCCCTGCAACCAGAGCCTTCTCGCGTGCTGCCACCACCTCCAGAAAGATGCTTCACAATTTTGAAATTGAGCTTTAATGTCCTGCATCATAGAGTCAAGACTATCAGTCAGGTCACCTTCATCGCAAGCAGCCATCATCTGTCAGTGTGCACTGTATTGTCAGGGTGGGAGACCTCGGGAAGGAACCTCCTTGAGGGAGGTAACTGATACTCAAAATAAGTATTGGGGTATTAAACTCAAAGTGGATGGACACGCCTCAGATTTAAACTAGATATAGGAGCAGAAGTTCCTGTTTTATCAGATAAAGTTAAATGGCTCAAACAGATTACATTTCAACCCTTATCTATCAAATTACAATGTCCTGGCAGGACAACTTTAAAAGTCAAAAATTGATCTATGTCGAAGCTGAAGGGCTGGATTTACCGGCTATTTACGCAGGCGGGAAATTCCGGTCCCACGCCGGTGCACTGGTTTCTCAGCAACGAGGGGTGCTGTCATTGGGAAATCTCGTTGATAATGGCAGGTTCAGTAGATCCTGCTAACGGGCTGCCTCCGCTGCTGAAAAACATGCGGCATGGTGGTCGGTAAATGCCTCCCATAAAGACCAAGAAATATTCAAATCTCTTTATGTCATTCAAAATCAAGAGAGTTCTCTGCTAAGGAAAGGGATGCTTAAATCTGAAATTAATCTGTGAAAGAGAATGTAAATGTGATAGCGATAAAGACTTGAAGGAAGATGTAGAGTAAAGGGTTAACATCAGAAGCATACATGATGCTGATGTAATAATGATGTTGGATCACAGGACTGAGAAGTAAGAGTGATCTGGAAGGAGGCGAAGCTCCTCCCTCGTATAGAGGTCCAATAATGTAAATACTTGCAGCTGTTATGGACAGGAGGGGGTTAGATCAAGTAGCGCTGTTTTCCTCGAACCACCTGTCCATAAGCAGAAGGTGTTTTGCATTAAAGCCCTGTGACTGGATCTAACACAGCAATCAGTTCTGATACTGGCACTGCGAATACTTGGCAGACGAGATAGAATTGGGATCAGCATGTGGTGAGTGATCTGGGCATGAGCAGCCAGGCTGGGGATATAGGATAGATCAGTTGTCAGTTTTCTGGAGGATGAGATGGCAGACAAGTTCAGGTGCAAAGGACTCAGATGAAAACATTAATGGGTAACATACAGGAGAGCACTGACAGATATGCACAGCAAGATGCTGGGTGCATTTAGATTGTCTGCCAGCTAACCTCCTGTCATGGTCAACAAACATGGACGAGTCTGTCTCCAGCTTGCCCTCTCTTCACTCTCTGCACTATCCTCCTATCATGCCTTAGATGCAACAACATTGTCACTCCTTCCCCCATACCTGTTGTGTATTAACCAGTCATCTACTCATCTGGCTGCTTGCCATGAGTATTCTGCAAAATACAGAAATTCAGCAAACTACCTCCAAAACCACTCCAGTGCTTCCAGATACTTTGCAACAGAAAAATTCTAAAAAGATCACCCAGGCAATTTGGGTGCCTGGCCCTTTAAATAAAGTTAGTGTAGGACCCCTATCTTGTTGTTTAAAGTTTATTATTTGCAGAGTGATGCGGAATATATTGCCTACACATTCATTCTCCAAATTAGGAATTCTGTGTCGCATTGGTTGGTTGGGCTGTGTGGCGTCAGGATAGTGTCCATTTACCTCATGTAGGACACACACCCACATGCAACCTTCTACTGACAGAACACTGTGCAGGCCCTCAGCAAACAGCTAATGAGGGGAACATTTGGTGAGAAGCAGAAGTCCACCGTACACCACAACTACTGAGGCAATTTCTAACTCACACAGTCAGCCAGTGAGTTGGAGGCAGCACTTTTTATAATCTTTATTGTCCCAAGTAGGCTTACGTTAACACTGCAATGTAATTACTGCAAAAAGCCCCTAGTCGCCACATTCCAGCACCTGTTCGGGTACACAGAAGGAGAATGCCCAAATTACCTAACAGCACGTGTTTCGGGACTTGTGGGAGGAAACCGGAGCACCCGGAGGAAACCAAGCAGACACAGGGAGAACGTGCAGACTCCGCACAGACAGTGACCCAAGCAGGAATCGAACCTGGGACCCTAGCACTGTGAAGCAACATTGCTAACTACTGTGCTACCGTGTCACCCACTGCATCAGAGCTTACTGTAAAACCATGTATTTTACAGCAAACAAACCAAACAGTGAAGTAAAGTCTATTTATAGAGTCTATTTAAAAATGGTCTTCAAACTGCAGGTGCATAAAATTAATCTAAGTCACTTACAGCAATGTGGCGTGGTTGCTGGGGGAATAACCCACTCATCCATTCCAGCCTGGAACAGCGATGTTGCTATGTGCAGCCAAGAAGCTGTGCCAGGGAGATTAGTATTCAGCAGAGTCTGATTGATCACATTCGCCATGTTGCTCCAACTCCACCAACAGATTCTTAAACACCTAACATGCTATTACTATGGGACACTGGTTCAGCAGACATTCAGATGTGTAACTAGGCATCTGCTGCAGGTGCATCTGTAGTCAGCCTCCATTGTAAAGAATTACAGGCAGCATTTATGTCTGTTCCTTGCAGCGGGCAGCCAATCCACATGCTAATCCACACCAGGAATCTTCCCTTGGATAGGAGGGGGGAGGGTCTGTTTTATTACACTTCTGGTAGTACGTTATGTTATACAACTGAATGTAATATATAGGTTATTCAATACTGTTGTTGATGAGGTTTTCTGAATCTTGATGAGAAAGACTCAAAGTTGTCCAGTAATAACAAAAGATTTATTGAGTAACTAAAACAATAATTTTGTGAGTTTTTTACTTTAATATTTATACTAGCAATAAGGTTAACAAGATCTAAATACAGTCACTAGGTTTATCTATACTAACACTCTGAGCTAATCTACACTCCTATCCTCTTGTCACAAAATTCCCAAAAGAAGCCGGGGAGCAGAATGAGCTTGCTTTTATACCCCTGTTAGTGGTGACCTCTAGTGATCATCTGATTCTACTGATTACACATTAACCCCTTATGCACATGCACATAGAGATCACTACAGGATCGTTGGATGGTGGGATTGCATCACTCACAATCCCCATCGGCCCACGGACTAAATATGCGTCTGCCTTGTGTCTTACAGGACCTGCTAGGGATGGGGTGAGTCCATCTGGAGTCCCTCGTCCAGTCAGTGCCACAGCTGGAACCCTCCCATGAGCCGAGCACTGATGATGAGAGCAGCTCAGACTGCAGCCCTCGACCTGGGAGACAGGATACCCCGCAGCTCAAGTCTGAGAATGACACGGATTTTCCATCACAGCTGTCTCCAACACCCTCCACCATTCTAGAGACACTCAGCTCGGTTGGGCACTTTAACAAAGAACAAAGAAAAGAACAAAGAAAGGTACAGCATAGGAACAGGCCCTTCGGACCTGTAAGCCTGTGCCGACCTGGCTGCCCGTCTGAACTAAAATCTTCTACACTTCCTGGGTCCGTATCCCTCTCTTCACATCATGTATTTGTCAAGATGCCCTTAAACGTCACTATCGTCCCTGCTTCCACCACTTCCTCCGGCAGCAAGTTCCAGGCACCCACTACCCTCTGTGTAAAAAACTTATCTTGTACATCTCCTCTAAACCTTGCCCCTCGCACGTTAAACCTATGCCCCCTAGTAATTGACCCCTCTACCCTGAGGAAAAGTCTCTGACTATCCACTCTGTCTATGCCCCTCATAGTTTTGTAGACCTCTATCAGGTCGCCCTTCAACCTTCTTCGTTCCAGTGAGAACAAACTAAATTTATTCTACCTCTCCTGATAGCTAATGCTCTTCATACCAGGCAACATCCTGGTAAATCTCTTCTGCACCCTCTCTAAAGCCTCCACATCCTTCTGATAGTGTGGTGACCAGAATTGAACACTATACTCCAAGTGTGCCCTAACTAAGGTTGTATACAGCTGCAACATGACTTGCTAATTTTTATACTCAATGCCCTGGCCAATGAAGGCAAGCATGCCGTATGCCTTCTTGACTACCTTCTACACCTGTGTTGCCCCTTTCAGTGACCTGTGGACCTGTACACCAAGATCTCTCTGACTGTCAATACTCTTGAGGGTTCTACCAGTCACTGTATATTTCCTCCCTGTATTAGACCTTCCAAAATGCATTATCTCATATTTGTCCGGATTAAACTCCATCTTCCATCTCGCCGCCCAAGTCTCCAAACGATCTAAATCCTGTTGTATCCTCTGACAGTCCTCATCGCTATCCGCAATTCCACCAACCTTTGTGTCGTCCGCAAACTTACTAATCAGGGGCAGGATTCTCCGACCCCCCGCCGGGTCGGAGAATCGCCAGGGGCTGGCGTGAATCCCGCCCCCTCTGGTTGCTGAATTCTCCGGCACCGGATATTCGGCGGGGGTGGGAATCGCAAAGCGCCGGTTGGCGGCCCCCCACCCCCCCCGGCGATTCTCCGGCCGCGATGGGCCAAAGTCCCGCTGCTGGAATGCCTGTTCCACCAGCGAGAATCAAACCACCTCTCTTACCGGCGGAACAAGGCGGCGCGGGTTGGCTCCGGGGGATGCCCCCACGGTGGCCTGACCCGCGATCGGGGCCCACCGATCCGCTGGCGGGACTGTGCCGTGGGGGCACTCTTTTCCTTCCGTCTTCGCCATGGTCTCCACCATGGCGGAGGCGGAAGAGACCCCCTCCACTGCGCATGCGCGGGGATGCCGTGAGCGTCCGCTGACGCTTCCGCGCATGCGCCGCCCGTCAAAGTCATTTCCGTGATGCTGGCGGGGCACCAAAGGCCTTTCCCGCCAACTGGCGGGGCGGAAATCAGTCAGGCGCGGGCCTAGCCACTCCAGGTGAGGGCTCGGCCCCTCAAGGTGCGGAGACTTCCGCACCTTTGGGGCGGCGCGATGCCGGACTGATTCGCGCCGTTTTTGGCGCCGGTCGGCGGACATCGCGCCGATATCGGAGAAACCCGCCCCAGATCAGTTACATTTTCCTCCAAATCATTTATATATACTACGAACAGCAAAGGTCCCAGCACTGACCCCTGTGGAACACCACTAGTCACAGCCCTCCAATCAGAAAAGCACCCTTCCATTGCTACTCTCTGCCTTCTATGACCTAGCCAGTTCTGTATCCATCTTGCCAGCTCATCTCTGATCCCGTGTGACTTCACCTTTTGTACCAGTCTGCCATGAGGGATGTTGTCAAAGGCCTTACTGAAGTCCATATAGACAACATCCACTGCCCTACCTGCATCAATCATCTTTGTGACCTCCTCGAAAAGCTCTTATCAAGTTAATGAGACACAACCTCCCCTTCACAAAACCGTGCTGCCTCTCGCTAATACGACCACTTGCTTCCAAATGGGAGTAGATCCCGTCTCGAAGAATTCTCTCCAGTAATTTCCCGATCACTGACGTAAGGTTCAGCGGCCTGTAGTTCCCTGGATTATCCTTGCTACCTTCTTAAACAAAGGAACAACATTGGCTATTCTCCAGTCCTCCGGGACATCACCTGAAAACAGTGAGGATCCAAAGATTTCTGTCAAGGCCTCAGCAATTTCCTCTCTTGCCTCCTTCAGTATTCTGGGGTAGATCCCATCAGGCCCTGGGGACTTATCTACCTTAATATTTTTCAAGACGCCCAACACCTCGTCTTTTTGGATCTCAATGTGACCCAGGCTTCTCCCTTCTCCAGACTCAACATCCACCAATTCCTTCACTTTGGTGAATACTGATGCAAAGTATTCATTTAGTACCTCGCCCATTTCCTCTGGCTCCACATATAGATTCCCTCCCCTGTCCTTCAGTGGGCCAACCCTTTCCCTGGCTACCCTCTTGCTTTTAATGTATGTGTAAAAAGCCTTGGGATTTTCCTTAACCCTATTTGCCAATGACCTTTCGTGACCCCTTTTAGCCCTGCTGACTCCTTGCTTAAGTTCCTTCCTACTTTCCTTATATTCCACACAGGCTTTGTCTGTTCACAGCCTTCTAGCCCTGACAAATGCCTCCTTTTCCTTTTTGATGAGGCCTACAATATCTCTCGTTATCCAAGGTTCCCAAAATTTGCCATATTTATCCTTCTTCCTCACAGGAACATGCCGGTCCTGAATTCCTTTCAACTGACATTTGAAAGCCTCCCACATGTCAGATGTTGATTTACCCTCAAACATCCTCCCCCAATCTATGTTCTTCAGTTCCCACCTAATATTGTTATAATTAGCCTTCCTCCAATTTAGCACATTCACCCTAGGACCATTCTTATCCTTGTCCACCAACACTTTAAAACTTACTGAATTGTGGTCACTGTTCCCAAAATGCTCCCCTACTGAATCTTCTACCACCTGGCCGGGCTCATTCCCGAATACCAGGTCCAGTACAGCCCCTTCCGTAGTTGGACTATCTACATATTGTTTGAAGAAGCCCTCCTGGATGCTCCTTACAAACTTTGCCCCGTCCAAGCCCTTAGCACTAAGTGAGTCCCAGTCAATATTGGGGAAGTTAAAGTCTCCCATCACAACAACCCTGTTGCTTTTACTCCTTTCCAAAATCTGTCTCCTATTTGCTCCTCCATCTCCCGCTGGTTGTTGGGAGGCCTGTAGTCAACCCCAAACATTGTGACTGCACCCTTCTTATTCCTGATCGCGACCCATAAAGCCTCGCTGCCCTCTGAGGTGTCCTCCCGCAGCACAGCTGTGATATTTTCCCTAACCAGTAGCGCTAGTCCTCCACCCCTTTTACATCCCCCTCTATCCCGCCTGAAATATCTAAATCCTGTAATGTTTAACTGCCAATCCTGTCCTTCCCTCAACCAGGTCTCTGTAATGGCAACATCGTAGTTCCAAGTACTAATCCAAGCTCTAAGTTCATGTGCCTTACCTGTTATATTTCTTGCATTAAAACATATGCACTTCAGGCCATCAGTCCTGCTGTTTTCAGCAACATCTCCCTGTCTGCTCTTCCTCAGAGCCATAGTGCCCTATTTCTTAGTAATCCTCAATCTTTTCACCTTCTGACCTATTGCTCCGGTACCCACCCCTCTGCCATACTAGTTTAAACCCTCCTGTGTGACACTAGCAAAACTCGCGGCCAGGATATTTATGCCTCTCCAGTTTAGATGAAACTTGTCCTTCTTATACAGGTCACACCTGCCCCGAAAGAGCTCCCAGTGGTCCAGATAACTGAAACCCTCCCTCCTACACCAGCTGTTTAGCCACGCGTTTGGCTGCTCTATCTTCCTATTTCTAGCCTCACTGACACGTGGCACAGGGAGTAACCCCGAGATTACAACCCTTGAGGTCCTGTCATTTAACTTTCTGCCTAGCTCCCTGAACTCCTACTGCAGGACCTCACCCCCCTTCCTGTCTATGTCGTTAGTACCAATATCATAGAATTTACAGTGCAGAAGGAGGCCATTCGGCCCATCGAGTCTGCACCGGCTCTTGGAAAGAGCACCCTACCCAAGCCCACACCTCCACCCTATCCCCATAACCCAGTAACCTCACCCAACACTAAGGGCAATTTTGGACACTAAGGGCAATTTATCACAACCAATCCACCTAACCTGCACATCTTTGGACTGTGGGAGGAAACCGGACCACCCGGAGGAAACCCACGCACACACGGGGAGGATGTGCAGACTCCGCACAGACAGTGACCCAAACCGGAATCGAACCTGGGACCCTGGAGCTGTGAATCAATTGTGCTATCCACAATGCTACCGTGCTGCCCATGTGTACCACGACCTCTGCCTATTTGCCCTCCCCCTTCAGGATCTCCGTTCTGAGACATCCTGGACCCTGGGAGGCAACATAACATCCTGGAGTCTCTTTCACATCCACAGAAGTGCCCCTGACTATAGAGTACCCTATGACTATTGCTCTTCTGTGCTTTGACCCTCCCTGCTGAACATCAGAGCCAGCCGTGGTGCCACTGCTCTGGCTGCTGCTGTTTTCCCCTGATAGGCTATCCCCCCAACAGTATCCAAAGTGGTATACCTGTTTGAGAGGGGGACAACCACAGAGGATTCCTGCACTGACTGCCTGCCCCTTTTGGTGGTCACCCATCTCTCTGCCTGAACCTTGAGTGTCACATCTATATAATTGTTATCTATGTGACACCTGCATGCTCCTAAGTGCATCCAACTGCTGCTCCAATCGAACCATGTGGTCTGTGAGGAGCCCCAGTTCGGTGCACTTTCTACAGATGAAGCCATCCGGGACATTAGAAGCCTCCCGGACCTGCGACATCTCACAGTCAGAGCACTGCACCCCTCTAATTGACATTGCATTAACTAATTAGTAAATTAAATTTAAAAATAATTTTTTAAAAGGTTACTGTTAACTATCTACCAGTTACCAGTGGCGTACCGCAGGGATCAGTTCTGGGTCCTCTGCTGTTTGTGATTTTCATTAATGACTTGGTTCAGGGAGTTGAAGGGTGGGTCAGTAAATTTGCAGACGATACGAAGATTGGTGGAGTTGTGGATAGTGAGGAGGGCTGTTGTCGGCTGCAAAGAGACATAGATAGGATGCAGAGCTGGGCTGAGAAGTGGCAGATGGAGTTTAACCCTGAAAAGTGTGAGGTTGTCCATTTTGGAAGGACAAATATGAATGCGGAATACAGGGTTAACGGTAGAGTTCTTGGCAATGTGGAGGAGCAGAGAGATCTTGGGGTCTATGTTCATACATCTTTGAAAGTTGCCACTCAAGTGGATAGAGCTGTGAAGAAGGCCTATGGTGTGCTCGCGTTCATTAACAGAGGGATTGAATTTAAGAGCCGTGAGGTGATGATGCAGCGTTACAAAACTTTGGTAAGGCCACATTTGGAGTACTGTGTACAGTTCTGGTAGCCTCATTTTAGGAAGGATGTGGAAGCTTTGGAAAAGGTGCAAAGAAGATTTACCAGGATGTTGCCTGGAATGGAGAGTAGGTCTTACGAGGAAAGGTTGAGGGTGCTAGGCCTTTTCTCATTAGAACGGAGAAGGATGAGGGGCGACTTGATAGAGGTTTATAAGATGATCAGGGGAATAGATAGAGTAGACAGTCAGAGACTTTTTCCCCGGGTGGAACAAACCATTACAAGGGGACATAAATTTAAGGTGAAAGGTGGAAGATATAGGAGGGATATCAGAGGTACGTTCTTTACCCAGAGATGAGGAGATGCCGGCGTTGGACTGGGGTGAGCACAGTACGAAGTCTTACAACACCAGGTTAAAGTCCAACAAGTTTGTTTCGATGTCACTAGCTTTCGGAGCGCTGCTCCTTCCTCAGGTGAATGTCCCAGAGAGTAGTGGGGGCATGGAATGCACTTTACCCAGAGAGTAGTGGGGGCATGGAATGCACTGCCTGTGGAAGTAGTTGAGTCGGAAACATTGGGGACCTTCAAGCAGCTATTGGATAGGTACATGGATTACGGTAAAATTATATAGTGTAGATTTATTTGTTCTTAAGGGCAGCACGGTAGCATTGTGGATAGCACAATGCTTCACAGCTCCAGGGTCCCAGGTTCGATTCCGGCTTGGGTTACTGTCTGTGCGGAGTCTGCACGTCCTCCCCGTGTCTGCGTGGGTTTCCTCCGGGTGCTCCGGTTTCCTCCCACAGTCCAAAGATGTGCAGGTTAGGTGAATTGGCCAATGATAAATTGCCCTTAATGTCCAAAATTGCCCTTGGTGTTGGGTGGAGGTGTTGAGTTTGGGTGGGGTGCTCTTTCCGGGAGCTGGTGCGGACTCGGGGGGCCGAGTGGCCTCCTTCTGCACTGTAAGTTCAATGATAATCTATGATTAATCTAGGGCAAAGGTTCGGCACAACATCGTGGGCCGAAGGGCCTGTTCTGTGCTGTATTTTCTATGTTCTATGTTCTATGTTCTATATGTTTCCTAGCACTAGATTTCTACTATAAATGTAAATGCTAAATACAGTACTCTCCGGTCTCTGGCTTAGATATCCCTCTAAATTATGATTAAGTAATTAATTAATTATGTTTAATTAGTTTAACAATGCTTAATTTTTAAATTTAGTGCCGATTCCCTACCAGCCAATCAGGTCACAGCTTTCCAGTGATGTCACTTTTCAGTTCCCCCCCCCCCCCCCCCCAGTCAGATCATTCACAATAGCAGAATATCAAAAAAAAAGGAAGAATAGCAGAACATCTATCACTTACTTGTTCCCAAGCTCCTCCCCGGCTCTCGCTCTCCCACTCCCGAAAATGAAGGCCGCTGGAACCTGGGGGTAAGATTCTATATCACCTACCTTCCCAGGGTGCTCCCTGGTTTTCTCCCTGCTTCACTCTGGACCAGGGGCTGGTTTAACACACTGGGCTAAATCGCTGGCTTTTAATGCAGACCAAGGCAGGCCAGCAGCACGGTTCGCATTCCCGTACCAGCCTCCCCGGACAGGCGCTGGAATGTGGCGACTAGGAGCTTTTCACAGTAACTTCATTGAAGCCTACTTGTGACAATAAGCGATTTTCATTTCATTTTCATTTTCATTTCATTTCATTTCTCCCTGCACATTATCAGTTACAAAGCCAAACGAAGGAAACAGAACAAAAAGGGAAACAGCACCTCCTCCCACTCCGCACCGAATTACCACACTGCCCAAATTACCAAGTTCCAATTCCCACTCTGGCTGTGTCTCACTCACTCAGAATGTGTCTCCTTCACCTGCGCAAAGCAGTGAAGAGGCATGGTTGGGAACTTCAGCAGCATTGCCCAAGCACTGACCGAGGTGGCACAGACACAGAGGGAGGTGGCCCAGTCCCAGAGGGAGATGGTGCAGTCAGTGGCTGATGTGACACAAATCCAGAAGGTGGTGGCACAGTCAATGTGCGATATGGCGCAGTCCCGGATGGAGATGGTCCACTCCCTGTGCTCAAAGGCTGTGAGCAGGAGGATCCTGGTCAAAATCAGTACGGGCCCTCAGGACTGGTAGCCTCAGGGGATGGCTTTGCTTGCACCCCTGCCCCACAGAGTATCCCAGGGGCAATTGGGCACTCCGAGAGAGGAGGAGGTTATGGGGCCAGTGCCGATGACTCCCGCAGGGGAGGTGCTGGAACACCGCAGCACCACAGACTCCCCCCTCCGCCCTCGCCCCCGCCCCCGCCCCCCCCTCCGGCCTGTCCTTGGCGCATCTGGTGGGCAGCGGAGAGGGCGGCACCATGCCACCTGGGACACCCGAACAGCAGCTGGGCCCATCCTGTACGTTTCAATAAGATCCCCCCTCATCCTTCTAACCTCTAATGAGTACAAACCCAGAGTCCTCAACTGCTCCTCATATGACAAGGTCTTCATTCCAGCAATCATTTTTGTGAACCTCCTCCGGACTCTTTCCAAGGCCAGCACATCCTTCCTTGGATGCTGGGCCCAAAACTGCTCACAGTACTCCAAATGGGTCTGGCCAGAGCCTTACCCTTTTCATATCATACCCCTTTACATCTATCTGCGCAACTAATTAATCCATTTAATTTCAAATGCCCCGAGCATTCACGTACAAAACCTTAAGACTGGTCCTTTTGACATTCCTTGTCCCGTTCCTACTATTTCCTATTGTGTCCTTATCTGATTCTGGTCCTTGATTTCTCTGCCTATTACTTTTCTTGTTCTCTTTCTGTCTTTTTCACTTGTTCTTGATTCCCCCTGCTTTGAATCCTTACATAGGTTCCCACTGCCCTATGGTATTAGTTTAAACCCTCCCCAGTCACGCGAGCAAGTAAAGTAAGTTAAAGTCACCAGATGACCATAGGCGCCTTTCCCCTTTGAGGGGGTGATTTAACCTGAGTATCACCACACCTCAGGCAAGGGGCAAGGTTGAGAAACCTCAGCCAGTACAGGAATTGAACTCACGCTGCTGACCTCGCTCTGCATCATGAACCAGCTGTTTCGCCAACTGAGCTTGTACCCCCTGCAAGGACATCAGTCCCGGTCCTGCCCAGGAGTAACCCGTCTAGCTTTTACTGGTCCCACCTCCCCTAGAACCAGTCCCAATGACCCAGGAATCTGAAACACTCCCCCTCACATCATCATTGCAGTCATGTATTCATCCTATATATCCTTCTGTCTCTACTCTGACTAGCACGTAGCACTGGTAGTAATCCTGAGATAACTACCTTTGAATTCCTACTTTTTAACTTGGCCCCTAGCTCCCTTTATTCTGCTTTTAGGACCTCATCCCTTTTTTTATCCATGTCATTTGTACCAATGTGTACCACGACAATGGGCTATTCACCCTCCCCCTTCAGAATGCCTTGCATCCACTCTGAAATATTCTTGGCCCTAGCGCCTGGGAGGCAACATACCATCCTGGAGTCTCTTTTGTGGCCATGGAAATGTCTATCTATTCCCCTCACAATTGAATCCCATATGACCATTTCATTTCTCTGCCTTTTGCTTCTTCCCTGTGCAGCAGAGCCAACCATAGTGCTACGAATTTGGCTGTTGCTGTTATCCCCTGAGAGGCCATTCCCCTCAACACCATTCAAAATGGCATATCTGTTTGGCAAGGGAATAGCCACAGAAGATTCCTGCACTGTCTGCCTACTCCTTTTGCTCTGCCTGGTGGTCATCCATTCCCTTCCTGTCTGTGGAGTCTGAGCCTGCGGTGTGATCACCTGTCTATATGTGCTATCCACGATACTCTCCACCTCGAGGATGCTCCATAATGTCCCCCAGACGCCGCTCCATCTCCAAAACCTGGGCTTCCAAGATCTGCAGCTAGAGATATCCTGCACACATGCTGGTCCTGGGAACTGAACATATTCCTGGTCTCCCACATGTATTAAGTAATAGGTTAAGAGACATTCCAATTAGTTGTCTCATTTATGTTAAGTATACAATAATTGACACTTATATGTAAAGGGGCTTCAGGTGGCCTTTGTGACAGGTGATGTGATGTTCGAGTTTTGTGCAGTCTGTTGAAGTAAATTAAAGGTGTTTGTGGAAAAGGAGCAGAACCTTTGATTCTTTATATAACAGCAGCTAAACGTCTAACAACATGGAACAAGAAGAGCAGACCGTGGCTTGGAGCTCTCCTGCCGTATCTTAACTCTTTAAGTAATTTTTTTTTTACATTTAGAGTACCCAATTCATTTTCTTCTAATTAAGGGGTAATTTAGCGTGGCCAATCCACCTACCCTGCGCATCTTTGTGTTGTGGGGGTGAAACCCACAGAAACACGGGGAGAATGTGCAAACTCCACATGGACAGTGTCCAGGGCTGGGATTGAACCTGGGTCCTCGGTGCCATGAGGCAGCAGTGGTAACCACTGCGCCACCGTGCTGCCAACTCTTTAAGTTAAATTAATCTTTTTAATATTAAGTGAAGGTCAAATTCCTTGCTTTTGGAGAGTGCATGATCAGGCAGATTTACTACATGATTGTCAGTGTCATTAATTGCGTTGCTGAAATGGCTCCATTTAGGGGAGTTTACAATGTGGGCATATTTCAAGTGAGTATTACTTATGGCGCGGTCATCTATTGATCCACTGCAGTGACAGAAACGGACCAAATTGATAAAAGGAAATTGTGCACCTCAGACCAAGCACAGTGTAGGGCACAGCATAGATTAATAATCCTGCAACTAATTTGTTCAATTTCATCTTGCATGAACTATCGCTCAATTGTGGAACTGTGTCTCACTTTAGCATTATCAGCAGGTTTTGAAATGAACACTGGCACAACCTTGGATTAAAGACACTCTCTGAGAAATTCAATAGATAACTTACCTGTTTGAAACTTACCTGTGAGTCAAACTATATTGTTGATAACCCAAATTTGGTCTTTGCTTCATCTGTTTCAGGAATACACAAAGTCACTTGGTAGTACAGAATATGAGCATTGCTAAAAAAATGGATATGGGACAGAATTTTCTGCATTGGTGGAGGAAGCCCACTTTTGGCCAGCGGCAGGATCTGCAACCCACTGTCAATGGGTTTTCCTGTTGTTCGCACCCTTCACTGCCAGGGAACCTCTGTTGGTGGGTTGCCGTTGGTGGGACCGGAAGTTCCCACCAAAGGGAACGGTTGGAAATCTTCGACCATGGTGTTGATGCTTTTCATCCTGCATTCATCAACAAAGGTGCAATTAATTATGCCACCAAACATCTAGTAAATCTGTCTGCTAATATACTGTCCAGCACGTCGTTTTGGCTATCAGAGTAATGACAATACTAAACTAGCCCATGCTTGCGAAATTCAGAACATCTTGCCCAACATTAGATGTGATTCCTTGATTGGACTACTTACTAAACAATCCTACTGTGCTAACAATTAGTAATTTAAGACTATGAGTTAGGCTTGCAATGAGGCTCACTTTCACCTGCTGGAAGCTACATATATTCTTCGGAGTCCTTTGCAAACAGAACCATGTCCAGGCATTAAACCTTTATCAACTCAACAAAAGCATGGGGCGCGATTCTTCCAAAAGGGAACAAAGTCCCCTAACAAGCGGGTTTAGCAGCTTGTTTCCCGACGCGCGTAGTGCCGAGAAATACTTGGCTATTCAACAAGACTAGCATTGTGTAAGGGGCCTGAACAGGGAATGCGCAGCCAAGGCCGTACATAGACCCATTTTGTACAGTGGCGGAGCTCCGCTCACCAGAACTCACCAGTGTAGCGAGTGACGTTGACGGCATTTCTAAATGGCATCCTGATCTCTGAGGCCCCCGAAGCGATAACATATCTACCCCCCAACCCGACCATACTATGGGAGGGTCCCTGTCCCATCCCCCCCATGCACCACCTCAACACCCTTCCCAGTATCCCAGGCCCAATCACATGTGCCTGGGTACCTTGGCATTGCCAGGCTTGCACCCAGGTGGAACTGCCAAGGTACAAGGCTGGCACTGCCAGGGTGCCAAGCTGGCACTTTCAGAGTGCTCACATGGCACCAGCAGTGTCAGGGCTCCACCATTCCCAAAGGTAATGTAACTGGGGGCCTCCGATGCCTTGGGAGGCCCCCATCCCACTCTGTCTGGTCCCCATTTGTGAGTACCAGTGATGAACAGCGGTCGTCCAAGGTCTCTGAGGCGAAGGGAATGAATCCAAAGCCTCAGGTATCTTGGGAATCTGCAAATTAGAGTAAGACTAACTACCTTGTTCTAAGATGCAGATTTGCTAAAAAGTGATCCTGCCCACAATGGCCGGGATTCACATCACAACGATGTGGCGAGCTTGGTAGATCCAGGGAACCCAGGCTCACAGCTTTCATCAGCCACACTGCGCTGCGGCGAGCTGCTTTTCTGGCGCAGCCTGGTTGTTGTATCGCGCCCTTGGGGGATAACAGTTCCCTTGTGCATTCTCTATGGCAACGCCTCTACAATCAGCGTCCAGATTACCAATATATGTAGAAACACACAAATGAAGAACTTGGAAATTAAATGGCGAAATTACACTGAGCTTTACCAATGCCAGGTACAAATCTGAAATCAGCTTTTTATTGGGAATAAACTATTGTTACAAGCCCAATTGGTGTTACAACCAAATGGGAAGATTCCGGAATGGAACCCTAGCTCAAAACCTTAACTCATTTTTAATAAAATATGGAGGAACAAAGTCACAGGACTGCTAATTAGTTTTCACAACAAGAAGAAAATATTTCTCAAACATTAAAAGTTGGATTATTATGAAATAACCCTTACTCCCCCTCATGTTACAAATGCACACAGATTTTAAGATTAACATCGATTAAACAGTACATTTTAAACTACAAAGGTCCCATTCACATGAATTCACTTTTAAGCACACAGATTGGCTGTGGTCAAATACAAACACTACACTTTGATCCCAAGTTAGTTTCCGTGGTTTTCTTCTCAGAATCCTCCCAGATGATTGTCACATGAGAGTTTCCAAACTCGACTCCTGAAAACATACTTTAAAACTTCCTCTCATAATAATGCCTTCCCTCAGCGGTTTGCATTCCGAAATCCAGTCCGGGTTTTACCAATTACTCTTTTAATCCAAGTTTACGCTCCACTTTTAACATGAAATCTAGTCCAGGATTTTACACCACCCCATTTTAAATTTTTTTTGTCTTTATTGCATTTACAAAAACTCCAAGATCCAACCACTTATTTTCATAGTTTGTTCAACTCACATTCCACAGGCTGCAATGAAATCTCACAAACCTGGAAACCTCTTCAATCTCAGCCTTCTTCCCAGCTCAGCCTGCCCTTACTGAACAGTTCTCTGTGAGAGTACATTTAGCCCCAGGCTTCTTCGACCGTTCTCTTAATTTCTCTTGTTTCCCTAACTAGCTGCTCTTCAGATTTCTGCATTTGTTTTCTTAACCATTATTCCATGGTCTGGATTTTCTTCTAGCAAAGCTGAGAGACATGTTCCCTCTGTAGACTTCTAAACCAACTGCTTCTAGCAGAGCTGTGAGAGCAGCCTATCACAACCTATCTCCAATTACCAATAATTGGCTAAAACTAAAACTTAAAAGTTTTTTTATCCTTACCAGGGCCTCCAGTTGCTAAGCAACATCTGCTAGTTTTATTTATTCTTCATTCCTTCGCCCTATCTATGCAAAATAGAAACACAGTTGAAAATTAACCAACCACCACACATACAAACGCCTTTGTCCAGCGTGAATCTAACCATAGGTTTTATAGGCACAGAAACATTAAATTAAATCCACTCAAAACTATATCTTATTTCTAATGCTTACTAATGCACATATACATTCCTTAAAACTACCTTTGTTTTCCAAACACGATTAAATTGCAGATTTTGGCAATACTCGCGAACAATGTGATATTGAAGAATTACGATAAAAGTATACGATACATTTTATTATTTCAAATTTTGTGAATATTATTGTTATTTTACATCCCAATTTCTTGCACTTTCATGTTTTACTATATTTCTTAAGTATCAGCAATTTGAACCACGGATTTCTTCCTTTCTGATTTCTTCCATTATTTTCCCTAAACTTCTCATAAGTACGACAAATACATCACATATTCCACAAAGTGTCATTTTTAAAGAAAAGAGTAGGAAGGAATATAATGTCAGTGTTCCATGAACTCAAGAGTAGACAATTGATCTCTAATAATGATGGGAGGAAGCATTTCCATCAGCACTTTTCTGAAATCCTCATCTGTCACATGCATATCCGATGTATAATGTCAATTAGAATAACTGGCTGACAAGTCTTAGATTTCTATATACACAGTGAGGAGAGTATTGTGTGTTCATTACCATTTTTGCAGAGCTTTGACAATTTCAAAGGAGAAATTTTAATTATTTTTCCATGAAAAATAATACTGTATTGAACTTGGCAATTCTGCCATTACTTTGACTTTCTAAACTTGACAATGGTTCTAAGACAGAAACTTTGTGACTTTTTTCCTCTGAACCTACCACTAGTAAAATTGTAATTAAAAATATAGTTGTAGTTAATCTGAAAAGTCTATTTGGCTTTTTCATTGTGGTTTAACACGTGATAGGGAGATCAAAAAATCTATTTGTATCTGCTCCTCCTCCGCTTTCTTCTATAATCAAAATGTAGACATCTGTCAGCAATGGAAATAGTCATGTAATGATGCGATATCTAATTGAAAGGTAATGATCAACATAAGAATACTGGTTGCTGCCTGCCACAATCACAAAAAATGACAATAGAACATATTGCTCACAATGGAGCATCTGAATCCAAATCTCCAGTGCATGGATGAACGTTAATAGCTGTTGCAGCCAGGCCAAATATAAAATATTGTATCTGTCATGATATTCAAACATACATCACAATACATACATAATGATAGACAGACCAACGGACCAATTAGCACACATAACACGACAGCCAATCACAGACAAGAGCAGACACAGTATAAGACAAGAAACACAACACTTCCTGGGCAGTCCATCTGGAGACAGCACAGGGCCAGGACATCATAGCAAGACACTCACATCGTCACAACGTGCTGAGTACCAAGTCTGATGTATAAATAGTTAAATGGAATAAAACTGCCCTGTACCAATTGCAACTGTCTTGGTTTGTCTGTACCTCAGAGCACCCAACACTTCATGATACCAGGAGTGAATCGATACCTACCGGCAAATCTGCCATCCTGAGCCATGGACACCCGCAACAAACCGCAGCCGTTGCAAGTCGCTCGGAACCTGGGCACAAATTGGACGCTCTTCAAGCAGCGCTTCGAACTCTTCATGCAAGCCAATGAAAAACAGGGCGCCTCGGACGAAACAAAGATTGCCATGCTCCTCACTACCGCAGGTCAGCACGCCATCGATGTATACAACTCCTTGATGTTCGCGGAAGGCGAGAACAAAGCTAAGTATGACACGGTCCTCCTCAAGCTCGACAAGCACTTCAACGTTGAGGTCAACGAAAGCTTTGAGAGGTATGTCTTTCAGCAGAGCCTGCAAGGTAAGGATGAGCTCTTTCAGTCCTTCCTGACGCACCTCCGCATACTCGCGCAGTCCTGCGGTTACGACACCACCTCAGAGTCCATGATCCAGAACCAGATCGTTTATGGCGTTGCCTCCAGTGGCCTACGCCAGCAGCTTCTAAAAATTAAAGGCCTGACCTTAGCATCTGCAGTTGAAGCCTATGAGAATGCATGAGAATGCGACAGCCGCTATGCCCAATTTCAGGCGACCGAATCGGCACAGAGGGGGTCCCACGCGATCGAATCGGCAAGCCAGGCCGCCCACGAGGCCGAACGCATCCAGGCAATCGAGTTTCTCCCGGCCCGCGGCCCGGACGACGGCGGCCGTTTCGCGTGCTTTTTAAGGCCTCCCGCGTTTGTGCGCGCCAAAACCTACGGCAACACTGAGGGATGTGCTGCGCAGGCGCGCCCGACGCAAGACCGAACTGCGCATGCGCAGTGGCGTAACGAATGCCATGACATCATGACGTGCGGCAACTGTGGAGCTGCACATTTAAAAGGGCAATATCCTGCACAAACCCGACAATGCCTACGCTGTGGCAAGATGGGCCACTACGCTGCCTACTGTCGAGCAGCTCAACCTGTTGATCTTCCACATCTCTGACAACCTCGCAGGAACGTGCGGACCATTCAGCCTCCACATCACGACATCCAAACCGACGACACAGATGACCAAGACGCCTTCCGGGTTGCGGTCATTGATGCGAACCGGGTCAACACCATCAATCCGGGCGATGAATGGAGTGCCACCCTAACGGTCAACCCAAATTCGTCGCCCACCTACTAGACTGGACTAATGAGACTGTTCACACGTCAAACTTTTGCAACCACTGTTTTATAACATGTCACTGTTTTATCGTTACAGGCCTCGTTTGATCGTTCCAAATTTCAACGTTGTTCTTCTTTTGTTATGGTACAACCTCGTTAGCATGTCACGCCTGACATCGCCCCTTGTATATAGTTAAGCCCCATGTACATGATGTAAATATTACGCACACACACCTTTAGCTGCACTCAGGACACATTTATATTTATAACCACGTAGGCACATAATCATGTATAAAAGGGGGGATGTCATGATATTCAAACATACATCATAACACATACATAATGATAGACAGACCAACGGACCAATTAGCACACATAACACGACGGCCAATCACAGACAAGAGCAGACACAGTATAAGACAAGAAACACAACACTTCCTGGGCAGTCCATCTGGAGACAGCACAGGGCCAGGACCTCATAGCAAGACACTCACATCGTCACAACGTGCTGAGTACCAAGTCTGATGTATAAATAGTGAAATGGAATAAAACTGCGTTGTACCAATCGCAACCGTGTTGGTTCACCAGTACCTCAGTGCACCCAACACTTCAGTATCTACAAAATTTTAAAGGAAATTTGTGCAGAGTTTTAATACCGTGAAGTACACTACTTTAGAAATAACAAAGGATGGAAAGATTTTGGCCACCTAATAAATGTGCTTCTAGCTAGTTTACATTTTGTAAATGTAATAAGCAATTAACATATAACAAGTTCAATGTCAGTCAAATCAATTTTAAATATACCATGATTTAACCCTTTCACTGCAAGTTAAAAAATAGATGCTCTCGAGACAATAATAGATCTTGTTTATAAGAATTTGCTTCTGATTAATACTTTTTATAAATTACCTTTTTTTATCTTAATTTGTAATGAGTCATATTTGTTTAATCCACAAAAACATTGTACTATATAGAAAGAGAAAGACAAATGTATGAATGAAAATTCAGGCAAGTGCAACCTGTTTAGGCAAAATATTACTTTTTGTTGGTAAAGGAGGCAAACATAAAAATCTCTATTTTCCATCTGCTGTTAATGTGGACTAATCTAACACCATGTATCAAATCAAAGTTGTTTTAGTGAAAATGCCAAATCACATTTTCTGTTGCTGGGTTATATAATTGTTAAAACTTCACCACTTCAAACAGTAACCAAGCTAATTATGAGGGATAGGTTAAATTAAATGAGCTGTTTGACTCAGGATTGTATTTTGCTAGGACTTTAACTGATATTTGACATCAAGGCAACAATAGTAACAATGACTTGCGTATTAAAATAAGTAAAGTTGCCAAAGTTCCAGATGACCATAGCCTGCTTTCCTCTCTGTGGAGGAGAGCTGATTGATGGTGGTTTAACCTGAGGATCACCGTACCTCATGCGAGGGGCGAGGTTGAGAAGGCAGGGGCTTCATGAATAACTTTCATGAATAATATAGCATCTATAACATAGTAAAGTATTTCCAAGCACTTTACAGGAGCATTCTTAACAAATATTTGACACCCAGCTTTGTAAGCCAAAACAGACAGGTAACCAAAACGTTGTCAGAGAGCTACGTTTTAAGGAAACGAGAGAGGTAGCGAGACAGAGATGTTTAGAGAAGGAATTTCAGATATGAAGGCTGAAACAGCTGAAGGTCCAGCCACTGGCATGTAACAGTAAACATTGAGGATGCATAAATGGGTAGAATTGGAGAAGTGCAGAGATCTCAGAGATGAATGAAAATGATGTTGATCTATTTGATGCACTTCTTTCAAATTTGGTCTCGGTAGGTCCACTTAATGTCTGTGTCAACTACTCTCTGCTGGATATGTGTTCAACTGCAAAAGGAAACTCCTCCTGGTGCTATTAACAGGGACAGACATCTTAATTGCAAAGATGGAGGTGACTTGTTTTTGACTTCTGCTGTGGAGAAGTTTGTGGAAGTAATCAAGTTTATTTTTGGAGGTCTGTTGATGTGCATCTATTCTGGGAAGTAAGAAGAAGTTATCACATGTATCAGCAAAACGTATGGGTGATATGGCTGGTGTGGGTACTGTAAAATGTCTAAAAATGGAGATAAGGCTACAGAGAGGAGAAGCTCTGTGAGGAGGGGGAGGACGATGGCTCTCTACCCATCATAGAATTTCCAAAAGTACTTCTCAAATCTCCTACTAAGCCTGAGGCAACTCAGGTTCATCAAGGAGGTGGTAATAGAACTATTCTAGCTCCTTCAACATGACCTGAAACTTCACACCAGGGCAAGGATGACTCTGCCAGTAGCTGTAAAGGTCACATTCAACTTCCATGCAACTGAATCTTTGCGTATAAGAATGGGCAACATATCCAACATCTCCCAGGTGGGACCTTCGGTGGTGGCTATGGAGTGAGGGGTCGCACATTTGGTTGTTCCTGCTCGAGGTGCAATTTTTCATTCCTTTCCCTGTCTGAGGGGTGAAATATTTGGATGGAAAGAGGTGTAGGGGTGCCAGGAGAAGGTGCAACTCCTCTGGTGTGGCTCGTCGATGGATCCACGAACAAGGTTGGATCCACGAACAAGGAGTGGGTTGAGAAGAAGAGGGCTGTTGGAGGAGGAGAGTCTTTGAGATGCACCACAGGTTAAGGTGGCGGAGGGCAAAGGGCCTGTTTCGCCCGCCCAGTGGTCAACGGAACAACTGGTGGACTTTTTAAATGATAAGTTCAGACAACAAAGAAGGGAGGCCCTGGAGGACCTGGTCAAGGTGGTAGAGCTGCTCAAAGAAGGGATTGAATGAGTGGAGCAGAGGCTGGAGTCCAAGGGCCGTGCGATCCAGAAAGTGGAAGAGGCGATGGGGTAGCACGAGGAGCAGCTCGCCTGGTTGGTGGCCGAGGTGGGGGTGTTGCGGGAGCCCCAAAAGAGGTGGAGAAGGTGGAGGACCTGGAGAATCACTCCAGAGGCACAATCTGAGGATCGTGGAATGCCCGAAGGCATCGAAGTTGTGGAGGCCGGCATGTATGTGGCCAAAATGTTGGAGAAGCTGATGGGCAGAGGCCCTTTAACCGGCCTCTGGCAGTCAAACAAGCACATAGTGCATTGATGAGGAGACCGCAGGTGGGCGAGCCGCCGAGGGCGATGGTGGAGCGGTTGTACCCTTTCTTGGACAAAATGAAGATTCTTCAGTGGGCGAGGCAGGTGAGGAAGTGCACCTGGAGGGGAACGAGCTGTGGGACCTGGGTGCAGAACTGGTGAAGAGGAGGGCAGTGTGGAGTGTTGTACCCAGCCCATCTCTGGGTGACTTTCCAGAATTGAGAATATTATTTTGGTACATCAGAGGAGGTGATGGAGTTTTTGAGGGACAATGGACTGGCAGGAAAAGGAGGACACTGAACTGTTGAGGAGGTGTGAGGATGTTTTTATTTTGTTCTTGGGAAACTTTTTCCCCTTTGAAATGTTTTGGTAGGTTTGGTGGCGGGATGCTTGGGGAGCATTAAGGGTGAATGCACCTTTTTTCTGTTTCTTAGTTTCTTGGGGAACTGTGGTCGGGGGAGAGAGGAATCGGGGGGTTAGGAGCTTTGGAGGCCTTGGGCTGGGGCTGCCATGCTAGCTGGGCGGGTTAGTTAATGGGAGCACAGTGGGGGGTGGTCAGGAATTAGGTGCAGGTGAGGGGGAAGGGCCTGTTGTTTTGTTTGGGGTGGTGCTGCTGCCAAGGGTGTGGTTGTCGTGGCACAGTTGGAAAAGGAGTGATAGCAGTGACACGTGACACGGGCCAGGGGCTGGCCCAAAAAGGGATCTGGTTGATCGGCAGGGTAGGGGGCTGGGTGAGAAGCCCCCCAACCAGGCAGGTCACCTGGAACATGAGGGGGCTGAATGGGTGGGTCGAACAGTCACGTGTGTTCGCACACCTGAGGAGGTTGGAGGCGGACATGGTTTCTCTAAAAGAGACGCATTTAAAGATTGGGGACCAGACAAGGCTGAGGAAAGGATGGGTAATGCAAGTGTTCCACTCGGGACAGGACATGAAGTCGAGCGGGTGGCGTTGCTGATGAATAAGCGGGTGGCATTCGAGTTGGGGAATCTTGTAGCAGATTTGGGGGGGGGGGGTTCGTGGTGGTTAGTGGGAAGCTGGAGGGGATGCCGGTGGTTCTGGTAAACGTTTATGCCCCTAATTGGGATGATATGGATTTTATGAGGCGGAAGGTGGGGAAGATCCCTGACCTGGACTTGCACTGGTTGATCATGGGTGGGGGGGTGGGATTTTAACATGGTCATTGCGCCAAGCTTGGACCAGTCGAGTCCAAGGTCGGGAAGGTGTCGGCGGCGATGAGGGAACTAAAGGGGTTTATGGAGCGTATGGGTTGGGAGGCCAATGGCGAAGGAATTTTTGTGTTTCTCCCATGTGCACAGGGTGTACTCCCGTGGTGGACAAGGCATTGCTGGCGGGGTTAGTTGACTCGGAGTATTCGCCGATTATGATATCAGACCGCGCTGCACTGGGTGAATAAGTGAGTGGATTGGGGGGATGGGGCCGGGGGGGGGGGGGGGGGGGGGGGGGCAAGCGCTCACTGTGGAGACTGGAAGTGGGGCAATTAGCGGATGAGGAGGTGTGCGAGTGGGTGAGTGCTGCCATTCAGGGGCACATGGAGTTGAACGATACAGGGGAGATCATGGACGCCACACACTTTGGGAGGCAGTCAAGGTGGTGGTTCAGGGGAAGTTTATTTCGATTCAGGCACACAGGCAAAAGGCGGAACGAGCATGTGGTGATCCATTGTAATATGAGATGTAAGGTAGGACCTGCACTACAGGTTCGCCGGTAGCTCCTGCCGGCTGGCTCCGCCCAGGGACAACTGTATGAATATGAATGACCTCCAGTGCCCTGCCATTTCGCCAGCTGCAGCAGGAGGCCACACATCTGACTGTAATAAAGCCACAGTTGTACCCAACTTTAGTCTTTGTGCAATTGATTGTGCATCAATTCATTACAGTCAGATTTTCCACAGAATGGATATCCGAATTAAGCCCAATCACCTGCAGCTGGATCCTCACTCGCCCGACGCCAGGAAAGACTTTACTCACTGGCTAGCATGTTTCGAGGCCTACATCAAGGCTGCGGACCCCGAGCCGACGGAGGCTCAGAAGATACACGTCCTGTACTCCAGACTGAGCTCCAGCGTGTTCCCGTTGATCCAAGGTGTCACGACTTACACAAAAGCAATGGAACTCCTCAAAGAACAGTACGCGCAGAAGTACATGTGCCAGCACACAAGAGGACCAACTCCGGGCCCTACACGACAGCCTTTGTCACCCAGGGGTCACTCGATTGTACCACCTGGTCAAAGCTCGCAATCTGCCCTACTCCATCGAGGAAGTAAGGACAGTCACCAGGGACTGCCAGGTCTGTGCGGAGAGCAAGCCGCACTTCTCCCGGCCAGACCATGCGCGCCTGGTGAAGGCTTCCCACCCCTTTGAACACCTCAGCGTGGATTTCAAAGGGCCCCTCCCCTCCACCGACCGTAACACATTCTCAGAGTGGTCGACGAGTACTCCAGGTTCCCCTTCGCCATGCCATGCCCCGATATGACATCTGCCACCATCATTATGGCCCTCAGCACCATCTTCGCCCTGTTCGGTTTCCCCGCCTACATCCACAGTGACAGGGGATCCTCATTCATGAGCGATGAGCTGCGTCAGTTCCTGCTCAGCAGGGGTTTAGCCTCCAGCAGGACGACCAGCTACAACCCCCGGGAAACGGACGAATGGGACGGTTTGGAGGGCCGTCCAGCTGGCCCTACGGTCCAGGAACCTCCCAGCCTCTCGCTGGCAGGAGGTCCTCCCTGACGCTCTACTCTCCATCTGGTCACTATTGTGCACCGCCACTAATAATACACCCCATGAACGTGTTTTCACCTTCCCCAGGAAGTCCACATCCGGGGTGTCGCTCCCGACTTGGCTCGCTGCTCCAGGACCGGTCCTTCTCCATAGGCATGTCCGACTCCACAAGGCGGACCCCTTGGTGGACAGGGTTCACCTGCTCCACGCCAACCCTCAATATGCCTACGTTGAGTTCCCCGACGGCCGCCAAGATACTGTCTCACTCAGGAACCTGGCACCATCAAGTTCCATCCCAACCCCCACCAATGCGCCCCCCCCCCCCACCTCCCACCGCGCCGCCAATATTGACCCCACCAGACCACCCCACCCCTCCCCTTTTCCGCACAAGAGGACGAGGAGGACTTCTGCACGCTCCCGGAGTTCCCCGATGACTGGCCAGCATTAGCACCTCCATCGCTGCCACCTCCACCACCGCCAGCACCGACTTCGCTGCCACCGTTACGCCGCTCCCAACGAAGAACCAAAGCACCGGACCGGCTGAACCTTTGACGGACTCCGGACCGTCAACATGGACTTTTCTTTCCCTACCACTGTACATAATTGCACTAATTGTATATAGTTTCACGTCACCCCCGCCATACTCATTTTTAACAGGGGGTGAATGTGGTGATCCACTGTAATAGGAGATGTAAGGTAGGACTTGCACTACAGGTTTGCCAGTAGCTCCTGCCGGCTGGCTTCGCCCAGGGAGAACTGTATAAGTATGCATGACCTCCAGTGCCCTGCCATTTCGCCAGCTGCAGCAGGAGGCCACGCATCTGACTGTAATAAAGCCACAGTTGTACCCAACTTTAGTCTTTGTGCAATTAATCGTGCACCAGTGCAGAGATGGCAAGGCTGATGGAAGAGATTCTGAGGGTGGACAGGAGGTATTCGAAAGCCCTGGAGATGGGGAAGGTTGTAAGGCAGTTGCTGACGGCCAGGGGGCAATATATGAGTATGGGAAGAAGGCGACCAGGATGTTGGCCCACCAGTTGAGGAAGCAGGAGGTAGTGAGGGAGATTGGTAACGTGAAGTACGGGACGGGAAGGATGGTGCTGGACCCGGTGGGGGTGAATGGGGTGTTTCAGGGTTTTTATAGGGGGTTGTATGAGTTGGAGCCCCTGGCCGGTGGGGAGGAAATGCGCCGGTTCCTGGATGGATTGAAGTTTCCCAAGGTGAACGAGGAGCTGGTGCAGGGTTTGGGGTCCCCTATTGAGTTTAGAGAGGTGATGGAAAGTATGGGGACAATGCAGGGAGGGAAGGCCCTGGGACCAGATGGGTTCCCAGTGCAGTTTTATAAAACGTTTGGAGAGTACCTGGTGCCACAATCAGGCTAGGGAGAGGGTGGGATCTCCCTCCTACACTGTTGCAGGCATCCATCTCCCTGATATTGAAAAAGAATAAGGATCTGGAGCAATGTGGATCATACTGTCCGAGATCATTGTTGAATATGGATGCTAAGTTATTGGCGAAGGTGTTGGCTTCGCGAAATGAGGACTGTGACCCGGGGGTGATAGGTGAGAACCGAACGGGGTTTGTGAAAAGGAGACAGTTGTCGACGAATGTGAAGAGGCTGCTTAATGTAATTATGATGCCCTGGAGGGGCAGGAAGTGGAGGTGGTAGTGGTGATTGAAGGGGAGAAGGCTTTTGACTGAGTGGAGTGGGAGTATCTGTGGGAGGGGCTGGGGTGGTTTGGGTTCGGGCAGGAGTTTGTGGACTGGGTCCAGTTGCTGTGTAGGGCACCGGTCGCAAGTGTTTGGACGAACCGGGTGAGCTCGGGATATTTCAGGCTGCGCCATGTGACAAGGCAGGGGTGCCCGCTGTCCCCGTTGCTTTTTGCCTTGGCTATAGAGCCATCGGCAATGGCGCTGAGAACGTCAAGGGACTAGAGAGGTATTGTGTAGGGGGGTTACGCTGTACGTGGACGACCTGTTGTTCTATATTTTGGACCCGTTGGGGGGCACTGGGGCATTATAGGGATTTTGGAGGACTTTGGCTAGTTCTCTGCGTACAATTTGAACATGGGAAAGAGCTAGGTGTTCCCGACTGAGACCAGAGGGTAGGAGAGGAGGCTAGGGGACCTGCCATTCAAGGTGATGGGCACGAGCTTTAGACACTTGGGCATTCAGATGGCGTGGGTTGGGCACAGCTACATAAGTTAAATTTGACTCGGCTGGTGGAGCAGATGAAGGGGGATTATTTTAAGAGGAGGGATGTGCTGTCATTGTCGTTGGCGGGACGGGTGCAGACAGTGAAGCTGATGGTGCTGCCAAGGTTCCTATTTATATTTCACATCCTCCCGATCTTTGTCCCAAAGTCATTCTTTAAGAAGGTTAATGCACTGTTCTCGGGGATTGTATGGCAGGGAAGACCCCACGGACCAAAAGGGCTTTTTTAGAGTTGGGGTGAGGGGGGGAGGTTGGTTTTGCTGAATATAATGAATTGCTACTGGGTGGCAAACATCACTATGGTTAGGAAATGGGTAGTGGGGGAGGGGTCGGTATGGGGACGGATGGAGGTGGCCTCTTGTAGAGGAACAAGCTTGAGGGCATTGCTAACGGCGCCTCTGCCGTTCTCGCTGGCCAGGTATTCCGTGAACCCGGTGGTGGTGTCGGCCTTGAGGGAATTGGGGCAGTGGATGCAGCATTTGAGACTGGAGGGTGCCTCGGTGTGGGCACCGATCTGTGATAATCATAGGTTTGCACCAGGGGGGGCTGGATGCGAGGTTTCAGGGGTACCGGCAGGCAGCGATTGAACGATTCGGGGATCTTTTCTTAGAGGGCAGCTTTGCAAAATTAGATGACCTTGAGGAAGAGTATGAGCTGCCCAGGAGGAATGGTTTCAGATACTTACAGACCTGTGATTTCTTGAGGAGAGTGGTGCCGTCTTTTCCCGGCAAGTTTAGATGCTGATGAGGGCGGGATAGGGGAGGGGAAGGTGGCCGAGGTCTATAAGGAGCTGATGGATTGGGAGGGGGCCCCAGTGGGGGACATTAAGCGGAAGTGGGAGGAGGAGCTGGGGGGGTAGTGGAGTTGGAGGCCGAGACGTGGGAGGAGGCTCTGCGGAGGGTGAATGTGTTCTTGTCGTGTGTGAGGCTCAGTCTTATTCAGTTTAAAGTAGTTCACAGGGCGCATATGACAGTGGCGAGTATGAGTAGGTTCTTTGAGGAAGTAGAGGACAGGTGCGGGGGTTGCTCATGTTTTGGCCATGTCTGAAGTTGAAGGGGTTCTGGCAGGGGTTTGCAGACATAATGTCTGAGGTATTGGGGGTGAAGGTGGCCCCAAGTCCAGAGATAGCAATATTTGGGGTGTTGGAAGACTTGGGAGTTCAGGGAGCGAGAGAGGCCGATGTTTTGGCCTTTGCCTCCCTGTTAGCCCGGAGACGGATTTTGCTTGGGTGGAGAAACTCGGAGCTGCTGAAAGCCGGGGTGTGGGTGAGTGACCTGGCAGAATTCCTGAGGCTGGAGAAGGTTAAGTTCATCCTGAGGGGGTCGATTGATGGGTTCACTCAGAGGTGGAAGCTGTTCATTGACTTCTTTAAGGAGAATTGAGGTGTCAGCAGAGGGGGAGCAGGGGGTGTTAAAATGGGGAAGGCAGGATGGGAGGAGGGGTAAGGCATGGGGGGAGTGGGTGTTGGTTATTTATTACTTTGTATAATATTACTTCTGCTTTCATTTGTTTTGTTTGTTGTTTGTATATGCAAATGCCAGGAGACTGTCCATCAATGTATCCGGGAGGTGTCGGAGACCATGGGCTGGATTCTCCGCCGCGCCACATTTCAGGTTCACCCCACCGGCAGGATGATCCTATTACGCCGGCTGGTCAATGGGGTTTCCCATTGTGGGGCAGCCCCATGCCGTCGGGAAACCCCCGGGCTGCCGGCAAAATGGAGCATCCCGCCAGAGGAGAATCCAGCCCCAAATATTCCAAGAGAGACAATGACAATCTATTCTCAATAAGGAGAAAGAAGGGCATGTACATGAATGTGCCATGATGGCTGGATTTCCAATGGTGCAGAGGATCACTGACTGCACGGACGTGGTTCTGTGAGCCTCTTATGTTGGCAGTGTGATGTATAAGATCTGCAAATGGTACCATTCCTCACTGCGACAATGCACAATACCTCACGTTGGTGAATGCCTGCTATCCTGGTTGCAGCCATAATGCATTCACTCTGAAGCAGTTTGCTGTTCACATTGTTTATGCACTTCGAAAAACAACCAGAGGCTAGCTGCTTGGGATGAAATGCTAAACATTCCTGCACACATAGCTGATGATCCCCCTTCATCACCTGAGCATGCATGGGCAACTGGCATGTAACATGAGCCATGGAGCCCCAGAAACATCATGGAGCAGACCACTGGTTTACTGAAGCAATGTTTCTGATGCCTGGGCTGCTCAGGCAAACTGTCCAGTTCACACAAGAGCATGTCCCCATGTTCAATCTGATCTGCTGCACTCGCCACATCATTGCCATCAACGGGGCACAGCAGAAATCTAGAGGCCACTTCAGGAGGACGACGAGAAGGAAGAAAAGTGGAGACATCTGATACACCTTTGCCCTGAACAGGTTGAGCACCTGCTCAGACATTGCTTCCCAGAAGACAACTTCCCTTTCTCACCATTGATCCCAATCTCACTTTTCACCTGAGATACCCCATTTCAGCATTTCCTTGGTAATATTCCAGTGAAAGTCAACATAAGCTTGACGAACAGCACCTCATCTTTTTATTAGGTACCTTATAGACTTCAGGATTCAACAATTTCAGACCATAGGTAGGGGCAGGAATGTGGAGTGTTTCTGCTGCAGAAACCGGCAGGAAAACACAGCAAACTTTCCAACCGAATTAATCATACAACCGGGTATTTTATGCCATAATCCATGCTGGGGCAGGCATGATAGATCTCTGGGAGCACTAGAGGCCAGAAGATGGACCTCCTGAGAAAGAAGAGGGATCTCCAGGAACACTCTGAGGCTGGGACATGGACCCTCTCCACAACACCGAATTTGGAAGAATTACCTGTAGATTCTCCTCTCACCCGCTACTGTGGTGTTCCAGGATCCAGAGGCACGTCCTTTATTTCTTTACTTGTCGCATCATCATTCCATTTGGCCTTCGAAGGTCAGGATTTTCCTACTGGCCTAGCTCTTCTGTCATTCAATCTCTCTCAACTTTCATCCTGTCACAGACCTTTCTTTTATCCTGTCCCTTGCACCTACCCCTGGTCAAAACTAGTTATATTTCTAACATTTCCCAGTTCTGATGAAAGATCGCAAATCTGAAACATTGGCCTAAACTTTGATCTTCAAAGCGGATATTAAATTTTTAGGATGTGGGCATCGCTGGGTAGGCCAGCATTTATTACCCATCCCTAGTTTCCCTTCAAAAGGTGGTAGTGAGTTGCCTTCTTGAACCGCTGCACTCCTTGAGGTGTAGGTACATCCACAGTGCCTTCAGGGAGGGACCTCCAGAATTTTGACCAGCGAAAGTGAAGGAACGGCGATATATTTCCAAGTCAGGGTGGTGAGTGACGTGGAGGGAACCTCCAGGTGGTGGGGTTCCCAGGTAGCCGCTGCTCTTGTCCTTCTATATGGCAGCGGTCGTGGGTTTGGAAGGTGCTGTATAAGTTCGCAAGAATGATCCCTGGAATAGAGAGCTTGTACTACGAGGAGCAGTTGAGGACACTGTACTCGTTGGAGTTTAGAAGGATGAGGGGGAATCTTATTGAAACTTACAGGATACTGGGAGACAGAGATAGAGTGGACGAGGAGAGGACATTTCACTGGTGGGAAAATTAGAACCCGAAGCGACAGCCTCAGGCTTAAGGGATGATCTTTTAAAACAGATGACGAGGAATTTCTTCATCCAGAGGGTGGTGAATCTGTGGAACACATTGCTGCAGAAGGCTGTGGAGGCCAAATCACTGAGTGTCTTTAAGACAGAGATAGATAGGTTGTTTATTAATAAGGGGATCAGGGGTGTGAAGAAAAGGCAGTAGAACGGGGTGAGAAACATATCAGCCATGATTGAATGGTGGGGCAAACTTGATGACCGAGTGGCATAAGTCTGCTCCTGCGTCTTATGGTCTTATGGAGCCTTGGCGAGTTACTGCAATGGATTTGGTAGATGGTACACACAGTTGGCACTGTTCGTCAGTGATGGGGGGGGGTTTGAACGTTTGTGGGAGGGAGGGCAATCAAGAGGGTTGCCTTTTCCTGGATGGTATTAAACTTCTTCAGTGTTATTGGGGCTGCACTCATCCAAGCAAGTGGGCAGCACGGTAGCATAGTGGTTAGCATAATTGCTTCACAGCTCCAGGGTCCCAGGTTCGATTCCGGCTTGGGTCACTGTCTGTGCGGAGTCTGCACATCCTCCCCGTGTGTGCGTGGGTTTCCTCCGGGTGCTCCGGTTTCCTCCCACAGTCCAAAGATGTGCCGGTTAGGTGGATTGGCCATGATAAATTGCCCTTAGTGTCCAAAATTGCCCTTAGTGTTGGGTGGGGTTACTGGGTTATGGGGATAGGGTGGAGGTGTTGACCTTGGGTAGGGTGCTCTTTCCAAGAGCCGGTGCAGACTCGATGGGCCAAATGGCCTCCTTCTGCACTGTAAATTCTATGAAATGTCTATGAAAGTGGAGAGTATTCAATTGTGTTCCTGACTTGTGCCTTGCAGATGGTAGACAGCCTTTAGGGGGTCAGGAGGTGAGTTACTTGCCATAGGATTCCTAGTCTTTGACCTTCCCTGGTAGACACAGTATTAATATGGCTAGTCCAGTTCAGTTTCTGATCAATGGTAACCCCAGGATGTTGATTGTGGGGGTTTCAGCAATGGTAATGCCATTGAATGTCAAGTGACAATGATTAGATCCTCCTATGCAGGTGATGGCCATTGCCTGGCACTTGTGTGGCACAAATGTAACTTGTCAGGCCAAGCCTGGATATTATCAAGGTCTTGCTGCATTTGGACATGGACTGCTTCATTATTTGAGGAGTTGCAAATGGCGCTGAACATCATGCAGTTATCTGCGAACATCCCCACTTCTGACCTTATGATGGAAAAAAGGTCATTGATGAAGCAGCTGAAGATGCTTGGGGCAAGGACACTATCCTGAGGAACTCCTGCAGTGACTTCCAGAAATTGAGATGATTGACCTCCAACCACCACAGCCATCTTCCTTTTTGCCAGGTGTGGTAGTCTGTGTAGAGGTATTACAGTACCTGGTAATGCTGGAACATCATTGGTAGATATTGTATGCTTCCTATTGGTCAAGCTGTATGGTAGCTCTGCCCCGCTAGGCGGGGTATAAGAGCCCGTGCCGCCCCAGCAGCCTTCATTCTCTTCCTGAGCTGCGGGGGAAACATCTAGCTTATTAAAGCCTTCAGTTGGACTACAACCTCGCTTTAGTGGTCATTGATCGTGCATCAATTTAATAAGCTAGATTTAAAAGGGTCTGCAACTCAGCCCCCACGCGGCGAACTCAGTGGCAATCTTCAAGCACTGGCTGGCGTGTTTTAAAGGATATCTCGGAAAGGCCGAAAACACACCCACAGTAGAACAGAAAATGCAAGTCCTGCACTCGAGGGTGAGCCCGGAAATTTACACCTTCATCGAGGACGCGGAAGACTTTGATGCGGCAATAGAGCTGCTAAAAGGACATTATATCCGCCCAGTAAACCAGCCTGACATCTGCTAGCAACGAGGTGACAAATCCCTGGGTAATGGCTGGAAGAATTCTACCGTGCACTCCTGGTGTTGGGGAGAAACTGCAGCTGCCCGCAAGTTTCGGCGAGCGACCACACAGAACTCTTGATCCGGGTCGCTTTCGTGGCAGGTATGCTGTACTCCCAGATCCGCCAGCGATTGCTGGAAAAAGACACCCTAGTCCTCAAGGAGGCACAGACCCTTGCCGGCTCCCTGGACGTAGCCTCCAGAAACGCCCGCGCTTACGTTCCCGACCACGCGGCAGCCCCCTGGGCGGCGTGGAGCCCCTCCGCAGCCGACCCTGAGACATCCCCCGGCTTGTGCTGCAAGGTGGCCTGGCAACCCCGGGGGGGCCTGCTGCTACTTTAGCGGGCAGGCCAAGCACCCCCGCCAGCGCTGCCCGGCCCGCGCATCCACCTGCAAGGGATGCGGTAAAAAGGGCCATTTCGTGGTGGTATGCCAGGCCCGTGCGGTCACCGCGGTCTCCGGCGGCGAATGCGGACCGCCACCACAAACCTCTCCACGGTCCCCGTGCGGCCAGCGGGTGCCGCCATCTTCCTACTCTAGGGCCACGTGCGGCCCCCGGGCGCTGCCATCTTGTCCCGCGGACGTCACGTTCGATGGATGGGCACCGCCATTTTGTGCACCCCCAGCCGTGTGCGACCAATGGGAGCTACCATCTTGGATGGGCTCCCAGGACCACAGCTCGGCTGACCACACACCGCCCGAAGAGAACACTCAACTGCTGAGATTAGCCTCGGTGACTCTGGATCAGTCCCGGCCTCGAACGTTCTCAACTGCTACAACAACAGTTGCGGGCAGCGCTGCCCGGCCCGCTTAATTGATTCTGGGAGCACGGGGAGCTTCATACACCCCAACACGGTGAGGCGCTGTTCTCTCCTTGTCCACCCCGTTAATCAAAAAATCTCCCTGGCCTCCAGTTCCCACTCAGTAGAGATAATGGGGTTTTGTGTAGTAAACCTCACAGTCCAGGGAAGGGAGTTTAGAAATTACCGGCTCTACGTCCTTCCCCACCTCTGCGCGTCCACACTCCTAGGTTTAGACTTCCAGTGTAATCTCCAAAGTCTAACTTTCAAATTCGGCGGCCCTATACCCCCCCTCACTGTCTGCGGCCTCGCGACCCTCAAGGTCGATCCGCCTTCCCTGTTTGTGAACCTCACCCCAGATTGCAAACCCGTCGCCACCAGGAGCAGATGGTACAGTGCCCAGGATTGGATCTTTATTAGGTCAGAGGTCCAAAGGCTACTGAAGGAAGGTGTCATTGAGGCTAGCAACAGTCCCTGGAGAGCTCAAGTAGTGGTGGTAAAGACCGGGGAGAAGCATAGGATGGTCATCGACTACAGTCAGACCATCAACAGGTTTACGCAGCTGGACGCGTACCCTCTCCCCCGTATAGCCGACCTGGTAAACAGGATCGCGCATTACAAGGTCTTCTCCACGGTGGATCTTAAGTCCGCCTACCACCAGCTCCCCATCCGCACTAGTGACCACAAATACACTGCCTTCGAGGCAGATGGGCAGCTCTATCACTTCTTAAGGGTTCCCTTTGATGCCACTAACGGGGTCTCGGTCTTCCAGCGCGAGATGGACCGAATGGTTGACCGGTACGGTTTACGGGCAACATTCCCGTATCTCGATAATGTCACCATCTGCGGCCACGACCAGCAGGACCATGACACCAACCTCCAAAAATTCCTCCAGACCGCAAAGATCCTTAACCTTACATTCAACAAGGACAAATGCGTGGTTAGCACCGACCGCCTAGCCATCCTCGGCTACGTAGAGCGAAATGGAATTATAGGCCCCGACCATGAGCGCATGCGTCCCCTTATGGAGTTCCCCTTCCCTCACTGCTCCAAGGCCCTGAAGTGCTGCCTAGGGTTTTTCAGCTACTATGCCCAGTGGGTCCCCAACTATGCGGACAAGGCCCGTCCCCTGATCCAATCCACAGCTTTACCCCTGTCGATAGAGGCCCGCCAGGCCTTAAGCCGCATCAAAATGGATATTGCAAAGGCCACGATGCACGCCATCGACGAGTCCCTCCCCTTCCAGGTCGAGAGCGACGCGTCTGACATAGTTCTGGCGGTCACCCTCAACCAAGCAGGCAGACCCGTGGCCATTTTCTCCCCTACACTCCATGCTTCCGAAATCTGCCACTGCTCAGTCAAAAAGGAGGCCCAGGCCATAGTAGAAGCTGTGCGACAGTGGAGACACTACCTGGCCGGCAGGAGATTTACTGTCCTCACTGACCAACGGTCGGTTGCTTTCATGTTTGATAATGCACAGCGGGGCAAGATAAAAAACGATAAGATCTTGCGGTAGAGGATCAAACTCTTCACCTACAACTACGAGATCTTGTATCGTCCCGGGAAGCTAAACGAGCCTCTTATGCACTGTCCCGCTGCACATGTGCCACCGCACAAGTGGACCGCCTCCGAGCCCTCCACGAGGACCTCTGCCACCCGGGGGTCACTCGCTTTTTCCACTTTATCAAGACCCGAAACCTGCCCTACTCCATTGAGGTCAGGACAGCCACCAGGGACTGCCAAATCTGCGCGGAGTGCAAACTGCACTTCTACTGGCCAGAGAAAGTGCACCTGATAAAGGTTTCCCATCCCTTTGAACGCCTCAGCATGGACTTCAAAGGCTCCCTCCCCTCCACCGACTGCAACACGTACTTCCTGAACGTGATTCACGAGTCCTTCCGCTTCCCATTCGCCATCCCCTGCCCTGACATGACCGCAACCACCGTCATCAAGGCCCTCCATAGCATCTTTGCACTGTTCAGGTTCCCCGCTTACATACATAGTGATATGTGGTCCTCCTTTATGAGCGACGAACTGCGTCAATTCCTGCTCAGCAAAGGCATCGCCTCGAGCAGGACAACCAGTTACAACCCCTGGGGTAACATAAGAACATAAGAACTAGGAGCAGGAGTAGGCCATGTGGCCCCTCGAGCCTGCTCCACCATTCAATGAGATCATGGCTGATCTTTTGTGGACTCAGCGCCACTTTCCGTCCAGAACACCATAACCCTTAATCCCTTTACTCTTCAAAAAACTATCTATCTTTATCTTAAAAACATTTAATGAAGGAGCCTCTACTGCTTCACTGGGCAAGGAATTCCATAGATTCACAACCCTTCGGGTGAAGAAGTTCCTCCTAAACTCAGTCCTAAATCTACTTCCCCTTATTTTGAGGCTATGCCCCCTAGTTTTGCTTTCACCCGCCAGTGGAAACAACCTGCTCGCATCGATCCAATCTATTCCCTTCATAATCCTATATGTTTCTATAAGATCCCCCTCATCCTTCTAAATTCCAACGAGTACAGTCCCAGTCTACTCAACCTCTCCTCGTAATCCAACCCCTTCAGCTCTGGGATTAACCTAGTGAGTCTCCTCTGCACACCCTCCAGTGCCAGTACAGCCTTTCTCAGGTAAGGAGACCAAAACTGAACACAATACTCCAGGTGTGGCCTCACTAACACCTTATACAATTCCAGCATTAGCTCCCTAGTCTTAAACTCCATCCCTCTAGCAATGAAGGACAAAATTCAATTTGCCTTCTTAATCACCTGTTGCACCTGTGTGGTAGTATGCATTAGGGGTCATGTGGGACTGTGAAGCCATGATGTCATTGGCTGACAGATCCCGGGTCCTGGTTGGACGTTGACCTCTAGCTCCGCCCTGAAGGCGGAGTATAAGTACCTGGAGTCCTCCCCCGCAGGCAGTCTACTACTGAACTGCGGGGGAAACAGTCACGCTTAATAAAGCCTCATCGACTTCACTCTATTCGTCTCTCGGAGTCTTTGTGCGCTACAATTTATTAAGCGTGACTGTTTCCCCCGCAGTTCAGTAGTAGTTGAGCGTCTTCTTCGAACCCCGTGGAGCCGTCGATACTGGGGTCCGTTGTTGCCGTCCAAGATGGCGTCGGGGGTGAACAAAATGGCTGCCCCCATGCATCGCACATGGCTGGGGGGTCACAAGATGGCGGCGGGGGTGGACAAAATGGCCACCCCCATGCGTCGTACAGGTCTGGGGTGGTCCAAGATGGCGGCGCCCTTCCTCCCCTCGTGGTGGCCGGGACCCAAAATGGCGGCGTCTGCGGGTCGCACATGGGGCGCTGGGGGGGTTGGGGAGCGTTAGGAACGCGCGGGGCTCCCTCATCTCTGGGGACAGCGGTGGTCGGGACCCAAATTGGTAGCGCCGGCGGGTCAGACGTGGGGCGCGGGGGGGGGGTTTGGGGGGCGTTAGAGACGCGCAGAACTCCCTCTTCTCCGGGGAGAGCGGTGGTCGGGACCCAAAGTGGTAGCGCCGGCGGGTCATACATGGGGTGCGGGGGGGGGGGGTTGGGGAGCGTAAGCGGCGTGCAGGGCTCCCTGTTCTCCCGGGACCGCGGTGGTCGGGACCCAGAGTGGCTGCGCCTGCGGGTCGTACATGGGGCGCTGGGGGGGTTGGGGATCATAAACGGCGTGCAGGGCTCCCTGTTCTCCCGGGACAGCGGCGACCTCGCGGGACCGGCACACAGCCGCGAAATGGCCCTTTTTCCCGCAGCTCTTGCAGATCGCTGCGCGGGCCGGGCAGCGCTGCCGGGGGTGTTTCGCCTGGCCGCAGAAATAGCAGCGGATGCCCCCGGTGCGACTTGGCGTTTGGACCGCGCAAGCCTGTGGGGTGTCCGGGGGGGGGGGGTGGGTTTGTGGCGACGGGTACGTACGGAGCCCAATGGGCTGCCACGCGGTCGGGGCCGTAGGCACGTCTAGGGAGGCTGCTAGGGCCCGTGCCTCTGAGAGTCCTAGCGACTCTTTTTCTAGAAGTCTTTGGCGGATTTGGGAGGAGTTCATACCTGCCACAAAAGCATCGCGCATTAACATGTCCGTGTGTTCATTTGCGTTCACCGACGGGCAGCTGCAGGCTCGTCCCAAAATTAGTAGCGCGGCGTAGAATTCATCTATCGATTCTCCGGGACTTTACCGTCTCGTTGCGAGTTGATAGCGAGCGTAGATCTGGTTTACTGGGCGGACATAGAGACTTTTTAGTGCTGCGAACGCCGTCTGGAAATCCTCTGCGTCTTCGATGAGAGAGAAAATCTCCGTGCTTAACCTCGAGTGCAGGACCTGTAGTTTTTGGTCTTCTGTGACCCGGCCGGTGGCCGTTCTGAGGTAGGCCTCAAAACAAGTCTGCCAGTGCTTGAAAGCTGCTGCCGCGTTCATTGCGTGGGGGCTGATCCTCAGGCATTCCGGGATGAAAACTTTTGCATGTTATTACAGTATGTACAAGACTTATACTCCGCCTTCAGGGCAGAGCTAGAGGTCAACGTCCAACCAGGACCCGGGATCTGTCAGCCAATGACATCATGGCTTCACAGTCCCACATGACCCCTAATGCATACTACCACATTCACCCCTTGTTAAAAATGAACCCGGCGGGGTGATGCTTCGCATGGTGGTAAGGGTTTACAAGGCTGGTCCTGGGAGGAAAACTTTCGCATGTTATTACAGTATGTACAAGGTTTTTTTTTTCAAACTATTTACAGTAATCGTCAGGAAAAGACAAAATGTTCTCGTTAAAAGTCCACATATTGTACTGTTAGATCGACGCCACGAGTCGGTCGGGCGGTCTGGTCGTCCGTGTCGATCGCCTCGGCCCCGGTGGTGGTGGTGGTGCTTGTTCCGGTGTTGTCGTCTCCGGGAGCCTTATGGTTTCAGCTTGGGCTTCATTCCTGGTCAGGCCTGGGAGGAGGACTGATCCTCCTGGGAAGGGGGTGGTCGCGGGGTGCGGCGGTGGCAGGAAGGGGGGGGGGGTTGGGTGATTGGTGTCGGGGGGGGTGTGTGTGTTGCCGGCGGGCGCCAGATCTCGCAGAGAGACCGTGTCCTGTCGGCCGTCGGGGTACTCCACGTAAGCGTACTGCGGGTTCGCGTGAAGGAGGTGAACCCTTTCGACCAACGTGTCCTACTTGTGCGCCCGCACGTGCTTTCGGAGCAAGATGGGTCCTGGGGCCGCCAGCCAGGTCGGCAGCGACGTTCCAGAGGAGGACTTCCTGGGGAAGACAAGGAGGCGCTCATGAGGCGTTTGGTTAGTGCTAGTACACAGTAGTGACCGGATGGAGTGGAGGGCGTCCGGAAGGACCTCCTGCCACCGTGAAACTGGGAGGTCCCTGGACCGTAGGGCCAGTAGGACGGTCTTCCAGACCGTGCCGTTCTCCCTCTCTACTTGCCCGTTCCCCCAGGGGTTGTAGCTGGTCGTCCTGCTCGAGGCTATGGCGTTGCTGAGCAGGAACTGGCGCAGCTCGTCACTCATGAAGGAGGACCCCCTGTCGCTGTGGATGTATGCGGGGCAACCGAACAGTGTGAATATGGTGTTCAGGGCTTTAATGACTGTGGCCGCGGTCATGTCAGAACAGGGGATGGCGAATGGGAAGCGGGAGTACTCGTCCACCACATTAAGGAAATATATGTTGCGGTCGGTGGAGGGGAGGGGTCCTTTGAAATCCAGACTAAGGCGTTCAAAGGGGCGGGAAGCCTTAATCAGCTGCGCACCATCCGGCCTGAAAAAATGCGGTTTGCACTCTGCGCAGATGTGGCAGTTCCTTGTGACTGTACGGACCTCCTCTAAGGAGTATGGGAGGTTGCGGGACTTGATAAAATGGTAAAACCGAGTGACCCCCGGGTGGCAGAGGTCCTCGTGGAGGGTTTGGAGGCGGTTAATTTGTGCGTTGGCACATGTGCCGCGGGATAGGGCATCGGACGGCTCGTTCAGCTTTCCGGGACGATACAAGATCTCGTAGTTGAAGGTGGAGAGCTCGATCCTCCACCTTAAGATCTTGTCGTTTTTGATTTTGCCCCGCTGTGCATTTTCGAACATGAAGGCGACCGACCGTTGGTCCGTGAGGAGAGTGAATCTCCTGCCGGCCAGGTAATGCCTCCAATGTCGCACAGCTTCCACTATGGCTTGGGCTTCCTTTTCCACTGAGGAGTGGCGGATTTCTGAAGCGTGGAGGGTTCGGGAGAAAAAGGCCACGGGTCTGCCCGCTTGGTTAAGGGTGGCCGCTAGTGCTACGTCGGAGGCATCGCTCTCGACCTGGAAGGGGAGGGACTCGTCGATGGCGCGCATCGTGGCCTTTGCGATATCCGCTTTGATGCGGCTGAAGGCCTGGCAAGCCTCTGTCGACAGAGGGAACGTCGTGGTCTGTATTAGGGGGTGGGCCTTGTCTGCGTACTGGGGGACCCACTAGGCGTAGTATGAAAAGAACCCCAGGCAGCGTTTCAGGGCTTTTGAGCAGTGCGGGAGGGAAAATTCCATGAGGGCGCGCATACTTTCGGGGTCGGGGCCTATTATCCCATTGCGCACTACGTAGCCCAGGATGGCCAGCCGGTTTGTGCTGAAAACGCACTTGTCCTCGTTGTACGTGAGGTTCAAGGCTTTAGCGGTCTGGAGGAATTTTTGGAGGTTGGCATCGTGATCCTGCTGATCGTGGCCGCAGATGGTTACATTGTCGGGGAGGTTGGCGTCGTGGTCCTGCTGATCGTGGCCGCAGATGGTTACATTGTCGAGATACGGGAACGTGGCCCGCAACCCGTGTTGATCAACCATTAAACCAACTTTTTGCGACTCATGCACTAGCACACCCAGGTCTCTCTGCACAGCAGCATGTTTTAATATTTTATCATTTAAATAATAATCCCTTTTGCTGTTATTCCTACCAAAATGGATAACCTCACATTTGTCAACATTGTATTCCATCTGCCAGACCCTAGCCCATTCACTTAGCCTATCCAAATCCCTCTGCAGACTTCCAATATCCTCTGCACTTTTTGCTTTACCACTTATCTTAGTGCCGTCTGCAAACTTGGACACATTGCACTTGGTCCCCAACTCCAAATCATCTATGTAAATTGTGAACAGTTGTGGGCCCAACACTGATCCCTGAGGGACACCACTAGCTACTGATTGCCAACCAGAGAAACACCCATTAATCCCCACTCTTTCCTTTCTATTAATTAACCAATCCTCTATCCATGCTACTACTTTCCCCTTAATGCCATGCATCTTTATCTTATGCAGCAACCTTTTGTGTGGCACCTTGTCAAAGGCTTTCTGGAAATCCAGATATACCACATCCATTGGCTCCCCGTTATCTACCGCACTGTTAATGTCCTCAAAATATTCCACTAAATTAGTTAGGCACGACCTGCCCTTTATGAACCCATGCTGCATCTGCCCAATGGGACAATTTCCATCCAGATGCCTCACTATTTCTACCTTGATGAGAGATTCCAGCACCTTCCCTACTATCGAAGTTAAGCTCACTGGCCTATAATTACGGGCTTTCTGCCTACCTCCTTTTTTAAAGTGGTGTCACGTTTGCTAATTTCCAATCCGCCGGGACCACCCCAGAGTCTAGTGAATTTTGGTAAATTATCACTAGTAACGGACAGGTAGAGAGGGAGAACGGAACGGTCTGGAAGACCGTCCTACTGGCCCTACGGTCCAGGAATCTCCCAGTCTCTCGCTGGCAGGAAGTCCTCCCAGGTGCCCTCCACTCCATCCGGTCACTGCTTTGTACTACAACCAACCAGACACCTCACGAACGTCTCCTTGTCTTCCCCAGGAAGTCCTCCTCTGGGACCTCGCTCCCAACCTGGCTGGCAGCTCCCAGACCCATCCTGCTCCGAAAACACGTGCGGGCACACAAGTCGGACCCGTTGGTCGAGAGGGTCCATCTTCTCCACGCTAACCCCCAGTACGCCTACATGGCGTACCCCGACGGCCGGCAAGATACGGTCTCCCTACGAGACATGGCGCCCGCCGGACCCCACGCACACCCCAGCCACCAGTCCCACCCTCCCTTCCACCAGTGCACCTTACAGGAGGATCGGCCCTCCCACCGGCCCTGTCTAGTGCCCCCACCCACCGACGCATCCCGCAGACGCTCCCTTCCCAGGTCAACCATTTTCCCCACCAGCGCCGTCTAGGGGTGGTGAAGCTGCCACAGAGATCGACGCCACGCTCCCGGAGTCACAGACGCCTGACCCTCCACCGGAGTCACCACCGAAGCTTCAACGATCACAGAGGACGACCAGGGCCACCGATCAACTGATTGCTTCATTTTAAAGTGTATAGCTAATCATGAATCATAAATTATAAATAGTTAATAGAATTGTAAATAGATACAAAACACTGTACGGAGGTATTACGGTACCTTCATAATTATACTTCTACCACATTACCATGTTGTAGTATGATGCGTTCATTGTGGAATCACTTAGCTCTGTATACTCCTGGCATGCTCTCCTGCACTCTTCATTGAACCAGGGTTGATCCTCTGACTTGGTGGTAACAGTGGGGGAATATGCCGGGCCATGAGTTTGCAGATTGCGGATGAATACAATTCTGCTGCTGCTGATGGCCCACAGCACCTCATGGATGCCCAGTCTTGAGTTGTTAGATCTGTTCAAAGTCTCTCCCATTTAGCATGGTGGTAGTGCCACACAATACGATGGAGGGTATCTTTAATATGAAGACGGGCTGATAAAAATGGAGGAAATGGCTTTGGGTCCCTATGGCCCTCGTACACGCTGCTCCATTGGAACCTGTTAGATGAAGGTGAAGCCTTCCTGAGTCGGAAAGTATGGAGTCTCCATCTGTCCAAAGTTCTGCATTTTTTTCCCGTAAAATTTTATGAAATAAAACCACCCCGAACTTGTAAAAAAAAATGAATAAAATAAATTTTAAATGAATAAAACCCCCCCAAACTTGTAAAAAATATATAATGAATAAAATAAATGAAAAAAATAAAAATTAAATGAATAAAATAAATAAATAAAACCCCTCCTGAACTTGAAACAAAAAGCTGCGACCGGTTAAAAAAATAGCGGCAGCACTGCGCATGCGCGCCCGATCATCGGCGTGCATGCGCAACGTGGCCGATTTTTTTTACATGTTCGTGGCCATTTTAAAGGCCGCTTGCAGCCAGCGTTATGAAAAGCGGCTGCTGCGCGGGGATTTGTGCGATCGGGAGCGCCGCGAAGGACTGCTCCGCGATCCTCCCAACACCTGCCCGCGACCCACCCGCGCGCCGCGCCCCCGACTTTGAAGAACACTGGTGTAGTTCATGAAACCAAAGAGAAAATGCTGGAAAATCTCAGCAGGTCTGGCAGCATCTGTATGGAAAGAAAAAAGGTAACGTATTCGAGTCCAGGTGACCCTTTGTCAAAGCTGTAGATCATGACAGATCAATTATTGGGGACATCAGTTCAACATGAGTGACAATTAGATCCAAGTGGCAGTATGATATTTAGTACTGTCATCTGATCTCTAAGCCATCCCCATCTCTCCATCGCTAATGCCCAGTACTTGTGCCACAACATTATTCCCTCATGCACTTGAAAATAATAATGATGAGAACAACTTTTTTCTTCCTGCTTATATACTTTCATCGAAGGGATCCAGAATTATTTTTTTTGTATTTGATGTTTAAATTTGATTTTTTTCCTGAAGCAGTCAGCAATGTTGCAGCTCGAACCTGAAGAAAGTATTTAGCCCCTTATTGGCGTATGCAAATAGTCCAACATGCTTCTTAAAGGATACCACTTCCTTTTCTTACCCATTTTGGTGAGTGACGCAATTCCAGTCATATGTATTGTCATGGGAGTGTCACTTTAAGAAATGTTTTGTCTTATCACATATTTATTGCCGCCAATGTCCTTGGATGGGGTTCCATCTAAAGGGTCACTCAAACTGATTGTATTTGATCAATAGGTCAAGCCATTCTATTCAATTTCAAGCATCCTGCAAGGCTGCTTACATGCTATTTGGCACCTTTATTTGTATGTCAATTCAATGCAGCTTTGAATCCTTTAAATGGCTGACCACCTAAATAATGGAATTTAGAACTATATTTAGAACAATATAACCAGACAACAGTAAGTTTCCAGACAGCAGCGATAAGAAGCTGAGTAAGCACTTGCGTGTTGGCATACAGCCAATTAAGAAATAACGAAACTGATTTTCAAATAAGTGTTTTAAGTTGTTCCTGTAAATGTACTTTTTGTATTAAATAGAGTTAGTTCATTTACCTATTTAATGTTAAATTTATCTGACGCTGAAATTCGAGTCTGTGTTGCACTAAACCTGATGATTTCATTAGTAAGTGTCACATTAAAATATCAAATGAAGGAACAATAATATCAGTTTATGACTTTTAAAGTATAATCTGTTTTGTTAATTTTACAAATTTATAAAACACTAACTGCTGAGCATTGGAATATCTTCCACAGAATCATATTTTGATTTGGACTTGAAAACCAAATGCTGTCCCAAGAACTCTGTGGGAAAATCCATTCAGAAACTTGAAATAGCCTTGATTAGTAATCCTTGTAACAGCTTTGAGGAAGAATGTTGATTTCACAGAAATTGATAAACATATTGTTAAGAACCAAAGTACCCAACCAATTTGATTACAAAGGGAAGTGTCATATTACTAGACATTTTAAAGAAATGGTTTAGAGTTCCACCTTCATTCATGATTTGTTGCTTACAAACCTTACTCACTGTTTGACATGTCTGGAGCTGGATGTTCAATCCAGAGTGGGGAACCTACCTGACGGTTGGATCACTTTTGCATCCTGATCCTGCATTGTATCAACATCAATAATGCAACTCAAATTTGAAATATAAAAGGACATTCTAGCACAGGGGTGAATTCAAACAATGGCCTGGAGGTAGTGCCAAGGAATGGAGAGCCCTTTGAAAAAGTGAATGGTAGTCAGGACAAGGCTTGTTCTTCCCTGAAGCATTGGAGCAGTAGAACATTGGAGAGCCATCCAAGGATTCCCCAGGCATCCAAGGCAGCTCCATGATTTTCAGATGCCTCCCTCTAGGCTTTAATGACTGTCGGGTCCTACAGGCAAAATGTTCTGTTTCCGATGTTCAGACGAAGACATCTACCAAAAGAGGCAGGTAAAGTGTCTACCATGCTTTGGTGCAGACCCGATGGGCCGAAGGGCCTCTTCTGCACTGTATTATTCTGTGATTTTGTGAAACCAAGAGGGAATGGATGGAGGTGGCAACAGAGGTCAGCAGCTGGGGAGTCAGAAAGAGAATAGGGATCCAGTGCAAAAAGCACTTCAAGGACCTGATAAAGTCCAGAAAAGTAAGTGGCAAGCGACACTTGGGTGACAAGCCTCTAACTCTGTCTGTACCAACACGCAACAAGCTGAGAAGGCTGAGTGCCCACAGTTCTCCTTAACTTTATCAAATCAAGGCAGCACGATGGCGCAGTGGTTAGCACTGCTGCCTCACGGCACCGAGGTCCCAGGTTCGATCTCGGCGCTGGGTCACTGTCCGTGTGGAATTTGCACATTCTCCCTGTGTTTGCGTGGGTTTCGCCCCCACAACCCAAAAAGATGTGCAGACTAGGTGGATTGGCCACGCTAAATTGACCCTTAATTGGAAAAATAAAAATTGGGTACTATAAATTTATCAAAAAAACGTTGTCAAATCAAGTGGCCAGTTGTATCACTGAGACACCAACTGCCCACACATATGGGGCGCAAGTAAACAGAGGGTATCACTGAAGTGAGCAAGATCAAATGTGGATGTCATGCTGGAAAAGGTGAGGGAGGTTAGGCTACTCACATCTCATTCTCTCTTCATCCTGTCACAGAAGAAAATGCAGAGTTCAAGGGAAATGTGGTGGGCCAGAACTCCACATGCTGACCAAGGTAGAGTAGACTGATGGAGATCATGAGGGTTCATTGTGTCAGGCCATGGATGATGGTGAGAGGTGAGATGTTTCACCGTGGGGCAGCTCGATAGCATAGTGGTTAGCACAATTGCTTCACAGCTCCAGGGTCCCAGGTTCGATTCCCGGCTTGGGTCACTGTCTGTGCGGAGTCTGCACGTTCTCCCCGTGTGTGCGTGGGTTTCCTCCGGATGGTCCGGTTTCCTCCCACAGTCCAAAGATGTGCAGGTTAGGTGGATTGGCCATGCTAAATTGCCCTTAGTATCTAAAATTTCCCTTAGTGTTGGGTGGGGTTATTGGGTTATGGGGATAGGGTGGAAGTGTGGGCTTGGGTAGGGCGCTCTTTCCAAGACCCGGTGCAGGCTCGATGGGTCGAAAGGCCTTCTTCAACACTGTAAATTCTATGAATAAAGAGCAGGGTCATCTGACAGCTTAATCTGATACGCCTGTACTCCTGCTCAAAGCACTTGGACTATTCAACCACTGTCATATATGGAGTTGGTTGTGCTGAGACATCTGCTGAATGGCTTGAGTCCTCAACGTCACCACCCTCTGGTGTTACACAGAGGGTCAGCTGGTGAGTGGGAGAAGAATGTCCAAACCCAGTTATTTCTGGCCTCCTTGAGAATAAAAGATGTTGCAGAGTCTGTACAATTCATCATTCATCTGCATCTTCCACCAGCATAGATACACTCGCCTCGATTGGGCTCATTTCTAGCTTAAAATCGAGAGCACCGTGTGTGTCACATATCACACGCATGCAGGAGACGGAGGGTGTGGCATAATCAGCAGTAGGTAGACATTCTCAGAGAACAGCCACAGCCATGCTTTGCTGGGTGAAACTGTTGGACTTTGGGTGTCACACAGAGGGAGGACTTTTCTGGAGCATCAGAGGCAGGTGAGTTCCTGAATGCCAGAGATCCCTGAGGTATTGAAAATCATAGGTAGAGAATGGAAAAGTCCATGTAGAGCAAGTGTTCCATGATTATTTGTTTTTGTGCACATTAACGTCTTCATTGAGAGTTGACAACCAGTTGGACAGCCATATGCAGCACCACTCTGGGTGCATGCAGGAACAGTATTCTGACAAGCATAGAAGAAATGATGCTCACAGTAGCATTGAACAGTTAGTGTTACTGGTGACACAGAGATGTATGGAATAGAGGTCAGCTGCGACCCAATGGTGGCAGTGGTGGGATTATCGAGCATTGAAGATTGTTTGAGGCAGTCAAAGAGGCTGATGAAGGTACCAGTCCTCAGGGTGTGCCAGCATCATCTCTCACCTCCTCAGCCCCTCCGACTGAGGAACCATCTATGCCGCAAGGCCCCATGACAGAGATTGCCCCTACAATAATGCAGATGCAGCAGCCTGTGGGTGAGCCCCCACAATGAAGAAAAAAGATACAGACATCTTAGCCATGAGCAGAGACAAGGGAGCAAGCTGCGTCTACCTCATCCTCTGTCACAGACGGAGCACCTGTGGAAATTGGCACGAATGCAAGACATCTTCACTGGGGCCTGAGTTTCCTCCAGTACCATGGTCTGTGTTGTGGGAAACTGTTGATGGTGATGACCCCATTTTCAATATGTTTGGACTGCAACGGAGTTATTCAGATCTGTGGCGAATTTTTCTCTGATGGAAAGAGAGTTCCAGAGTCATCAGTCATAACACTGAGAGCTCTTCAAGTGGTCATGCTGTCTGCTTATTGTCATTTGGCCTGGTATGGTCTTGGTGGTTTTTGTCCAATGTCTGGGTGCTGGGCTTCATCATCTACTACCACCCTGTCTTCCTCAGAGGAAGAGTTGCAGGCCAGGTCTTCCGCTTCATCAAGCTCCATGCCTCTTTATATTGTCATGTTGTGCAGTGTGCAGCAAACAAGCACTATACAAGACATTCTGGCTGGCTCATATTGCAGGGTTCCACCAGACCAGTCAAAGCAATAAAGGCACACCTTCAAGGTGCCAATGGTCTCCTCACTTCATTGTGTTAGTAGAGGTCTTTGGCTATAATTCCTCTCTGCATTGAAAGTTGGTACTTGATGAGCATCGGGAGCCACTTCTTCAGAGGATAACGTTTATTCCCCAGCAGATTCATGAAGTTTGGGTGTTGGCTTGAAGATGTGTGGTGCCTGGGACTCTAGAAGAATAAAGGCATGATGGCAGCTGCCCAGGAACTGAGCGCAGACTTGCCAGATCAATTTCCTGTGATCACACAATAAGACATTCAATGACTGGAGGCCTTCTCTGTTTAGGATTATGGCTGGATGCTCTATTAGTGTTTTGATAGCTAAGTGGGTACAATTGATAACACTAAGATATACCTAGATCTGCGTATATCCCTTCAGATTTTGTAAGCTGCAATGTGCCTGATTGTGAGGACCCAACATGATAAGTTTGTTCCTTCATACAGCAGACGTCTCATTCCTCTGTCCATTGATGTCATTGTGTCAGGTTCAACAAAATGCACTTTCACTAGCAGGCCAGCATGGCTATCTATCCAGTCTGAATGTCTCCCTCTCCATTGAATGCATGTCCACCTGTTGCAAGGCAGCTGTTGTTCAATGAAGCTTATCAGCATTTGTGATGTTAAATGTTACCTCCAGATTTCTACCATTGCTCAGGATGGTTTACTTGGGCGAAATTCTCCTGAAACGGCGCAATGTCCGCCGACTGGCGCCCAAAACGTCGCCAATCAGATGGGCATCGCGCATCTTTGGGGGCCGAGCCCCAACATTGAGGGGCTAGGCTGGCGCCGGAGGAATTTCCGCCCCGCCAGTTGGCGGAAACGGCCTTTGTTGCCCCGCCAGCTGGCGCGGAAATGACATCCCCGGGCGGCGCATGCGCGGGAGCGTCAGCGGCCACTAACAGTTTCCCACGCCTGCGCAGTGGAGGGAGTCTCTTCCGCCTCCGCCATGGTCTCCACCGTGGCGGAGGCGGAAGGGAAAGAGTGCCCCCACGGCACAGGCCCGCCCGCGGATCGGTGGGCCCCGATAGCGGGCCAGGCCACCGTGGGGGCACCCCCCGGGGCCAGATCGCCCCGCGCCCCCCCCAGGACCCCGGAGCCCGCCCCCGCCGCCTTGTCCCGCCGTTCAAAAGGTGGTTTAATCCACGCCGGCGGGACAGGCAATTTATCGGCGGGACTTCGGCCCATCCGGGCCGGAGAATCGAGCGGGGGGGGCCCGCCAACCGGCGCGGCACGATTCCCGCCCCCGCCGAATCTCCGGTGCCGGAGACTTCGGCAACCGGCGGGGGCGTGATTCACGCCAGCCCCCGGCGATTCTCCGACCCGGCGGGGGGTCGGAGAATGACGCCCCTTATCAGTCAGCACATTGAGCCCCTTGTCTTTTCCAGAGAATATAGCATAATTCTGCACAATGTCCTGGAAGGCCCTATCACCGCTTCCCACACACATCTTGGTTACCCATCATGTCATTGACTGAAATCAGTTGCTCACTGATATTTCTATGTGCTTGACATGGATGCCTGCATTGAACAGATCACAGCTAGCTGTATAATAATAATCTTTATTGTCACAAGTAGGCTTACATTAACACTGCAATGAAGTTACTGTGAAAAGCCGCTCGTCACCAAATTCTGGCGCCTGTTTGGGTACACGGATGGAGAATTCAGAATGTCCAAATTACCTAACAGCACGTCTTTTGGCACTTGTGGGAGGAAACCAGAGCACCCGAAGGAAACCCAGGCAGACACAGGGAGAATGTGCAGACTCTGCACAGACAGTGAACCAAGCCGGGTATCGAACCTGACACCCTGGTGCTGTGAGGCAACAGTGTTAACCACTGTGCTACCGTGCCGACACTTGTGCTGATATCCAAACCATCCCACAAACTGTGTCCACCAGTCTTCAAGTTATCCTCCAGAGGTAATTGACATCTCATGTGCTTCTGAAATTATCAAGTGTGACCGGCAACTCATTTTATTGTACAATAGTGTCACTTATTACACAGCTGCATACATCATTGTCAATGAACGCCGTGACATCTTATGAGATGCACTTCCACAGTTGGGTTTCATGGTCCACAAGCTGCCAGATAGACTGATTCTGCCCCTGGGTTTTCAGCACTGTTTGGAGACGAGCAGCTTCAGGAACACTACATTACGATTGAATTAAGGAAATCGAAGGACCGCAACAAGAACCTTGTAGGAGAGAAGGCAGCATGGAAACTAGAGGGAGAAAATCTAAACTACAAATCACATGGAGGCACAATCACACTTTGACCCCGTCCATTATCAATGCATGATTCAACGCCCAATTTTGTTCCCAAGGCCTTTCTGCAAGAGAATTAGGGACACAGGGAGACCAGATCATTAATGTAGTTTTCCCGTTCCAGCAACAAGGTTATTGAGACTGAACATAGATTATCATAGAATTTACAGTGCAGAAGGAGGCCATTCGGCCCAGTGAGTCTGTACCGGCCCTTGGAAAGAGCACCGACCCAAACCCACACCTCCACCCTATCCCCACACCTCCACCCTATCCCCGGAACCCTACATCAGCTCCATCCAGGTCAATCAAGCATATGGATAGAATTCCAAAGCCTCCCTCGGTGTGTAATTAATACTCACGTGGAGTACTGGTGTACCTTCATGCTAATTGCAACATATCACAGGTCCAGCAATGCTACTTGCTTACTTATTGCTTACTGATGACTTGCTACAATAGTTGCAAATTCATTCATTTTCAACTATATAACACAACTTACTGAGTCATGAGATATGAATGCTACAAGGTCCTTTCCTTCTGCACAGGCTCTACGATCTGCTCCACTTCTACCAGCTGTAGTGAACACTCACCACCAGTCTTGTCATTATGTGTTATGTACTCTGGGATAACAGAGGCTGCAACTGGATGCAGCTTTAACCAAAAGATACTCCAGACCTTGAAGTTAGTTCAATCTGATTTATTGAACCAGTAGCACAGTTAGCACAGTTCTCTCTGAGTTTGACTCTCTGCTAACCTATGTGTGGTTACTCTGTCTGACTGAACCAGACTAGCTCTTAGCTATGTGCTGGAGGTTTGATACTGTACATACATCCTGACTCACTCTGTAGATGTTCATCAGTGGAATGAGGTGGAGTGTGAGTGCCTCGTGCCTTTTATAGTGAGATACCACCCCTGAGTGTCCTGCCTGCTCATTGGTCATGTCCTGTTCTCTGTGTTCATTAGCTGCCTGTCTGTGCCTGTCTGTATATCATTATCTGCATGTCTGCATAACATGACATCTCGTCTTTTTTTAATGTTTTGTTGGCACATGGGAACGTACTTACATGTGGAGGCATATATTAACATATTTACAAGTAGTGGCATATGTGAACGTATTTACATGTGAAGACAGCTGTCTAATGTGAGAAAACAGAACATAGCAAACAAAACAAATGTTCATAAGTCCAGTCTCTGGGGCTTGCGTCCGATCCTTGTCGACCGCCGGAGAGGTGGTGCTGGGGATGACGGGGCCTTGACAGGCGGGATGGAAGCCTGACTGGTGGCCTTGTGGTTCGAGGTATCAGGAGGTGGCAAAACAACGGACGGAAACGGAGAAGAAAGCGGTTGCGGGTAGGCAACTTTGCGCAGTGCCCGTCTGTTTCGTCGCACAACAGAACCATCAGCCATACGTACAACATACGAATGGGGCGCAGCGTGTCGAACAACGACAGCTGGAGCAGACCAACCACCACCCGGTATCTTGAGCCTGACAGTGTCTGCCGGGGATAACACGGGCAATTCGGTGGCATGAGCATCATAGCCCTGCTTTTGCTGGTTTCGGAGCTGCTGCACCTTCTGCAGCACCGGGAGATGATCCAGGTTGGGCAAGTGTATGGCTGGAAGTGTCGTCCGCAGGTCCCTGTTCATCAGGAGTTGAGCCAGCGACATGCCAGTGGACAGTGGGGTCGCCCTGTACGCAAACAGCGCGAGGTAGATGTCAGAAGCAGAATCCGCGGCCTTGCAGATGAGTTGTTTCACAATGTGAACCCCTTTTTCAACATTCCCATTGGACTGCGGATAGTTTGGGCTGGAAGTGACATGTTTGAAATGGTATGACTTGGCAAACAGAGACCACTCGTGGCTGTTGAAGCACGGGCCATTGTCACTCATGATAGTGAGTGGGATACCATGCCTGGAGAACGTCTCCTTACAGGCCTTGATGACGGTCCGAGATATGAGGTCTGAGAGCTTCACAACTTCAGGGTAATTGGAGAAATAGTCAATAATCAACACGTAATCACGATCATTTGCACGAAAGAGACCGATGCCAACCCTGGACCACGGGGAGGTCTTGATTTCATGCTGCTGGAGCATCTCCTTGCTCTGCGCTGGCTGGAAGCATTGACAGGTCGCACAGTTGAGGACCATGTACGAGATGGCCTGGCTAATACCGGGACAGTAGACAGCCTGCCTGGCTCTGCATTTGCACTTCTCGATGCCCAGGTGTCCCTCATGTATTTGGCGGAGCACCAAGCTCTGGAGACTGAGTGGAATGAAAATCCGGTCCAGCTTGAGGAGGATACCAACAATCACCGTCCATCATCTGCTTCATGATGCGATGGAAGATCTCCGATGCCGAGACAATACCAAATGGCATGCGATTATAGCAGTATCTGCCAAACAGTGTGGTGAAGGGCCAGAGCCTTCTGCTGGACTCATCCAGCTGGATTTGCCAAAATCCATGTGACGCATTTAACTTGGTGAAAAAACATGCATGTGCCATCTCACTGGTGATTTCTTCCCGCTTCGGATGGGGTAGTGTTCACGCATTATATCCTTATTGAGATCCTTGGGATCAATGCAGATGCGCAGGTCTCCCGAAGGCTTTCTAACACATACCATCGAGCTGACCCAGTCAGTCAGTTCGATTACCTTGGAAATGATGCCCTGTTGCTGAAAATCCTTGAGCTGTGCCTTCAGGCGCTCCCTCAGCGGAGCCGGGACCCGGCGTGGTGCGTGGACCACTGGCTTGGCATCAGGTCATAGCAGAATCTTTTATCGATATGGCAGCGTGCCCATCCCGTCGAACACATCCGGGTACTGAGCGAGGATGTCATCAATGCCGGCCTGAAGATCCACATTGGAGGATGTCGTTGTGTAAACCTGCTGCACGAGGTTCAGCTGCTTGCAGGCATGCACGCCAAGTAGTGATGCCCTGTCTGGCTTGACAATTTCAAAACGTAACCGTGCATGGATGCTCCAGTTGGAGATGAGTAGGTGGCAGGATCCCAGTGCCGTGATGGCATTTCCGTTGTAGTCCAGGAGCCTGCAGGCTGCTGGAAGGACCTTGGGGGGCTTTGTGATGCGTTTGAAATCTGCCTGTGAGAGGAAGCTATTCAGAAGAAGCTGCTTACTGTTGTCATGTGTGAGTACCTTTAAGTAATGGGTGTTTATAAATGGGTGTGTATATAAATATCTGTAGTGAGAGTACCTTTAAGAAATGGGTGTTTATTACTGCACTGATGTCAGAGAGTGGGTGGAGCTGGGCTGTCTGTCAGCTTTTTACTTTTGTTTTTGAGCAGGCTGCAGGGTGTGTTTTAGTTTCGTTTTCAGAGCTGGATAGCTGTAGTCACAGCCAGAAGGTCTATTATAGTCTTTCTCTGTAATCTAAAGAATCGATCCTGGTGATTTAAAACTAATAACAGTAGTGACTTTAACCTGATGTGCTTCTGGTAAAAGGTGTTTTAAGTGTTATGAATGTTAAAAAGGAAAGCTTAAAGGTTTACTTAGTGTTGTAGTCTTTGGGGGTTGTATTTGAATTAATGGTTGCTAAAATGTTCACTGTGTTTTAAAAAGGTTAATTTGAGTTCATAGAATAAGCATTGTTTTGCTTTAAAAAATACTTTTCCATTTCTGCAGGACCACACCTGTAGAGTGGGCCGTGTGCTCCCCATACCACAATCTATTAAAAGTTGTGGGTCAGGTGAGCTTCATGCTACACTTTGGGGTTCTCTAAACCATGGCCCATAACAAATTGGGGGATCAAGGGGGATAAAAGTCTATCTGTTGGATTGGCTTAGTGAACTTAAAGACAGTGAGGGGTGAACATATTGTGGTTGCTTTTCAGGTGTGGTATTTTAGTTTAAGTAGAGAATGTGTTGTGGACAATGGCTCTTTCAGAGGCTCAGAGGTTTTTGGGGGTGGAGATGGTCACACACAGTATCTTACGGACAGAGACTAAAAGCAAACTGTTAGATTTGGCAAAAACATTGCAGTTAACATTACCTGACAAAATGCGAAAAGATGAGGTAATTATGGCAGTGGCTAAGCATTTAAAGTAGCCTGAGATACAGTTTGACTCATTGGAAATGGCAAAAGTTCAGTTACAACATAAACAAATGGAACATGAGAAAGAATTAAAGCAGCTTGAATATGAAAGAGATAGAGAGGAAAAAAAGAGAAGAAAGGAGAAAAGAAAGAATGGCCCTAGCAGAACAAAAAGAAAGAGAAAGGGAGATACAGATCAGGGAAAAAGATAAAGAGAGAGAGTTTGAACTTCAGAAAATGGCCATGAAACATGACAGTCAGTTAAAATTGGCAGACGTAAAGGGAAACGTACAGTTGGATGATAGTGATGAGGATAGTGAGAAAGAGCGTCAAAGTCGAAGGTTTGGTGGGGATCTATTTAAATATGTGCAAGCATTGCCAAGGTTTGATGAGAAGGAGGTAGAAGCCTTTTTCATTTCATTTGCGAAGGTAGCTAAACAAACGAAATGGGCACTGAACATGTGGGTATTACTGATTCAAACAAAGCTGATAGGTAGGGCTAGTGAAGTATTTGCATCACTACCGGAGGAGGTATCTGGGACGTATGACGAGGTGAAAAAATCCATCTTAGATGCATATGAACGAGTGCCTGAAGCCTACAGACAAAGGTTTAGAAATTTAAGGAAAGAATTTGGTCAAACATATATGGAGTTTGAAAGGATCAAACGGAGTAATTTTGATCGGTGGATAAGGGCTTTGAAAATAGACCAAACATATGAAGCTCTCAGAGAAATTATACTTTTGGAGGAGTATAAAAATTCAATTCCTGACGTAGCGAGAACTCATGTGGAAGAGCAGAGGGTTAAACCTGCGAGATTAACAGCAGAAATGGCAGATGATTATGAATTAGTTCATAAATCAAAGCTTGGTTTCCGACATCAGTTTCAGCCTATGAGGGATAGAAGCTGGGGACATGAGAAATACTCAAGTGGTAAAGGTAAAGGTGATCTGATGGGAGATAATAAGGAGAATGTACCTCAGATTAAAAAAGAAATCCAGGAGTGTGGAAAAGAAATGAAAAGTTTCAGATAGAAGGAAAACTCACCGAGTGTGTCATATGATTATGCTTAAAAGGTACTTTGAAAGGGAAGGAGAGAAAAAGGAGGTTTTAATGATTCTAACTCAAAGTGACGAACCAAATCCAGATGACTGTGAATTTGACATATCTCCAATTAAATTGGAAAACGAGGATGTTCTTAAAAATTGGGATAAATTGTTGAGTTACCTTCCAGAGGAAAAACGGACTGGCCTGAAAGCGATATTGATATCACTTGGGCATTTTTGTGGACATAAATTGGGAGGTACTAAAATGGCTATACATGATGTAGATGTGGGAAATGCTGTTCCAATCAAACAATATCCATACAGACTTAACCCTTTAAAATTGGCACAGGTTAACAAAGAGATTGAGAGTATGCTTAAAAATGGCATAATTGAAGTGGGTTGCAGCCAATGGAGCTCATCCATAGTGATGGTACCAAATCCAGATGGTACCCAACGGTTGTGTGTGGACTATAGAAAGGTTAATGCAGTTACAAGAACAGCTCTTATCCTATCCCACGTTTGGAGGATTGCATTGAGAAAATGGGACAATCAGCTTTTATTTCCAAACTGGATTTACTTAAAGGTTACTGGCAGGTGCCTTTATCCAAAAGGGTGAAGGAGATTTCAGCTTTTGTGACTCCAGGTGGTATATACCAATTCAAAGTTATGCCATTTGGCATGAAAAATGTCCCAGCCACATTTCAACAGTTCATTAACAAAGTTGTTTCAGGATTACCCAATTGTGCGGTATAAAGCGTCAATCTGGTAATTTTCAGCCAGACATGGAAAGAACATTTAAAACATCTGATGGAGTTACTTGATCGACTTCAGGAGGCGGGTTTTGGTGATAAACCTAGCCAAAGGCGAATTTGGAAAAGCTCAAGTCACTTTCCTTGGCCATACAATCGGACAAAGTCGAATGGTCATATGGGATGTGAAACCAACAGTTATTGAGGAGTTTTCAATACCCTCAAGACGATGGGAAATAATGTGATTTCTTGGCATGAGTGGATTTGCCGGAACATTTCTTTTGTTATTTCTTTTTATACGTATCAATTTTGTGGTTGCATTAAAGCTCAATGTTTTCAGCTAATCACTCTTGATACTTTGATTTTGTTATGTGCCAACTTGAAGGTAAACACAGCCGACTGGCATGCTTCATGTACATGTCCGACTGCCTTTCCATGGAATCTAGTTCCACCATTCTGTCTGGTAGTATAGTCCAACCTGACATAACCAACCAGAACAACTGCTGGGTTCCAAAAGACTGGCAAACAAGGACTTTTCACAAACAATAGTTAATTCACTCGCAGAGCAGCTACTACATGCTTGTACTCTGGGGAGAACTTCTGCATTTCCCTCACGTGACCTATTAAGTAACCACATCACCACTTGGCCACTTGGTCTACGCAACGTATGTATAAAAACATTTCTCTTTATTTCCCTCTAGTACTTTAACAAACTGTTTTAAATTGATAAGGTTTGTTTGCCAACCAACTTCCCAGAAGGAACAGTTTCTTCCTAGGTGTGCTAGAAAAATCTCCCTTTGTGTTTGAATACCTTGTCATGGACATGACAAACTGTTTAAATGAAATCTTTCTTTCTGCTTATTTAAATATGGATTTTACTGGGGCAAAAAAAGACTGATTCTGATCACATGATATGGCAAATTGGCAGCAGTTCTGGAAACGTGCAACAATAATTAGAGGAACCTCACACCTATCAATGTGTGGGCCTATTATAATTAACAAAACAAGGGAACAGCAGTTGATCTGTCTCCCCAGCCTGGACATATAACAAGAAGGGAGCCATGAAAACTCATTATAGCTGTGGAGGAACTAATAACCACCATCCAACTCCTAAGGTGAATTTTGACCAGAGGCATTGGACGCAGTTTAATGGAGAAATTTCTAAGTGTCATTTTGGGCACAATTAGCAGGGTGTTTCTCAACGATCATGTTGGCGAGATCACAGCGCATATTTAATGGCAATTAGTACTGGAAATTAGTCCCCACAAGCTTCTCACCATGACTGGCTGTCTCATCATCTGATTCGCCAGTCTAGCGTCTCAGTGTCTCTCGGCTAACAAGGGGGAGCTGCTTTTAAATGCTCCCTCACCACTCACTCCCAGTCAACATACAAGCAAGGCAGTGCATGGACTTGCTCCTCGCTTTGGGGATTCCGACCTTGCTGGACATCTTGATGCCGTCAAAGCGAGACGGGACATACTGTTCCGTGGGGATCGGAATACCAGCAGCAAGGTTACCAATACCATCTGCGAGGCAGTGGCAGCCGCTGGCAATACAGGCTGCATGACTAGAAGGACCGCCGTCCAATGTAGGAAGAAGATCAATGACCTCCACCAAGCTGCAAGGGTAAGTTACCACCTCTCGCCTGGCATCAGTTCCACGTGCCACCTCTCAAATTGCCACCCCCACCCCATCAAAATCACTGGCTGACTCCTCACACCCTCCTCACATCTGATCTTCGTACTTGCTCCTCAGAATCCACTGGCATCAGCACAGCCCCTTCATGCCCAGGTGCGATGCCCACACATGCTATAGACCTCCCAACTTATCAAGTGTATGGCTCACAGTGGCCTCTCTTTGTCCCCACATAGCACGATTTTCAAAGGGTGAGGTTTTGCCCAACAGCTCATCCCCTTACCTCATCTCTACAGTTCCCTCAATTCCGAATTCCCCCAAATGCCCTTCCCCATCCCTCCTTCACCCCAGTGCCCCCATTCCTCTCCTTCCCACCTTCCCCTTTCCACCCATTTCCCTCATCTGACCCCAATCCCCCCCCCCCAATTATCTGTTACACCCTTCAAGAGGCATTGCGCAGGTCAAGGAGACACAGCCTGAGTGAGTGAGATACAGACAGAGTGAGAATTTGGTAATTTGGTGCAGTAAGGTAACCAGGAAAGGTAAGTGGTTAATCTAATTTTGCTGTTTTTCAGATAAAAGTGCAGTGTAGATTAGTGTCTGATTGGCTGAAGCTGCCCCCACCCTAATTGCTGAGAGGCAGTTATCTGGCAGTCACCTGAGGCCTGTTATGGGGCACAAAGGTACACATTGTATTCTTCTCTTTGAAGTTTTAGTGTGAGTCATCCTAAAGTCTGTATAAAAGACAGCCAGAAAGCGCACATTAGTAAGCATTGCGCAGGTCAAGGAGACACAGCCTGAGTTAGACACAGACAGAGTGAGAATTTGGTAATTTGGTGCAGTGAGGTAACCAGGAAAGGTAAGTGGTTAATCTAATTTTGCTGTTTTTCAGATAAAAGTGCAGTGTAGATTAGTGTCTGATTGGCTGAAGCTGCCCCCACCCTAATTGCTGAGAGGCAGTTATCTGGCAGTCACCTGAGGCCTGTTAAGGGGCACACAGGTACACATTGTATTCTTCTCTTTGAAGTTTTAGTGTGAGTCATCCTAAAGTCTGTATAAAAGACAGATAGAAAGCGCACTTAGTCAGCATTGCGCAGGTCAAGGAGACACAGCCTGAGTGAGTGAGACACAGACAGAGTGAGAATTCTGGTAATTTGGTGCAGTGAGGTAATTCGATTTCAGTCGATTTCAGCGGGAGAACAGCTGGTGAGTCAGTTTCAGCGGGAGCAGTGCGGAAGTGGCTGCTGGGAGGTAAGTCTGTCCTTTAAAAGCACTTGTCTTTGCAGGGGCAGGCCAGTCGATTTCGGCGGGAGAACAGCTGGTGAGTCAGTTTCAGCGGGAGCAGTGCGGAAGTGGCTGCTGGGAGGTAAGTCTGTCCTTTAAAAGCACTTGTCTTTGCAGGGGCAGGCCAGTCGATTTCGGTGGGAGAACAGGTGGTGAGTCAGTTTCAGCGGGAGCAATGCGGAAGTGGCTGCTGGGAGGTAAGTCTGTCCTTTAAAAGCACTTGTCTTTGCAGGGGCAGGCCAGTCGATTTCGGCGGGAGAACAGCTGGTGAGTCAGTTTCAGCGGGAGCAGTGCGGAAGCGGCTGCTGGGAGGTAAGTCTGTCCTTTAAAAGCACTTGTCTTTGCAGGGGCAGGCCAGTCGATTTCGGCGGGAGAACAGCTGGTGAGTCAGTTTCAGCGGGAGCAGTGCGGAAGTGGCTGCTGGGAGGTAAGTCTGTCCTTTAAAAGCACTTGTCTTTGCAGGGGCAGGCCAGTCGATTTCGGCGGGAGAACAGCTGGTGAGTCAGTTTCAGCGGGAGCAGTGCGGAAGTGGCTGCTGGGAGGTAAGTCTGTCCTTTAAAAGCACTTGTCTTTGCAGGGGCAGGCCAGTCGATTTCGGTGGGAGAACAGGTGGTGAGTCAGTTTCAGCGGGAGCAATGCGGAAGTGGCTGCTGGGAGGTAAGTCTGTCCTTTAAAAGCACTTGTCTTTGCAGGGGCAGGCCAGTCGATTTCGGCGGGAGAACAGCTGGTGAGTCAGTTTCAGCGGGAGCAGTGCGGAAGCGGCTGCTGGGAGGTAAGTCTGTCCTTTAAAAGCACTTGTCTTTGCAGGGGCAGGCCAGTCGATTTCGGCGGGAGAACAGCTGGTGAGTCAGTTTCAGCGGGAGCAGTGCGGAAGTGGCTGCTGGGAGGTAAGTCTGTCCTTTAAAAGCACTTGTCTTTGCAGGGGCAGGCCAGTCAATTTCGGCGGGAGAACAGCTGGTGAGTCAGTTTCAGCGGGAGCAGTGCGGAAGTGGCTGCTGGGAGGTAAGTCTGTCCTTTAAAAGCACTTGTCTTTGCAGTGGCAGGCCAGTCGATTTCGGCGGGAGAACAGCTGGTGAGTCAGTTTCAGCGGGAGCAGTGCGGAAGTGGCTGCTGGGAGGTAAGTCTGTCCTTTAAAAGCACTTGTCTTTGCAGGGGCAGGCCAGTCGATTTCGGCGGGGGAACAGCTGGTGAGTCAGTTTCAGCGGGAGCAGTGCGGAAGTGGCCGCTGGGAGGTAAGTCTGTCCTTTAAAAGCACTTGTCTTTGCAGGGGCAGGCCAGTCGATTTCGGCGGTAGTACAGCTGGTGAGTCAGTTTCAGCGGGAGCAGTGCGGAAGTGGCTGCTGGGAGCTAAGTCTGTCCTTTAAAAGCACTTGTCTTTGCAGGGGCAGGCCAGTCGATTTTGGCGGGAGAACAGCTGGTGAGTCAGTTTCAGCGGGAGCAGTGCGGAAGTGGCTGCTGGGAGGTAAGTCTGTCCTTTAAAAGCACTTGTCTTTGCAGGGGCAGGCCAGTCGATTTCGGCGGGAGAACAGCTGGTGAGTCAGTTTCAGCGGGAGCAGTGCGGAAGTGGCTGCTGGGAGGTAAGTCTGTCCTTTAAAAGCACTTGTCTTTGCAGGGGCAGGCCAGTCGATTTCGGCGGGAGAACAGCTGGTGAGTCAGTTTCAGCGGGAGCAGTGCGGAAGTGGCTGCTGGGAGGTAAGTCTGTCCTTTAAAAGCACTTGTCTTTGCAGTGGCAGGCCAGTCGATTTCGGCGGGAGAACAGCTGGTGAGTCAGTTTCAGCGGGAGCAGTGCGGAAGTGGCTGCTGGGAGGTAAGTCTGTCCTTTAAAAGCACTTGTCTTTGCAGGGGCAGGCCAGTCGATTTCGGCGGGGGAACAGCTGGTGAGTCAGTTTCAGCGGGAGCAGTGCGGAAGTGGCCGCTGGGAGGTAAGTCTGTCCTTTAAAAGCACTTGTCTTTGCAGGGGCAGGCCAGTCGATTTCGGCGGTAGTACAGCTGGTGAGTCAGTTTCAGCGGGAGCAGTGCGGAAGTGGCTGCTGGGAGCTAAGTCTGTCCTTTAAAAGCACTTGTCTTTGCAGGGGCAGGCCAGTCGATTTTGGCGGGAGAACAGCTGGTGAGTCAGTTTCAGCGGGAGCAGTGCGGAAGTGGCTGCTGGGAGGTAAGTCTGTCCTTTAAAAGCACTTGTCTTTGCAGGGGCAGGCCAGTCGATTTCGGCGGGAGAACAGCTGGTTGGTCAGTTTCAGCGGGAGCAGTGCGGAAGTGGCTGCTGGGAGGTAAGTCTGTCCTTTAAAAGCACTTGTCTTTGCAGGGGCAGGCCAGTCGATTTCGGCGGGAGTGGAGCTGGCTGGTTAGTCAATTTCAGCAGGAGCTGAGAATTTTTTTTTTTTTTTTTAAATTAGTGTTTTAGGCGGGAACAGGAAGTCGATCCGCGGACGTCTGGGAAGACCCTCACCAATAAATTCTGGTGGAGAGGAAACCCGAGACACTACACGTGTAGTGTCTCCCACCCGCCCTCCTCCTCTAACCTAATAATAAAACCCATTGGTCTGAGGTAAGTACCATATTTTATTATATTATTATTATTTTTTATAAAAAATTTAATTTAGTTGTTAGCCAGATCTTGGTAGAAAGTTAGAGTAATGGCAGGGAAGGGAGTGCAATGTTCCTCCTGCAGGATGTTTGAGGTGAGGGATGCAGTTAGTGTCCCTGCTGATTTTACCTGCAGGAAGTGCTGCCATCACCAGCTCCTCCAAGACCGAGTTAGGGAACTGGAGCTGGAGTTGGAAGAACTTCGGATCATTCGGGAGGCAGAAGGGGTCATAGACAGCAGCTTCAGGGAATTAGTTACACCAAAGATTGGAGATAGGTGGGTAACTGTAAGAGGGACTGGGAAAAAGCAGTCAGTGCAGGGATCCCCTGCGGTCGTTCCCCTGAGAAACAAGTATACCGCTTTGGATACTTGTGGGGGGGACGACTTACCAGGGGTAAGCCATGGGGTACGGGCCTCTGGCACGGAGTCTGCCCCTGTTGCTCAGAAGGGAAGGGGGGAGAGGAGCAGAGCATTAGTAATTGGGGACTCTATAGTCAGGGGCACAGATAGGAGATTTTGTGGGAGCGTGAGAGACTCACGTTTGGTATGTTGCCTCCCAGGTGCAAGGGTACGTGATGTCTCGGATCGTGTTTTCTGGGTCCTTAGGGGGGAGGGGGAGCAGCCCCAAGTCGTGGTCCACATTGGCACTAACGACATAGGTAGGAAAGGGGACAAGGATGTCAGGCAGGCTTTCAGGGAGCTAGGATGGAAGCTCAGAACTAGAACAAACAGAGTTGTTATCTCTGGGTTGTTGCCCGTGCCACGTGATAGTGAGATGAGGAATAGGGAGAGAGAGCATTTAAACACGTGGCTACAGGGATGGTGCAGGCGGGAGGGATTCAGATTTCTGGATAACTGGGGCTCTTTCTGGGGAAGGTGGGACCTCTACAGACAGGATGGTCTACATCTGAACCTGAGGGGCACAAATATCCTGGGGGGGAGATTTGTTAGTGCTCTTTGGGGGGGTTTAAACTAATGCAGCAGGGGCATGGGAACCTGGATTGTAGTTTTAGGGTAAGGGAGAATGAGAGTATAGAGGTCAGGAGCACAGATTTGACGTCGCAGGAGGGGGCCAGTGTTTAGGTAGGTGGTTTGAAGTGTGTCTACTTCAATGCCAGGAGTATACGAAACAAGGTAGGGGAATTGGCAGCATGGGTTGGTACCTGGGACTTCGATGTTGTGGCCATTTCGGAGACATGGATAGAGCAGGGACAGGAATGGATGTTGCAGGTTCTGGGGTTTAGGTGTTTTAGTAAGCTCAGAGAAGGAGGCAAAAGAGGGGGAGGTGTGGCGCTGCTAGTCAAGAGCAGTATTACGGTGGCGGAGAGGATGCGAGATGGGGACTCTTCTTCCGAGGTAGTATGGGCTGAAGTTAGAAACAGGAAAGGAGAGGTCACCCTGTTGGGAGTTTTTTATAGGCCTCCTAATAGTTCTAGGGATGTAGAGGAAAGGATGGCGAAGGTGATTCTGGATAAGAGCGAAAGTAACAGGGTAGTTATTATGGGAGACTTTAACTTTCCAAATATTGACTGGAAAAGACATAGTTCGAGTACAATAGATGGGTCGTTTTTTGTACAGTGTGTGCAGGAGGGTTTCCTGAAACAATATGTTGACAGGCCAACAAGAGGCGAGGCCACGTTGGATTTGGTTTTGGGTAATGAACCAGGCCAGGTGTTGGATTTGGAGGTAGGAGAGCACTTTGGGGACAGTGACCACAATTCGGTGACGTTTACGTTAATGATGGAAAGGGATACGTATACACCGCAGGGCAAGAGTTATAGCTGGGGGAAGGGCAATTATGATGCCATTAGACGTGACTTGGGGCGGATAGGGTGGAGAAGTAGGCTGCAAGTGTTGGGCACACTGGATAAGTGGGGCTTGTTCAAGGATCAGCTACTGCGTGTTCTTGATAAGTATGTACCGGTCAGGCAGGGAGGAAGGCGTCGAGCGAGGGAACCGTGGTTTACCAAGGAAGTGGAATCTCTTGTTAAGAGGAAGAAGGAGGCCTATGTGAAGATGAGGTGTGAAGTTTCAGTTGGGGCGATGGATAGTTACAAGGTAGCGAGGAAGGATCTAAAGAGAGAGCTAAGACGAGCAAGGAGGGTACATGAGAAGTATTTGGCAGGAAGGATCAAGGAAAACCCAAAAGCTTTCTATAGGTATGTCAGGAATAAGCGAATGACTAGGGAAAGAGTAGGACCAGTCAAGGACAGGGATGGGAAATTGTGTGTGGAGTCTGAAGAAATAGGCGAGATACTAAATGAATATTTTTCGTCAGTATTCACTCAGGAAAAAGATAATGTTGTGGAGGAGAATGCTGAGCCCCAGGCTAATAGAATAGATGGCATTGAGGTACGTAGGGAAGAGGTGTTGGCAATTCTGGACAGGCTGAAAATAGATAAGTCCCCGGGACCTGATGGGATTTATCCTAGGATTCTCTGGGAGGCCAGGGAAGAGATTGCTGGACCTTTGGCTTTGATTTTTATGTCACCATTGGCTACAGGAATAGTGCCAGAGGACTGGAGGACAGCAAATGTGGTCCCTTTGTTCAAAAAGGGGAGCAGAGGCAACCCCGGCAACTATAGACCGGTGAGCCTCACGTCTGTAGTGGGTAAAGCCTTGGAGGGGATTATAAGAGACAAGATTTATAATCATCTAGATAGGAATAATATGATCAGGGATAGTCAGCATGGCTTTGTGAAGGGTAGGTCATGCCTCACAAACCTTATTGAGTTCTTTGAGAAGGTGACTGAACAGGTAGATGAGGGTAGAGCAGTTGATGTGGTGCATATGGATTTCAGCAAAGCATTTGATAAGGTTCCCCACGGTAGGCTATTGCAGAAAATACGGAGGCTGGGGATTGAGGGTGATTTAGAGATGTGGATCAGAAATTGGCTAGCTGAAAGACAGAGGGTGGTGGTTGATGGGAAATGTTCAGAATGGAGTACAGTCACAAGTGGAGTACCACAAGGATCTGTTCTGGGGCCGTTGCTGTTTGTCATTTTTATCAATGACCTAGAGGAAGGCGCAGAAGGGTGGGTGAGTAAATTTGCAGATGATACTAAAGTCGGTGGTGTTGTCGATAGTGTGGAAGGATGTAGCAGGTTACAGAGGGATATAGATAAGCTGCAGAGCTGGGCTGAGAGGTGGCAAATGGAGTTTAATGTAGAGAAGTGTGAGGTGATTCACTTTGGAAGGAATAACAGGAATGCGGAATATTTGGCTAATGGTAAAGTTCTTGAAAGTGTGGATGAGCAGAGGGATCTAGGTGTCCATGTACATAGATCCCTGAAAGTTGCCACCCAGGTTGATAGGGTTGTGAAGAAGGCCTATGGAGTGTTGGCCTTTATTGGTAGAGGGATTGAGTTCCGGAGTCAGGAGGTCATGTTGCAGCTGTACAGAACTCTGGTACGGCCGCATTTGGAGTATTGCATACAGTTCTGGTCACCGCATTATAGGAAGGACATGGAGGCTTTGGAGTGGGTGCAGAGGAGATTTACCAGGATGTTGCCTGGTATGGAGGGAAAATCTTATGAGGAAAGGCTGATGGACTTGAGGTTGTTTTCGTTGGAGAGAAGAAGGTTAAGAGGAGACTTAATAGAGGCATACAAAATGATCAGGGGGTTAGATAGGGTGGACAGTGAGAGCCTTCTCCCGCGGATGGAAATGGCTGGCACGAGGGGACATAACTTTAAACTGAGGGGTAATAGATATAGGACAGAGTTCAGAGGTAGGTTCTTTACGCAAAGAGTAGTGAGGCCGTGGAATGCCCTACCTGCTACAGTAGTGAACTCGCCAACATTGAGGGCATTTAAAAGTTTATTGGATAAACATATGGATGATAATGGCATAGTGTAGGTTAGATGGCTTTTGTTTCGGTGCAACATCGTGGGCCGAAGGGCCTGTACTGCGCTGTATTGTTCTATGTTCTATATACCGTTGGGATGGTCTCCACCTGAACCGAGCTGGGACCAGTGTTCTGGCGAAAAGAGTAAATAGGGTGGTCAATAGGACTTTAAACTAAAGATTGGGGGGGAAGGGAAAGTCAGGGAACCAAGAGGTGAAGTAATCAGTGGGAAGCGTAGCTGCTTAGGAATACAAAATAGCACAAAAAGACAGAACTCAGGAGAGGTTACGATAGTCCCCATCCCACAAAATATGACACAGTGTATGGAAAGGCTCAGTCAACCAAGGTCCGCCACACTAAGAAAACAAAAAGGGACGGTCAATAGAGAATTAAAGGTGCTATATTTAAATGCGCGCAGTGTACGGAACAAGGTAGATGAGCTTGGGGCCCAGATTGTGACTGGCATGTATGATGTGGTAGGCATCACAGAGACATGGTTGCAGGGGGTTCAGGACTGGCATTTAAACATCCAGGGATTCACAACCTATCGAAAAGACAGAGAGGTGGGCAGAGGGGGCGGGGTTGCCTTGTTAATTAGGAATGAAATTAAATCAATAGCACTAAACGACATAGGGTCAGATGATGTGGAGTCTGTGTGGGTAGAGTTGAGGAACCACAAAGGCAAAAAAAACATAATGGGAGTTATGTACAGGCCTCCTTACAATGGTCAGGACCGGGGGCACAAAATGCACCACGAAATAGAAAGTGCATGTCAGAAAGGCAAGGTCACAGTGATCATGGGGGGCTTCAATATGCAGGTGGACTGGGTAAATAATGCTGCCAGTGGACCCAAGGAAAGGGAATTCATTGAATGTTTACAGAAGGGCTTTTTGGAACAGCTTGTGATGGAGCCCACGAGGGAACAGGCCATTCTGGACTTAGTGTTATGTAATGAGCCAGACTTGATTAAAGATCTTAAAGTAAGGGAGCACTTAGGAGGCAGTGATCATAATATGGTAGAATTCAATCTCCAATTTGAAAGAAAGAAGGTAGAATCAGATGTAAAGGTGTTACAGTTAAATAAAGGTAACTACAGGGGTATGAGGGAGGAACTGACGAAAATCGACTGGGAGCAGAGCCTAGTGGGAAAGACAGTTAGAACAGCAATGGCAGGAGTTTCTGGGAGTAATTGAGGACACAGTACAGAGGTTCATCCCAAAGAAAAGAAAGGTTATCAGAGGGGGGATTATGCAGCCATGGCTGGCAAAGGAAGTTAGGGAATGCATCAAAGCAAAAGAGAAAGCCTATAATGTGGCAAAGAGTAGTGGGAAGTCAGAAGATTGGGAAGGCTACAAAAACAAACAGAGGATAACAAAGAGAGAAATAAGGAAAGAGAAAATCAAATATGAAGGTAGGCTAGCCAGTAACATTAGGAATGCTAGTAAAAGTTTCTTTAAATACATTAAAAACAAACGGGAGGCAAAAGTTGACATTGGGCCGCTCCAAAATGACGCTGGTAATCTAGTGATGGGAGACAAGGAAATAGCTGAGGAACTAAATAAGTACTTTGCGTCAGTCTTCACAGTAGAAGACATGAATAATATCCCAACAATTCCGGAGTTGAATATGGTAGCCATCACAAAGGAGAAAGTGCTAGAGAAACTAAGAGGTCTAAAATTTGATAAATCTCCGGGCCCAGATGGGCTACATCCTAGAGTTCTAAAGGAGATAGCTGAAGAAATAGTGGAGGCGTTAGTTATGAACTTTCAAAAGTCACTGCAGACAGGAAAAATCCCAGAGGATTGGAAAATCGCTGTTGTAACACCCCTGTTCAAGAAGGGAACAAGGAAAAAGATGGAAAATTATAGGCCAATTAGCCTAACCTCGGTTGTTGGCAAGATTCTAGAATCCATTGTTAAGGATGAGATTTCTAAATTCTTGGAAGTGCAGGGTCGGATTAGGACAAGTCAGCATGGATTTAGTAAGGGGAGGTCGTGCCTGACAAACCTGTTAGAGTTCTTTGAAGAGATAACAAATAGGTTAGACCAAGGAGAGCTAATGGATGTTATCTATCTTGACTACCAAAAGGCCTTTGATAAGGTGCCTCACGGGAGACTGCTGAGTAAAATAAGGGCCCATGGTATTCGAGGCAAGGTACTAACATGGATTGACGATTGGCTGTCAGGCAGAAGGCAGAGAGTTGGGATAAAAGGTTCTTTTTCGGAATGGCAACCGGTGACGAGTGGTGTCCCGCAGGGTTCAGTGTTGGGGCCACAGCTGTTCTCTTTATATATTAACAATCTAGATGACGGGACTGGGGGCATTCTGGCTAAGTTTGCCGATGATACAAAGATAGGTGGAGGGGCGGGTAGTATGGAGGAGGTGGGGAGGCTGCAGAAAGATTTAGACAGTTTAGGAGAGTGGTCCAAGAAATGGCTGATGAAATTCAACGTGGGCAAGTGCGAGGTCTTGCACTTTGGAAAAAAGAATAGAGGCATGGACTATTTTCTAAATGGTGACAAAATTCATAATGCTGAAGTGCAAAAGGACTTGGGAGTCCTAGTCCAGGATTCTCTAAAGGTAAACTTGCAGGTTGAGTCTGTAATTAAGAAAGCAAATGCAATGTTGTCATTCATCTCAAGAGGCTTGGAATATAAAAGCAGGGATGTACTTCTGAAGCTTTATAAAGCATTCGTTAGGCCCCATTTAGAATACTGTGAGCAATTTTGGGCCCCCCACCTCAGGAAGGACATACTGGCACGGGAGCGGGTCCAGCGGAGATTCACACGGATGATCCCAGGAATGGTAGGCCTAACATACGATGAACGTCTGAGGATCCTGGGATTATATTCATTGGAGTTTAGGAGGTTGAGGGGAGATCTAATAGAAACTTACAAGATAATGAATGGCTTAGATAGGGTGGATGTAGGGAAGTTGTTTCCATTAGCAGGGGAGACTAGGACCCGGGGGCACAGCCTTAGAATAAAAGGGAGTCACTTTAGAACAGAGATGAGGAGAAGTTTCTTCAGCCAGAGAGTGGTGGGTCTGTGGAATTCATTGCCACAGAGGGCGGTGGAGGCCAGGGCGTTGAGTGTCTTTAAGACAGAAGTTGATACATTCTTGATTTCTCGAGGAATTAAGGGCTATGGAGAGAGACCGGGTAAATGCAGTTGAAATCAGCCATGATTGAATGGTGGAGTGGACTCAATGGGCCGAATGGCCTTACTTCCGCTCCTATGTCTTATGGTCTTATGGTGTAACATCGTCTGGACCTGGGGCATCCCGGTGATGGCAGAGGACCCTGTAGCCTGGGCATCTTGGTGGGCCTGGTCCAGCTCAAAATTGATAAAGCCTGATGCCCAAGCATACAGGGCATTTGTTCCTTCACAGATGCACTTGTGGGCTGTAGCTTGGGAAATGTTGCACAAGAGCCCTAGAATGAACTGGTTGCATAGAGGTTCAGGGCTGCGGTGTCCTTAATGGGCACCGAGAGCTAGTGGCCTCCTCCTCCACGGGGCGCCAAGTCTAGAACGATATGGCAGAGGTGCTGTACTGTCTCTTTGCTGAGATGCAGTATCCTGTGGAACATGCTGTCCGTCATCTCCTCGAAAGAAGAATGGCACTTGTACACCTTTGGCCATCGCTGGCATCCTCTTGTGTTCCTCCTCTGCCTGATAGGCGGCCGAGTTTTCAGGGAATGCAGCGGCCCCCTACACATGGGCCTCCAGCCTACGTTGACGCTGCTGCCAACTTCATTGCCATCTGCGAGGGCAGCCTCTGCAGGACCGACATAACCATTCACATTTTGTATATCTATAAGAAATTGGAGAAGAAAAGAGACCGGCAATCAATTAGAGTTTTCACCCCTGGACCCTCAAATTTACAAGCCTACCCACCCTTCCAGGTCCTGCCTTCTCTCAGAGTGCCATCCACCGAGCCAGTTCTGCTGCAAAACCTCACTCTGCACACTCACCCCTGGACACAGCAGGAGCCCCTAGACCCCAGGCCCTTGCCAGGAACATTAGGGAGACCGTGCCCTCCCCTGATTCACACACTTACCCTTTGGTCACAAGGATATCCCCAGTGCTGAAGCCCAGCTCTTTAGTGTTGATTGTTGGCTGCTACCTCTATGGTGATGAATCAGTGGAATTTACATGTGTGGGGGGGGGGGCAATTTTTCCAAAATTGCACAGAGCGCTGGATCAGGTGAGGAAAGCTGTGTGAAACTTGCCGGCTTCACAGCCGCCTTTTCTCACCTGATATTAAACATCTGGGGGGAGTCTTAAACACACTGGCAAAGCCAGAATTCTGAGATCAGGGCATCCTTTTTTAAGGGTGTCCCGATTTCAAAGTAAAATCTACGCCCCTCACCCCCCCACAAGCATCGGGACACCTCCGTCCCACCCACAACGCCAAGATCAGGGGAACCTCCCTCCCACCCATCACAATGCTAATATCTGGCACCACTTCCCCCTCACATAAGGGGAACACCCCAGTGGGGCTCCCGAGAGTGCCCACCCCTGGCACTGACCCTAGTGCCAGGACCGTGTCTGGCCATATCCCGCTGTACCTTACTTGAAAACTAGTAGTGATTCACATTGGCATGACATCATGCTTGATGGGCGGGAAGATTAGGCGCGAGCCTACGTTACAGCTACGTTAAAGCTGGTAAGTATATGTAAATATATTTCAAAAGGTCGTAAAGCTGATTACAACACCCACAGGTGAAGGTCGGGAGAATTTCAAAGTGAGATATCGCCGTCGCAAATCCCGTTTTTGCCACTTGCGGAATTTAGCAGGATTTGTCCCCGTGGCTAATGGGGTCGCTAGTTCGCGACTGTGTTTCACATTGTAGTTGGTCCTTCAGAAAATTAAATGAACGATCTTTATTTAAACATTACCTATCCTTAAAACTTTCTTTTCATTCATGTTCTTTTTTAAATTTATATGTTATTCATCTCGCTATAAAATAAAATGTTAAATATTCTTTTCAGACCTTGGTGATACTGAAACACCCAAAAAGGGTAAATGCAATGATATTTGCAAACTTGTGGTCAAATGACACATGATTAAGCATTTCATGAGCACACTACTGAATGCTCTGTGATCAAATGTCTTAAGAAATAGGAGCAGGAGTTTTTCATTTGCCCTTTCGCCTTATCCTTCTAATTAATGTTCTGAGTTAATCATAATGTGACTTTTCTGTGAGTTATTTTTAAATTGGATCACACAAACTGAGGGAACCATGGCACAGCCTACTTTAAAAATAATTCAAAACATCTTTGCTTACAGGCAGATGGGGAGGATACGATGTTCAGTTTCTCTTTCAGTTTCTTTCTCTCCTGTCAATAACACTAATATTAACCCTAACTGTCTCTACATAACTATAGTTGTTTTATTTAGTTCATTTCCTATTATGTTGTTTGATCTAATTTTCCAAATTACTTTAACTAATTTTGTAATTGACTATGCTAAAAAAAAATTGGATTTAGCCAGATCACTCTCAAATATTCAAAAATAATAACAACTTGTGTTTATACAGTGCCTTTGATGTTAGAAAACATTTCAAGGCCCTTCATGAAAGCATTATAAAGCAAAATTTGGCACTGAGCTACACAAGGGGATATTCAGGCAGGTTATCAAAAGCTTGGTCAAAGAGGTAGGTTTTAAGAAGCATATTTAAGCAGGAAAGAGAGGTGAAGAGAATGAGAGTTTTAAGAAGAGAACATCAGAGTTTAGGGCCTTCACAGCTGAAGGCACAGCCACCATGCTGGAGCAACTGAAATCTGGGAGTCTGTAGAGGCCAGAATTAATGGAGCAAAACTATCTTAGAGGCTGCATATTACAGACAAAATGAGGGAATAAGATCATGGAGAGGTTTGAAAATAGGATGAAAATTTTAAAATTGAGAAGTTGCTTAACTTGGAGCCAATGTAGGTGAGCACAGGTGTGATGGACAAACATGTGAGAGTAAGGACACAGCAGAGTTTTTGACATTATGATCCCTCTTCTCTAGACAATCATTTACTTCAAGATTACTAATCAACACGGGGCAGGATTCACTGTTTGGGAGTTAAAGGGAGCGATCCTACGGCCAAGCTACACTGATACATCAGCTTGCTGAGGCGCAGCGTGGCCGTTGAAGGTGGTAGACCATGCTCCCGGGATCTACCCAGCTCGCAATGTCTATCGAGATTCAACGCAATCTCGTGAGACGTTGCGATGTGAATCCCGGTCACAATGGGCGGGATCACTTTTTAGCAAATCTGCATATTAGAACGAGGCAGTAAGCCTCACTCTAATGTGCAGATTCCCGAGGTACCTGAGTTTTTAGGATTCAACCCCTTTGCCTCAGAGACCTTCCCACAGATGGAATGACACGCGTAGCGGTCTCCAAGGGGATTGAAGGCCCCCAGCTGCATGCCCTTTATGCAGGGTGGTACCCTGGCACTGCTGATGCCACCTGTGTACTGATGCCACCCATGTAGCTGGCACTGCCAGGTTGGCATTTTGTGCACTTGCGTGATCAGGCTGGGGTTGTGGGTGTTGTGGTGGGTGTGGGGACCCTCCATATTGTGTTCGGGCTGGGGGGGGAGGGAGGTCGGGGATTGGGTGCCATTTAAAAATGGCTTTCCGATCTCTGGCAAGCACAGGGCTATGTGTGGCCTTGGCCGTGTGTTCCCCATTCAGGCCTTATTCAATGTGATTTGTGTTGAATAGCGATGTGTTGGCACTGCGAGTGCCAGGAAACATGTGTCTAAACATGCTCACTTGTTATATTCCTTTTCTTGTTCTCCAAGATAGCCAGATATGTAGTGTTGACAAAGAATATAAAACTAAGAAGTTTAAATCAAAACAAATTTATTTTACACTACTAAACTTGATTAGGTTCGCACACTTTACTAAATAACAGATAATAAAATAATAATATTGACTCTGTAGTACAGTAATCAATATTCTCTCTAACTATTAAACTACATTATAACTCAACCTCATGCTATATTTCTTCTCTCTCATATTTCTATATTTTCTCTCTCTTTCTCATCAGCTTCTCCCCAGCATGCCTAGAGACACAGCCTTATATATGATCACTTAGTAACGCCATCTAGTGTTGAGTTACATGTAGTCTCTCTTGTTAACCCTTTGCTATACTTGTACTACACATTTAATTAGAGCTAGCAGGCTTTGTTCCCATTTGGGAGAATCGCGCCCCAAATGTTGACACCGGGACTGAATTGCATGCGGTTCACATTCCCATTGTGGGTGCTATTTGGGAAGTAACTCAGGTTAATGGGCCAGCACTCTGCCCACAAGAATGTACATCAGTTCCCATTCCCGCCGGCGTCTGATTCACTGGTGCCGGAAATCATAGAATTTACAGGGCAGAAGGAGGCCATTCGGCCCATCGAGTCTGCACCGACTCTTGGAAAGAGCACCCTACCCAAGCCCACACCTCCACCCTATCCCCATAACCCAGTAACCCCATCCAACACTAAGGGCAATTTTGGACACTAAGGGCAATTTATCATGGCCAATCCACCTAACCTGCACATCTTTGGACTGTGGGAGGAAACCGGACCATCCGGAGGAAACCCACGCACACACGGGGAGGACGTGCAGACTCCGCACAGACAGTGACCCAAGCCGGAATCGAACCTGGGACCCTGGAGCTGTGAAGCAATTGTGCTATCCACTATGCTACCGTGCTGCCCTTAAATGGTGCTGGAGAGCTTAACAAGCTGGAGTTGCTTATAAACACTCCACTCCACACACACTCTCATTCCAGCGAAGAAGATTGCAGGATGAAGATCGGCCCCCTGGTTCCTGGAGATAGACCTTCACAGGATGCTTGGTGCAGTGGAGAGGAAGGACACACGTTCTCTTAGGGTAGGCAGAAGGCTCGAGCCCGTCGTTGTGAACCGGGTCTGAGAGGAGGTGGCCGAGGTGGTGAATGCTGCTAGCCTCATCAGGCAGACTGGCACGCAGTACAGGAAGAAGATGAATGACATCCTAAGGGCAGCTCAGGTGAGTCACCACCTCTGTCCCCTGACATCACTGCTGACCCCCAATCTTCACATCATCCCCCACCCCCCTAGAGGTCAATTAAACCCCACCTTATTGCATCTCCCTTACATCCCACCCTGCACCAAACTCAGGCACCTCTATTGTCCTCTTTGACAGGTGCCTTGCACACACATGCCACCAGCTACAGACCCCCTGTGTAACTCAGCTCCATGCGTCTTACCATATCCTTTACAAAATGGTAGCCCACAATCGCCAAGAGTGGGAGAAGACCAGAGAGGCCATCCTGGACCTCAGGGATCTCACACCCATGGAGCAGAGGGCACCTTGAGTTAGCCGGCAAGAGAGGGCAATCTCAGATGTGGAGGTCGGCCTGCGTCAACCAAGTGAGCTCTTAATGCAAAGTGATGCCTGAGAGCAAGTGAGTCACCCCTCTCCCACAGATCACCCCTTCCCAATATCTCACAATATCTCTATGTTATTCTCTGAGTCTGAATAAAGATTGTAGACTTCCAGTTAACACAAATACTTTATTCAGTGGGTTTGTTCTGTTTACGAGAACAAGTAAGGTATGACCAGTGAAGCTAAGGTAAACTGCCTATGCTGAGCTGTCTCTGTCTGCTGCTGCTCACTAGCCCTGTGCTTCTGAAAGAGGCGGATCCTCCCTTGGGCTGGACCCTTTATACCTGTCTCTGATGCTGCCCTGTAGTGATGCTGTGGCTGTTACATCTGTCTGTAGTCCCTGGTGTATGTGCAGATGTATGTACAGATCACTCCAGTCTCCTTGTTTTTTGTCTTGCAGGATCACCATCAGACCAGGCTGGCCCATCTGGGGTACCTCACCCCCAGCCAGATCCCCAGCACACCCCAGAGCACCACTCCAGGAAGACACCAACTTTTCATCACTGCTGTTACCCTCCACCATTGCAGAGGCTATCACTTTGGTGGGGCATTTTAGTGATGAGGCTCCTGGGTCACCTTCTGGTGCACACGTCACATGTTCTGCAGCCCATTGGGGGAGGTAGGGACATCGCAGGGAGCAGACAGTCGGAAGGCTGCCTAATGGATTTGTTTATTGCCACGTGTACCGAGGTACAGTGAACAATATTGTTTTGTATACAGTTCAGACAGATCATTCCATACATGGAAAAAAAATACATAAGGCAAATATAAAATACACAATGTAAATACATAGACACAGGCATCGGGTGAAGAATACAGGAGTGTAATACTACTCAGTAGAGAGGATGCCAGGAAGCAGCTGCAGTCCGGACATGTATCGCATTCTGGAACATATGATCCATCACTGGTGGAGATACAGAAACAGAGCCAGGATTTACAGGAGGGGGTGTCAGCAACTTTCCAATGCCTACAGGTGCAGCTAGAGGAGTCCATCTGCATTCAGGTGCTGGAGATCGTGCCGACAATACTTGGTACTGAGGCCAACACTGAATGGGTGATTTCCATGGTGCAAGACCTGGGACAAGACATCAGAGCCATGGTCTAGATCTCCAAGACTTGGGGCACACTGTGCAGTCAATGGCTGAGGCTCAGGTCAGAGGAGCCCAGGAACCGGGCCCACATGGACGATGCTGTGGTGCTCCGAACTTGGCACATTCACAAAGGGTCATGGCTGAGGGCATCAAGAGCATTGGCTGGGTGCTGAATGACCTGGGCCATTCACAGAGGGACATGGCACACTCCTGGAGAGGCATGACCGAGGCAGTGAGTGACATGGCTCACTTGCTGAGGGATTGGCCGAGTCTCAGTGTTCTATGGTTGAGGGCATCGGGACACTTGTTCAGATGAGAGCAGGCCTGCAGGGCTGGTAGCACCAGGTGATAGTGAAGTCTTGGGAGATCACTCTGGCCTCACCTCCATCCCATGGAGCAGCCCATGAGCCATTGAACATCCCGAGGGAGGAGGAAGTGAAGGGGCCCATGCCGGTGCTTCCCATTGGGGAGAAGCTATAACACCTCAGTGTTTCTGAATCCCCCCCCCCACCCCCTTGACACTGGCACAACTGATGGGCAGCGGGCAGAACAGGGTGGCACCTCATCACCTCTGACACGCAAATGTTGGCTGGGTCCATCCAGGTTCAGGTGCTGCAGAGGACAGCTGCCAAGGGTATCTCAGGTCAGAAGGCCAGAAACGCACTGTGGCACGGCCATGTTTATGAAGACCTGCACCAATTCTTGCCCATGTGAATCCCGGCCCAGAGGACAGGAGAATCACATAAGCCTGGAAAATATGGTGCCCAGCCCGTTAATAGGATGCAAATGGGTCATTAAGACTATCACTGGTGTGGGGCATGAGCCTCGATCCCAATGTCAGCGGGGGACCGGAGCATTCAGATATATCACTTTTCATTTGATTTGATTTGATTTATTATTGTCACATGTATTAGTATCCAGTGAAATGTGTTGTTCCTTGCATGCTATACAGACAAAGCATACCACACATAGGGAAGGAAGGAGAGACTACAGAATGTAATGTTACAGTCATAACTGGGATGGAGAGAAAAGATCAACTTAATACGAGGTAGGTCCATTCAAAAGTCTGATGGCAGTAGGGAAGAAGCTGTTCCTGCGTCGGTTGGAATGTGACCTCAAACTTTTGTACCTTTTTCCTGACGGGAGAAGGTGGAAGAGAGTATGTCCAGGGTGCGTGCGATCCTTAATTATGCTGGTTGCCTTTCCGAGGCAGCAGGAATTATAGGCCGAGTCAATGGATGGGAGGCTGGTTTGCGTGATGGACTGGGCTACATTCACAACCTTTTGTAGTTTCCTGCGGTCTTGGGCAGAGCAGGAACCATACCAAGCTGTGATACAACCAGAAAGAATGCTTTCAATGGTGCCTATGTAAAAGTTGGTGAAGAGTTGTAGCTGACATGCCAAATTTCATTAGTCTTCTGAGAAAATAAAGTCGTTGGTGAGCTTTCTTAATTATATTGTCGGCATGGGGAGACCAGGACAGGTTATTGGTAATCTGGACACCAAAAAACTTGAAGCTCTCGACCCTTATCCACTTTGGTCCCATTGTTGTAGACAGGGGCATGTTCTCCTCTACGCTTCCTGAAGTTGATGACAATCTCCTTTGTTTTGTTGACATTGAGGGAGAGATTATTGTCATCGCACCAGTTCACCAGATTCTTTAGCTCAGTTCTGGACTCAGTCTCGTCATTGTTTGAAATCCAGCCCACTATGGTGGTGTCATCAGCAAATTTGAGAAACCAGTTGGAGGGGAATTTAGCCACACAGTCATAGGTGTACAAGGAGTATAGTAGAGGGCTGAGAACACAGCCTTGTGGGGCACCAGTGTTGAAGATGATCATGGAGGAAGTGTTGTTGCCTATCCTTATTGATTGTGGACTGTGGGTTAGGAAGTTCAGGATCCAATCATAGAGGGAGGAGCCGAGGCCCAGGCCACGGAGTTTGGAGATGAGTTTCGTCGGAATAATAGTGTTGAAGGCTGAGCTGTAGTCAATAAATAGGAGTCTGACATAGGTGTCTTTATTATTTAGGTGTTCCAGTGGTGAGTGCAGGGCCAGGGAGATGGCGTCTGCCGTGGACCTGTTGCAGCGGTAGGCGAACTATAGTGGATCAATGCAATCCGGGAGGCTGGAATTGATTTGTGCCATGACTAACCTTTCGAAGCACTTCATAATGATGGATGTAAGAGCCACTGGACGATATTTAGGCATTAAGGCACGCTGTTTGGCTTTTCTTTGGTACAAGGATGATGTTCGTCTTCTTGAAGCAGATAGGGACCTCAGATTGTTGTAAAGAGAGGTCGAAGATGTCTGCGAATACCCCTGCCAGCTGATCCGCACAAGACCTGAGTGCCCATCCAGGTACTCCATCCGGGCCAGTGGCTTTCCGTGGGTTGACCTTCGAGAAGGCTGCTCGGATATCTGCAATGGTGACCTTGGATAAAAGTTCATCGAGGTTTCCAGGGTGGAGGGCACGCTCTCGCTGACCTCTTGCTCAAAGCGGGCATAGAATGCATTGCATTCATCGGGGAGGGGTGCGTTGGAGCTGGTGATTTTACATGCCTTCATCTTGTAGCCCGTTATGTCTTGCAGACCTTGCCATAGTCAGCAGCGGTCCTGGCTAGCCTGGGACTCGAGCTTGGTCTGGTACTATCTTTTGGCATCTTTGATGGATTTCCTTAGATCATATCTGGCTATCTTGGATAGGTCAGGGTCGCCTGATTTAAACGCCTCAGACCTAGACTTCAGCAAGCAGTGGATATCCCTGTTCATCCAGGGTTTCCGGTTGGGGAACACACGGATTTGCTTCTTTGGCACACAGTGTTACTATGAACGTGTTACTATTTTCCCTGATGTAGCCTTTGTCGACAATTCCCTACTACTGTTGTTAAACCCCCTGTTCTGCCCTGACACAACCTGTTCGATTGTATCTAAATTTCTATTCTTCTCTATAGTCTTTACTTTTGTTTTTAGAATAATAATTCACATTTCGCTGAACCCTCCTTCAGGTCATATATGGTAAAGTTACCAGAAATGCACCAAACCAGAATTAGCAAACCTACTGTGGATTATTTCATGTGATAGTGGTGTATTTTTACTTTCTTCACCTACATCATGTTCACCTATATCTTGTATAATTCTTATAAGTGAGGCCAAATTTGGGGAGTGTGTATTCCTGACTTTGGGTCTGCTTTAAGGATAATAATAATCTTTATTAGTGTCACAAGTAGGCTTACATTAACACTGCAATGAAGTTACTGTGAAAATCCAATGGTTGCAGTCATCAGCACTGCTGTCTCACAATGCCAACGACCCAATTTGATTCTTGCCTTGAGTGATTGTCTGTTGGAGTTTGCAAGTCTGCCTCATTACACATCACCAAATCCAGAATTGCTTGTTCCCTAGTAGTGGTGACAGAGCCTAATGTGTAATGAAGCAAACTTGATTAGGGAACTAAAGGTGAAGGAACCCTGAGGGAGCAGTGACCACAATATGATAGAATTTACCCTGCAGTTTGAGAGGGAGAAGCTGCAATCAGATGGAACGGTATTACAATTAAATAAAGTTAACTACAAAGACATGAGGCCAGAGTTGATTGGAAAAGGAGCCTAGCAGGGAAGACAGAGGAACAGCAATGGCAGGGGTTTAGGGGGGTTGTTCGTGAGGCACAACAGAATTTCAGCCCAAGGAGGGGAAACATGCTAAGGGGAGGACAAGGCATCCAAGGCTGACGAGGGAAGTCAAAGACGGCATAAAAGCAAAAGAAAGTGGCACGGATTAGTGGGAAGCCAGAGGATTGGGAAGCCTTTAAAAGTGAACAGAGGACAACTAAAAAAGCAGTAAGGGGGGAGAAGATTAAATGAGTGCAAGCCAGCTAGTAATATAAAGGAAGATAGGAAGAGTTTTTTCAATACATAAAAGGTACAAGAGACATTGGACCACTGGAAAATGTGGCTGGAGAAGTAATAATAGGAAACAAAGAAATGGCAGAGGAACTGAATAGTTACTTTACATCAGTCTTCACGGTGGAAGACACCAGTGGGATGCCAGAGCTCTAGGAGAATCAGGGGGCAGAGTGAGTGCAGTGACCATCGCTAAGGAGAAGGTACTGGGGAAACTGTAAGGTCTGAAGGTGGATAAATCACCTGCACCAGATGGACTACACCACAGAGTTCTAAAAGAGATAGCTGAGGAGATTGTGGAGGCATTGGTGGTGATCTTTCAGGAATCACTGGAGGCAGGAAGGGTCCCAGAGGACTGGAAAGTGGCAATTGTAACACCGCTATTTAAGAGGGGAGGGAGGCAGAAGATGGGTAATTACAGGCCGGTTAGCCTGACTTCGGTTATTGGTAAGATTTTAGAGTCCATTATTAAAGATGAAATCGCGGAGTCCTTTGAAATGCATGATAAAATAGGATTGAGTCAGCATGACTTCGTCAAGAGGAGGTCGTGTCTGACAAATCTGTTAGAGTTGTTTGAAGAAGTAACAAGGAAGTTAGACAAAGGAGAACCAGTGGACGTGATTTATTTAGATTTCCAGAAGGCCTTTGACAAGGTGCTGCATAGGAGACTGTTAAATAAGTTAAAAGCCCATGGTGTTAAGGGTAAGATCCTGATATGGATTGAGGATTGGCTGACTTGCAGAAGGCAGAGAGTAGGGATAAAGGGGTCTTTTTCAGGATAGCAACCGGTGACTAGTGGTGTGCCTCAGGGGTCGGTGCTGGGACCACAACTTTTCACAATATACATTAATGACCTGGAATAAGGAACTGAAGGCACTGTTGCTAAGTTTGCAGATGATACAAAGATCTGTAGAGGGACAGGTAGTATTGAGGAAGCAGGCGGGCTGCAGACGGACCTGGACAGGCTAGGAGAATAATCAATGAAGTGGCAGATGGAATACAATGTGGAAAAGTCTGAGGTTATGTACTTTGGAAGGAGAAATGGAAGCATAGACTATTTTGTAAATGGGGAGATGCTTAGGAAATCAGAAGCTCAAAGGGACTTGGGAGTGCTTGTTCACGCTTCTCTTAAGATTAATGTGCAGGTTCAGTCGGCAGTTAGGAAGGCAAATGCAATGTTGGCATTCATGACGAGAGGGCTAGAATACAAGACCAGGGATGTACTTATGAGGCCATATAAGGCTCTGGTCAGACCCCATTTGGAGTATTGTGAGCAACTTTGGGCCCCATATCTAAGGAAGAATGTGCTGGCCTTGGAAAGGTTCCAGTGGAGGTTCACAAGAATGATCCCTGGAATGAAGAGTTTGTCGCATGAGGAACGGTTGAGGACTCTGGGTCTGTACTCGTTAGGAGTTTAGAAAGATGAGGGGGGACCTTATTGAAATGTACAGGATACTGCGAGGCCTGGTTAGAGTGGATGTGAAGAGGATGTTTCCACTTGTAGGAAAAACTAGAAGCAGAGGACACAATCTCAGACTAAAAGGACGATACTTTAAAACAGAGATGAAGAGGAATTTCTGCAGCCAGAAGGTGGTGAATCTGTGGAACTCTTTGCCACAGAAGGCTGTGGAGGTCAAATCACAGTGTCTTTAAGACAGGGATAGATAGGTTCTTGATTAATAAGGGGATCCGGGGTTATGTGGAGAAGGCAGGAGGATGGGGATTAGAAAAATATCAGCCATGATTGAATGGCAGAGCAGACTCGATGGGCCAAGTGGCCTAATTCTGCTCCTATGTCTTATGATCTAATAATAATAATCCAATAATCTTTATTGGTGTCACAAGTAGGCTTACATTAACTCTGAAATGAAGTACTGTGAAAATCCCTAGCCACCACACTATGGCACCTGTTCGGGTACACAGAGGGCGAATTTGGATTGTCTAAATCACCTAACAGCACGTCGTTTGGGAGTTGTGGGAGGAAACCGGAGCACCAGAAGGAAACCCATCCTCCGCAGTGACCCAAGCCTGCAATCAAATGAGTGTCTGTGGGTTTCCTCCCAGAGTCCAAAGATGTGTAGGTTAGGTGAATTGGCCTTGCTAAATTGCCTCTTTGTGTTCAAAGGTCAGGTGAGGTTGCAGGAATAGGTCAAGAAAGTGGGCCTGGGTGGGGTGCTTTTTCAGAGGTTTTGTGCAGACTCATGGGTCCGAATGCCCTCGAAGAACAATACAGCACAGGAACAGCTCCTTCGGCCGTCCAAGCCTGCACTGGTCATGATACCACCCTTGGCCAAAACCACAAATAACAGCCTCCTTTTGCAAACATTCCTTGTCGGTTCCACCTGCAGTACTCAATTTAAGAAACGCCATTGTAAAAAATCTTCGGGGGAGGGCTACAGATCATCTCGCTTTGCAAGTTTCCAATGTCAAACCAATTTACATGTGTGAAGTTAAGAAGCCGCCTATGAGAAGCAGCGATAGGCAAACACCCACCTATGGCAGGAGCGGACACTCAGGAGGGGATGTCCTTGTGCTGGTGTGAGGAACGCGGTGACGTAATCCCATCAGCCCGTGCTGCTGTTGATTGGCGACGTGGAGAGAAAGGTAAACAAGGCGGGCGCGCGATGAGCTTGTTGTTTTTAAACATTAACGGACGTCCACAACGGCAGAACCCACCTGTTTCCGGACACCGAATCGAGAAGGCAAGGCGCTGGGTGTCGGAGCCAAGGGGAAGGTCAAGTGCGGGGGGCGCTCGCGGTCTGTGGGGAGGCAATTTGACGCCGGTTAAAGGAACGGCGGCTGTCGCCCTCGGGCCCCGCACCCGGCGATTATCCGCACCCGGTGGTTACTCGCCCTCCGCGACGCCGCATGAGCTTTCCCCGAGCAATGTCCGCGAGTCTGGCCCGCGCTGCTCAGCTCCGAGCAAGTGCATCGCCCCAGGGCAACCCACTTTCCGCGTCCTCTCCAGTTGATGCGCACGACTGCACCCGGGAAGACCATGCGATGTTATTGGGAGGGGACATTTCTGTTAATGCATTATTGATGGTCATTTTCCGACTTGTGTGGTTCAGAACTATTCCACCGGGCACGTTAGGAAGTTAATTTACGGGAGATTTGCGATGTACGTTTCCCCCAATAAACTTGAAAATTCTGGGGTAGATACTTAAAATCGCTATTTCCCAGTTTTATTGGGGACGTATTTAGTACAGAAAAGTAGAGACTTTCCGAATCAGTGACGTTGCGTGGCTGCCTCTTTTTAAAGTTAAACAATTTTTGTAAAATGAGTACAGTAAGAAGTCTTACAACACCAGGTTAAAGGAGCAGTGCTCCGAAAGCTAGCGTTTGAAACAAACCTGTTGGACTTTAACCTGGTGTTGTAAGACTTCTTACTGTGCTCACCCCAGTCCAACGCCGGCATCTCCACATCGTAAAATGAGTGTCCTTAACCTGATGGGTGCGCTCGGTTGGATGCAGTAACTTATTTACGGATGCAACAGGAACTATTGTGTATTTTTGTCAGTTGCAGTTGTGTTACTGCTGCATGCAAGTTTGTCCCTTTTAAAACTGCTAAACATGTGCAATCTACCAGCAAATTACCCCCACAAACAAGAAATACTTTATTGATGCAGAACCATACTTTCCACGGTCCATTGGTACACGTGACAATAAATCCAATCCAGAGGTTAATACTCAACCCTAAATTGAGCTTGAAAGTAAATTTTTAATTACAAACTGCAAAGACCACTCCTAACTTGTAATTGAATTCAATATTGCAGAATGATAGTTTGCTGCGTTTCTATAAAGAGGTATACTATTGACTTGCTCAGCTGTCTTCTAGTTGAATGACTGTTCCCCTAACTAACGTACCGGTCCATTGGATGAGAGTTGCCTTATCCTGAAGGATCAAATTGGTCTGTGACCTTTATCTCCAAGGATCCTCTTGCAGTATTAGGCAGATTAATGCCTAGATTGCTTGAAGTTTGGGAACTACTACTGACTACCTGTTTGTAAATTTCTTCAACAGACGATGATTTAGTTTTCTCTTACAATAAAACCGTGGTAATTTTAAACATTACATTTCATTTATTTGTTTCGTTTAGTTTTGGGCTCCCAGACTATAAGGCATCTGCATATGGAACAAATTGCGTACATGCATTCTCCTGAGTTTGTTTCAAATAGGTCTTCCACAATATCGTGATTGACTTTGTTACAAGAGCAATCATTATAGAAAACGGCAACTGTTTTTAAATCTAATGTGAGTGGACTTCACTTTAAAATTCAACTCCGCTATCTCCTGTCAAAACAAATTTGAAATATATTTATTTATACTCTGTTGTGATGACCATTTTACAAGGATTACAAGTTTTTGATCTGATAAGTCACAGACCTGAAACGGTAACTGTTTCTCACTCCACGAATGCTGTCATAATCTGCTGAGTATTTCCAGCATTTACTGTTTTTATCAAGTTTGTTTTTAGCTTTATTTGTCTTTTTTGTTTTTTGCAGACCTAAAAGTTATTTTGATGGGGAAAGGGGAGGAGAGAGGCAACAGACCAGTTTTTGAGTTTCTGTATTGATGAACAGATTGCAGTTTATAAGAGAGAGAAAGAGATTAAGCACATGTGTGTATTAGTATGTTCCTAACAAAAAAACTGATTTTCGTTATTGGCTTAGTTGAAGCACAGTAGTGAGATTGCAATTGCCAATCTACATCAAAACGAATATTTAACACCTATGTCCAAATGCCCTTTTCCTTGTTGGTCAATATCCAAGGGTCAATATCCAAGGTACAGTTGTTGATGTTTATGATGATTGTACTGCTGCCATTACCAAATAGTGAAGTCTTGCTTGCAAAGTACTCAGTGTGATTGCTACCTTCAGAAATGTTTAGAGGTAGTACAAATGGGGATTTTGCTGTCAGATGATTTTAATCTCTCGAGGAATATTTACTCTTCAAGCAAATACTTATTTTTTACAATAAGGTATATTGCATTTTGTGTTACAGAATCCAAACACAATGCTTAAAATTTGAAATGAAAATAGAAAATGCTGGAAATAAACAGCAGGTCAGGTCAGGTGGTGTCTATGAAAAGAAAAAATTAATAGGAAAATTCAAATGAGATTAATGGCTTTTCATCGGGCTGATAAAAGTCATCAACCTGAAACATTAACTGTGTTTCCTTCCCACAGCTGCATGCTGTCTGCTTGGGGTGTTTCCAGTATTTTCTGTTTTCATAGCGTTTAGTATCACTGCTTTACAAGTTGAGAATTGGCTTTCGCTGCTCATAGAAAATTCATGGATTTCTGTACAATTTGTACCCGCTTCTGCCCACCTCCCCCTATGCTTATTTATGTTGGTGACTTTGTTCAATTACTTAAATTTAGCCATTTTTGACTCTTTATCTGAAAATAAAAGATTTAAACAGCCACTATTTTCCCCCTTTAGAATATTTTGCTCTGGTAATTATCCTGCTGAATTACGTCCAATTCACCCATCACTGCTGTGTTTGACCTAGATCAGCTCCTGAACAAGCAATGTCCTGATTTGAAATTCTCATCCTTGTTTTAAATCGCCCCAGAGTCTTGCACTTCTGTATCTCTCCAGCCCTCAACCCTTCAAGCTACATGTGCTTTTCTCATTTTGACCTCACTAACATGCCCAATTTAAATTGCTTCACCACTGAGGGCAGTGCCTTTGGCTGCATGGAGCTCTGGAAATCCCTTTGACATCTCTCCACCTCTCTACCTTGCTTTCCTCCTTTAACTCAGCCCGTCAAACCTCTATTTGATCAAGTTTTTGGCCCTCTGATCTCGAATATCCTTATGTAGTTGGTATTATTATGATAATGCTTGTGTAAAGTGCTCTGGCTCAAGGAAACTTTTCTTACTTTCATTCTTTTTTCTCAAGTGATTATTGAACCATGGGGAAAAATCTATCTCGTTTATTAGTGTACAAACCCATGAGTGAAAGCAGCAAGTCCAGCACATCAATAACTGACAGGGATAAACTGGATATTTCAACCAATCAGGATGAAGACTCTTGCAGAAATGGGGATGTGTCTCAGTTTCCGTATGTAGAGTTCACAGGCAGAGACAGTGTTACCTGTCCAACTTGTCAAGGAACAGGAAGAATTCCAAGAGGTGGGTATTTCTGAATGTTCTCTCTGATATTTTCAACACTTTTTCTTTTTCTTTTCACGGCTGCGGAATTTGGGGATTGACTCGTACTGGGCAAGCATTTTATAAAGTGAAACAGTTCATATTAGCAGTAGCTTTAGTTCTGCTTGGTGATCACTGATACATAGCTGTCTGCCCTGAAAAACATTATTTTACATTAAATCTCTATTGCACTGTATTTAAGGTATACCTCACAGATTTTATATTTGGATATGTTCCTAAACTGTTGGTTTGTACAGGTTCACTGCATTTTAAATTTGCATATAATTTGAGATTTATTTTGCTGAAATGTTTTCCAGTTTATTGCTGGGAAATTAACATCAGTGGATCAAATACATCTGAAATTATTTGTTACTAAATAAACCTATATTAGCAGATGAGGCCTAATGTGCTTTGACTTTCACTGGCATGTGGAGACATTAATCAGACTTTGGAGAATATCATAGCCAAGATGTGAAGTAGGAGCACGAATTGGCCATAAAGCCCGTTGAGCCTGCTTTGCTATTGAATAATATGGTTTGAGCTGACCTTGACCTCTGCTTCATTTTCCTGCCTGTTTCCCATAACATTAGATTTCCCTATAGTTCAAAAATCTGTATCGTAAAGTTAAATCTATCCTGTGATTTAGCAGTCATTGCAGGATTTGCTTTAAAGTCACCCAGGTAAGAAATCCATTTCAAGCTTCAAAAAACTATTTTAAATTTTCTTTGCAAATAACTGTCATTTATACAGCACCTTTTGCTTCCGAAATGGTTTGACAGCCAACAAATTACTTTCAAGTTGTAGTGATTGCACCAGCATTTTGCACACAGCAATATTCCACACGAGTGAATGATAAGAGATGGCCAGTTAATCTTTGGTGGTGCTGATTTTGAAGGAAGCGTCTTGGCCTGGATGCTGAGAGCCCCCTGCTCATCTTTGAATTATGCAATACGATCCTGCTTATCTTTAAATTGTGCAATTAAATCCTTTATGCCTACCTAACCAAGCAGCGTGGCCTGTGTTTATCATCTTCAAAAATAACACTTGATTTTAGCACTACCAAATTGAAAATGTAAACCAGCCGAGGTTATTTGCTGAAGCCTCTGGAGTAGGACTTGAGCCCACATCATTCTGATTTAGTGGCAAGGTGCTGTGAAGTGAACCAATGAGATTGCCTCTCCTACTTCTTAACTCAAAGAGAATAGTCGCCAAATTTACTCAGCGCCTCATCCCTATGACCAATATAGTGAACCTTCACTGAGCTGCCTCTAATGCAAGTACATCCTTTCTTCATTGTGGAGACCAAAACTGCACACACTGCTCCAGGTGCAGTCTCATCAAAACCTTGTACAACTGTATATAGAACTCACACTGGGAGAACGAGCAGACTCTGCACAGACCCAGTGGGGAATCTAACCTGGGACCCTGGCGCTATGAAGCCACAGTGCTATCCACTTGTGCTACCGTACTGCCCAGACCTGTAGCAAGACCTCTTTATTCATGTGTTCCAATCTCCTGCAATATGGGTTAACATGCCATTTGTTTTCTAATTGCTTTCTGCATCTGCATGCTAACTTGCTGTGTTCTTTGTACCAACACACCCAAGTCTTTTTAAACATCAACACTTAACAAGTTTCTCACCTTCAAAAATGTTCTGCTTTTTTTATTCTTATGACAGAAGTGAATAACTTCACACTTATATTGAACTCTGATGTTGTGCCATTGACCACTCACCTGACCTGTCTATATCTCTTCAGTCTCTCGCATCCTCCCCCATCTTACCTTTCCACCTAGGTTTGTATCGTCAGTAAACTTCGATACATTATTCTTGTCTCTGCATCCAAGTCATTAATTTAGATTGAAAGTAGCTGAGACCCCAACACTGATCCTTGTGGCAATTCAACATTCAATCCTTCCACCACTAATGAGCAGTGGCAGCTGTGTATCATGTACAAGATGCAAAGCAGGAACTCACCAAGGTTCCTATGCAGCACCTTCCAAGACCATGATCGCTGCTATCTAGAAGGACAAGATCAGCAGGTACCTGGGAATGCCACCATCTGGAAGTTCCCCTCCAAGCCACTTGCCATCCTGACTTGCCAATATATCGCTCCTTCACTGCTGGGCCAAAATCCTGGAACTTCCTCCCTAACAGCACTGTGGATGTACCTACACATCAGGTACTGCAGTGGTTCAAGAAAGCAGCTCATCATCTTCTCAAGGGCAACTAGGGATGGGCAATAAATGCTGGTCCAGCTAGCGATGCCCACTTTGGTCAATTAATTTTAATTTCACTGCCTACTAACTTGATAAAGCCCCATTTGTGCCCACAGTTTTCTATACATTAGCCAATCCTCTATTCCAGGATTTCTTTCATAAAACCATGCTGATTTATTCCAATCATACCATGGCTGAGCACATTGTCAGGACTTCCTAAGTAACACATTCTAGCATGTTCCCAATTCCGGCATGTTCCCAACAAGTGATGTCAGGCTAACTGCCCTGTAGTTCACTGCTTTCTCTTCTTTCTTGAAAATGGGTGTAATATTTGCCAACTCAATCTATTGGAGCCATTCCTGAATGTAAGGAATTTTGGAAAATTCCTTTTTTAATGAACTTTTGATGGCCTTTTTGGTTTCTAAAACACTCCCCTGAAACTTGCTACTGTTTTTGCAATACTGTCTGCTTCTTTCAATCTAATACTATCCTTCCTGAATGATTCACAGATAGGTCTTTCTTGCTGAATTTTTGTTCTTCAATGGAATGTATTTTAGTTGAACATTTTTGAATTGTTTAATTAAATGTTTCCCACTGCTCCTTTACCTCCATACCTTTTAGTCTAACTCAATTAACCTTGGTGCATAATAATATCCAGGAATGTTATTTTTGAAGTCAATAATACTACACCCAGCCACATAATTAAACATGTTTAACAATTTTCATTTCAAACCCAAAGAACAAAGAAAAGTACAGCACAGGAACAGGCCCTTTGGCCCTCCAGGCCAGTGCCGACCATGCTGCCCGTCTAAACTAAAATCTTCTGTACTTCCAGAGTCCGTATCTCTCTATTCCCATCCTATTCATGTATTTGTCAAGATGCCCCTTAAACGTCACTACCATCCCTGCTTCCACCACCACCTGCTTCCGCCTCCGGCAGCAAGTTCCAGGCACCCACTACCCTCTGTTTATAAAAAAAAAAAACTTGCCTCGTACATCTCCTCTAAACCTTGCACCTTAAATGCCCCCTAGTATTTGACCCTCTACCCTGGGGAAAACGCCTCTGACTACCCACTCTGTCTATGCCCCTCATCATTTTGTAGACCTCTATCAGGTTGCCCTTCAACCTCCGTCGTTCCAGTGAGAACAAACCAAGTTTATTCAACCTCTCCTCATAGCTAAAGCAAAGATAACTCGATTGAATACAATTTCCTACTGAAGCTTGAGATGTATTTTTGACAACTTACAAACAGCAGACCGATGTAATGAATAAACCATTACCTTTACAAGATAAGAGATTTGAGTTATTTTGCGAAGCTGCTATTAACATTTTAAATTTCCATGTTAAACTTGCCATGGGAACTCAGATCCACCCCAAATGAAACCTGAATCTTTGGGTGTAACAGTCCTGGCCAGCCTACCTGTACAGCCGTCAATCCATTTTTGGCTATTGGTGGTATGTATGTATTTTCACTCAAGATTTGTGGAATGTACTGGCCAATAGTAACCAATTACTGTTTGTGCCAATAGTCACTTCACTTCAGAGGTAATCCTTTGGTTTTTGGACTGTTTTGTAATGTCTCAAACTTCAACTCTTGGTCTATGTGACATACTGGCAAGGTATATATTGTTGTCCATCCTGGGTTTCCCCAAGAGCATTGAGGTCATCCTAATGCTAGTGGAGTAGCACTTAGACCTGAATGGGCATGGGACATGTATTCCTAAAGAACCCTGGTGAATCACTTGGGTTTTTATGACCGTTCTGCCAAGCAATAATTTACTGGTGTAAGCCCATAGATTTACTTGATAAATTGGATGAGTACTGAACCTGAAGTGCTGATCTAAGAAATATTACCAACCAATTTTGTGTTAACTGTTCCCAGTTTGGGCACTTTTCTTTTTTTAAGAGCTGCTGCTAATTAAAAATATTATCTTTAAAATATAAATTAGAATTATTGTGGAAGCACTTTAGCCTTTCCCTCCAAGTTTTATTTAGTTTGGAAAGAAAATGACCATGTTCTAATTCTGACCTGAATTAAATCAAAAAATCTATCTTCATTTTAGATCAAGAAAACCAACTTGTGGCCTTGATTCCTTATAGTGATCAGAGACTGAGACCAAGACGAACGTAGGTTCACTTAAATTATTTAAGAAATAGTAGAATCTGTGTTATGCATGACTATCATGAATTTGTGTGGATATTTGTGTAAAGTTTTTTGTTTTGAATTGTAAGGTACCAAATAGGAATTTAAAGGTTGATTGGTCTTTAGAATTTGTATAGATTTGTCAGCAAAACACAATGACCTATCTTCCAGTAACTATGAATAGAATCACATGAGCCTGGCTCATGCATTCCGGTCACTTGAAATCAACAATGACCTATCTTCCAGTACTTATCTGAGTACAATCACATGAGCCTGGCTGATGCATTCTGGTCTCTTGAAATCTCGGTGACTTGAAATCAATCAGCTAATTTCCTTTGCTTGCCTCCCTCACACTTGGAATTTTGTTGACTGGGGTACTGTTACACAGAATTGTAGAAAGTTTACAGCACAACAAGAGGCCACTTGGCCCGTTGTGTCTGTGCCAGCCGAGATTAAGGCACCCAGCCTAATCCCACTTTCCAGTACTTGAGGTGCATATCCAGATACCTTTTCAATGAGTTGAGGGTTTCTGCCTCTGCTGCCCTTTCAGGCAGAGAATTCCAGGCACCCAAATATGGGTGTCAGTTGCATGATCTTTACAAAGTTGGATCATTCTTGCATTAAAGTGAGTGTTGGTAGGCTATTCCTGCATGTGGGAATCATTGCTGACACTTCAGCATGATTTAACCCTACAGTAATCTTGAAGCATAAGTAAATTAAAGCCAATTAACTTTACTGCAGATTTGGTCAAGATCAGCAAACTTAGCAGACTGATTTCAACTTGAAACCTAGTAAAGCAAAACATTTTTTGAAATTCATATAATTTTCAATGGAAGGGATCTAGATTATATTTAATAAAGAGTTCATTGAATTGGTCTGATCAGCTAGACATGTAATAGAAAGCTGCTGCTTTTCAGACTTTGTCATGTGGGGCGTAGTAATTATGGCGTATTTTAACTTTTATTTCAACAAATTAGATATTCATTTAAACAAATTTGTAAGTAGATACAGATTTGCCTTGTCTTATCACAGATTAAAACATGCAGTCAATTTAACAAGATAAATAATACCAACAGAATTTCCATGGAGTATCCATGAATTGATATTAAACAGATCTCTCTCTAGTCTAGCCAGGACTAAATAATAAATATAGCCATAAGAGCTTATAATCATCAAATAACTGTTTTCTATTATGAACTTTATTATCGAACTTTATTATCAATTCTAAGTGTCCTAAATCAAATGTCTGCTGACCTACTGCTCACCTGTCTTTTTCCAGATACTGATGGATTTTCTGTATTTTATACTTTTATTTTTTTCTGCCACCATTTTTAAGTGTATAACTACAAAATGATTCACAAAAGTAAAATTGGATGCCGAGTGACGGTAGGAAATGGGAGTTGATTGCAGGCATGGTCAATGGGGTATATTTTCAATGAATCGAGGGCAGCATGGCGGCACAGTGGTTTGCACTGCTGCCTTAGAGCACCAGGGACCTGGGATCAATTCCAGCCTTGGGTGACTGTGTGGAGTTTGTATGTTCTCCCTGTGTATGTTTGGGTTTCCTCTGTGTGCTCCGGTTTCCTCCCACAGTCCAAAGATACATAGGATAGGAGGGTTTTTTGGTATTTGACTAGAATCTTGTGATCAGATTCAATTCTAGGCCTTGGATATAGTATTGAGGAGCATTGGTATGCTCGGTTTTATGTGAATTAAAGTCGGTTTTATGTGAATTAAAGTATCAACTGGTGTCTGTCCGAAGCTGTTACTACTGGATGTTGTCTCAATCTCTCGTTTGGAGTTGAAGAAATGGACAAATGTAATTTAAGTATTCGGGGCCCGATAGCCTACATCTTAGAGTGCTAAAGGTAGTGGCAGTAGAGATCATGGACCCATTGGTTAATATTCCAAAATTCCCTTGACGCAGGAAATGTTCCAGTGAATTGGAAAAATGCTACTATAACGTCCTTATTCAAAAAGGGAGGGAAGCAGAATGTAGGAAATTACAGACCAGTTAGTTTAACATCTGGGAAATTGTTAGAATCAGTCATTAATGAAGTAATATCAGGACATTTGGGAAGTCAAAATGCAATCCATTAGCGTCAGCATTGTTTTATGAAGGGTAAATCATGTTTGGCTAGAGTTGGCCAGAGTTCTTCAAAGATGTAACAAGCCAAGTAGATAATGGGAATCCTGTAGATGTAGTATATCTGGACTTCCAGAAAGAGTTTGATAAGGTGCCATTCGAAAGATTAATACACAAGGTTAGATCACATGAGGTTGGGGGTAATTTACTAGCTTGGATAAAAGACTGACTGACGGACAGAAGTCAGAGGCGGGATAAATGGGTCTTTATGTGGTTGGCAAGATGTAACTGGGGGTGCAACAGGGTTTGGTCCTTGGGGCCCCAACTGTTTACAATCTTTATTGACAACTTGGATACAGGGGGGAAAAAAATTCTATAGCCAAATTTGCAGATGGCACTAAAATAGGTGGGGCAGTAAGTTGCAATGAGGAAATAAGAACCTTACAAAATGATATAGATAGGTTGGTTGAGTGGGCCAAAATGTGGCAGATGAAGTTAATCTTTATTAGTGTCACAGGTAGGCTTACATTAACACTGCAATGAAGTTACTGTGAAAATCCCCTAGTCGCCACACTCTGGCGCTTGTTCGGGTACACTGAGGGAAAATTCAGAATGTCCAATTCACCTAACAAGCATGTCTTTGGAACCTGTGGGAGGAAATTGGAGCACCCGGAGGAAACCCACGCAGACACGGGGAGAACATACAGACTCCGCACAGTGACCCAAGCCGGGAATCGAACTCGAGACTTCAGGGTGCTCCAGTGCAGTGAGATCTGGGTGCATGAGTCGCAGAAAACTAGCACGTAGGTACATCAGGTAATCAAGCGAATGGAATGTTAGCATTTATAGCTGAAGGACTAATGTATAGAGGCAAGGAAGTGTTGTTGCAACTGTACAAAGCATTGGTGAGACCTCACCTGGGGAATTGTGCACCGTTTTGGTGCCCTTTGGTATGGGCCAGGGTTTGGAGAACCCCAAAGTGTATCATGGAGTTCACCTTACCCACAACTTTTACTAGATTGTGGTATGGGGAACACACGACCCACTCTACAGGTGTGGTACAGCAGAAATGGAAAAGTATTTTTTAAAGCAAAACAAATGTTTATTCTATGAACTCAAGTTGACCTTTTTAAAACATACAGTGAACATCTTAGCAACCATCAATTCCAATACAACCCCCAAAGAATACAACACTGAATAATCTTTAATAAATTCCCAAACAACATTCAGAAGACAAAAGATCCTTTTAACACAAAGATCAGGTTTAAATTCACTATTGAGAACAGTTACCAAGTTGAAATCAGCAAATGAACATTCATAAGCTTGCAGAGATTCATACACATCCTGCTGTGATTTCAGCTTCTGCAAAATTAAAATGAAACCAAACCCACCCTGCAGCAAACAGCCTAAAACGAAAGTAAAAAGCTGACAGTCCAGCTCCACCCACTCTGACATCACTGCAGTAATAAACACCCATTTCTTAAAGGTACTCTCACTACAGGTACTTATATACACACCCATTTATAAACACCTATTTCTTAAAGGTACTCTCATGACACCTTATTTGAGGAAAGATGTGTTGGCATTGGAGACAGTTCAGAGGAGAGTCACTAGATTGATTCCAGAGGTGAGGGTGTTGCTCGTTTTAGCCTTCGTTTACTTTATTCTTATTCTGTCACCTTTTCTCGTGAGTCGCCAGGTATCTTTCTGATACCGCCACGTGGTTCAAGTCCAAGTAATGATTAATAATGCAACACACCACTTAGTAAGAGTTAAATCAACGCTCATTTATTATATACAGCAATTAATACTTATACAATAATCCTACTTCTAGACTACTACCTACCACTAAAGGCCAATACTTAACTTTGGAAATGGCCCACCAGGTCACGGAAACGAATGGTCTTTCAAATTGGTTCTGAGCCTGCGGGATTCAAAAGCTGGTACCAGTCGATAGTCAGGAGCGCCTATCTGGTAGCGATCGCTGGAGTATGACTTACAGTTTTCTTGTAGAAGGGTCTCGAAGGTTGCGAGCAGGAAAAGAAGGGCCGAGTTGAACTTGTCCCCTATTCTTATAGTCCCCAGGGGCTTCCCGCCTCTCAGGCGGACCTCGTACCTGGTTCCAAGTGATTGGACTTGGCCCCAATCACTTGGTTCGATATGCTCCAATAATGGGGCGATTCCTTGATCGGGGGGTGGTAGTTTACCTTTGTGTTAGCCCCTGCTGGCGCTGAACGGTCTGGGTCGGCTTTCAATTGCTAATTTGTAGCAATTGTTCCCGGGGATGGCTGATTAAAATGCAGATGGCTGGGTTGTTGTGATGTTGATGGCTGCAGGTATCGGTCTGGACTGACTTCCCCAGAGGCGAATACACTGTTTTACCCGAAGCTGTCCGTTTGAGTCCTGTTAGCTGATTTTCCCATTAGCCTCTTTCGTTCGCCATTTTAAATCGGGGTTTGACCATTCTAATCGGGAATCAGCCATTTTACGTGGCTACAAGGGGTTTATCAAGAGAGATTAAGCGGCTTAGGCCTAAACTCTCGAGTTTAGAAGAATGAGGGGAGATCAAATTGAGGTATCTCAGATGCTAAAAGGTATGGATAAAGTAGATGTGGAGCAACTGCTTCCTCTTGTGGAGCATTCTAGAACGCGACGTCATAGTTTCTCCTCATCTCGGTTTTAAATTTGCTACACCTTAACTTGAAACTTTCTCCCAAAGGGTCGTAAAAATGTGGAATTCGCTAGCCGAGGCTGGGGTGGATGCTGGGACAGTGAGTAAATTTTAAGGAGGATTTTTAATTAATGGGTTGAAGCTTTATGGAGAACGGGCAGGTTGGTGGAATTGAACCATGATGACATTAACCATGATCATATTGAACGGTGCAGTAGGCTCAAGAGTCTAAATTGCCTACTCCTGCTCCTAGTTATGTTCTAAGAAAGAACAGGTCTGTAGCCCTGTGGGTAACAGCACCTCAAGCACAAGTCTAGTGTTTTTGATTTAATAAGAGATTTCTGGAATAATAAGGGGATCTGGGGTTATGGGGAGAAGGCAGGAGAATGGGGATGAGAAACATATCAGCCATGATCAAATGGCAGAGCAGACTTGATGGGCTGAAGGCCTAATTCTGCTCCTATATCTTGAGGTCAATTTGGTTGATATCTTGAGGTCTATTTGGTTGAAAGTGTGATTATCATTAGATTGGATCAGATCCAATTAAGAAGTTGCAAATAACTGAGGGTATCATCACTACTCATTGTGTTGCCCATGTTAAACTGGAAAAAGTAGTCACTCTTATTTCTTTGTTTGTTTTCTGCTTTTGTCGCATTTTCACCTGTTCTGTTCCTCTCTAAGTCCCTTCTTGCTACTCTTTATCCTGCTCTAGTTATGAGTTGTCTTGCATGGTGTAATAATGAAAGGAGCCACCATTGATTGCAGGCTGCATTTGAGGTTGTAAGGCAAATATCTCCAGCGACTCCCTTTTCTCCCAACTTCCTCATTCTCATTACATCCACTACCATTTCTTTCCACTATTTCCATCTTTTAGCTGTAATATTCTTTACATTTTCTGGTAGTTTCACAATTATTTGAAGAAAAGTTACAATTATTTACAGAAAACTCAATGCTGGAAGCTGGAGAAAAATCTTTCATTAGTACAGTTAACTGAAAAGTATTGATATATTCAGGGAACATGGGCGGGCACATGGCACCTGCTACAACAAAAATGCATAATCAGCTGAGCAAAATGTCCAAGCTTGTGCTGTTGGGAGAGCTGAATCCCTCAAATAACAGGTGTTTAAATACAGGAAAAACATTTTACATAAGTTAATTTATGTCCCTTGTCCTAAAGATTTAAATCATTATTTTGGGCATTAGACGTTTCACTTGCTGACGAAAGATAAATGATGAACAAAAAATCTTTCGAAGAAATATTAAGCAGTTTGTGGGAATTCAGTGACCAGATTCTGGGATCACCGGGTAACAGTTGCTGCAGGTTCTTTGGATATTTCATTGAAACCAAGTTTAATGTATTAGGTTTATAGATAAATGCATGGAACAAAGAATCCGACAACAAATCAACAATTGAACACTGACAGTGATAGCAAAAAGTTGATTACTGATCCATGTATCAGAGAACGCTGAACTTTCACTTAATTTAGCAGAAGCAATGAACATCACACCATATATGCTGTTTTTAAAAAATATTTAAATTCTTGTATTTTGCAGGAAACTGTATGTGACATCATCAGTCGTTCTTTGTTTGCTGCTTTCTGGTTTAGCCGTATTTTTCCTCTTCCCACGATCTATTGATGTGAGTTACGTTGGTGTAAAGTCCATTTATGTCAGTTATGACCAAGTCAACCGGGTGGTTTACCTCAACATCACGGTAAGCCCTCAACTGTTAAATTGGTGAAAGTTGATGAACTATTTTTAAAAAGAGTTACAGTATATGAATACTTTGCAATTTTTGTTATACTAATAATACAAGCTTCTTTAAATAAGAGTCTGTTGACTCATCCACACCTTTTTAAGAAAAGCTCCTCTTGATTGAGCTGTTATGCTTGAACTTTAATTTCTGTGTGATTCCTTGTTAGATAATGGAAGCTTAATATTCTGAATATTTGCTAAAAGCTTTTGCTCCTACTCGCACTTAATCCTTTAGTTGAGAACAGGATTGCCTCAGTCTACATCTTTTAATTATTTCTGCAATTCTCCTTTATTTCCTTGGTGCAGGATAATATCACTGTTCAATCTCGATCTTTCAGTACTATTTGGCAGAATGAGCTCATCACTGACGTGCTTTTTCTTCAGATCTTGCCCTTTGACTTGGGTTGGGAAGTCTCTTAAGCTGTGAATTTCTAGAGCATTATCTTTTATGTTCAAGGGGAAAAGTGTCAGAAGTTCTATCCTAAAATCCATATAACCTGTTATGTTGGTCAAGAATTTGCCAACTGACAAACCCGATTTTGCTGCCGTTGCCTTGGCTGATAATTGTTCCAAATCCTGACCTTAATTTGTCAGCATTCTTGCTATTGTGATAAAGAAAATGGGTGGCCAGCATCATTAGAATTTGTCTGCATAGTTGTAAACTTCCCTGAATTACAGTCCCAGACCAAACCCCGACAGTGGCTAGGATACTGGACCGAAACCCCAATATTTTATTTTGTAAGACTGTGCAGAAAGGATAGTTTGTTCCAGGAGTGATTACAAGAAGAAATAGGGATTTGGCATTTTAAACAAAATGTTAGTAACACAATATTAAACCCTTTAACCTTGCACCTAAAAATAGCTTACGATTACCCCTTAAACAATACAACTCTATACAGAAAATTCAATACCGTTAATTACTATCTCCATTCCCGCTTGAACAACCAGAAAGAAAGAAAAATATAGGGCTTAATCCATCTTACATTCCAATGACACAGTGATGCTTGTTTTCCAGAGCAGATTTGGCTCCTGTTATAACCCCTGCAGGCTCTGGCTGGATGTTTTCCAAAATGCTGTTTCAACTGGTTTGTTTCAGCTTCCCCTTTATCCTTGGACAAGTCTGCAAATACTAATACTCTATTTTTTTTTCAACTATTCTACTGTGAGAGCAAAATATTTGTGATCTAAAGGGCTGCAAGGTCATAACTCCACTCATTATTAATCAAAATATCTGAATGCCTGAGCTCCACCCAGCAATGACATCATCTCCCCAAGCTGAAAGCACATTAACTTCCCCATAGTTGGAACAACTGTTCATTAGCCCATGCTTTGTATTCTGATCAATTTTACCTCTGGCTCCTAAAAGCTTTCTGGTCTTGCAAAACAAAATTATTTTTAAAACATGACTACTGTAGTCAAACACATTCTAACCCAGGCTTTTAACCCTTAAAATTGCCAAATGTTTATAATCCAATATATCTAAAATCCTACGTTCATCATACCTGTGTGAAGTAAACTAGTATTTTTACAGACATTTTTGCCCTGATCTCCCCCCTCTCTTCTGTCCTTCCACTTCCAAGAAAGAAAATAGGAAGTGAGGGAAAATATTCTTGATCTAGGCCATATGTTTTGCTAATAGTTTGAATGTTTACTTTGAAATAAGCAACTTCTTGATTGTCATGGCTAATAACTTTGGATTGTGTACTATCTTAATCTTTGTTAATGGTTCTGGGAAATTTCATTGGTCTTAAACACTCTGTTAGTTCTGCTATTGTTCAATGTTTTTGGTGGTCTGTAAAATCTTCAGGAGGAAAAGGATTTTCTGGGATTTGTGGCTTAATCCTACCTTCATATCGTCAATTATATTTTTTATCATGTTATCCCTGGAATTACTTTACCTAAATGTTGAAATTTTTGCACCCGCTAAAGCCTACTACTGGGATTAAACTTGCTTTATACATGCCTCAAATCAGTAGTGCTGAGTCAGTAGTTTTTCCTAATCTTTTCCTGAGCCTAGGAATACAGTCTTGTAAGAGGTTCAGAGACCATACAATAAATTTCATTCAAGGGGTCACCTGATGCAGTGGTATCAGAATTTATTAAGCATAACACAAGAAGGCAGTCAGTATTCTAGTTCAAATGGATCTTGCTTCCTACAGACTAGTGGCTACAAGAGGCTCGTGGCTTCCTTTTATCTCCAAAATCTGTGCAAAGAGCCTCTCCCAAGTGTTTTTTTTTATCCCCTGCTGTAATGACTTCATGTTCTGATAGCCATCATGCTTTAATCTTGTTATTTCATCTGTCAGTAGTTTGAACTTGCCATTTGTGGTCCGAATCCATGGCCACAACCTGAACAGAATATCCTAAAACACTTGAAACAGTCCATCGTTAACTTTTCCTGCATGACCATTTGCTGACTTGACCCCTCATTTTTTAAATTCTAGCCCCAAGTTGATTTTTTACATTTCAAAACATTCCTTTTATCACCACTGATAGCATAATTCAGACATATGTCCTCTACTTCCCCATTTCTACCCATGTTATCAGTTCACACAAATCAAATCAATTCCTGTTAGTGTGATTCCAATTTAACTCATCTCACAGACAAGATTTCTTCATACATCTAAAATTAACCTTTCATCTACCAGGAACTTGTAAAATGCATCTAAGTATAAGAAAACGTATTAAAAGGTACGAACAGTATAAAGTTTATGTTTTCTATATGCAGCCTGTTGTATATGTCAGTGGTTACATGTGTAATTTAGCTCTGGATCTTGTTGATAATGTGAATTGTTACATGGCATATTTCGTTACATGTCATATTTACCCAGCAAGCCATTGGGAATCCTTGTGTCTCAGTTCTTCCCTCTGTCGCTCCCAGCCAGGCAGTGCACTACGTTTCAAGTACCATGATAAAGCTGTGCAATCCAAAATTTAATTCTATGGAAAGTTGAAATTGTGAAGTCAAAATTCTAATGGTCAATTTCTGCATTGGAAACTCCAGTTGTATGTTGTAACAGTTCTGTCTATTGAGGAAAAGTTGCAGCAAAATTGCTTCTCATTCTAATGATTGTTCTATGTTTGCAGAGCATTTTAAACATTACTAATAACAACTTCTATTCGGTGAATGTGGCAAACATTAGTGCTCAAGTGCAGTTTTCGAAAACGGTGATTGGGAAATCACGGATAAGCAATATTACAAAGATTGGGCCTCTCGACATGAAGCAGGTAATCTTTACGAATAATGGACTATTTCTCCTATTGAAATTTGCTTCATCCTTTCCTTCTGGAACCAAAGATGAAGGGAATGAGATTGATTTGTGTTACCATTTCCTTAAATGAGATGTGACTTTACTGAAGTGTATTTCCAATAATCTATTTGTGTATGTTCTGAATGGCATTTGCTTGCATGCCAATAAAGATGGTGACAATCCTTACTCTGCTGAAACATTTCTGTATATACTGCTTTCTTATCTAAGAATAATGAATTAATTACATTAGTTAGGTGGGATCGGTTGCTATATTGTGTGAATCCATTGTTTAAAGCAATCCTCCAATTTAAAGATCCGTTCTTGCGTTATGCCAGAGTAGAATATTTTTTGTTCTGTGTCAAGTGTGGTGTTCAAGAGCTTTATGCTGTATCCAACCTGTATTTTCAGTAATTATTTTTCTTTACAGATTGACTATTCTGTTCATACCGTAATTGGAGATCAAATGAACTACATGTAGTAAGTGCATTACATATTAATGATGACTTGTCTGTTTAAATCAACTTAGTGGAACTGTTCATAATTTGGTAAAAAGACATTGGACCCTTGGACTAAAGCCTGATGAATAAGTTCTGAATGTTGTACACCTGAAGCATTGATGTAGGTAAAATTCATATAAAGCAAAGTGCATCATGAAGAAAGTTGCTTTGTACTGCTGAAAAAGAAACCTGCTGTCGAAGCTTTTCATCTCTCATTCGTTTGGACGGATGCAAGAATGTCAAATTTCCACCGTAACCATGTCTCGACCACTCAGCCGATGTGCTGACCAATCAGCACCCCTTTTCTCATGCAGTATAACTTTGTTCCCCTTTTTTTTTTTAAATTTGGCATTCTTGGATCTATCCTAATGTGTAAGATGGAAAGCTTCAACACCATGTCCCTCTATTTCAACAAGTTCTGTACCATCCAAGTGAAAATGACTTGCCAGACAATTGATGATCTGCAAAATGCTAATTTAGTTAAAGGAATTTGGAGTACGGTTAGTGATGTGGTTTCCTCGAGTACCTTTTCTTTCTTGATTTGGCTTGAAAGCTAATGGTTAAAGTTTCTGTCTCCAGCATTACACTTGGAATTCATTGCAAGTGTTGAACCATGTCTTCATGAAATTCCTGATATACCATGTAATGATTTTAAAGCTGTAACCCTTTATCTTACTCGCGGTGTAGTCATCTGGGTTAATGTCTCTCAAATTTACTCTTAAGATCATCTCCTGGATGCCTCCTTTTTAGGTTGAAGAGCAAAAGTCTCTTTGATCTTTCCTCATGGCTAAGACCCTGACACCTAAAGATCAGCCTCATTACTCTTTGCATTTGAATGTCTCCTTTTTTTCCCCAAGTGACCAGAATTAAATATGATATTCAAAGTATTGTCTGACTAGATCCCTAGATGTGTGATCAGTATTTAATTTTGATTTCCATTGATAATCTATTGGCTTTGGTTTCTGTCAACAGACACATTGAGCCTTCAAAATCTCCAAGGTCTCTTTCAACTTGCAACTTGTACAAATATTGCTTTCATAGATTACATAGAATTTACAGTGCCGAAGGAGGCCATTCGGCCCATCGAGTCTGCACCAGCTCTTTGAAAGAGCACCCTACCCAAGGTCAACACCTCCACCCTATCCCCATAACCCAGCAACCCCACCCAATACTAAGGGCAATTTTGGACACTAAGGGCAATTTATCATGGCCAATCCACCTAACCTGCACATCTTTGGACTGTGGGAGGAAACCGGAGCACCCGGAGGAAACCCACGCAGACACTGGGAGGATGTGCAGACTCCGCACAGACAGTGACCCAAGCCGGAATTGAACCTGGGACCCTGGAGCTGTGAAGCAATTGTGCTATCCACAATGCTACCATGCTGCCCTTAAGACTTGCTGTAGAAGCTTTTTGTCTTGCATGCATCAGGACAGATCATAAGGTTGCCAACAGTAAAGGGAACAACAATTTACACTACATGAAAAGAGCATGCTGATTAGTTGGCAAGTGGACTCTGGTCAAGCCGTTGCTATGAGGAATGCAGGAGGGAAAAGTTAATTGCCAAGCTATCGTTAAAATTAAAACCAGCGAGGTTGACCAACCAAGGCATTGTCTTGGGGAATAAACCTAGAATGTCCATCCTCCAAGCTGTTGTTCAGTCGAATTGAATTGCCCAGTTCTCTTCGCCCTATCCCCTTTCCAAGTTTTTTTTTTTTTTTTTTGCTCCTTCCAATCTCTAATACCTTCCAAGTGAGTTGCACAAATCTCAAAGTTTATTTTGCCCCCTGTTCTAAATCTCTTGCATTGATCATGCAGGAGAATGGGATGAGAAAATATCAGCCATGATTGAATGGCGGAGCAGACTCGATGGGCCTAATTCTGCTCCTATGTCTTATGGTCTTGTGTATCAGTGGCCACTTGTTCTCAGCATGTTAACTGTAGCATGCCAACCATAAGTCTATTTCTATCTCAATAGGAGCAGGAGGCTACCATTTGGCCCTTCGCGCCTGCTCTGTCATTCATTATGATCATGGCTGACCATCCAACATAGTAACCTAATTCTGCCTTCCTCCCCATATCCTTTGATCCCCTTCGCCTCAAGTGCTATATATAACTGCTTCTTGAAAACATGCAATGTTTTGACCTCCAATTACTTCCTGTGATAATGAATTCCACAGGCTCACCTACCCCATAATCCTCCGACTGTGACATCCTACAATTGGGACCATACTTCTTACATCTACCCTGTCTAGTCTTGTCGGATTTTATAAGTTTCTGAGATTTCCACCCCCCATTCTTTTGAACTCCAGTGAACATGGTCCTAACCAACTTATTCTCCCGTACATTAGTCCCGCCATCTCTGGTGAACCATTGGGCTCATACTCTGAGGAAGAATGTTCTTGTTTGAGAGGAAGAGCAAAACAGCACACTGTTGCAGGTGGGGCCTCAACAAGGCCGTGTGTAATTTCAGCAATACTTTCCTGCTCCAATACTCCAATCCTCTAGCAATAGGTCAGCATACCATTTGATGTCTTTACCGCCTGCTATACCTGCATGCTTGCCTTCAGCAACAGGTGTACAAAGATTCCCAGGTCTCATTGCACATTCCCTTTTCCTAATTTATGGCCATTGAGATAATGGTTTGTCTTTCTGTTTTTGTTGCCAAAGTGGATAACCTCTCATTTATCCAAATTATATACTGCATCTGCCATTAATTTGCTCACTCAACTTGTCCAAATCACACTGATCTCACAGCATCTGCCTCAAAGCTCATCCTCTCACCCAGCCTTGTGTTATCTGCAAATAGGAGATAGTACATTTTGTTCCCTCATCGAAATCCTTAATATATGTTGTGAATAGCTGGGGTTCCAGCACCAATCCATGTGGTACCCCACTAGTCACTGTCTACCAATTTGAAAAAAAACATTTAATTCCTACTCTTTTTGTCTGCCGACCAGTTTTCTATCCATCGCAATACACTACCCTTAACCCCCTGCATTTTAATTTTACATTGTAATCTCACGTGGGACTTCAGTCCAAATATATCACATCCACTGGCTCCTCCTCATCAACTCTACTAGTGACATACTCGAAGAATTCCAGTAGATTTGTTGAGCATGATTTTCCCTTCCTAAATCCATGCTGAGTCTTTCTCTGCTATAAAATCTTTGGTAATGGATTCTAGAATTTCTCCATTACCGACATGAAGCTTGCTGATCTGCTTTCTCTCTACCTCCCTTTTTATGTAGTGGAGTTGCATTAGCCACCCTTCAATCTGTAGGAATTGTTCCAGAGTCTATAAAATCCTGGAAGATGACCATCAATGCATCAGCTATTTCTTGAGCCACTTCCTTAAGTACTCTGAGATGTAGATTATCAGGCCCTGGGGATTTATCAGCCTTCAATCCCATCAATTTCCCCAATGTCATTTCTCTACTAATATTGATCTCCTTCAGTTCCTCCCTCCAAACCCTGCATCCCCCAACATTACTGGTATCTCATTTGTGAAGATAGAACCAAAGTTATGTATTTAGTTTCTCAGTTATTTCTTTGTCCCCCATTATAAATATACCTGTTTCTAACTGTAAGGGACTTACATTTGTCTTCACCAATCTTTTTTCTCTTCACCTACCTGTAGAAACTTTTATAGTCAGTTTTTATGTTCCCAACAAGCTTAGTGTTGTACTCTATTTTCCCTTCTTATCAATCCCTTAGTCCTTCTTTGCTGAATTCTAAACTGCTCCCAATCCTCAGACCTGTTTGGCCCATTTGTATGCTTTTGGATCAAACATACTATATCTAATTTCCTTTGTAAGCCATGGATTGGCCAATGTTCTCGTTTTACTTTTGTGCCAGACAATTGCAGTTCCCCATGTTTGCCATTGCCTATCCACTGTCATCCTTTTTAAGTAATATTTCCCAATCGTTCTTGTCTTTCAGTTCAGAAATATACCCAGAATTTGCCCGATTTAATTTACAGAACAAAGCTGCAGATTTTCTTGTCTTCCGTCATACTTGTATTTTCTCATAACCCAGGGAGCATTCTCTTCCATCTGCATTGTACCCATTGTAAAATCTTAATGTATCTTGGTGGTGTAGTGTGGAGCACAAGATTGAATATAGTATTCCAGCTTGGGAAGATTTTCTGAAGGCTTGCTGTTATATTTTGGGTTTTATATTCTAAATCTCTTGGGATAATGCGAGAACTTAATTTGCTTTTTATTTACAGCCTTTTCAAATAATACAGGACAGTAGATGGCTATTTGGCCAATTGCACTGGCTGATTTTTTTTTTAAAAGAAAATTTGCACATTCATCATAAGATTTTACAGCACAGAAAGGGGCCCTTTGTCCCAACCTGTCCACGCCAGCCATCAAGCACCTATGTCCTAATCCCATTTTAAAGTTCTTGCCTGTAGCTTTGGACACTATGGTGTTTTTCAAGTGCTCAAGTGATGGTTCTCGTCTCTACCCCTCTTTCAGGCAGTGAATTCCTTTCGGCAGTGAATTCCAGATTCCCACCATCATCTGGGTGAAAAAGCTTTTCCTCAAATCCCTCGCCCTGACCTTTAAATCTATTCCCCTTGGTTATTGACCCCTCTGCTAAGGGGAAAAGGTTCCTTCCTATCCACCATATCTATGTCCCTCATAATTTTGTACTTCACATTCGGGTCCCTTCTCTGCCCGAAGGAAAACAGCCCCAGCTTAACCAACCTCTTTGCATATCTGAAATCCTCCAACCTAGTCATCAATAGGGCCTTGGTGAGGCTACACCTGAAATATTGTGTGCAGTTTTGGTCTCCTGATCTGAGGAATATGTTCTTGGTATGGAGGGAGCGCAGATAAGGTTTACCAGGCTGGTTCCTGGTATGGCGAGACTGATTTATGAGGAACGTTTCACTCGGTTAGGATTATATTCACTAGAGTTTAGCAGAAAGAGGGAGGATCTCATAACCTATAAAATTCTAACAGCATTAGACAGGGTAGATGCAGGAAGGGTGGTTCTGACAGCAGAGGAGTCCAGAACCAGGGTTCATAGTCTCAGGATCTGGGGTAAATCATTTAGGACTGAGATGGAGAAATTTACCCAGAATGTTGAGCATGTGGAATTTGCTACCACACAGTTGAGGCCAAAATATTGTATGTTTTCAAGAAATAGTTGGATATAGTTATTGTGACTAAAGGAATCAAAGGATATGGGGGAAAGCAAGAACAAGTTACTGAGTTGGTTGATGAGCCATGATTAATGAATGGTGGAGCGGACCAAATTGCCTACTCCTATTTTCTCAGTTCCTATGTTTCTATGCCCTCCACATTTCTGTCTGCCATGTGGGACCTTGTCAAACGCCTTACTGAAGTCCATGTAGACTACATCAACCACACTGTGCTCATCTACACACCTATTCACCTCTTTAAAAAAAATTCAATAAAATTTGTAAGACATGATCTCCCCTTGGACAAAGCATGCTGGCTATCATTGATTAATCCATGTCTCTCCAAGTAGAGATTAATTCTGTCGCTCGAGAATTTTTTTCCAATAATGTCCCTACCACTGATAGTCTCACTGGCCTGTAATTCCTTCCCTCCTTGAATAATGGTACCACATTACCTGTCCTCCAGTTCTCTGGCACCTCACTTGGGGCCTGAGAGTATTTGAAAATTTAGCATCAAAGCCCCTGAAATATTTTCTCGTCTCACACACTGCAGCCTAGGACACTCGTATCTAGAGTTTTAAATACTATGCCTGCTAAAGGTGCTAATAACTTCTCCCTCATTGCTAATCTGTTCAATTATATCACTGTTCCCTTCCCTGTTTCTATACCTACATCGTCCTTCTCCGGTAGAAAATACTCATTTAATACCTCGCATACGTCTTTTGGTTCCACGCACAGGTTGCCACTTTAGTCCCTAATAGGCCCTGGTCTTTCCCTGGTAACCCTGTTGCCCTTGATATACTAAGGAAACACCTTGTGATTTTTCTTTTATTTTGCCTGCCAGTGATTTTTCTTGCTCCTTCCTTGCTCTCCTGATTTCTTTAAGTATCCCCTGTGCACTTGCTATATTCCTCTAGGGCCTCTACTGTTTTCAGCCCCCTGTATTTGCCATAATCCTTTCTTTTTCCCTTAGCTAATCTTGTTATTTGCCATGATTTCCAGGGTTCTGTAGACTTTTTGGTCTCATCCTTTTACATTTACAGGAACATGTTGGCTATTTCCTTTTGAATGATCCCACTGCTCTGATGTGGATTTTCCGACAAGTAGGAATCCACTTTTGCCAGATCCTGTCTTATCCTATTAAAGTGGGCCCCAATTCGGAACCTTTATTTCTGGTTCACCTTTGACCCTTTCTGTAACCCCCTTAAATCTTACCAAGTTATGGTCGCTATCACCAAAATGCTCCCCCACCGACATTTCTATCACCTGCCTGGCTTCATTCCTGAAAATTAGGTCAAATACTGCCCCCATTCTTGTAGGAATTTCTACATGCTGGCTCAACAAGTTCTCCTGGATGCACTTTAAGAATTCCACCCCCTCTTAAGCCTTTCACATTATGTCTATCCCATTTAATATTGGGGAAGTTGAAATTCCCACTATTAACCTATTGTTCTTATATTTCTGAGATTTGCTGACATATCTGCTCTTCTATCTCTCCCTGACTGGGCAGGGGCCAATAGGGTAATGCAATCGCCGCTTTTTTGTTTTTAAGGGCCACCCATATGGCCTCAATTGAGTCTGCTAAGATGCCATCCCTTCTCACTGCAGTAATTGGCTCCATGATCAATGTTGTGATATCACCTCTTTCTTTAATCCACACTGACGAGGAGAGAATGTGCAAACTCCACACAGCCAGTCACCCAAGGTCGGAACCGAACCTGTGTCCCTGGTGCTAAAAGGCAGCAGTGCTAACTTTGTGCCACCGTGCACGCCTTCTGACTGGTGGTCACCCATTCCCTCTCTGACAGGGTGACCACATCTAAAAACATTCGATCCACGCACCTCTCAGCTTGTGAATGCACCACTGAGCCTCGAGTCGACGTGCAAACTCCGAAACCTGTCTCTCACGCTGGTCAAACCAGTGGCACTTCTGCAGATATGGTCATCCAGACTGCAATGAGTGCCTCGGAATTCCCACATGCTACAGACCGTATAAAACACAGGACTGACTGACCTCTGCAGTCATACTTTTAAAAGACTCTTGCAGAAGTTTTTTTTTAAACCAGACTTCTTACGTTTCTTTAATGAACCTTTAAATTGGAGGAAAACAACTTACTCACTACTTATAATCTGCTCTCTCCCTTGTATCATCTACTCCAGCTTTTGGTGCTGCTGACTGTATATCCCAGTACTCTCCTCTAGGTGCTGCTATGCCTCTGCGTTCTTTATTGAAGTCCCACCTTTCTCTTGTTAGGATCCCAGATGAAAACCCAACAATTTGCAATTTGTAAAACTGAGGAAAGGATGCTTTGCCGCAGGAGTGATTATATATTTTTTTTAAAATTAATTTTTAAAAGTCATCATGCTAGCAACATAGCTCTGTTAATAGTTAAAACACTTACTAAATAACAGGAAAAACTTTAACTTACTCCCTCCAACTGCTGCAACTATATATTCCAATTTAGCAAACCAATATAGTTAAAAGACCACTTGAAAGGTTAACAATCCGGTTTACTTGTTTTCCTCTGTGCAAAGACCATGGAGAGAACTTTTCGCGAGCAGGCTGAAGACTTGTCTTGTCAGACTTAAAATCCTACTGGCAAACGGCAAACTGCAGACAGGGCTGGCTCCACCCTTGGTTACATAAAAGGCAAACTTCTGTCTCCTCTCATTAAAATGCCCCTTAACCTTTTAATCTAGGCCTGAGCATCATCCCTCATAAATTATCTACACCCTACAGTCCTCCAAAATCAAAACAATTGGCCATCTATCTGAAGACCAGTAAATGGTTAACATCAAATGATTTTCCCACTTTTATGGCCCCTTGTGTCAGCTTTGTCAGACATACTGCCTGTATGCATCTTATACCAGGGTTTTTAATAACATTACTGCAACAAATATAAAGTGTAAATATAACAATTTCCTATCTTTATCACACTTGCCGCCCCCCCCCCCCCCCCCCATTCTTTATTGAAGTCTCTCCCTAGCTCTTGACATTTTTTCCTCTTAGAAGTATTTATTCAATTCTCTTTTTAAAGTTATTGTTTAATCTGCTTCCACCACCCTTTCTGGCAATGCACTCTCGATCATCATATCATATAAATTTTACTTATATTGTCACTGTTTTTGCTAATTGCCTTAAAACTATTTCTTCAGGCTGCTGACCCTTCTGTCACTGGAAATTTTCTCTTTCATTGACAAATTCAAGCTTTTGAATACTTGTCAAATCTCCCCCTAACCTTTTTCCTGCTCTTGGGAGAAGCAACCCAGTTCTCCGACCTTTCATTTGAAATTAAATGAAAATCGCTTGTTGTCACAAGTAGGCTTCAATGAAGTTACTGTGAAAAGCCCCTAGTCGCCACATTCCAGCGCTTGTTCGGGGAGGCTGGTACGGGAATTGAACAGTGCTGCTGGCCTGCCTTGGTCTGCTTTAAAAGCCAGCGATTTAGCCCAGTGTGCTAAACCAGCCCCAATTCCTCCACATAACTGAAGTCTTCATATCATTCTAGTATAACTTCTTTGCACCCACACTAAGGTCTTGACATCCTTCCCAAAGTGTGATATCCAAAATTCTCCGCAATGCTCCAGCCAGGGTCTAACCGGAAAGACGTGCTTGATTGGAGCGGAAATGGACTAGTTGGGCCAAACTTTCACAGTAACTTCTTTTGCAGTGTTAATGGAAGCCTACTTGTGACACTAAAGATTATTATTCTAAATAGTCTATTCCTGTGCAGTATATCATGTAATTTTTTGATTATTTTTTTACATTTTATTAAGGTATTTGTAATTTTATAATAGTAACAGTAAACCATGCATATCCATAATTTAAAATGTTGCATAAATCATCTCCATCCCTAACGGGTCTCTCCAACCCGAAACCGAAAATAGCCTAACCCCCCTCCTTTAAATTTTTTGCCTCTGCTGACGGTTAATTTTCCCCGAAGAAGTTGACAAGCGGCTGCCACCTCAGGGCGAACCCTAGCATTGACCCTCTTGGGGCGAACTTGATTTTCTGAAGACTGAGGACCCAGCCATGTTGCTAACCCAGATCTCCAATTTCGCGAGCTTTGAGTCCCTCCAGACTACCAGGGAGGCCATGGCCAAGACGTCGGCCTCTCTCGCCCCCTGGACTCCCGGATCTTCCGACACCCCCAAAAATCGCCACCTCTGGTCTCGGCACCACCTGTGGTTTTAGCACAATGGACTGCAAAACACTGCCAGAATCCCTTAAACTTCGGGCATGCCCAAAACATGGACATGATTTGCTGACCCCCTTGCACACCTGTCCTCTACCCAAAAAAACTTGCTCATCCGGGCTGCCGTCATGTGTCCCTGGTGGACTACCTTAAATTGTATCAGGCTGAGCCTGGCACACTAGGAGGAAGCATTGACTCTACTCGAGGCATCCGCCCACAGACCTGCCTCTATCTCGCACCCTAGCTCACCTTCCCATTTACCCTTTAGCTCCTCTATCTGAGTTACCTCCAACTCCGTGAGTTCTTTGTAGATATAAGACATAGAAGCGGAAGTAAGGCCATTCAGCCCATCGAGTCCACTCCACCATTCAATCATGGCTGATTTCAACTCTATTTACCCGCTCTCTCTCCATAGACTTAATTCCTCGAGAAATCAAGAATTTATCAACTTCTGTCTTAAAGACACTCAACGTCCCGGCCTCCACCGCCCTCTGTGGCAATGAATTCCACAGACCCACCACTCTCTGGCTGAAGAAATTTCTCCTCATCTCTGTTCTAAAGTGACTCCCTTTTATTCTAAGGCTGTGCCCCCGGGTCCTAGTCTCCCCTGCTAATGGAAACAACTTCCCTACGTCCACCCTATCTAAGCCATTCATTATCTTGTAAATTTCTATTAGATCTCCCCTCCACCTCCTAAACTCCAATGAATATAATTCCAGGGTCCTCAGACGTTCATCGTATGTTAGGCCGACCATTCCTGGGATCATCTGTGTGAATTCCGCTGGACCCGCTCCAGTGCCAGTATGCCCTTCCTGAGGTGTGGGGCCCAAAATTGCTCACCGTATTCTAAATGGGGCCTAACTAGTGCTTTATAAAGCTTCAGAAGTACATCCCTGCTTTTATATTCCAAGCCTCTTGAGATAAATGAGAACATTGCATTTGCTTTCTTAATTACGGACTCAACCTGCAAGTTTACCTTTAGAGAATCCTGGACTAGGACTCCCAAGTCCCTTTGCACTTCAGCATTATGAATTTTGTCACCGTTTAGAAAATAGTCCATGCCTCTATTCTTTTTTCCAAAGTGCAAGACCTCGCACTTGCCCACATTGAATTTCATCAGCCATTTCTTGGACCACTCTCCTAAACCGTCTAAATCTTTCTGCAGCCTCCCCACCTCCTCAATACTACCTGCCCCTCCACCTATCTTTGTATCATCGGCAAACTAAGCCAGAATGCCCCCAGTCCCGTCATCTAGATCGTTAATATATAAAGAGAACAGCTGTGGCTCCAACACTGATCCCTGCGGGACACCACTCGTCACCGGTTGCCATTCCGAAAAAGAACCTTTTATCCCAACTCTCTGCCTTCTGCCTGACAGCCAATCGTCAATCCTTGTTAGTACCTTGCCTCGAATACCATGGGTCCTTGTTTTACTCAGCAATCTCCTGTGCGGCACCTTATGAAAGGCCCTTTGGAAGCCAAGATAGATAACATCCATTGGCTCTCCTTGGTCTAACCTATTTGTTATCTCTTCAAAGAACTCTAACAGGTTTGTCAGGCACGACCGCCCCTTACTAAATCCATGCTGACTTGTCCTAATCCGACCCTGCACTTCCAAGAATTTAGAAATCTCATCCTTAACGATGGATTCTAGAATCTTGCCAACAACCGAGATTAGGCTAATTGGCCTATAATTTTCCAACTTTTTTCTTGTTCCCTTCTTGAACAGGGGGGTTACAACAGCGATTTTCCAATCCTCTGGGACTTTTCCTGACTCCAGTGACTTTTGAAAGATCATAACTAACGCCTCCACTATTTCTTTAGCTATCTCCTTTAGAACTCCTAGGATGTAGCCCATCTGGGCCCGGAGATTTATCAATTTTTAGACCTCTTAGTTTCTCTAGCACTTTCTCCTTTGTGATGGCTACCATATTCAACTCTGCCCCCTGACTTTCCTGAATTGTTGGGATATTACTCATGTCTTCTACTGTGAAGACTGACGCAATGTATTTATTTAGTTCCTCAGCTATTTCCTTGTCTCCCATCACTAGATTACCAGCGTCACTTTGGAGCAGCCCAATGTCTACTTTTGCCTCCCATTTGTTTTTAATGTATTTAAAGAAACGTTTACTATCATTCCTAATGCTACAGGCTAGCCTACCTTCATATTTGATCCTCTCTTTCCATATTTCGCTCTTTGTTATCCTCTGTTTGTTTTTGTAGCCTTCCCCATCTTCTGACTTCCCACTACTCTTTGCCACATTATAGGCTATCTCTTTTGCTTTGATGCATTCCCTAACTTCCTTTGTCAGCCATGGCTTCCTAATCCCCCCTCTGATAACCTTTCTTTTCTTTGGGATGAACCTCTGTACCGTGTCCTCAATTACTCCCAGAAACTCCTGCCATTGCTGTTCTACTGTCTTTCCCACTAAGCGCTGCTCCCAGTCGATTTTCGTCAGTTCCTCCCTCATGCCCCTGTAGTTACCTTTATTTAACTGTAGCACCTTTTACATCTGATTCTACCTTCTTTCAAATTTCAGACTGAATTCTACCATATTATGATCACTGCCTCCCAAGTGCTCCCTTACTTTAAGATCTTTTATCAAGTCAGGCTCATTACATAACACGAAGTCCAGAATGGCCTGTTCCCTCGTGGGCTCCATCACAAGCTGTTCCAAAAAGCCCTCCTGTAAACATTCAATGAATTCCCTTTCTTTGGGTCCACTGGCAACATTATTTACCCAGTCCACCTGCATATTGAAGTCCCCCATGATCACTGTGACCTTGCCTTTCTGACATGCACTTTCTATTTCGTGGTGCATTGTGTGCCCCTGGTCCTGACCACTGTTAGGAGGCCTGTACATAACTCCCACTTATGTTTTTTTTGCCTTTGTGGTTCCTCAACTCTACCCACCCAGACTCCACATCATCTGACCCTATGTCGTTTAGTGCTATTGATTTAATTTCATTCCTAATTAACAAGGCAACCCCGCCCCCTCTGCCCACCTCTCTGTCTTTTCGATAGGTTATGAATCCCTGGATGTTTACATGCCAGTCCTGAACCCCCTGCAACCACATCTGTGATGCCTACCACATCATACCTGCTAATCATAATCTGGGCCACAAGCTCATCTACCTTGTTCCGTACACTGCACGCATTTAAATATAGCACCTTTAATTCTCTATTGACCATCCCTTTTTGTTTTCCTAGTGTGGTGGACCTTGGTTCACTGAGCCTTTCCATACACTGTGTCATATTTTGTGAGATGGGGACTATCGTAACCTCTCCTGAGTTCTGTCTTTTCGTGCTTTTTTTGTATTCCTAAGCAGCTACGCTTCCCACTGATTACTTCACCTCTTGGTTCCCTGACTCCCCCCCCCCCCCCCCCCCCCCCCCCCCCACCAAACAATCACTAGTTTAAAGTCCTATTGGCCACCCTATTTACTCTTTTCACCAGAACACTGATCTCAGCTCGGTTCAGGTGGAGACCATCCCCCCCCCTGTCCCAAAACTGATGCCACTGTCCCATGAAAAGGAACCTCTTTCTAACACCACTCTTTCAGCCACGTGTTAACTTCCCTTATTCTTGCCTCCCTATGCCAATTTGCACGTGGCTCGGGCAGTAACCCGGAGATTATGACCCTTGAGGACCTGTTTTTTAATTTGAATCCTAGCTCTTTATAATCTCTAAACAGGTCCTCTTTCCTCGACTTGCCTTTCCTAGACTTGCCTATGTTGTTAGAATAGAATCCCCTACAACTACAACTTGCCTATTTACTCCCTCCCCTTGAATGGCCTACTGAACCATGGTGCCTTGGTCAGCTGACTCATCCTTCCTGCAGCCCTGTTCGCCATCCACACAGGGAGCAAGTGCCTCGTACCTGTTGGACAGGGTCAAGGGCTGAGGCTCCTGAGTTCCTGAGTGCTGGTTCCCTTTACCTGCTCTTTATAATCTCTAAACAGGTCCTCTTTCCTAGACTTGCCTATGTTGTTGGTACCAACATGGACGACAGCAACTGGATCCTCCGCCTCCCTCTCCAGTATCCTTTCAAGCCGGTCAGAGATGGCCCGCACCCTAGTATCCGATACCTTCCCTTCTCCCACCCCCCCCCCCCGTTCTAGAAACTACCCTGTCTTGTATGCCCCATGGCGGTAGGAGCGGAAAGGTCGAAACCTGCCTTCGCAAAAAATCCCATGCCTGCACATACCTGAATTCATTTCCTGCTGGGAATTCAAATTTCTCCTCTAAATCCTTCAAACAGGGGAAGCTCCCATCTATGAATAAATCCACCATCCTCTCGATCCCTGCTCTCTGCCACCTCTGAACCCCTCCATCCAGCCTTCCCAGTACAAACCGATGATTGTTACAAATTGGAGCCCAAACCGATGCTCCCTCCACTCACTGCCCCCAGATTCTCAGGGCCACCACTACCACCGGGCTTGTGGAGTACCGGGCCAGCGAGAACGGCAGTGGTGCCATTATCAATGCCCTCAGACGTGTGTCCTTACAAGATGCCGCCTCCATGTGCTCCCACACCATCACCCACCCACTTCCTAAACATGGCTATATTTGCCGCCCAGTAATAGTTGCTAAAGTTGGGCAGTGCCAGCCCACCCTCCCCTTGACTATGCTACAGCAACACTTTCTTCACTTGCGGTGTTTTACCCGCCCACACTAAACCCGAAATCACCTTGTTTACCCGTTTAAAAAAGGCCCTTGGGATAAAGATGGGGAGGCACTGGAAAACAAACAAATCTGGGGAGGACCATCATTTTCACTGCCTGTACCCTCCCTGCCAGTGACAGTGGGAGCATGTCCCACCTTCTGAAGTCCTCCTTCATATGCTCTACTAGCCAGATCAGATTTAGCTTATGTAATGTCTCCCATTCCCGTGCCACCTGGATTCCCAAATAGCGGGAGCTCCCTCCCACCATTCTGAACGGCAGCTCTCCCAGTCTCCTCTCCTGCCCCTTGTCTGGATCGTGAACATCTCACTTTTACCCATATTCAATTTATACCCTGAAAACCGGCCAAATTCCCCTAAGATCCACATAATCTCCCCCATCCCCCCTAATGGGTCAGAAATATATACAGGAGCAGGTCGTTGGCGTACAGCGAGACCCTGTGATCCATCTCTTCCCCGGACCGCCCCCTTCCAGTCCCGAGATGCTGTTAGTGCCATCGCCAGTGGCTCTATGGCCAGGGCAAACAACAGCGGGGAGAGGGGGCACCCTTGCCTTGTCCCTCGGTGCAGCTTAAAATAGCCCGACATCAGCCGATTCGTTCATACACTTGCTACTGTGCCTGGTACAGCAGCTGAGCCCAATCAGTGACGACCTGCCCAAACCCAATCCGTCCTAACACCTCCCACAAATAATTCCACTCCATCTGGTCAAAGGCCTTTTTTGTGTCCATCGTAACCACTACCTCAATCTCACTCCCCTCTGAGAGCGTCATGATAACATTTAAGAGCCTTCTAACGTTGCCCGTTAGCTGCCTGCCCTTAACAAACCCGTCTGGTCTTCCCCTGTCACCTCCGGGACACAGTCTTCTATCCTTGAGGCCAAGATTTTAACCAACAGTTTGGCATTAACATTCAATAGGGAGTTTGGCCTGTATGACCTGCATACCTCTGGTTCCTTCTCCCACTTTAGGATCAGTGAGATCGAGGCCTGTGACATTGTTGGGGGAAGGGCACTCCGTGCCCTTGCCTCTTTAAATGCCCTCACCAGCAGTACCTGTTCCACCCGATCGATCGTTGCCTTAGTCGAGTCTAACCCTTCCTCCTTTTGCTTGCCGAAGCTCTCCTGAATGAACTCCACCAGCTGTACCGTTGACCACTGTGCCACCAAACTGGGATCATGCCCCTCTGCCATGCTTTCCTGTGCTGCAGGGTCTGCATTCTCCTTCTTTGTTCTACTATTTCTTCGTATTCGACCACTTCTGGTCCACGTCTCCACATACTGGTGGGGGATTTCTCCTCACTGTCTCACTCTTCACCGATTCTTTTCCAATAAAATCTCGAAAAATTCAGGAGAAAAAGTCCTTCACGAGCGGGAGCTACCAAATACGTGACCAAGTACGCCACCGAAAGTCTGTATATTATGTAATATTCCTTGGTCTTTTTTTTTACTTTGGTGAGATGTGGGTGTCCGCTGGCAAGGCCAATATTTGTCTTTGCCAATCCTAACTTTCCTTGAAGTGAATGGCTTGCTATGCCACTTCAAAGGTTTATTGGGAGCCACATTGCTGTCGGTTTGAAGTTGCATATAAACCAGACCAGGTTAGAATAACAAATTTCCTTCCCTAAATGGTATCAGTGAGCCTGTTGAGTTTCTGTGATCGACGATGGTTCCATGGTCACCATTACTGAGACTAGCTTTTAATTTCTGATTTAAAAAAAAATAATTGAATTTCAATTCCACCAATTGCCATGGTGGATTTGTACCTATGGACGACTAGTCCAGTGGCATTACCACTGTGCACAAGATTCCCTGTTCCAACACCCTTTTAAAATTGTAACGTTTACCTTGTTTGCTCTGCTCATTTATCTTACCAAAATCAATCACTTCAGATTTCTTTGTTCAATTCTGTGTGCCTGCTCATTTCACCAGACTGCCCTGTCCTGAAGTTTGTTGCTATCCAAATCACTGTTTACTGCATTTTCAGAGTTTCATGTCATCTGGAAATTATCATAGAATAGAATTTACAGTGCAGAAGGAGGCCATTTGGCCCATCGAGTCTGCACTGGCCCTTGGAAAGAGCACCCCAGTTAAGACCGTTCCTCCACTCATAACCCAGTAACCCCACCTAACCTTTTTGGACACCAAGGGTAATTTATCATGGATAATCCACCTAACCTGCACATCTTTGGATTGTGGGAGGAAACCCACGCAGCCATGGAGAGAACGTGCAGACTCCACACGGGCAGTGACCCAAGCCGGGAATCGAACCTGGGACCCTAGAATGTGAAGCAACTGTGCTAACCACTGTGCTACCAAGCTGTGCAGGATGCTTAAGGTCAGGTCTTTGAAAGATCTGTTTTCACAACACTGACCTCTTTTGGGGGGGGGGGGGGGTTACCAGCGCACACTTGACTCTAGTTTGAAAAACAACCATTTATTCTGACCGTCAGCCAATTTTGTATCCCTGAAGCCATTGCCCTTTAATCAAATTGCTTTAATTTTACTAAGATCTCTTTTTCGTCGTACTGCTACTGCTTGATGCTTGGTACTTAAATCAGCCGAAGCCTGGATGTTGTCCAGATCTTGCTGCATGCAAGAATAGGTTGCATTTCGACAGCTAGTCTACTCCATGTAGACTGGACAGCAGCTAATTACTGCTGAGTGTGTAGCCAAATAATCTTAGTAAAAGGACACATAAATTCAGGTTAGAAACTTGCAGGCAAATGCAATAAACGTGGTAATGTTGCTTATGTGTAGTATAACCATAACATTTAACTTGTTTGGTGGTAATTTTAAATTCAGCAAAAACTTTTATCTCCATTTCATTTAATCTGGTTGTCTGTTTAGACATGACATGGATGCCTTGGTGTTACACCATTGTTTTTCAGTAAATGGAGCTACAGAATACAATCTTAACTTGATCAGGTGAATTGTATTAGGGCAAAATATATAACCAATATATTTTCATTTTTAGAACTAGTTTAGCTAATACCTGTTTACATTCTACTGTTGTACTGAGTTTGTCAGTTAGAATATAACTATCATATGGTAATCTTGAAGAATGTTCAGCAATCCCAATCGGGCTCGGAGTTTGAGATGTGTTAATGAGGAAATGATTCATGATGGGTTATAGTTCCAAGATTATTCTTGGCCTCTCCAGTACTGTATCCAAATTACTAGTGAATAAAATATCAACAGCCCCAAATCAATGCACAGAATTTGAGCTCCAGTGCTAACTACTGATGAAGTGCAAAACTATATTAATAGTTCTAACTGAAAGCTAATGAAGCTAATCCCTCTGATGCAAATGGATGTAAATACTCTTAAATGCCAAAGAGGGAGAACAACCAGACCAAATGTACATTATTTGATTGCAATATTTTCCAACAGAATGCAAATTGTGTTTTAGTTGAAAATGTCTTTGCATGGAGATTGTTTACTATCTTAAACTGTTATTTGATAATTACAGTGACTACTGCACACTGACATCAATCAAAGTACATAACATTGTGATTATGATGCAGTAAGTACATTGGATAACATATTAAATATTAAGTGCATGAGTTTGATGTAGAATGTGGTTGCACTCCTTTTCAAATGTGTAAACAAAATCCATGCTGTATAAATTCAGAATTGAAAAGTTGTGAATTGGAAGCACACTTATGGTGGGATGGGTGGGGCTTTTCCAATTGAGACCCTTAAGCAGCTAATTATTGACCACTTAAGAGCCATTTCTCCCCCAGTGTCAATTTTCACACTTGGGAAGAGGAATTTGTGGCAGTGGGAAAACCCAGAAAGTGACTCGCTGGGGGGGGGGGGGGGGGGGGGGGGGGGTGGGGGGGGGGGGGGGGGGGGGGGGGGGGGGGGGGGGGGGGGGCGCTTGGGAGCATGAGGTGGAGGCCTCCACTGTCCCCAACACCCCTGAACAGCTGGGACTCGAGCTGCCAGACAATCCGATTGCCCCAGCGACACTCATGTCGGACTTCCTCCTGACTAAGGAGTGTGAAATGGCTCCAGGGAGCCAGTATTGGCAGAAATGCATTGGCTACCGACTCCAAGTCGTGGAAAGGGACAACCTGCCAGCCTAAAAATCCTTACCTGTGTCTTGTATTTCTTGTACTGTCTACTGCCTGGGTTATGTTTTGAACTGGGACTTGTCCGCAACTGTGTGATACAGCGATCAAATTGCCATCATTGTTATACAAGAGTAAAGTAGGCCATGTGACTCTTTGAGCCCATTCTGCCATTCAGTAAGATCTGGTTGTGCTCTTGGCTCCACTTATCTTTCTCTTTCTCCACCCCCCCTTCCCCCTCTAAAAGAACCTTTGACACCCTTGCCTTTCAAAAATCTTATCTAACTCAACAATGACAAAATTTGGGGTTTGTGTCTGAGGTATTCATTGATTTGTAGGGACGCCTGTAACCATATCTCATAAATGGCTTTCTCTGCCCTTTTCTTCACGGCAAGGTGAAACATATATTAATCCTTGTATCCAGGTAGAAGGACTAATTGGCTATCCTTGATCTAGAATCCTCTTTCACCTGAGTGTAAATTGACAATTTACAGCACCACTGTTCGTAGCCTTCCTTTGATCTCAACAATTAAACCACCCAGGGGTTTTTCAAGCAGACTGCAGAACCAGCCACATGACTTTCATTTATTCTAAAGATACAATCCCAAAATAAATCTCGTATTAAAACATCATGCCAAGCCTCCTACGGAGAAAGGTATAAAATGGATGTAATAATTGAACTTACCAGGATTACAGGAAGTAGGTTTTATTCAGTTGATAAAAGCAAATTACTGCAGATGCTGGAATCTGAAATAAATTGACAATCCTGGACAATGTTTAAAATGGTGACGGTAAAACCAAGGCTAGCTGATGTGATAATCTGAAGCTAATAAATGGAAGTGCTGAGGGTTTTGGCCAAGGGTGGTATCATGACCGGTACAGGCTTGGGCCGATGGTTCTGTTCCTGTGTATTGTTATTTGTAAAGTGTTAATTAGCTACCTTGAAAGCTAGATTTGTAGATACATATTTATGCAGATACATATTAACTGCTTATTTGTAAAGATGATTGTAATTGTGAAACAAATGAAAAGACCTACAAAGCTGGCAACTTGAAATATTCATTCATTACACATTTTAGGCAATTAACATACTGTTTCCCATCATGGTTCAATTAAACCAGAGTATCTAACTTGCAACAATTAGATATATGTAACTTGTCCACTTAAGATTGAACCCAGAAAGATTATTTTTAACACTGGCTGAATTTGCACTCTCTCACCCTGTTCTTTAATGAATCGTGTTCTTTTGCAGTGCATTTTTTTAAAAGTGAAACAAAGAAATGAAGAGAAGTTGTTTTCCTAAGTTATTAGAATCTGCTACCTTTAAAATTGGTATAAATTAGGTTTTATATAAATTATGGATTACGTTGTTTCACCATGATTTCACTTCCTTCCAGAGCAACTGTTACTACGTCCTACTTTGGACATACAGAACAGGTTTCACTTGAAAGATATCAGTATGTGGATTGTGGACGAAACACTACCTATCATTACAAAAGATCAGAAGATCTCAACCTTGCACAGCTACATAATTCACCTTTTCTGAGTGCTTAGAATATAAAAGCTGTCAGTAACCAACAAACTTCAAGTAAAATAAGCCGGGTGCACTAGATGTTCTAAATGATGCGTGTGAAGTGAATTTGATTTATAACCGAAAACGAATGGCTAACTACAAATGGCTGCACGATGTCTCTATATATTAACTAAGTTAAAGTAAACTGATTATTATATTCTCAACATTTAAAGTTATTTATCATCTGGTTGTCTGTTCAAGGAAATATTTAAACAGGTTTTTAACAGGTGAACTATGTTTTTCTGTATGGTGCTTATTTTGTTGAATGAACTCTCTATATTGACATATTGGGAAGCATTTTCCATGCCCCCTTGCGGTATGTCAGTGGCAGGAGATAGCTGGATCTTGGCCAGCAGCGGGATCTTTTGGTCCTGTCGCTGTTAATGGGTTTTTCTATTGCATCCAAATCCCACTGGCAGGAAACCCGCAATGAAGGTTTGCCTTTGGCATCACCGGAAGATCCCACTGGCAAAATGGCCGGATCATTCTCCCTATTATTTAAATTGGCACATTAAAGGTTAATGGAAGTCCGAGCGGTTTCTGTGATGGATATTTTCATATTTAATTCTTAATTCTAACCAAATTATCCTACAATTCATTGTGGAAGCACTATTTGTCACTTGTTCTTAGGAATGTGGTCATGTTATGATTGAGGAATATTTTCACGCTAAACAGGTAAAACCTGGTTTCTAGGCAACATAATATCTTTAGATTGTTCTCTTTGGATCACTGGTTTCTAACTAGTCATATTAGACAGTGTGATTTGATATCTTAAATATTAGGTGAAAATTTGAATCGTTTTTAGAATGGTTATTCAAGGGTTCATTGAGAAAATTCATGCATCAGTAGTTTAATTTATAATTAACCAGCTATTAAATTTATTTACCAAACAGAAAAGTGCATTCTATTATTATAATTAACATCTTTGCTTGAACCTACCTGTCAATTAATTGAGCAGTCATCTTGTATAACTAAATGACGACAAATTTGTAATTTCTATAAAACCCGTTCAAACAATTGTCAACAGACGTTGCTTGCCCTATTTTAATAATGTGATGAAAGCATATTCCCATGACTTGTAACAACTGGGCATGAAGTTGAGTACAATTATCATTGACTCTTATTATTTAAATGACATTTGCTGTTATTTCTTAAGTACAGTAACTGATGTCCATTGACATTACTTCACCTTTGTGCACTTTAATGTTTAGAACTTTGTCAGATTCTGGGACGAACTGAAATGTAAGTCTGAATAGCAGAAATTATAGCGATTAGTTAGCATCTGTGGTACATCTGATGAAACTTGCAAGTATTTGATGTTTTAAACTACATAAAAAATAAAACCAACCATCTTTGTGGCTTGGTGAATTTGGTTTGCTTGCAGACAAATAAATGTCAATGAATCCAGGTACAGTTAAATTCATTTTTTTTCTGCATTGTTTAATATGTCCTTCCACCTCCCAACTGTTATCTCCAATCAAATTTGGGGGTTTTGAGACAAACTGCCCTTAGTGGATCAAGTACTTATTATACACACTGCCTCTTTTCTTTCTACTAATTTCGATGGAACTAAAATATCAGGTGTGCATGAAAACCAGTCTTTCATTGAAATCAAAAAATTGCCCATTTTTATTTTGCTGGATTTCAGTATTAATTATGCTAAATCTTTTCATTGGTAGTTGTTTTGCAGTAGACCTTTGTAATTGAGATTTGTGTGATCTTTGTATGTTAATTATGATATCCATCAGTCTTCTCCATTAGTGTTGCATATTTGGTTTTGATAACTAAAGTCTAAACTTGTTTGCAGGAAAAATGTTCAATCTGTATTAACAAACTCATTACAGAGAAGGTTTCTTGTAATTCAATTTGATTATAGTCTGATTTGTGATTAAATCACTTGGCTTATATATATTGCCCTGCTGATGACACCTTCAGTCTTTGCACAGGTTTTTTTTGTGCTGGTTTGTGTTGATATTGCAAATGTTTGCAGATAGCCTTTGACATTTTCTGTTAATACCTCAAGTCTAATACTTTGGCTCTGAAAGTATTTATGCTAATGTAAACTTGTTAATTTTTACAATCGTGACTTATTTAACCTTTCGGAATTAGAAAAGGGGCAATTTTACTTTCTAACACCAAATAAACTTTTTAAAGGCTGACTCATAACTTTACTGACCATCCTTTTAGATGTAAATACAAAATAAGTGCAATATTGAGGCTTATGGTATTCTGATTGTTTTTGTACTAGATACTTGGAGTCTCTGCATAAAGATTTTAAGGCTGATGACATGGCATTATTAAAATTTCATTTTACTAAACTTAGATCAATGAAACTAATGTTGTACAAATTCTTGTGCCTTCTTGGAAGAGTTATGAATTGCAATCATTTTTTCCACCATACAGTTGTAATTCTAACTTTTAAAGGATGAGCATATTAACTTCAATGTTAAGTGTTAAATTCCAGGGCATCAATGGCATCTTTGAAGCAGAAAAGCCATGGCTTACACCTCAATATTAATGTGAATTTTTAATACATTTCTCTTTGTAGTACTCTTCATCCTCACTTGTCAAATATGTGCAATGCTTCCTTCTCCATCATTCCATGTTGTTTTCATGCTGCCCTATAGGATCAGGATCCATGAAATTTCAATGGCTTGCAGGAGACTGTTCCGGGGGGAGTGAGGGGGGGTCCTTTTTTCCCTTTTTTTTTTTTTTGTTTCCTCTTATTCTCGATGGAGACTGATTCTAACTTCATGAAATTCCTTCAATAAAATGCCATATAAAAGCTAATTTGCACAACACCCAAAAACTAATGAACCTCTGATTTGTAGCATTAATTCCACTGAACCATTTTAGTGTGGCCGCTTAATTAATTTCTGCTGTGAGTGGCAAATAACTAAATAAAACAAAGGACTGAATGAATGCAGCGTGCGGTTGTTCATTGTTCATAAGTATTGGCTTGTTTTGTAGCCTCCCCTTGAAAAAAGGGAAAAGACAAACAATGATTAAATGGTAGACCTTGTTTTATCAGCTCAAAAGACTACTTCTCGTTACATTAGCAAGTATTTTCTTTTGCATTTTGATCCCAAACCAATGAACGTGGCAAATCAAACTTTAATATTAGCAACTAGACAAAGTTTTAAAGTAGTATCAAAAAAAATCTTTTCCTCTCTACTACTTATGCGTTCTGTCGCATGATGGCAAACCCATTGTTCAGGTTGTCAACAATTGCACAATCTTGTTCAGCCCTAAATCCTTGTGTTAACATCTACCTATTTTAATTTGCTCAGTTTCTCCATAAATAACCTCCCCCCCCCCCCCCCCCCCCCCCCCCTCGCCCTCCAAAGATGAAGATCACTTGAGGTGACAAAGATCCTTAATTTTACAAGATCAATTAACGTTTTTCCACCCCACCACCATTGGGACATATTTCATCACTACATCTACATTCTTGGCTCTCTGCTTCTGTTTTCTGACTTTTAACCTGTTAACACCTTTTGTTAATTTGACAGTAATTCACTTTAATTCAATGAAGTTCAGTTGTCGAGGTTTTAGAATAGTTTCAAGTATTTTTGAAAAATTTTACATTTTTTCTATTGCCCCACACTTTTGTCATGGCAACTCCTGTCTTTCTATTGCTATAGTGATCTATTGGCCATGCCACGCCGACTCTGGACAATAAATGAGGTCTCCTAGCGGAGGGCCCTGGATGGTTGAGCTTTGGTCAGGGCGCAATCCTGGAACTCTAGTGCCACCTGGGCAGTGGCAATGCAACCTTGATGGTGCCACCATAGCACTGACAGGGCTCCCAGGTGGCACTGCTGGGGTGCCAGGCTGGCAGTGCCCATGTTGGGGAGCCAGCCCGCTGGTGCCCTGTCTTTATGAGGTGAGGTGCCTTTTGCTATGAACATGCAATTTTTGTATTTTCACCTATGTTTGGCAACCTTATGGTCGTAGGCACTGTTGGGAGCCAATGCATATTGAACATTGGCTTGGAAATAGTGTGGCTTGGAGTAGCCTCCTGAGTAAAAATGGTGGGTGTTCTACTTTGGGTAGCATTCCATATCTTCTCGGCAAATAAAACAACTCAAAAACACATTTGACAAATCAGTCTCTGCAAGTTATATAATCACAGGCTTCAAATCTGGCTTTCTAGAAATGCCTTCTATGCGACGTCAGCAGCTTGAATGACTTTGTAAACCCTGCAGTTTAAATCAAATAGTCATTTGGTACTACAGAGTATTGCTGAAAAAAGCGGCGTGCTGTTGACAACAATAAACACTGAGAAGACAGTGCTTGGCAAGTGGATTCTGGTTGTCATGGAGAATTCACAAAGGCCTCAGTTAACTGCCAAACTTTTGTTTTGAAAATCAAACTAGGCAGGTTTACTCTGGTTAAGGCATTGCCATGGGAAATGAAAAAAGGGAAGGGCAGTCACCCAGGCTTTAGTTGAAAAAGGGGTGCACAGCAAGCTCCCACAGGCAGCAGGCAGTAATGGAGCAATGATTAAAATCTGCTTTAGTAATCATTGATTTGAGAGCAAATATTGGCGTACTTAGCCCGCCTACTATATATAGACTGGCATAATTTGGTTCCAACTCCATCTACAAGTTACTGACTACATGACCGTAGTGTGTTGCATCTTGAACAACGACGAGTCAGAATACAGGAGCGAACCTAGTGGAGTGGTGCAACGCCAGCAAAATAGTGAGCTGGGTATTGATTTCAGGCAGCATCAGTGGGGGCTGAGGTGGAGATGGTTGGCAGCTTCAAATTCCGAGGTGCACCACCAAAGATCTGTCCTGGTCCACCCATGCCAATGCTGCCACGCCACCAAGAAAGTACAGCGCCTATACTTCCTCCCAGAAGGAAATTTAGCATCCACACTGACTCTTCACAACTTTTATAGATGCATCATAGAAAAGCATTTCCTATCGGGCTGCATTGCAGCCTGGTACGGCAACTGCTCGGCCAGGGCCGCAAGAAACTTCAGAGATCGTGAACACAGCCCAGGTCCATCACACAAACCTGCCTCCCATCCAATTGATTCTTTTACCATCTCCGGTGCCTTGGGAAAGTGGGCAGCATATTCAAAGACCCGTCCCACCCAGCTTATTCACTCTTCCAACTTCCTCCATCAGGCAGGAGATACAAAGGTCTGAGAACACACACGAACAGATTCAAAAACTGCTTCTTCCCTGCAGTTACCAGACTCCGAAACACTACACTCCTGTATGCTTCACCTGATGCCAGTGTCTATGTATTTACATTGTGTGCCTTGTGTTGCCCGGAGGAAACCTATGCAGACATGTAGAGGAAAGTGCAAACTCCCGCACACAACAGTGAACGAAGCCGGTAATTGAACCCTGGTCCCTGCCACTGTGATGCAACAGTACTAACCACTACTACCATGCCACCCATAGGCGTAGCGGTAGAGCAAGGAGGTTAAGCACGTTGTGGATCACGAAGGGCACCGGAGGAGGGAGACATGAGGGGTGTTGGGGAGGCATCATCAGAAGAGTGTGGCATTCTTGGACATCTGTGACACATAAATCCTTGACCATAAGCAGTATGACGCCTCTGTCACTTTCCTCCGCTAACCCTTGGCCCATCTCTCAAGGCATCCCCCTACCATCCGACTGTGGACATGGGTCCCCTGAGCTGTGTCCCATTCCCTGGGTATTTGGATGTTGCCTCCCGCAATGTTCCAAGCAAGTGTCCATGCATCAAGGTGTGATTGGGATGCTAGGCAATGACTCCCACATGCCTACATAGCCCTCCCACATGGTACATAGCCCAGCCACCCACGGGAATCTGCTGGGGTTGTGTGAAGTGCCCATGTTGCCAATTTCTATCAGCTATAGCCCTTCAGCTGCACGGCAAGAGGGGTGTGAGGGTGGGGGTGGGACACTGGAGCGGAGAGAGCTGGCTGAACTCCCAAATCTGGCCAATTCTCTCTCTTCCCACCCCCCCCCCCCCCCCCCCCCCCCCCCCCCCCCCCCCCAGGCCAGCCCAGACTCGAGCTCCGGGGTGTCCTGGGTTTCAGGCATGTGGATCAACTCCGTGTCGGTTTCATCAGGGCTGCTTGGCTCCCCGGGTTTGGGCTGTGGCTGGCCCCATCACCAGTGGATGGAATCCTGCGAAACATGAGAAAAGATGCATGATTAGACTGGGGGGTGGTGGGGGTGTTATGGTTATGGCGGTGAGTGCTCTGGGGGTGGGGGGCTGAGGAGGTGTTTGGGGGTGTTGACACACATGACATGGGGAACTGCAACTCAGCAGGTACTCAATTTCTCGTCCAAGACCGACCACCTGGGTGGCTGCCCTTTCCTCGGGCCCGCTGACCACATCACAGGTCTGGTGGTCCCCCTCCAGTTTTCTCCCGTTCCCTGTGGTTATGAGTGGCCTTCTGGGATGGGGGTGAGGGGAAACAGAAAATACACAGTGTTAGGAGGGTGGCGTGGGGGTGAGGAGATTTGGGGGGGGGGGGGGAGTTGACACACATGGCATGGGGAACCGCAACTCAGCAGATACTCAATTTCTCGTCCAAGACCGATCTCCACCCAGGTGGCTGCCCTTTCCTTGGACGCTTACCACATCGCAGGCCTGGCGGTGCCCCTCCAGTTTTCTCCCGTTCCCTGCGGTTATGAATGGCCTTCTTCTGGGGCGAGGGTGAGGGGAAACAGAAAATGCATAATGTTAGACAGTCGAACGCATACAGCCCACGGGTTGCGTAGCTGGCGGCCGGTATGGGTGCTGGCACGTGGCGCAGGATGGGGTTCTACTGCCCTCCTAGTGGGGGAGCAGAGGGGGGTGGGTTAGGGTGACGGGAGTTGGTGCCAGGGGCACATTGTTGTTTACTCACCCGAGCCATCCTGAGGATGTTGTGCAGTTTTTTTATGACACTGCCAGCCAGACTGGAGGGTGTTGCTGTTGGCGCTGACCGCCTCTGCCTCCTGTGGCCAGGTACAGCGAACTGCAGTGGCTGGCAGCCACCTCCCCAGGCCGGGCTACAGTGTAGCCCGCCTTTCTTCCAAGGCGTTCAGGAGGGTCTTAAGCTCGACGTTCACGAATCATGTGGCCACTCTCCTTGGTACCATCTTGTTGGCTGGGATGGCGTGTGTGGGGAGTGACTATGTATTTTCGGCTGCAACTTGTCAGCCTCCTAAGCGCTAATCGCAAATGCGGCATCATTTCTCATTGTGTTCCATGTGGTGTCGGTGCTAGACCCATAACAGTTGCTGAATCAGTCCAGGTGCGCCACCAGTTTTGCTGTCGTGGAAGTCCTCGAATCCTGCCCTGGCATCAACACTTAGGGCGCGATGCAAAGAATTTCAACGTTTATTTGTGGCGGGTTTCCCGCCGATTCTGCCGGCGACTACCCCACCGTTATTTCAATGCCACTTCGGGCGGGATTCTCCGATTGCCGAAGCCGAAATCCTGTTCAGCGATCAGCCGGAGAGTTCATTTTTATGCCGGAATCGGGGGGGGGGGGTGTGGTGATGCTCTTTTTCCATTGCTCTACCCCCTCAAAAACGGCGTACTCGAGGAGTATGCCCCACGCCGTCGGGATGGCCTCAGAATGTTACCTGAAGCCCATCCCCGGTACTCCGCCCCTGAAGGGCCGACTTCTCGACTGCGTCGGTCGCTTGTACCCTCACATTTCGGGGACCACGAGTGACAGCTGCAGACTGTGTCCAGTGCCGAGACAGTTGGGGGGGGGGGAGCTGTTCCGCTGGCAGGGAGGGCTTCGACGGGGGCTGGGGGGGACTGGTGAGGGGTGGTCCGGGGGTTACAGGGGGGCAGCTTTTGGCGGGCCAGGTCAACGCACGGCCGGTAATTCTGCGTCCGTATCAGCAGGTAAAGCCGGGGGGGGGGGATTTACGTGGCGTGGCTGCTGGCCTACCCACCGGACGGAGCATCGGTGCGGGGGTGGCACTGACTTGTTGGTCGTAAGACGAGACGGCTCTGCGGACATAGCCGGAGAATCGAGCCCTTGATCATTTTTTTGGACCCGAGGAAGTTTCTCACCGGTTTAGCCCACACTTACAGGGCTATGTCCCCACGGCGTAAAAACGCCGGCGTTTCACTCCAGAATACCAGAAACAAAATACAGACCAATTCCCCTACCTGCAGGGGGCTGGCAGGGATCCGTCGTGATTCCCGCAGCTTTGGCTCGGATACGGGCCCCCGCACATCCGGTTCCGAGTCTGCGCATGCGCACAGCGGCGGCCTCGCCAAACGCGATGGCTGACTCAGCCGCGGACCTGGACCAACAAACACTATCTGCCCCGCGCCGCTCCATCTAACCCGCCTGATCGCCGCCCATAAGGCCCCCCCCACCCCCCCGCCAGGGCGGCCACGGATTGAGTCCCGACCGGCCAGAAGTGGTTAGAAACACAGCGTCAGGAATTTGGCCGGTCGGGACCGGAGTATCGCTAGGAGGGCTTCTGGCAATGCCCCCCAGCCGCGCCGTGTAATTCGTGCGCGAGCGATTCTCCGGGGACTGTAGAATCGTGGAAGTGACGCCCGGCCCGAATCTCACATAAACTTCGATTCTCCGTGCCAAAGGCCCATAATTTTTTTTTTTTGCACTGGGGAGCTGAACTCCGAGATCTGGGGTGTGATTCTCTGTACCGCCATACCCGTTTTCCAGTGCGGTGCACCTCCACCGGCAGCGGGATCCTCCGTCCCAGCAACCAGCCATTGGGGTTTCCTATTGTGGGCACCCCCATGCTGTCAGGAAATCCGCATACATGAGTGCGCTGCCGGTAAAGCGGACGATCCCACTGATGGGGAATCCAGACCAAGGCTGCCATTTTGAAAGAGTGCCCCGATCTCTAAGTGAGCTTGTGGGTCCCCTACCCATGGGTAATATCACCCCCCACATACATGGTCCCTTCCCGACACTCCCAAGTGAGGACACCCCACTCTTCAGGCCCCCCCCCACGACCCACTCCCTTCTAGGACCCCCACCCATCCAACCTCCTGGAGACCCCTATTTACCTGCCCTGCACACCCCCACCCTTCAAACCTCTCCCCCCCCCCCCCCCACCACCTCCTTTCATGGGCATGGCCCCCTCAGGCACTGACCCTTGGCAGTGTCACTCGGGCACCCTTGTACTGCCACCCTTGCATGCAGGTAGTGCTCCAGCCAGCTTGGCAGTGCCAAAGTGCCAGCTGGGCAGTGCCAATGTGCCCATGTTCCAGCGGGAGGCCAGGGGGCTACCCTGTACTGACCCTGGTCACCTAGTGGTCTCCGCCGGCCCGGAAGACTCCTTAGGTGTTGTTCCACCTGGTCCACATTCTCATGGAGGCTGCCGGGTACCCTGCGAGAGGGCTCTTCTGGGATTCTCTCGCTCGAGTGCAACACGGCCAGAGAATCATGGCCATAGTCTTAGGAATGGAGAATTCCGCCTCTGATGTTTCTCCAGCAGAATACACATCTATAAAACTGCTGCAAAATTTCAAACTAAATGGGTTATTAACAACAAGCCATGAGTTCCATTATCATCATTATTGATAGTAGGTTTTATTGTTTGAATTAATTAATTTAAATGCCCTCTGCGGGATTCTCCGTCCTGCCGCACCCGTTTTCTGGTGCAACGCGCCCCCGCTGGCAGCGGGATCCTCCATCCCGGCAGCCAACCAATGGGGTATCCTATTGTGGGCACCCCAATGCCTTCAGGAAATCTGTGGGCGTGAATGCACTGCTGGTGAAGTGGAGGATCCCACCGATGGAAAATCCATCCAGCCCCTTGTATATTGTGTTGGGATTTGAGCTTTTATCTGGATCATAGTTCAGTAACATAAACACAGTGCTACTATACCCCCCAATTGATTAGATTATTGCTCTGCAACATTATTTTCTATTTAGTAGAAGGAAAATCAGGCTAAAATGAGATGTTAAAAGTAAAATAAACTTTAAAACATTAATGCTTGTTTGGCGTTTTTCGTCAGATACAGGGTTGATAATGCTCTTTCACATGTCCACCAGGCGGAGCTGTTGTACTATTTCTCTGACTACAAAATTTGCATTGCATAATAAGGGCTTGTTTTAAGGCTGTTGATGCTGTTCCACAGTGGTTCCAGCAGTATGGGTATTATTGCAATGAGTTTAAGAAAAATCGGTGAAGTGTTGTCTTTGTGCAAAATATCACTAGATTATTATACAATTTTGGTACATATATTGTACAAGCATAGGATACTAACTCTCCAATTGACCTTGTAAATTTATTTATAAGGTGTGGACATCACTGGCTAGTATTATGGGCCAGGGTTTAGAGAACCCTGAGTGTATCGTGGAGTTAGACCATATGACATAGGAGCGGAAGTAAGGCCATTCGGCCCATCGAGTCCACTCCACCATTCAATCATGGCTGATTTCAACTCCATTTACCCACTCGCTCTCCATAGCCCTTAATTCCTCGAGAAATCAAGAATTTATCAACTTCTGTCTTAAAGACGCTCAACGTCCCGGCCTCCACCGCCCTCTGTGGCAATGAATTCCACAGACCCACCAGTCTCTGGCTGAAGAAATTTCTCCTCATCTCTGTTCTAAAGTGACTCCCTTTTATTCTAAGGCTGTGCCCCCGGGTCCTAGTCTCCCCTGCTAATGGAAACAACTTCCCTACGTCCACCCTATCTAAGCCATTCATTATCTTGTAAGTTTCTATTAGATCTCCCCTCAACCTCCTAAACTCCAATGAATATAATCCCAGGATTCTCAGACGTTCATCGTATGTTAGGCCTACCATTCCTGGGATCATCCGTGTGAATCTCCGCTGGACCCGCTCCAGTGCCAGTATGTCCTTCCTGAGGTGTGGGGCCCAAAATTGCTCACAGTATTCTAAATGGGGCCTAGCTAATGCTTTATAAAGCTACAGAAGTACATCCCTGATTTTATATTCCAAGCCTCTTGAGATAAATGAGAACATTGCATTTGCTTTCTTAATTACGGACTCAACCTGCAAGTTTACCTTTAGAGAATCCTGGACTAGGACCCCCAAGTCCCTTTGCACTTCAGCATTATGAATTTTGTCACCGTTTAGAAAATAGTCCATGCCTCTATTCTTTTTTCCAAAGTGAAACACCTCGCACTTGCCCACGTTGAATTTCATCAGCCATTTCTTGGACCACTCTCCTAAACTGTCTAAATCTTTCTGCAGCCTCCCCACCTCCTCCATACTACCTGCCCCTCCACCTATCTTTGTATCATCGGCAAACTTAGCCAGAATGCCCCCAGTCCCGTCATCTAGATCGTTAATATATAAAGAGAACAGCTGTGGTCCTAACACTGATCCCTGCGGGTCACCACTCGTCACCGGTTGCCATTCCGAAAAAGAACCTTTTATCCCAACTCTCTGCCTTCTGCCTGACAGCCAATCGTCAATCCATGTTAGTACCTTGCCTCGAATACCATGGGCCCTTATTTTACTCAGCAGTCTCCCGTGAGGCACCTTATCAAAGGCCTTTTGGAAGTCAAGATAGATAACATCCATTGGCTCTCCTTGGTCTAACTTATTTGTTATCTCTTCAAAGAACTCTAACAGGTTTGTCAGGCACGACCTCCCCTTACTAAATCCACGTTGATTTGTCCTAATCCGACCCTGCACTTCCAAGAATTTAGAAATCTCATCCTTAACAATGGATTCTAGAATCTTGCCAACAACCGAGGTTAGGCTAATTGGCCTATAATTTTCCATCTTTTTCCTTGTTCCCTTCTTGAACAGGGGGGTTACAACAGCGATTTTCCAATCCTCTAGGACTTTCCCCGACTCCAGTGACTTTTGAAAGATCATAACTAACGTCTCCACTATTTCGTCAGCTAGCTCCTTTAGAACTCTAGGATGTAGCCCATCTGGGCCTGGAGATTTATCAATTTTTAGACCTCTTAGTTTCTCTAGCACTTTCTCCTTTGTGATGGCTACCATATTCAACTCTGCCTCCTGACTCTCCTGAATTGTTGGGATATTACTCATGTCTTCTACTGTGAAGACTGACGCAAAGTACTTATTTAGTTCCTCAGCTATTTCCTTGTCTCCCATCACTAGATTACCAGCGTCATTTTGGAGCGGCCCAATGTCTACTTTTGCCTCCCGTTTGTTTCTAATGTATTTAAAGAAACTTTTACTATCATTCCTAATGTTACTGGCTAGCCTACCTTCAGAATTGATCCTCTCTTTCCTTATTTCTCTCTTTGTTATCCTCTGTTTGTTTTTGTAGCCTTCCCAATCTTCTGACTTCCCACTACTCTTTGCCACATTATAGGCTTTCTCTTTTGCTTTGATGCATTCCCTAACTTCCTTTGTCAGCCATGGCTTCCTAATCCCCCCTCTGATAACCTTTCTTTTCTTTGGGATGAACCTCTGTACCGTGTCCTCAATTACTCCCAGAAACTCCTGCCATTGCTGTCCTACTGTCTTTCCCACTAGGCTCTGCTCCCAGTATATTTTCGTCAGTTCCTCCCTCATGCCCCTGTAGTTACCTTTATTTAACTGTAACACCTTTACATCTGATTCTACCTTCTTTCTTTCAAATTGGAGATTGAATTCTACCATATTATGATCACTGCATCCTAAGTGTTCCCTTACTTTAAGATCTTTAATCAAGTCTTGCTCATTACATAACACGAAGTCCAGAATGGCCTGTCCCCTCGTGGGCTCCATCACAAGCTGTTCCAAAAAGCCCTCCTGTAACCATTCCTGTAACCACAGTTCACCTGACCCACAACTTTTACTAGATTGTGGTATGGGGAGCACAAGGCCCACTGTACAGGTGTGGTACAGCAGAAATGGAAAAGTATTTTTTTAAGCAAAACAATGTTTATTCTATGAATTCAAGTTAACCTTTTTAAAACATACAGTGAACATCTTAGCAACCATTAATTCAAATACAACCCCCAAAGAATACAACACTAAGTAAACCTTTAAGCTTTCCTTTTAACATCCATACGACTTAAAAACAAAACCTTGAACAGAAGCACATCAGGTTAAAGTCACTACTGAAAACATTTATAATTCTGAATTCACTAAATGATCAAGAGATAGTCTGCTGATGGCAGAGAGAACAGCAGTACACCTGCTTGGTCTGACTTCAGCTCCAACACTGAAAACAAAACTAAAACACACCCTGCAGCAAACAGCCTAAAACAAAAGTAAAAAGCTGACAGACAGCCCAGCTCCACCCACTCTCTGACATCACTGCAGTAGTAAACACCCATTTCTTAAAGGTACTCTCACTACAGATATTTATATACACACCCATTTATAAACACCCATTTCTTAAACGTACTCTCACATGACACTGGGCCAGCATTTATTGCCCATCACTAGTTACCCTTGAGAAGGCGGTAGTGAGCTTCCTTCTTGAACCGCTGCCGTCCCTGAGATGTAGATACACCCACGGTGCTGTTAGGGAGGGAATTCCAGGATTTCCTCCCAGTAACTGTGAAGGAACGGCAATATATTTCCAGTTCCAAGACAACTGAGCTGGAAAATTGCTACTCGATTCTTCCGATGCACCTTGATGAAGTGCTCTCTCAGTTGGACAAAAAAATCCAACCATACAAAGAGGTGCTGAAGAGTTCTCCCAATGTCCTGCTCAACATTATCTCTCAAACAACACATAAAACAGATGGTCATTTCTATTTGTGGAAGCTCGCTATGTGCAAATTGACTGTCATATTTCCTGCATTATAAGAGTAAAACTCTTCAAAAATACTTTGTTGGTTGTAAAGTAATCTGAGATGTCTGGAGGTGAAAGGTGCTACACAAATGCAAATCTCTTTTCCGTTTTTTTCCGTATCGTATCTCTGGATGATTCAGTGGATCAATTCAATTTTTGCACCAAATCATTTTGCTAAGGCCATTCATTCAGTTCTAAATACCTGTGTAACTTCGGGGAAATCAGCCCAAGTTTTCACACTGACCCAGTAGGGCCATCAGCCTGGGCTCCTGCCAATTTAGGCAAGCTGCAATTTCATAATTTGAGAGAAGAGGGTTCCCTAAGAAACTGTGGTGCCGGTGCAGCCCTCCCTTGAGTTGAATTTCTCCTTGTTCACTGCTATTGGGACTGTGATGCTCTTTGATTTCTGAATGAGGATGGTTTCTAAGTGTAGTGTCTCACAGAGAACATCAAACTATGTTCTGAACAAAGCTAATTTATTTACACTGCAACTAAATAGATTTGCCTTGCTTTCTGAGATATAAAAGATTACAGATTAACAAAAACTATAATTCTAACTGCAGAGCCCCTGATAACACGACTGTTTACTATCTCGCCAAACAACCTACTCCGCAAATCAGGAGTATCACATGATCCACGTGTTTGTGCGTGATCACCATCGAGTATTTGGATGTAGTTACAGTAAATTGTTAACCCTTCATTATTTTTACAATACACATATTGTCTCAGGGATCACATGATCTGAGCCAATATAACAAGGGCAACAATTTTAGTGGGTTCATTGAACAGTAGAACGATAGAATCCCTAAACTACCATCCGGCCTATCGAGTTGCACTGACCCTCTGAAAGAGCACCACCTATGCGCACTCCCCCGTCCTATCCCGATAACCTCACCAAACTTTCACATCCCTGGATACTAAGGGGCAATTTAGCACGCCCAATCCAACTAACCTACACATCTTTGGACAGTGGGAGGAAACAGGAGCACCCGGACGAAATCCACGTAGACACAGGAGAATGTGCAAACTTCACAGTGTCACCCAAGACGAGAATTGAACCTGGGTCCCTTCAGCTGTGAGGCAGCAGTACTAACTGTGCCACCGTTAATTTAAAATCACAACTAACGCAGTGAAAAGAGAGTTTATTATTATTTTTTTCCAATTAAGGAGCAGTTTAGTGTGGCCAACCCACCTAACCAGCACTACTTTGGGTTGTGGGGATGAAACCCACGCAGACGGGGAGAATGTGCAAACTTCACACGGACAGTGACCCAGGGCCGGCAGTCGAACCCTGCACCATCGTCCTGCCCTGCGAAAAGAGAATTTAGGAAAATTGCCATACATATAGAAAGCTTGGCAAAACCATTTGATTTTGGATTGAATCTTTTAAGAAAAAAATGGCAAATATTTGAAGCAGAAGAAGCTGGAGATCGATGAGGATAGAATGGAGCAAATGATTTTGTAGGTTGTCTGGTCCTGCACTCCAGTTAAGGAAAGCACAACGGTCAATTGCCCAGCTCTTGTTTATTTAGCCATGTCTCCTCATTGCAGGCCAAAGAAAGCAGCGAGGAGAAGAGAGGCTGAAAACTAAAGGGGCTCCCAGAACTGGAAGGTGTTGACACAACTGAATTAATCTGGACATTGTGGGGCGACTATATGGACCCCGTTGTCAGTAGTGACTTTGATTCTGCAGGGGAATAACCATTGCTCCTTCTTGCTTTCCCTTCAGAAATGTTTCTTTCACATATACATTCCACTGGTAACTTTGATCCTGCTATCAAATATCGGGTGTGATTTGTTATGTTCTAGGTGTAACATAAGCGGCTTCCTTGTGGTGTACTTGACAAAGGAAGGTTCAGACGTGGAGATAACTTCAACACGTTTATTAAACTATTTACACTTCTATTACTCGGGTTCGACACTACTGCTAATCCTACTATAGCTCCCAGACTGACTAATCAGTTGCTGCAATCCATGTGGTGGGTGTAATATTGAATCAACCCTGTGTTTGTTCTCACTGACTGTCTCCACTGGAAAGAAGGAGATCATGTGTGTGGTGTCCTTTATATATGGGTTGGTGTAATGCCCTCTTGTGGTTGTGTCACCTCCGTGTGCATCGTGAATGTCCATTGGTCACGTCCGATCTAACTGATCTATTCGTTGAGTGTGTGTGTGTGATGTTTCTGGTGCTCCCTCTAGTGTCTAGCTAGCCTACATGCATTTACATTGATGCACATCACCACATCCCCTTTTTTTATATGTTACATATTTTCTGCACACTGAGAAAATTAAACAAAGAACAGGTAGATAAGGTAAGGTATATACAAGTCATGGGAACAGTGATTAAACAATAAGTCCAAATCATTCGTGTGAGTCCCAAAAACCATCAATCATCATGGTCAAATGTCTCTCTTGGTTATGAACGCCATCAACGTCCCTGTGCCACAGGAACCAAGAAGTGGTCAAATCACTTCACTGTCTGATTTGGAGTCCCTTTCTTTTTTCGATGTTTGTGATGATGCTGTCGGATGGCATCTTGTAGCTGATAAGGTGTCGACGTTGAAGAGGTACCATCAACAGTATAATTCGAGGTCATGGATGTGCCATATGTTGAAGTTGGATAAGACTGTACATACTGGTTCTGGCCACGTGCTGTGCTGGAAGGGTGATCCTGCTGAGAACTGTTGAAGCTTGTCAAATTGGAAACAGAATTGCTGCTCACATAAATACCTGATGATGGTGTGAAACTAGAACCTTGCATCTGATAGGAATGTGCCATCTGACCAGGCTGGGGTGCAGCAAATCCTGGGCTGTAACTAAGGCATCCAGTCTGTAGTGCAGATTGCGCTTGCGGTAGTCCTCCATCGGTCTTGATTCCATTAGTGGGCAATCCGTAGTGCTGGCCTGTTTCAAGAATATGCTGCATAGACTGCTGGCTGCTGCATGCCTGAATACTGGATTTGTCCAGCATGAGCTGTCATTGGCTGCACTGCTGGTGTGGAAAACATGTGTGGATATAGCTGTGGTGAATATTGGTGTATTCCTCTTGGACTGTCGCCGCTGCTTGTTATTACTGACCCAGTGTAATTGTTAAGTGATCCATCTCCTGTCATTGTGTCATCTGCTGTCACCCTGAGCGTGCCATCACTGAGGTTGTGGCTCTCCCTGTCTGGAGTAAAGTCCGGCTTACGTGAATCAGAGTCGGCATTTGGTTACTCCCCATCTGGAGTCTGGTCTGTTTTAACCAAGTCAGTGTTGGTTTGTTGATGCTCCCCATCCGGAGTCTTAGCAGGTTCACTGGAGTCAGCTGAGATTTCTTGAAGCTGCACGTCTGGAGTCGGAACATGCAGGAATGCATTGACTTGTGGAGAGGTTCGAGCGAATGAGGGTGGAAGTATCATGGTGTCACCGGAGTCACCAGTGGTCTCACAGTGATCGTCGAGTGCCTCTGTACACACTAGCTGAGGTCTGTCACTTTGCACATCTTGCATGGGAAGTGGGATGCTGTTGTTACTCGTCTCACATACCGTTGGTAGATCCTCAGTAGCTGCTTGTTGTTCACTTGGGTAGGGGAAATTGTCAGAGTCCTCATCTGGTGGCACAAACAATGTGGGTGGACTGTCATTGTCTTGCTGTTGTCCTTCATTTGGGCTTGGACTGTCATTGTCGCTTTGTTCTTCACTGTAGCATGATAGACCGTCATGGTCGTCCTGCTGTGCACTGGAGCATGGTAGACTTTCATAGTCTTCTTGCTGTTTACTTGAACATGACAGACTTGCATCGTCTGCTGCTAGTTGGTCAGGGGAGGTTGCTAGACCCTCATGGTCTTGTTCCTGCAAGGACTGCGCGTCGGAGTCTTGCATTGCTTCTATCGTGGAGGCTGTCCAGAAGCTTGCTGCGGAGGCTTGTGACACTGGAGTCACATCTTGTGTGTGCAAGGACCGCGCTCTTTTGTCTTGCGTTTCGTCTTTCTTAGAGTCGGGAACCCTGAGCGGTGCATGGTCCACGCTCTGTGTGGCAGCAGGCCGCTCTCTCTGGGCTTGTACCACTCTCGGTCTCTTGGTTTCAGGCTGCAGCATCATCCTGCACTCACGAGTTGGGATGTCATATCTGCTGGGCTGAAGATCTTCAAATCCGAAGAACGAATCACATTCCTCCCCAGCTAAGGATGACAAAGTTCCATCCCTACTCTCTCTCTCAGTTAAAGATGGAACCCTTCTTCCATCTCCATTCCACGACTTCTGACCTCTTTCTGACGTCAAAGCACAACTTCCAGGATTGGTCTATTCTCTGCCATTTGTTTCCTCACTTCTCCCTTTTACTGGCATCAATGTCTCTCTCTCTGATCATCACCTGCTTCTCCATTTTCCTCCTCCATGCCATCCATTCCCTCATCTCCTCTTCTTGATTTCCATTTCTCCCTCCTCTCCCATATACTCTGTCATTGCCCAAATGGAAAGAGATTAGGTACAGTGGATGTCCAAAGAGACTTGGGGGTTCAGGTGCCTAGATCCTTAAAATGCAAACTAGTGCAGAGAATTTTCAAAAAGGCTAATGGAATGTGTGACAGCCGAAGGTACGTACTTTATACGACAGCAGGTAGGCAAGATAACATAGAAAAATACAGCACAGAACAGGCCCTTCGGCCCATGATGTTGTGCCGAACCTTTGTCCTAGATTAATCATAGATTATCATTGAATTTACAGTGCAGAAGGATGCCATTCGGCCCATTGAGTCTGCACCGGCTCTTGGAAAGAGCACCCTACCCAAAGTCAACACCTCCACCCAACACTAAGGGCAATTTTGGACACTAAGGGCAATTTATCATGGCCAATCCACCTAACCTGCACATCTTTGGACTGTGGGAAGAAACCGGAGCACCCGGAGGAAACCCACGCAGACACGGGGAGGATGTGCAGACTCCGCACAGACAGTGACCCAAGCCGGAATCGAACCTGGGACCCTGGAGCTGTGAAGCAATTGTGCTATCCACATTGCTACCGTGCTGCCCTTAAGAACAAATAAATCTACACTATATAATTTTACCGTAATCCATGTATCTATCCAATAGCTGCTTGAAGGTCCCTATTGTTTCTGACTCAACTACTTCCACAGGCAGTGCATTCCATGCCCCCACTACTCTCTGGGTAAAGAACCTACCTCTGACATCCCCCCCCCCCCTATATCTCCCACCACTTACCTTAAATTTATGTCCCCTTGTAATGGTTTGTTCCACCCGGGGAAAAGGTCTCTGACTGTCTACTCTATCTATTCCCCTGATCATCTTATACACCTCTATCAAGTCGCCCCTCATCCTTCTCCGTTCTAATGAGAAAAGGCCTAGCACCCTCAACCTTTCCTCGTAAGACCTACTCTCCATTCCAGGCAACATCCTGGTAAATCTCCTTTGCAGAAAGCTTCCACATCCTTCCTAAAATGAGGCGACCAGAACTGTACACAGTACTCCAAATGTGGCCTTACCAAAGTTTTGTACAGCTGCATCATCACCTCACAGCTCTTAAATTCAATCCCTCTGTTAATGAACGCTAGCACACCATAGGCCTTCTTCACAGCTCTATCCACTTGAGTGGCAACTGTCAAAGATGTATGAACATAGACCCCAAGATCTCTCTGCTCCTCCACATTGCCAAGAACTCTACCGTTAACCCTGTATTCCGCATTCATATTTGTCCTTCCAAAATGGACAACCTCACACTTTTCAGGGTTAAACTCCATCTGCCACTTCTCAGCCCAGCTCTGCATCCTATCTATGTCTCTTTGCAGCCAACAACAGCCCTCCTCACTATCCACAACTCCACCAATCTTTGTATTGCCTGCAAATTTACTGACCCACCCTTCAACTCCCTCATCCAAGTCATTAATGAAAATCACAAACAGCAGAGGACCCAGAACTGATCCCTGCGGTACGCCACTCGTAACAGATCCCGGCTGAATATTTGCCATCCACCACCACTCTCTGACTTCTATCGGTTAGCCAGTTCATTATCCAACTGGCCAAATTTCCCACTATCCCATGCCTCCTTACTTTCTGCAGAAGCCTACCACGGGGAACCTTATCAAATGACTTACTAACAACTAGGTTTATCTATTGCTTCAGTTAGTGGTTCCCTCTACCTCTTGGGAGGCAGACAGTAGTCCAATGGTAGTAAGTTGGTCCATTAGGTGTGTAGCACACCAGTGACCTTCATTTTCGTGAAGAGCGGCGAGGTGGGAGTTGCTTGGCTGGCAAAGGTGTCGGCGCAAACGGCGCTGATATGCTGTCGTTAGGCGGGCCAGTCTCCATGTTGGAGTCATCGTCATTGTCTTCGCCGTCTTTGGACGGCCCTGGGAGTTCATCAGATACTTCGGCCTTCCGATGTCTGACAAGAGGTAGCGATGGTGAGCGGTACCCCGGCAATGCCTCGGGGGTTCTCCTCTGCTGTAAAAGGGATTGTGCCCGGACCCTGGTCGGGGCACCCTGACTTAGCTCTAACGGTTCTTGCATGCGTCTTCGAATGTGGTTAAGGTGGCAGTTAGCTTCATTTCCTTGCATCTGGACAGTGTAGAGTCCAGGCCTGTCGCTCGGAGAACCACCCGAGGGATCCATGTGGTTCCAGTGCTGAAGTTTTGCACATAGACCATGTCGTGCGGCTCGAAAGTGTGTAGTGACGAGCGCCGATGTGAGTCCGCCTTGGAGTGATCCTGCTGTTGCCAGATCCATGCGCTGGTGTCAAGCCATATGAGGCTGAGGTGAGTTCGGAGCGGTTGTCCCATGAGCAATTCCGCTGGTGCAATTCCGATGGTGGCATGCGGTGTTTCCATTGTGTCAGCTGAAAGTAAGGACTTCATACAATAGCAGGATAACAACTAGGTTTATTTACGCTCAGGCAGCATGGTGGCACAAGTGGTAGTACAGTTGCCTCACGGCGCCGAGGTCCCAGGTTCGATCCCGGCTCTGGGTCACTGTCTGTGTGGAGTTTGCACATTCTCCCCGTGTTTGCGTGGGTTTCACCCCCACAATCCAAAAGATGTGCAGGATCGGTGGATTGGCCATGCTAAATTGCCCCTTAATTGGGAAAACAAATTGGAGACTCTAAATTTTTTAGAAAAAGGTTTATTTATGCTACTCACAATACTACAATTACACTATTCCTCACTCTGCAGGGTCATCCTCTCTGACCAGCTCCCAGGCCAGGGTTTATATCCTGTGAATTTCCTCCCAATTAGGGGGGAGGTTCGTCTCACCCCTCCCTCCCCCTCATCCTCACCCCCAATCACCGGGGGAGTTTGTACTCCAAGGTGTAGGAGTGGAACCATGTACAATATGGGGTTTGGCTCCTGAAGGTGTTGTCGCAGAATGCTAGCATTAAATCTGGAGGATTGGAGTATAAAGGCACAGGAGTTATGCTGCAGCTATACAAAACCCTGGTTCGACACCACTTGGAGTATTGAGAGCAGCTCTGGGCCTTGGAAGGAGTGCAACATAGGTTTACTAAAATGATACCTGGACTAAGGGCCTGTTTTCGTTAGAATTTGGAAGGTTAAGGGATAATCTGATTGAACTATTTAAGATATTAACAGGGAAAGACAGGGTAGATAAAGATAAACTGTTTCCCTGGTTGGAGATTCTAAAACTAGGGTGCATAGTCTAAATATTAGGGCTAGACCTAGGGCTAGTTCAGGAGAGATGTTAGGAAGCATTTCTTCACTCAAAGGGTGGTTGAGGTTTGGAACTCTCGCCCACAAACAGCAGTTGAATCTAGATCTGTTGATAAATTTAAATCTGGGATAACTTTTTGTTAAGCAAGATATTAACAGATATGATCAAAGACAGGTCTATGGAGTTGGTCCACAAGTCAGCCATGGTCTCATTAAATGGTGGGACAGACTCGAGGGGCTGAATGGCCTACTCCTGTTCCTATGTTCCTAAAGCATAGTTGTGCATATATAGCAGAGAAATTCATTTAATTGAAAAAGCTGTCATTTTCATTTTTCATGGATTCCTCTGCAGAGCCCTATCACAGATAAATGATTAATGGAATTAACCAGCCTTTCTAATTCCCCTGGAGCTTGAGATTGATGCTAAGCTAAGAGGAGATGACTTCAGTGGACAAGATCAAGATAAGACCAGGATACGTGCGGCCGTCAGTTCCTGGGCAGCACGGTAGCATTATGGATAGCACAATTGCTTCACAGCTCCAGGGTCTCAGGTTCGATTCCCGGCTTGGGTCACTGTCTGTGCAAAGTCTGCGGAGTCTGCACGTTCTCCCCGTGTGTGCGTGGGTTTCCTCCGGGTGCTCCGGTTTCCTCCCACAGTCCAAAGATGTGCGGGTTAGGTGCATTGGCCATGCTAAATTGCCCATGGTGTCCAAAATTGCCTTTAGTGTTGGATGGGGTTACTGGGTTATGGGGATAGGGTGGAGGTGTGGACCTTGGGTAGGGTGCTCTTTCCAAGAGCCGGTGCAGACTCGATGGACTGAATGGCCACCTTCTTCACTGTAAATTCTATGATTCTATGATGATACTCGTGCTTGCCAATGGTGATAAGAATGTGATGTAGATTAGGTTATAACAAGATTGGAAGCAATGGGAATAGTATTTTAGTAAACCTTCAGATCAGAAAAAGAAGTTCAGTTGCAGAGCCAGATCGAAATGTGGTCAGATGATTGATATTTGGTTTCTAAAGTATTGAAATCACTGCACCACAGTGCAACATCGGTCTTATCATGTCTTGGAGTTGAAACTAAGCGTTCAGAGAGGGAGAGTATAAAGTGAATCTGGGTATAGAAATTCAGACAACCAATTTCTTGGCAACAGTGAACAAACAAAAGTGTGAGGGATAGAAGAGGCCAGAGGTAGGGGTCTAAGTGGATTAGGATGTTGATTAAATCCATGAACTGTTTTTTCTGACACAAGTCAGTGTGCCTCACCTGACTTGAAACTGTTCTCATTCCCTTCTGCCCATATTGTTTAATCCTTAAAAAAAGGATTTTAATGTTTTCTACTTTCCAATTCTGATTATTAGGCTGATCCTCCATTTGAGAGACGAAGGCTGGGATTCTCCCGCAATTGACAGGATGGCCCGACGCTGGCGGCAAGAACGGCGCAAATCACTCCGGCGTCGGGCCGACCGGAAGGTGCGGAATTTTCCGCACTCCCGGGCCTAGGCCGGCAGCGGAGGGGTTGGCGCCGCGCCAACCGGCGCCGAAGGGCCAGCGCGAGTTGGCATATGCGCAAAACCGCCAGCTTGGTTCCACGCATGCGCAGGGGGTTCTTCTCCACGCCGGCCATGGCGGAGCCCTACAGTGGCCGGTGCGGAAGGAAGGAGTGCCCCCACGGCACAGACCCGCCCGCAGATCGGTGGGCCCTGATCCCGTGCCAGATTCCCCTGCGCCCCCCCGAGGACTCCACTAGACAGCCTACAAGCCAGATCCCACCATGGTGGACCATGTCCATTCCACGCCGGCGGGACTGGCCAGGAACTGGCGGCCGCTCGGCCCATCGGGGCCCGGAGAATTGCCGGGAGGGCTGCTGCGAACAACCCCGATGGCGTGGCGTAAACCCCGCCGCCACCCGAAAACCGGCGCCGGAGAGTATGGCAGCCGGCGTTGGAGCGGCGGTGCGGGATTCACGCTGCCCCACGGGGATTCTCCGACCCGGCAGGGGGTCGGACAGTCCTGCCCTAAGTGTTCATGCCAGGACTGAATTGCGATGTTCCCCAGTCCCTATAGGGACACCAATGCCGGAGCCATTCAGGACTAATGTGCCAATACTCTCGCCACATGAAACTAGTTCAATAACAACTGGCGTTGGCATGGGATTTGCTATCATAGAATTTCATAGAATTTACAGTGCAGAAGGAGGCCATTCGGCCCATCGAGTCTGCACCGGCTCTTGATAAGAGCACCCTACCCAATATCCACACCTCCACCCTATCCCCATAACCCAGTAACCCCACCCAACACTAAGGGCAATTTTGGACACTAAGGGCAATTTATCATGGCCAATCCACCTAACCTGCACATCTTTGGACTGTGGGAAGAAACCGGAGCACCCGGAGGAAACCCACGCACACATGGGGAGGATGTGCACACTCCGCACAGACAGTGACCCAAGCCGAAATAGAACCTGGGACCCTGGAGCTGTGAAGCAATTGTGCTGTCCACCATGCTACCGTGCTGCCCACCCGCTTGGGTCGGGATTGGCACTGGAGAGCTTGACGAGCTGGAGCTGCATACAAGCACTCCTTTCCCCACATGCTCTCATTCCAGCCAAGGGGATGGCTCCAAAAAGAGCGGCCCCGAGGGTGCAGATGCAGAGCTCGAGACCATGCTGGATGCCATGGAGGAGTGGCATGACACCCTTTTCCCTGGGGTGGGAAGGAGGCTGCCACCCGCCGAGGTAAAATTGGACCTGGGTGGAAATGGCAGAGGCTGTGAGCACCTCAGGCACCACTGAATTCCAGGCCATCACCACCCTCTGGGTAAAAAGGTTTTTCCTCACATCCTCCCTAAACTTCCTGCCCCTTACCTTGAACTTATGTCGTCTTGTGACTGACCCTTCACCTAAGGGGAACAGCTGCTCCCTATCCACCCTGTCCATGCCCCTCATAATCTTGTACATCTCGATCAGGTCATCCCTCAGTCTCCTCTGCTACAGCAAAAACAATCCAAGCATATTCAACCTTCTTCATAATTTAAATGTTCCATCCCAGGCAACATCCTGGTGAATCACCTCTGCACGCCCTCCAGTGCAATCACATCCTTCCCATAATGTGGTGACCAGAATTGCACACAGTACTCCAGCTGTGGCCTCACCAAAATGTTTTAAACTCCATCATGACCATTAGGCTCCATTAGGCTCCATCAGGCTTTTGTAATCTATGCCTCGATTGATAAAAGCAAGTGCCCCATGTGCCTTTTTCGCCACCCTATTAATCTGCCCTTCAGCCTTCAGAAATCTATGGGCAAACACTCCAAGGTCCCTTTTGTTCCTTGGAACTTCCCAATGTCCGACCATTCATTGAATATTTCCGTGTCACATTATTCCTTCCAAACTGTATCACCTCACACTTTTCAGGGTTAAATTCCATCTGCCATTTTTCTGCCCATTTGACCATCCCATTTATATCTTCCTGTAACCCAAGACTTTCAACCTCACTGCAAACATGCCAATCTTTGTGTCATCCGCAAACTTACTGATCCTACCCCTCACATAGTCATCTGTGTTGTTTTTATAAATGACAAAGAGTAGGAGACCCAGCACAGATCCCTGTGGTACACCACTGGTCACTGGCTTCCTGTCACTAAAGCAGCCTTCAGTCATCATTCTCTGTCTCCTACAGCTGAGCCAATTTTGAACCCAAGTTACCCTCTATCCCATGTGCATTTCCTTCTTTATAAGTCTCCCATGTGGGACCTTGCCAAAGGTTTTGCTGAAATCCATGTAAACTCCATCAACTGCCCTGCCCTCATTTACACACCTGGTCACATGCTCAAAAAATTCAATAAAATTTGTTAGGCATGACCTCTCTCTGACAAAGCCATGCTGACTTTTCCTGATCAAACCTTGCCTCTCCAAGTGGATATAGATCCTCTCCTTCAGAATTTTGATTAATAGTTTCTCTACCATTGATGTGAGACCCACTGGTCCCTGACTTATCTCTGTAACCTTTCTTAAATAGTTGGACCACATTAGCTGTTCTCCAGTATTCTGGCACCTACCCTGTTGCCAGAGAGGAATTAAAAATTTGTGTCAGAGCCCCTGCAATCTCCTCCCTCACCTGCCACAGCATCCTCAGACACAATTCATCATGAGCTGGAGTTTTGTCCACTCTTGAGCCTGCCAACGCCTCCAATACCTTGTCGCTCCCTATGTCAATTTGCTCAAGAACCTCACAATCTCTCTCCCCAAGTTCTATATCTGCCTCCTCATTCCCTTGGGTGAAGCTGGTTGTGAAGTAATCGGACAACACCCTGTCAATGTCCTCTGGCTCCACCCACAGATTGCCTCCTTGTTCCCAAATGGGCCCTACTCTTTCCCTGGTTACTCTCTTCCCATTGATATGCTTAGAGAATATCTTGGGATTTCCCTACTTTTACCAGCCAGAGCTTTTTCATATCCCCTTTTTGCTCTCCTAATTGCTTCTTAAGCTTCGTCCTGCACTTTCGCACTCTGCTGATGCCTCCGTTGATTTGCTCCCCTTGTAATTGCTGAAAGCCTCGCATTTCCTTCTCATCGTATCCTGAATACCTCTGGTCACCCCTCTTTCTCTGAGCTTGTTACTCCTTCCGATTACCTTAGAGGGCACATGTTCGGCCTGTACCCTCCCCATTTCCTCTTTGAACACCCCCCAGTGATCTTCTGTAGATTTCCACACAAGTAACTCGTTCCAGTCTGCCGTTGCCAGATCCTGCCTCATTTTACTAAAATCCGCTTTTCTCCAATCCAAAACCTTTTTTTGCAACTTAGCAAACTTAAATTGGACCGTGTTGTGGTTGCTATCACCAAAATGCTCCCCCACCAACACAGCAACTATCTCTCTGGCTTCATTCCCCAGAATTAGGTCCAGCACTGAACCGTCCCTTGTTGGACTCTCTACATTTTGAGGTAAAAAGTTCTCTTGCATACATTTAAGAATTCCACTCCATCTAAGGCCATAACACGATGGCTATCCCAATTAATATTGGGAAAGTTGAAATCACTTAATATAATTACCCTATTATTATTTTTACACACATATTTGCTCCTCAATTTCCCGTTGACTATCTGGGTATCGAAAATAAACATTGAACAATGCGGCAGTCCATTTTTTAATCCTAAACTCTACCCATTAAGTTAATTTGATGTCTTCTCCAAGATATGATCTCTCCTTACTGCAGTAACTGACCCCTTAACTAATAATATAATGCCTCCTTCTCTATTACCCACTCCTCTGGCTCACCTGAAGATTCTATATCCTGGGATTTCACTGGTGTCCTCCACATCCCAGAGATGATCACCTTGGTGGGTTATTATACTGAAGAGGTTCCTGGGGCACTCTCTGGTGTGCACATCACACATGCTGCGGTACATCAGATGGACGTAGGATCTCTGAGGGGGCGCACAGTCAGAGGTTGGCCCGACCCCAGAGTCCAGTTGCCATCTAGACTGTCTCTGGCTTCTGGAAAGGGTGGTCCCATCAATGCTGGAGATGCAAGCGCAGAACCGAGGACTACAGGAGAGGGTATCAGCAACCTTACAGCGCCTGCAGGTGTAGCTGAAGGAGATAAACTGCCTGCTGGTTCAGGAGGTGATACCGACAATGCTTGCTACCCAGGCCAACATCAAACGGGTGACGGTCACAGTGAAAGATTTGGCCCGTGGGAGGCCTGGGGCACACTGTAGAGGCATTGGCTGAGGTGCAGGACAGGGCTGTTCTGTCACAGGCAGCCATGTACCAGGGCCACATGGACATTGCTGCGACGCTCCAGAGCGTGGCCCAGTCACAATGGACCATGGCTGGAGACGCCAAGAGCATTGACCAAGCGCTGGCTGACCGGAGCCAGACCCTGAGGGATGTGGCAAAATCCTTGTGGGATGTGGCATAATGCCAGAGGGACATAGTCCAGCCTCTGTGCTCCATGGCTGCGAGCACGAGATCCTGTTCAAGACGGGAGGGAGTTCCAGGACTGCCAGAGCCAGCTGGAGCTCCCTCCGGCCGCACTCCTGTCGTAAGGAGTAGCCAGTGGGTCTGCGGACATCCCGCGGTGGCGGGGCCGTGCTGGTGACTCCTGAAGGGGGGGTGGTGGAACACCCCAATGCCTCTGAATTCCTCCCACATGTCACTGGCGCATCCGATGTGTGTGGGGTATAGGTGGGTTGGTCCCATGCGCACAGCACTGCCTACTCACCCTGGCCGCCTTGAGGAGTTGGGCAGTATCTTTCTGCACTGGATGGCAGTCCGGGCAACTTCGCTGACGGCGACTGCCACCTGCGTCCCGGCATGGTGAATGGTGGTGCCTGACAACCTTCCTCCTGGGCCAGGGTACAGTACCATCCGCCTCTCCTCCACGGTGTCCAGGAGGATCTCCAGCTCTACGTCCCAGACGTGCGTCGCTGCTCTCTTTCCAACCACTTTGCCTGCGACGGTGCATGTGGGGGGGGGGGGGGGAATGAATCCCTTAAGTGCAACTGTAGCTGCAGTTGTGCGGCAATCACGGAACTGTCGAATCCAGCGCCGCTTCGCGTGCAAACTGTGGCGTTTCACGTGACGCCCGTGCTAGTCCCTTTGGAGTTGCTGAATAGTTGCATCTGTCTCGCCAGTTTGCCATCGTAAAAGTCCACACGTTTCACAACGGCATCAGCACTTAGTCTCAGAAATGGAGAATCCAGCCCCTGATCCTTAGTCCTCCCGATATGCTCCCCCCCCCCCCCCCCTCCACAGCAGGCAATCCAACATGCATGTTTTAATTATTTTTAAATTGTAGTTTTGAATCGTCAAGGAATGATGCAGTACAGTGGGAGGCCATTCTGTACATGTTTGTGCCTATTCTTTGGAAGAGCTGACCAATTCACTTTAGAGGTACTGATGGACAATTTAAGTATTGCCAACATTTTGATTTTTATCCCATTAAATAGACAAACTATTAGTTATGAAAAGCAATTGTAACTTAATCGGAACGAAGAAATACAGAATGAATTATCAGAAATTTCTCAGGATATTTTCAGTAATGGAGGCAGGGTGACACAGTGGTTAGCACTGCTGCTTCACAGCTCCAGGGTCCAGGGTTTAAGTCCGGCCTCATGTCACAGTCTGTGTGGAGTTTGCACTTTCTCCCCATGGCTGCCTGGGTTTCCTCCGGGTGCTCCCGTTTCTTCCCACTGTCCAAAGGTGTGCAAGTTAGGTGGATTGACCACGCTAAATTGGCCCTTAGTGTCCAAAAAAGATTAAATGGTATTACTGGGTTACAGGGAAAGGGTGGTGGTGTGGGCATAAGTAGGGTGCTCTTTCCAAGGGCCAGTATAAACTCTGCACAATAAATTCTATGATTCTATGAGGGGAAATTGTGTTAACAATTTAAAGGTTATTGAGTTCTATTCCATATGTTGGATTCTCTAATTTACATATTCAGTCATTAAATTATGCTTCTTGCCGAGATAAATATAAGTTGAAATCAAGGGGGCGAATCTGTGCTCCTGCCCATTGAAATCGGGAATCAGGATTGGGCAAAGAATTTGTCGTGAGCCCAAAAACGGGATCGGCACTGGACAGCAGACACATCACATGTCGCCAGTTCTGCCCCGCCAGCGAAAACAGGCTTCTTGCCCTTATAATTATGGAAATACACTCTTTCAATATCATTAGTGGGCTTTTACTCAAATTCTTAGCCCTACCACTATGCTACCCCCCCCCCCCCCCCACCCCCCCAACACTCCACTGGGCATGTATTGATGCAGGTCTTGGCAAGTGCAGACCTGACATGATGGACATGAGGGGGGGGTCAAAAAAGTAAGTTCATTACTCATGTGCCCCTCTGCCACTATCAGGCAGAGGGAGGATCCCCTAAGTGTTCTGGCTGTTGTATAGACTCAGACTGGGGATAAGAGATTGAGCTCGGGACTCTCCCCTGGGATGGGGCTCCCACAACTGGACTAGCACTGAGCACTGAGAGCACATGGGCACTGGACCTATCTCATTGTCGACCCCCCCCCCTTCCACCCCACCTCGGAGTCCAACATGTCAGATGCACATTTGTCAAAGCCTGCACAAAGCCCACCCAGTGGAGTTCCCGTTTGAGGGTGGGGGGGTTGGAGCATTGCGGGAGAGCTTAAAATTCACATTGCAACCTGCTAATTATATTAAAAAAGGGGTTTTGCTTAATCATGGGGTTCTCTCCCGCTCTGAGCGGGAAACCTGTTATGGCCGGTGAGGTGGGACCTAAGACTAATCCAATATTGGTACTTTGGTCTCACATGGGATTCTGTGCCCAATTGCAATTCAATTGGGCACAAAGCGTTTGATAAGGTTCCCCATGGTAGGCTATTGCAGAAAATACGGAGGCTGGGGATTGAGGGTGATTTAGAGATGTGGATCAGAAATTGGCTAGCTGAAAGAAGACAGAGGGTGGTGGTTGATGGGAAATGTTCAGAATGGAGTACAGTCACAAGTGGAGTACCATAAGGATCTGTTCTGGGGCCGTTGCTGTTTGTCATTTTTATCAATGACCTAGAGGAAGGCGCAGAAGGGTGGGTGAGTAAATTTGCAGACGATACTAAAGTCGGTGGTGTTGTCGATAGTGTGGAAGGATGTAGCAGGTTACAGAGGGATATAGATAAGCTGCAGAGCTGGGCTGAGAGGTGGCAAATGGAGTTTAATGTAGAGAAGTGTGAGGTGATTCACTTTGGAAGGAATAACAGGAATGCGGAATATTTGGCTAATGGTAAAGTTCTTGAAAGTGTGGATGAGCAGAGGGATCTAGGTGTCCATGTACATAGATCCCTGAAAGTTGCCACCCAGGTTGATAGGGTTGTGAAGAAGGCCTATGGAGTGTTGGCCTTTATTGGTAGAGGAATTGAGTTCCGGAGTCGGGAGGTCATGTTGCAGCTGTACAGAACTCTGGTTCGGCCGCATTTGGAGTATTGCGTACAGTTCTGGTCACCACATTATAGGAAGGACGTGGAGGCTTTGGAGCGGGTGCAGAGGAGATTTACCAGGATGTTGCCTGGTATGGAGGGAAAATCTTATGAGGAAAGGCTGATGGACTTGAGGTTGTTTTCGTTGGAGAGAAGAAGGTTAAGAGGAGACTTAATAGAGGCATACAAAATGATCAGGGGGTTAGATAGGGTGGACAGTGAGAGCCTTCTCCCGCGGATGGAAATGGCTGGCACAAGGGGACATAGCTTTAAACTGAGGGGTAATAGATATAGGACAGAGGTCAGAGGTAGGTTCTTTACGCAAAGAGTAGTGAGGCCGTGGAATGCCCTACCTGCTACAGTAGTGAACTCGCCAACATTGAGGGCATTTAAAAGTTTATTGGATAAACATATGGATGATAATGGCATAGTGTAGGTTAGATGGCTTTTGTTTCGGTGCAACATCGTGGGCCGAAGGGCCTGTACTGCGCTGTATTGTTCTATGTTCTATGATTTTAGCAGTGGCGGGGGTTGGGGGGGGGTGGGGTGGGGGGAGGAATGTGCTTTATTGTGACATGGTGGCAAGTGACACGGTGCATATTCATATTCTAGGCCAGGTTCCCAGGTTCGATTCCCCGCTGGATCACTGTCTGCATATTCTCCCCATGTCTGTGTGGGTTTCCTCCGGGTGCTCTGGTTTCCTCCCACAGTCCAAAGATGCGCAGGTTAGGTGGATTGGCCGTGATAAATTGCCCTTGGTGATCAAAAAGGTTAGGAGGGGTTATTGGGTTATGGGGATAGGGTGGAAGTGAGGGCTTAAGTGGGTCGGTGCAGACTCGGTGGGCCGAATGGCCTCCTTCTGGACTGTATGTTCTATGTCAATATTCACTTTTGTCACTTTGTCTGACATCATTGAGATGCACTAACAAAACCCTATTATTTTCTGGAAAAAAAATCCTCGAACACCATCTCTGGTGTTGCCTTCTTTATATCAATTATTTTTACTAACATTCAAGTGGGAAAAAAATTCTAGTTCGATAATTTCCTCAAAGCTGCTCATGCTCTGCCATCTTAACTTCAGTGGAAGAATGGTGGAATTACTTTCACAGCCATTATGAAAACGCTATGGCAGCAAAGCTGGAACAACAAATTTTCCACCAATAAACCATTTACATGAGAAAAGGTCAATTTGCTTGGCAGCAATTAGATTTTATATAACTTAAATTTGTACTCCATGGACTTTATTAACATTATAATTACTTCCATTAAAATTTTAGTTGGAATTGATGTATTGACCCATCTGAGTAACACTGGTACGTTAAGTACCACACTGCAGTCAATAAAAGGCTTAAAATATCAAAGGCATGTATGAGTCATGACTTCTGAAGTCACAATATTGTGGTGGTTTATAAGTCTCATGAAACTTGGATGAAATGGATATTGTAAAGTTGGAGATAATCCAAATATTCTTGCACCTGTTAGTTTGAAAGTATTGCTGATGTTTGTCTGTAACATTTGTGGTTTCCTGTCTTTTGCTACTTTTCTCAGCTTTTTTTGTTAAATGTGGCATGTACAGTAGTTTGCTACACAGAACAGAGTGTCCAGCTTGGAATGTGTTGGATAGTTTTCAGATACTTGCGGCGCGATTTAACTAAATGGAAACAAATGACCCATAGGGAGCACATTTATCCACGTGTTTCCCAGTGCTCGCAGCACCAAGAAATGCAAGGCTATAAAATGCGACTTGTGTTGGATAAGGGGTCTCACCAGGGAACGCGTGGCCGATGCCACACATAGCTTCATTTTGTACACTGAGGAGCTCCACTCGCTGGAACTCCTCGGTGTAGCGAGAGATCTCCAAGGTTCCTAAGCAACCACCAAGTCCCAACATACTATGGCAGGGTCCCCAACCCGGTGGCACTGCCAGAGTGCCAGGCAGTGCAGGGTACCACCCTGCCCAAAGGGCATGCAACTGGGGGCCTCCAATCCCCTGGGAGAGCCCCACAAGGGACATTCCGTTTGTGGAGATCAGTACTGAACGGACTTGCCCAAGGTCTCCGAGGCGAAGGCGATAGATCCTAAGTCTCAGATAACTCAGGAATCTACACATTAAAGTGAGACTAGCTGTCTCGCTTTAATATGCAGATTTGCCAAAAATTGATCCTGCCCACAATGTGCAATGTCTCGCGAGATTGTGTTAGACCTCATGAGGCATTGTGAGCCGGGTAGATTCCGGGAGCGGGGGCCTCCCAGCTTTTGTCGGCCACTCTGAGCTGTGGTGAGCTGCTTTTTGGGCGCAGTGCGGCCATTAAATCACACCCCTGTTTCCTATCAATGGCAGATAAGTGACTCTTATATGTTGCTGTTGTCCCATTCCTTTGCATTTTGGTCGAACTAGATTTCATTTTAATTTCAATATTACTGAAATAAATCATTTATTTTATTCGCTAATAATGTTTTCTTTCTTGCGGAGGAGAGGCCAACTTAGCACAGAGCTGCTCTGTAAACTTGGCTGAAATGTACCCCATTGCATATGCTTTCCAGCCTAATGAAACTTCTTGTGTTTTTGTTGGCATATCAAATGTTTGAAAATTCACCAATAAATAGAAACACATTCCTTTAGTTTTGTTTTTGTTCTAGTGTTTAAGTGGTATGTATGCTCTCTGATCTTAATTTTTTTAATTGGAATGATTTTTAATATTTACATTTTCAGAGGCCAAAATAGAATTAATAAATGTGCTGACCAATTCTAAGATAATTACATGTTTTTTTCCAGATTTCTTGGAATCAGTTGGATAGAGCAGCAGCCACAAAAATACACTTGAATTGTATTATAGTGATATGAAATGTAAGTCACCAAAGTCCCTGAGGGCCATAAGCAGCTTTCCCATTTTTTGAGAGAGAGCTGGCGAGTGGTGATTTAACCTGAGGGTCACCACACCTCAGCTGAGGAGCAAGGTTGAGAATGTGGGACCTTCATGAATAACCTCAGCCGGCATAGGAATTGAACCCATGCTGCTGGCATCACTCTTATCACAAACCAGCCAACTGCGCTAACCCACCCCTGTATGGTGATAGATTTCCAATTGAGTCTATACTTAATCTCAATTCAAGTCAATAGATTGTTCAGTAACTATATTTGAATTGATGAAATACTTGCAAATTTGGCAGGCAGAATATCGGAATCCTAAAGTGAGGCAAATTGCAAATTAATAATACTAAAGACATCATCCGACTCAGATTTTTTAGTACTTCAATAACACTTGAAATTCCCCTAAAAGCTTATTATATTTCCAACAAAAGCATTTTAAAAACCGATCATCCTTAGAAATTTTGCTTCCATAAGCACCTTTGCATCTGGCCTCAGACAGGTTTGTAGCAGATTTATCTCGGAGTGTAACAATGTCATCTTATAGCATAATACCTTCTGTTAGCTTGGTTACTGAGACAAAATGACAGGTGTTGTGGGAAAATTAATGGGAACCTCATCCCACTCCTTAAGGTGCCTGTGTGGTTTATATTGGAGATGAAAGACTGAAAATCAAACTAAAGTGTATGCAAAAAATAATTTTAGATCATGATGTGATCGAAGAAATGTAGAGCTTGGAAGGTATAGGGCGCAATTCTTCGGCCTCTTTATGCTCTCGGTCAAGCGAAGAGGCGGGTGAACAGCGAGAGAAGCCAAAACCGAGAACTGCGCCAGGCGCCAATTTGCGATGCAACTGGCCCGCTCCCGTAGGCGAAATCGGGATTTCGCCATAGCGTGGCGAGAAACCAATTATCACCACTTAAGCACTATTGCCATACAATTAACGGGAGCCATCCCATATCCAACGGCCTCCCATCATTCACCGGCCTCCCTAGAAATTGCTCATGCTGGTGCCGATTAATACTCCTTTTTAAAAACATGAACCTGGCAGAAGGACTTCCGTGGGAAGCCGCAGAGGTGAGCAGCCATCTTTGCTCACAGACAAAGAGCCCGGGGGCGCTGGGATTGCCACCCGAGTGCTCGGTTTGAGGGTGGGGGACCCTCCGCAGAGGTGGACCTGCATAGGAGGGTGGTGGTGAGGGGGTGTTGGGGGCGCAACCGGGGGGAGGAGGGGGGACAGGCAACCTCTCGCTAACCCCTCATCATGCTAACCCCTGGATCGTGACTATTGCTAATAGGGAATTGGCAATCATGATTAGGTGAACACTTGACATATCCCAAGTTTATTCCTGTGGGTGGGCGGGCCATGTAACATGTGCAGCTCATTGCCTACCATCCCAATCACACCTTGATATCGGGATACTGTGCTTGAACACTGCGAGAAGCAACAGCACACATGTAGCAGCGAACATCCGAACATCCAGGGGACATGTCCACGGTCGGAGGCTGGGTGGGTGCCATGGGGAGGGGGCGATGCCTGGCGAGAGGGGCCAAGTGTTCGGCGGTCAGCACGCTTTGCGGAAGAAAGTGACAGAGGAATCATAAGGGTTCTGCATAAGGATATTTCATGCATAACCCAAGTCCCCATTCTCCCAATGGTGCCGCCCCCAACCCACAGTCGCACCTCCCCACCCCCTACCACCCCCACCTTCCCGGTGCCCTCAGTGATCCTCAACATGCTTTGCCCTTCCAGCTCTAGGTGTGTTCCCAGGATGCATGTCTGAGGTGGAGGCATCCAGCTGCTTACTTCATCCCGTGGCCTTCGATGCACCAGGCGGACATTCTCTGGGAGCTCTGAGGCCAGAGGGCCCCGGCTCACTTGTTGGTGGCATATGCGTAGCCGTGCCACCCTGTCCTGCGTGCTGACTTTGAGATGCAGCCTCATCAAAGGGGTGAAACTTGGGGGAGCTGATGGCCACCATCCCCAATCCATACGACTGGTCCGGGTTGGCACTGAGCGCCTCCTCCTCCCGCTCGGTGCCCTTAGGGCCCTGGGGATCACCTTGAGACGGACTGGCAGCTGGATCGAGCCCCGGCTGCCCCTGCATCATCTGGCTCTGCGAGTCTTGGCGGTGCCCCATGATCTGCACCATTGTGTCGACACCCTCGGCGATTCTGCTCAGTGATTGCTCTGCAGTGCCTCATCAATGCCCACCTGTAACTGGGACAAGCTCAGCATCGCCTTGGCCATTCTCATCTGAGAATGAGACATGTCCCGCAGAACTTCATCAAGGTCAGCCTGGTACTGGATGACATCCCCCAGAGAGACCGAGATTCTGCCGAGACCCTCAGCCATGGCCATCATGACTGCGTGCCTGGGGGTTCCTGCCTCCACCTGATATGCATCAGCAGATTGTGCCCCCGAAGCCTGTGCACTGACATGTCCCATCGAGGTGTGTGTATCTGCGCTGATGGAGGGTGTGGATGACAGCTGTGTCATGACTATTAGGTGGCACCCTCGGAGCTCTCCTCTGAGGCAGTCTCCTGGGAGCCTGGAGAGGGTGCTGCCTGGGATGGGCCATCGCTGTCGGCTGGAGGACCTGCAATGGTTCCGCTGGTGCCTTGCCTCTGCCTCCATGTTGGTGACCGATCTGTCCTTGGACACATTGGACACCTCCAGGGCATGCTCCTCGAAGGAGTTGAGGATTCTTAAGTCCAGCACCCCTCCGCCAGTCTGGGCCCTTTCCCAACGATTATGGGAGAGCTTTTCCTGAGGAGACACAGCGAGGGCCACACATGGGGTTCACAGTGGTGGGAAGAGGGGTGTGAATGGAGGATTGGGGAGGTTGAAGGGGTAGGGGAGTGGAGGTAGATTTGGTAGTGCATGCTCCCGTGGGAGTGGAAATGTCTCATGGGTGGGTTGGGGGGGGGGGGTGCTGTTGGTGGTTACCCACTCATGCTGCAGGTGTAGGTTGTTGACTATTTTTCAGCACTGGAGGTCGGTCCTTCTGGTCATACTCCCCGAGCTGACAGCGGCCGCCACCTCATCCCAGGCAGCACTGGCTGCCTTGTGGCTCACCATCCGGGACGCTTGGGGGAACAGGGTATCCCTCCTGGCCTCCACAGCGTCCAGCAGCCTCCCCAGTCTAGTAATCTGCATATCTGTATGTGTACAAGGGTTTAATGTATAGTCATAACAGCTAAGTTATCACTAGATGGCAGCACTGGAAAGGGATATATAAGACAGATGCAAGCCGAGTTCCTGCCTCTTTGTGTGTATAGTGACTAGTGACCAGAGGTAGAGAGAGTTAGCTCAGAGTCCAAGTGTAGTTAATCATAGTTTAATCTTATTTATTTATTTAATATCTAGTATTATTATTGGAGAGAGAACTAACTCACAGTTTATTTGTTTAAGTTACTCAATAAATGATTTGCTTTAATTGGAAGACTATGAATGTTTACCAATATCGCGTTTAAGAGCATCTTGGTAAGAAGCAAATGAGTAACATATATTACATCAAATAATATAACATGCTAACTGGAGTAGTAATATAATATAACATGGTACCAAAATAGTGACTTCAAGAAAAGCTTACCAGATGGATTAGATAAGAATTAGCAAGAAAAATAGAAAATTTGTACCAACTATTCGACTTTTGAAGGCTTTGCAGCATTCGGATCCTCGAAGAACAATCAACTCGATGGACCACATTCAAGCCCCACGTCAACTAAAAACTATCGATAGTCTTAACTCAAATTGGAAACTTTTCAAACAGCAGTTCAAAATTTATATAGAGGCACTTGATTTGACCACCGCTACTGAGGCTAGAAAAATAGCACTGCTATTATCCGTGGCAGGACAGCAGGCTATTGAAATATATAACTCTTCAATTTGCTCTCAAGGTGAGGATAAAAGCAAATTTAATGTGATAATCCCAAAATTTGACGATCACTGCAAAACGCAGACAAATGAGACCTTGGAAAGATTTAGATTTCACAAAAGGTTGCAGAAACATGGCGAGCTGATCACAAGCTTTGTCACAGACCTAAAATTTCTCGCACTATCCTGCAATGTTTTAACGCTGCAAGATTCTAAGATTCGTGATCAAATTGTGTATGGACTATGTGATGAAAGTTTAAGGGAAGCACACGATTTAACGCTAAAAATCGCAATTGTGAAATGTACATCTCATAAACATCAAAGAATCAATATAATGAATACTTAGAATATAAAATCCGTGAAAATGGCGCGAAAACGTACCACGAGGTAGAGGCAGTATCGCACTCGATGAAGAAGCACGTTTTGGATGGCAGCCACCTTGCGAGAGAGCACTCTAACCAGTACGCACATGCACGCATCCAGAAAAGACGCAAACCGGCAAAATACCATTCTGCGCATGTATGAAAAGCTGAGCATGCTTAGTTGAAAAAAAGCGCACTCTGGAAGAAGATCGATTTGCACATGTGCAATTGATGATTAAACTAGAGGTCATGAGCACTATGCTGTCAGAACACTCAGAACACGCCCACTTAAAGGGAAACTGCCCAAAAATTCAAAGTAACAGTTTTAAAACCACAAAACAAAAAATATTTACCTTGCAAGGCAGAACATTGCCTGAATTTTAACAAACAGTTGAAGATAACTTTCACAGCACTATGGAACAAGAGGTTTGCAGCATTCAAAATGAAGAGCACAATAACAAATCCAAAACTAAAGAAGCTAATTTGTTTATTGAAGAATACTATTCAGACATGGTTGAGTTATTTGGATATGATGATCATAGCATCAACAACATGGTTGAAAAGCTCAATACAACTCTACTCAGCATACATGAATCCAATACCTTGATGGAATGACAGATCGTTGATACATTGGATGACAGCAACCTGTCAAATAACCAAGAGAAAATCAACACCACACAGAGAGTACTGACCGACTCCATAGAGCGAGCACTGATTAATTCCACAGAGAGAACACTGCATGACTCCACAGAGAGAGCGATGAAAGACTCCACAGAGAGAGCGATGGAAGCCTCCACAGAGAGGTCATTGACAGACTCCAGAATGGAAGCAATTAAAGACTCCAGAGTGACAACCATACAAGAAGAAGACTATGAACTCTATCCACCTTATTTGATCAACAAGAAGACAACTATGAAAGTCAAACTTGCTCATTTGATCAACAAAAAGAAGACTATGAAGGTCTATCCACCTTATTTGCACAACTATAAGAAGACAATGAATGTCTACCCACCGTATATGAGAATAGTGACCAAGTGATCACAATTAGCATGCAAGATGTGCAAGACCACAGCGAGACTGACAGATCTCAGCTCAACTGTACAGAAGAACATAGCAATCAATGTAAGGCTACAAATGAATCCATTGAGACCACAGCAATTGAACCCTCATCTACTCTAAACAACCTACAAGAAAATGAAATCTTGAAGACGTTGACTCCAGAAGAGGAGCACCAAGAAATCAAAATGATTCAAATGAATCTGAAATGTCTCCAGAAGAGGAGCATCAAGGAATCAAAGATAAATCTAATTGACCAGAAATGACTGATGTCACAAGATCAATGCAACATCAGATCATTCACACAAGCTGCAAATCAAAAAGCTCAATGAAACATCAGATACCACAAAGGACACTGATACTAGTAACTTAGAGAATGACTCAAATTATCCGCCAGGAACAGTTATTGAGCACAACAACAGAAACAACAAAACAACAACCTGTGCACAATGATACAACTCTGCAACTAAAAGACAATGTAACAACACAGTCCAAAACAATGGCAAGATTAGAAACATCACATGGACATTGTTCAGACAAAACAAATGTCATGCCAACGAATTTCACGAATTCGTATTTGCTCCAAGACAAAGAAGCAAAACAGTTTTTAAGGCAGATGACATACTAAATCGATACCACAAGCACAGAAAAAAGGCAAGCTCAGACAGCAAAAGTGATTCGACCATTTGAACACCTTATGATGACTTGTTGGTAGTTAAACACAAGGAAACAGAAGAAGAAGGAAACCCAACCGTCTAAATTGGTAAAGATTGGTAAAGAGTTCCCGCCTCTTTGTGTGTACTGTGATTCGTGACCAGAGGTAGAGAGAGTTAGCTCAGAGTGCAAGTGTAGTTTAGAAGACTACGAGTGTTTATCAACATTGAGTTTAAGAGCATCATTTAAGTAACATATATTACACCAAGTAATATAAAATGCTACCAGGAGAAGCAATATAATATAACACCCAGGACAGTGTCCTCAAATCTCGGGGCTGGTCTCCTCAGCGCCATTATTGCGAGCTGGCTGGGGTTGGCTGAGCAAGTGCAGCTTAAGAGCTGCTCGACGTTGTTAGCGGGGAGCTGGCGAGTGCAGAGCTCGCGAATCAGCTGACGAGCCATCATTTGCAGTGAGAAGTCAGTGAGGCCTCGTTTAGTGGACCAATTAACATTGAATTGCATTTCCGGCTTCCCTGGACCAAGCACCCGGAAGCTCGCGGCAATTCCCGCTCGCTACAAAACTTAGAAATCTTTCCAGAGAATCGCGCCCATAGACTTGAAAAGGTAATAACAGCCGTGCCAGCTGTGACTCAGTTTGTACCATTCTTGACTCTTCCCCGCAAGGTTCAAGCCTAAAACTCCAGGACTTGAACACAAAGGTTAAGACAGACACTCCAGTGCAGTACTGAGTGAGTGCTGTATGTTGGAGGTGTTGTCATTTGAATGTGAGGTTGTCTGCCCTCTCCAGTGGGTGTAAAAGATCCTACAGAACTATTTTGCAATAGGGGAGTTATCACTAGTGCCCTGTCCAAATTATGAAATGGATTCTGTATTGCCTGACATCGTGACGGGATTCTCAGGTGGAGAATGGAGCATCCCGTGAAAAATGGGTTTGGTGCCAAACCCATTACGATGCTCTGCCCCACGCCAGTGGAAGAATGAAAGTCAACAATTTGCATCCATTTCAATTTAATTAACAGGCTCGAAGCCCCATTAACCCTTGCCAGCCTTATGTACCGACCCTCACAGCAGAAAATCCACTGTGCGGGCTTTGGTGCAAGTTTTCCCAAAATGGCCCTGACGTGGTGGACTCCAAGGTGAGTCAAGGAGGTCAGTGCATAGCTGAGGTGCCCACCCAAAGCCCATTGGAAGGCCCGCCCCCACAATGCAAAGCTCTGCCTGCTGATACGTAGGGTCATCCTCCATCCTCCCCCACTACGGGAATAACAGGTCCCCACCAGAGCACGCATGCATGAGGTTGACACAATTCCTTCCCCCACCAATCCATCCCCATCAGACCCACTCCCATCAGAAGCTCCCGATCAGATCCACAGCAGACACCCCTATCAGGCCCCCCATCAGACACCCACCCAATCAGACTCCCCAATCATATCCCCCCATTTAGACCCTCCAAATCAGACCCCCCCTAAATCAGGGCCCCCCCCAAATCAGAGCCCCCCAAATCAGAGACCCCTATATCAGACACCCAGATCAGAGACCCCCATTAGGTGTTTGGGGGATTGTTTAACTATCTATCCCTTCACGCTGGAATGCATCTCAAACATCCTACTATGATGCTAACCACATTGTTTAGCAACACACTTGCTATGATTCACAGCCCCTCATCACATTAAATGGGGCTAAGTTGTTTCACTTCCTCTTATTCATAGCAGAAAGCATTTGGCTCTTTTTGATGTGGTAGGGGACCAACATTCATAGCAAGAGTGTTTATACACATTGTAGTTAGCATCAAAGCAAGGTACTTGAGATGCATTCAAATAAAACCAAAGAAATGGGAATAAGGGGAAATCAAAAGGAAGGACTCTAACACATGTTAAGCCAGGAATGCTATAGAGTGCCTAATTGGAAGATGAGATGCTGTTCCTCAGTTGGGCCTCAATGGATCATGGTAACAGGGTGAGGACATAAATATGAGCATGAGAGTAAGATTTCCATCTCCCCCCCCTCCCCCCCCACCCACCCCAAGTGCCAGTTTATATTTATTCTTATATTTTACTTTCACTGATCCTTTTTCTGCTTTGAACGCATTCTGCTATCTTGCCTTTAAAGTGTTTTGATCTGTGTGCTGCTATTAACACACGTTTTAGTCTTTAATATTATAATTATCAGTCTAGAAGACCATAAGATTTAGAATCAGAAGTATGCTATTTGGTCCATCGAGTCTGCTCCACCATACAATGAAGTCATGACTGATCTGATCTGATAATCCTCAACTCCACTTTCCTGCTTTATCCACACAACCCTTGATTTCTTTACTGAAATCTGTCTATCTCAGTCTTGAACATACTTAACGCAACCTCTACAGCCCTCCATGGTAAAGAAGTCCACAGATTCACTAACCTCTGAGAGAAGAAATTTCTCCTCATCTCTGTCATAAATGGGTGACTCTTACTCTGGGTTTATGCCCTCTGGTCTTAGACTCTCCCACAAGGGGAAACAACCTCTCAGCATCTACCCTGTCAAGCCCCCTGAGAATCCTATATGTCTCAATTCTCTCATTCTTCTAAATTCCAATGAGTACAGGCCCAACCTACTCAACCTCTCCTCATAAGAAAATCCCTCCGCACAGCATCAACCTAGTGAACCTTCTTGGGATTGCCTCCAGTGTCAATACATCTTTCCTTAGATAAAGGAACCAAAAGCGTTCATAGTATCCCAGGTGTGGTCTAACTAGTGCCTTGTATAGTTTTAGCATTCCCCTTGTCTTGTGTCCATACATCTTTGTCATTTAATCTGTCCTGATCTCTAACCCCATCTCTGACCTTCTATTTTGCTCCACCTACTCCACACATCCCCGCCCCCTTTTCAACAACATAACATCCATTACATTTCCAGCCCTCTTCAGCCATGAAGAAGAGTAATATAGACTCAATGTTAACCCTGTTTCTCTCTCTCTCTACATATGTTGCCAGATCTATTGAGTTTTTACGACATTTTCTGTTTTTATCATAAAAACACATGTTTTAGTCTTTAATACTGTAATATTTGGGGCCTTGCATTTGGGACCTTGCTGTATGCAAATTGAATGCTGAGCTTCCTACATTACAACAAGGTTTAGATTTTAGAATTACTTAATTTGGCTGTGAAGCATTTTAGAACTTCTGGTGGGCCTGAAAGGCATCATTCAAACGCATGTTTTTCTTCTTAGAAAATCTCTGTACAAAGCAATTCTCCCACATTCTGCTGAAAGCCACATCTCATTGTTAGAATGTCATTAGATTGGTAAAATAATTGTTATCAAATCTTCATCTCCGCACAAATTGTGAGGTTCATAACAGCTGGAACCAGGCGTTTTTTTTTACAGTGAATGGTTTGAAATAAAACAGTCAGTTGTAGCAAACTTTGATTGGTTTGGTTACAATATTTGCTTCACACGAAGACCCTTTCATCATTCTCTGTAATCGATTTGGTCAGCTAGCAGCTGAGTACTAAATGCTCATTTAGACCGTATCCAAAAAGTCACAGCAGGGAATTACAAGTCGCAATGAAAACTATGTTATATGGCTAGCCCTGAAGTAGTTTCTATTTGAAAAACTCATTATAGAATAAAAGAGTAGTTTTTCAATATTCTTTTATTTAAGTCTGGCAGGGAAAGGTCCTGTTTTCTACAGAAGGCAGAACAATATCCATTAACCTCAGTGTTGTTGTCAAGAGAATTCTTCATTGATACCACAAGTTTGGTACTTATATATTGATCTACAATTACCTTGTCCTCAACATAATCATATAGTTAATCACCAGGATGATGGCAGTGCCAGCAAATTGATTAATTTGACAAAGGAAAGGTTGAAGTTTCAATATAACATATGTTAGCAGATATAGTATTCAGCTGCACAAAGCAAACAGTGCTCAAAGTGAGAGCTCAGTGAAGCTGGGATTCAGTCCAAAGCTGGTGTATAACTGGAACAGCGTCAAGTCAGAAATGACCTGGCGTCAGCACGTATTTGTTTTTCAATTATGACAGCACTATTAATCAGCAACAGTCCTTGATTATGTGTTAATGTGCTGAAATCCTTAATCTTCACAACAGGATAGGGAGAGATTGGGAAAGAAGTGGTAGCATACTTTTCTGGACATGCCCCAATTTCATGTAGGTGTAACATACTCTCTCCCCGAGATTGCAAGCTGGCGCCAGACCAGAACTTAGCCAAATAAAACCCTCTGCTTAATATCAACTTGGAATTCTGTCATGTAGAGGACAATTCTCTGTTTCTTTATGTGGCTCACAATGATCTGAAGGCCCTCACCAGTAAAGAAGATTGTTCCATGTCTCACTGCCTCCAGTTTTCACAATGTATATCATAACACGAGGATGTGCTCAGATGGACATTGATCAACTTTCAAGTTCCCTTACTTTGTTCCTTAGAATTTTCCTTGCAGCGACAATAATCTACCAGGTCATCTTTTGGTATATTGGGCATCAGTTTTGCAACATATGTTTTTTGCGAAATATAAATCTTTTTCCTATTACTGATGTAGTATATTGTTTCAATAAACGTGCCACAGATTCAGAGGTTGAATGATCCAATACCGTTACTGGAAGGTAATAAATCTGGCTTTATAGCTGTCTGCTGCAATATGTTACCATCTGTGCTTCAAACAGGAATGCAATTTTCTGGGCACAAAAGCCACAAAACTGTTCAACGGGGAATTTATTAAGAACCTATTATCTCTCCCACAAACATATTTCTCTGATGCCCCACTGGTAAATTTTCTTTTTCTGGTATTTGGAACAATGTCAGTATAAATAATAATAATTTAAAACAAGATGTGGTAGTAAATATCACCGGGGCATTTTTTACTTCTAGGAGTAATGAGACTTTTCATGGAATACTTACCAATATAGCTAAAAGTCTATGGGAAACATTTTCTCAGAAGGCTAGAAATAAATAATCCATCAAAGAAAAAAAATCAAGCTATCAAATATTCCCTATGGTTTGATGACAACACTATAAGGCTGATGCCTACATTTAGCTTGTACATTTAGCGTGTACAATATTCTAGACTTTCATATTCCTGGTGTTAAGAATTGGGGAAAATTAAGATTTAAAAATGAAATTGGGATAAAATAAAAAGGGGAATTGATAAGGACAGTTATCTGAAGGAGTTTTTTGATACGCGAATTAACATACACATGAGCAAAGCAAGTGTTTACCTATGTGATTAGATGAAAGCAATGGGGTGTAGAAGAGGTAACTTCTAGTGGAGAGATCAGGGAATTGGCACTAATATGCTAAATGTAGGGTCCACAGTGTGGGTAACATCAAAAGGAAAGAATGTTAGGCTGGCAGTGCCAAGGTGCCCAGGTGCCAATGGTTGTGCCAGGGTGCCACCCTGCCCTGTCCCAGACCTCCCAGGGGCCTCCAATGTGCACCGGCAGAATCCAGAGAATGCATATTTAAATGATTCTAATGGGTCATTTAAATATGCTGATCTGAATCTCGCCTCGCTGGGTGAGCAGATGGCACTGTCTCGCGAGGTTTGGTTGAATCTTACGAGATGATTCGAGCATCGCGAATCTTGCAAGACGCCTCTCGTGAGATTCAACAGCTTCATTCCGACCTCAGGTTGGACTCGATGAGGCTGTTAAATCACGCCCATCATCTCAGAAAGAGGGGGAACAATTTCTCTAGGTCAGTTGTTCAAAGTGGTTAGATTACATGAGTTGCTAGGCCCCTTCTCATCTGGGGTCCATTGTATAAAGTGATTGAGTTTAATAGTTCGGTCTGAATCCATCTGAATATGCAGATGATAGTAAATTGTTCAGGAGATGTGTCATTCACACTTGTTTATGCTGATTGTTCTTGATGGGGGAGAGGGGGTTACTTTCAGACAGCAAAGCTTCCCTATGATAGATTTGTAATTTTCAAGGTGAAGTCATGTAAATATCTGCCCGTTTTACGAACCAATGCTTAAATCGCTTTAACTACATAAAGACTTATTTAAATATGCAGATCTGGATCATGCCCAGTGAGGCCAAGTACCAGATCGTGACATTACACGAGATTTTGTTAAATCTCGCGAGCTGTTTCGAGCATCGCAAATCTCGTGAGATGCAATTCTTGCACATGACAAGGTACATCATTGTTTCCTTGCAGAGGAAGTTTTGACTTGAATATACCTCAGGTTGTTTCCTCTCGGGAGCTGGAACCTCTCCGTGAGTTCCCTCAGTGTCGCTACTCTACCGTCTGTGTCCATGCCCCTCACCATCAGTGTCCTCTCGTCCTGTCTCCACCTTTTGAAGGAGGTGTCCATTGTTGCGGGAGTGAAGATGTGGGCCACGTGGACATTTCGGTTAGTCTGAAGTGTTGTCTCATCTGGTACCACATTCAGAGCGTGGCTACTACCACTGAGTAATTTGAGTATCTGACCAGGGTGGATGGGAATGCGGTTGTGGCCAGTGCTTGGAGGGACGTCCCTGCACAGGAATCCTCCTCCATCCTCACCCACTCCACTCCCAGTTCATTAATACATTCCCATATTCTTTGTGTGGTGGCAGCCCAGGTGCAGAACTGTACGTTGGGAGGGCCAGGCCTCCCACAACCTCCTCTTTTGTAGGACCTTCTTTGGATCCTCGGGTTCTTCCCCCTCCATGCCCCCCCCCCCCCCCCCCCCACACACACACACAAACGATGATTGACCTGTTGACTGCATTGAAAAAGGCCTTAGGGATGTAGGTCTGGGTTGGGGAGGGGGATCAGAACAAGAAGAGGAACCTGGGCGGAACGTTCATTTTGATCGTCTGCACTCTCCTTGCCGGGGAGAGTGGGAGTGAGCCCGACCTCTGCAGGTTCTTCTCAACTTCCTCTACCAAACTCGTGAGGTTCCATTTGTGAATCCGTGTCCAGTCGTGGGCTATTTGGATCCCCAGGTAGCGGAATTTAGTCTGGACCCATTTGAACGGCAGTGCCCCTAGCTCTATCCCTCCTCCCTCTGGGTTCACAGATGTGGTGAATGTACTCACCATAGTATAAACTGTCTGTTTAGTACTGTGGCCTATGACCAGGAAATAGTAATACGATCTACCACCATGTATTGTACAGGAGCCCCGGTGGGCTCCGCCTCCGGCTCTGCCCCTCCCCCCGGGGCTGTATATAGACCTGGCCGCCTGTGGGCAGCATTCATTGTTACTGAACTCACAGGCAGGCAAGTTCTCGGTTAATAAAGCCTCTGTTCACTCGTTCTCATCGTCTTGCTGTGAATTGATGGTACAACAATTTATTAACCGAAGACATCACTATGGAAGCCGCTCTAAAGCCTGATAAACTCGACCTCGACACACGAGCAACAGAAGCCAAGGAGATCTTCTCCCACTGGCTCCGCTGTTTCAAGGCCTGCCTCGACTCCTCTGAAATGCCTCCCTCCGACGCCCTCAAGCTGCGCCTCCTCCACGCCTGGGTGAGCCATCAAATCTCTGTGATGATTGAGAAAGCCAACACGTATGATGCGGCTGTCGCAAAGCTGAAGGAGTGTTTCATGAAGCCCGTAAACGAGGTGTTCGCGTGGCACTTTCTCCCAACGCGCCGGGGAATCGCTGGACGAGTACCTGGAGAGCCTGACCCTACTCGCCAGAAACTGCAAATACCAGGATGTGAAGGCCGAGGAGCACATGAAGCTGCAGATTCGGGGCACCTATGTGGCTGGGGTCCGGTCTAACTACGTCAGGCAGCGACTGCTGGAAAACGGGGCCTCGGACCTGCAGGACACGGTAAAACTAGCCACCTCTTTACAGGTGGCCTACCAGAGCCTCAGCGCGTTCCCCGCAGACCCAGTGAACCCCTCGTGGGCACCACTGACATGGCCCTCACCAGGTCCGACTACGTCACAGGCTTGTTCCGTGCGGCTGCCCGTCCAGACCGGGGGTCCGCCGTGCTACTTCTGCGGCCAGGGCCAACACCCTGGCAGCATTGCCCAGCCCGCACCGCAACATGCAGCGACTGCGGCAAAAAGGGACATTTTGCCAGAGTCTGCCTGGCCCGACATAAAACCCTGAGGTCTAAAGCGTACCAGGCCTGATCCACGGACTCACAGGCCCACAGACACCGCAATGTGGCTGTGTGTCGGCCGGGGACGCCCCCTTCAGACACGTCATCCACCTCGTGCAACTCGTGGGGGCCGCCATCTTTAACCCAGCCCGACACGTGCGACCGATGGGGGCGGCCATCTTGGCCGCATCTTCAAAACCAACCGACACGTGCGACCGATGGGGGCGGCCATCTTGGTCGCCATATTCAACTCAGCCCGACAAGTGCGACTCGTGGGGGCCGCCATCTTGTGACTCCGATACTTCCGACCACGCAGACTACCCACAGCTCGGCGCCGTCACCCTCGACCAGTCACAGCCAAAGCACCTGAAAAATTCAATGATGGTCGTCCGGGCACGAGACCCCCTGTATTTTCGACTCCGGGAGCATGGAGAACTTCGTCCACCCCGACACGGTAAGGCGCTGCTCCCTCCACATCTACCCCGCGTCCCAGACAATCTCCCTTGCCTCCGGATCCCATTCGGTGCAGATCCGGGGGTACTGTGTCGCGAACCTCGCGATACAGGGCTCAGAGTACACCCAATTTAAACTGTATGTCCTCCCTCACCTCTGCGCCCCCCCTACTGCAGTCACCGAAGTCTGACCCTAAAGATCGCCGGACCCTTACCCCTCTCGCGGTATGTAGCCTCGTGACCCTTAAGGTCGCCCCCCCCCTTCCCCCCTCTTCGTGAACCTCACCCTGACTGTAAACCCGTCGCCACCAGGAGCAGACGGTACAGTGCACAAGACATGACTTTTATCAAGTCAGAGGTCCAGCGACTCTTGAGGGAGGGTGTCATCGAGGCCAGCAACAACCCCTGGAGGGCACAAGTGGTAGTTGTCAGGATCGGGGAAAAGAATCGGATGGTTGTGGACTACAGCCAAACCATAAACCGGTTCACGCAACTGGATGCGTACCCCCTTCCCCGCATTGCGGAGATGGTCAACCAAATTGCACAATACCGGGTTTTCTCCACGGTGGATCTGAAGTCTGCCTACCACCAGCTCCCGATCCACCCGGAAGATCGCCACTACACTGCTTTTGAAGCAGCCGGCCGACTCTTCCACTTCCTCAGGGTCCCTTTCAGCGTCACTAATGGGATCTCGGTCTTCCAGAGAACGATGGACCGAATGGTGGATAAGTACAGGCTGCGGGCTACATACCCGTACTTGGACAATGTCACCATCTGCGGCCATGATCAGCAGGACCACGATTGCAACCTTCAGAGGTTCCTCCAAACTGCCCAATCCCTCAACCTCACGTGTAACAAGGAGAAGTGCATTTTCCGCACAACCCGGCTAGCCATCCTCGGCTATGTCATGGAAAACGTAGTCCTAGGGCTCTACCCCAGCCGCATGCGCCCCCTCACGGAACTTCCCCTTCCTCACAGCCTCAAAGCCTTCAAACGATGCCTGGGGCTATTCTCCTACTATGCCCAGGGGGTCCCCAACTATACGGACAAAGCCCGCCCACTTATTAAAGCCACGATATTCCCCCTGACGGCTGAGGCCCGCTCGGCCTTCAGCCGCATCAAGGCCGATATCACTAAGGCCGCAATGCACGCGGTGGACGAGTCCGTCCCCTTCCAGGTAGAGAGCGATGCATCAGACGTCGCCCTGGCCGCAACCCTCAACCAGGCAGGTAGGCCAGTAGCCTTCTTTTCCAGAACCCTCAACGCCTCTGAGATCTGACACTCCTCTGTCAAGGAAGCTCAAGCCATCGTGGAAGCGGTGCGGCATTGGAGGCACTACCTAGCCGGTAGGAGGTTCACCCTCGTCAACGACCAACGGTCGGTAGCCTTTATGTTTGACAATACACAATGGGGCAAAATTAAAAATGACAAAATCGTGAGGTGGAGGATCGAACTCTCCACCTACAATTACGATATGAAGTATCATCCTGGGGAGCTCAGCGAATCCTCAGATGCCCTGTCCCGCGGCACATGCGCCAGGGCGCAAGATGACCGACTTCGGGCTATCCACGATGACCTCTGTCACCCGGGGATCACTCGGCTTACCCACTTTATTGAGGCCCGCAACCTGCCCTACTCCACCGAGGAGGTCAGGGGCATGACCAGGGACTGCCACGTCTGTGCAGAGTGCAAACCGCACTTCTATCGTTCAGACAAGGCTCATCTGGTAAAGGCCTCCCGGCCCTTTGAGCGCCTCAGTATTGACTTCAAAGGGCCCCTCCCATCCACTAACCACAATATATAATATATACTTCCTGACCGTCATTGACGAGTACTCCCGCTTCCCCTTCGCTGTCTCTTGTTCCGACATGACCTCGGCCACTGTTATAAAGGCACTGCACAGCATCTTCACCCTGTTCGGTTTCCCTGCATACATCCACAGTGACCAGGGCACATCATTTATGAGCGATGAGCTGCATCAGTACCTGCTCAGTAAGGGCATCGCCTCGAGCAGGACAACGAGCTACAACCCGCAGGGAAACAGGCAGGTGGAGAGGGAGAACGTGACGGTATGGAAGGCCGTTCTTCTTGCCCTCCGGTCTAGAAATCTCCCGATTCCCCGCTGGCAGGAGGTCCTCCCCGACACGCTCCACTCTATTAGATCACTCCTCTGCACAGCCACGAACGAGACCCTCACGACCGTGTGTTTGTCTTCCCTAGGAAGTCCATCTCTGGGGTCTCGCTTCCAGCCTGGCTGACAACTCCGGGGCCCGTCCTTCTCCGGAAGCATACGAGGAGCCATAAGACCAACCCCCTGGTCGAGAGGGTCCAGCTGCTGCACGCCAACCCCTGATACGCCTACGTCGCGCACCAAGACGGACGGCAATATACGGTCTCCTTACGGGACCTGGCACCCGCTGTTTCCTCGGCCAACGCGCCCCCCACGCCGCCAACCGCCACTCTCCACGCTCCTTGCGCCCCCCTGGGGCTCCTGTATTGTCCCGCGCCTACACTGCCGCCATCCACCACCCCCCTGCCTACCCCCTCCCCGCAACCGACGCCGACACGCCGGACTGCAGCTCCAGACAACACGCTCTCAGAGTCATCAACTGCAACACCTCCGCCGCACCGCCAGAGCTCAGGAGGTCCAAGTGAACAATACGGCCTCCAGACAGACTGAATATATGATGACCCCACTTCACCCCCGCCGGATTTCATTTTTTTAACAGGGGGTGAATGTGGTGAATGTATTCACCATAGTATAAACTGTCTGTTTAGTACTGTGGCCTATGGCCAGGAAATGGTAATACAATCTACCCTGTCTGTATAGTACTGTGGTCTATGACCAGGAAATAGTAATACAATCAATCACCATGTATTGTACAGGAGCCCATGTGGGCTCCCCCCCCCCCCCCACCCCCCGGGGGCTGTATATAGACCTGGTCACCTGTGGGTGGCACTCATTGTTACTGAACTCACAGGCAGGCAAGTTCTCGGTTAATAAAGCCTCTGTTCACTCGTTCTCATCGTCTTGCTCTGAATTGATGGTACAACAACAGGGAAGATCTCGCTCTTGCTCTGGTTAAGCTTGTAACCTGAGAAGACTCCAAACGCCTTTAGGAGTTTCATTATCCCTTCCATGCTGGCTGTGGGGTTCAAGATAAAGATGAGCAGGTTATCCACATAGGGTGAGACTCTATGCTCTCTCTCTCTCACCTCTCTGGTTACCCCTCCACCCCTTTGCCACTCTGAGTGACTCGATTGCCAGGGCAAGCAGTAGCGGGGATAAATCTGCCTTGTGTCTCTGTGTAGCTGGAGGTATTTAGAGCTGGCAATGTTTGTCCGTACACTCACCATGGGAGCACTGTACAGTAGTTTCACTCAGGAGGTGCACTCTGGCCCGAACCAAAACCTTTCCAGTGCCTCCAGGAGGTACTTGCATTCGACCCTGTTGAAGGCCTTTTCTGTGTCCAGGTGGATGATCACTTCTGGTGTTCTCTCCCCAGATGGGGCCATTATCATGTCAGCAGGCGTGTGATATTCAAGGTTAGCTGTCTGCCCTTGACAAAGCCCATCTGATCTTCTGTGACTATCTCTGGCACGTAGATCTCCATCTGACTCGCCAGTGCCTTCGCCAGGATCTTTGCGTCAGCGTTTAGGAATGAGATGGGCCTGTAGGACCTGCATTCCGTTGGGTCTTTGTCTTTTTTGGGTATCAGCGATATTGAGGCTTGGGCCAGCGTTGGTGGCAGGGCACGCCTTACTCGCTTGTCTGCAAACATTTCCCGCAGGTGAGGGGCCAGTGCTGGCACAAATTGTTTGCACTGATCCATCCTGTCCCGGCGTCTTCCCCACCCGCATGGAGTTGATACTCGCCATGACTTCCCTCAATTCTTTTGGTGCCTCCAGACCCCGTCTCCTATCTTCCCCACGTCCAGCGTGTCCAGTCCATCAAGGAATTGCTTTACTTTTGAATCTCTGGGGACTTGTACAGCCCTGAGTAGAAGGTTGCAAATGCTTTGTTGATCTGTTCCGGCGCTGTGACTAGCTTGCTGCACTTGTCTTTGATCCGAGCTATTTCCCTCGTGGCTGCCTGCTTCTTCACCTGGTGAGTCAGCAGGCGGTTGGATTTGTCTCCATGCTTGTGAAAGGTTCACCGTGCCTGGCGGTGCTGGTGCACTGCTTTCCCGGTGGGGAGCAGGTCAAAGTCCATTTGTCATTTTTTCCTCTCCAAAGTATTTCCACAGTTGGGGCCAGTATGGAGTTGCCCAGCTGTTGCCTGACCTCCCTTTCCTTCCTGTCTTTCCGCGCCTTAAATGCAATAATTTCCCCTCTGATCACAACCTTCAGCATCTCCCAGAATGTGGAGGGCGAGACCTCTCCATTCTGGTTGTTGGTAATGTATCAATCTATGGCTTGTAATATCTGTTCACAGAATGCCTTGTCGGCAAGGAGGGCTGTGTCCAGCCTCCTAGAGGGGCAGTAAGCCCGATCTGTCTCCAACCCTACATCCACGTAGTGTGGAGAATGGTCGGAGGTTACGATTGCGGAGTATTCTGCTCCTTCTACCCCTGGAAGCTCCGATTTCCCCACTACAATGAAGCTGATCCTAGAGTGGACCCTGTGGACCTGGGAGATGAAGGAGAACTCCTTCTCCCTTGGGTGTGTGAACCGGCATGGGTCCACTGCCCCCATCTGCTCCATGAAGGCGTTCAGTTCTCTCACCATATTTGCTAGTTTCCCCAATTTGGAGCTGGATCTGTCTGTCCGTGGGTCTTGTACGCAGTTAAAGGTCCCCTCCCAATGATGATTCGGTGTGTATCTATGTCGGGGATTTCTGCCATGTTTATTTCATGAATTCCACGTCGTCCCACTTGGGAGCGTAGACATTTACAAGGGCCACGGTACTCTTTCCAGGATGCCACTAACCATAACATATTATCCCCCAGGTCCATAACTGTCTTTGTGACCGTGAAGGCTGTCCTCTGGTTTAGTAGTATGGCTAACCCCCTCGCACTCGTCCCGTAACGCGATTGGTATGTCTGGCCCATCCAGCTTTTTCTTACCCGCAGTCAGTCCTTCTTCCTCAGGTGTGCTTTCTAGGGGACTTCCGGGTGCGGCGATGACCAGCTGAGTCGCACGTTTCGGCAGCTCCCGGTGAAACGGACTTTTGAGCTCTTGATAGGAGCCCCAATGGCAATTTTGACGGCTAAAAACACTGTGCGGTAAACCAGAAGGGAATCCCCCCTGGATACGGATGAAAAAAGGAGGAGAAAGTGGCCGGATTGCAGTGGATCCTTTAGAACAGCGGCAAGGAAGGCAAGCAAAAACCAAGATGGCGTCGGAAGGTGGCAGTTTAACATGGGGCCCTGAACAACAAGAGTTCTTGAAATGCTGTGTGGAAGAGCTCAAAAAGGAAATGAAGAAAGAGCTGTTGGCCCCGATACTACAGGCGATCGAAGGGCTAAAGGAGGAACAAAAGACCCAGGAGCGGGAGCTTCGGGTCGTGAAGGCAAAGGCAGCCGAGAATGAGGATGACATAGAGGGCCGGCTGGTGAAGACGGAGACGCATGAGGCACATCAGAAACGATGTGTGGAAAGGTTGGAGGCACTGGAGAACAACGCAAGGAGGAACAACCTGAGGATTCTCGGTCTTCCTGAAGGTGCGGAGGGAGCGGACGTCGGGGCATATGTGAGCACGATGCTGCACTCGTTAATGGGAGCGGAGGCCCCGGCGGGTCCGTTGGAGGTGGAGGGAGCATACCGAGTGATGGCGCGAGGACCGAGAGCAGGAGAAATTCCCAGAGCCATAGTGGTGAGATTCCTCCGTTTTAAGGATAGAGAAATGGTCCTTAGATGGGCAAAGAAAACTCGGAGCAGTAAATGGGAGAACGCGGTGATCCGCGTTTATCAAGACTGGAGTGCGGAGGTGGCGAGAAGGAGGGCGAGCTTTAATCGGGCCAAGGCGGTGCTTCATAAAAAGAAGATAAAATTTGGAATGCTGCAACCGGCAAGACTGTGGGTCACATATCGAGGGAGGCACCACTACTTTGAGACGGCGGATGAAGCGTGGACTTTTATTGTGGAAGAAAAACTGGAATGAGCGGGTTATTAAAAAGAACGTTTGAACAAAGTGGTGGGGCGAATGTGGGGGGCGAAGAGGGGGGTTGAAAAGGGGGGAAAGAGGAGTTTTATGTACTAATCCTGCGAGGTGGTAACTTTTCTCTCTTCCACAGGTGGTGATGGGGGAGGAGGGGAGGTGGAGGAGATGGGGCGTTGGCCATTGGGGGCGGGGCCAAGGGAGAAGCGCGGGCTTGGTTCCCGCACTATGATAATCATGGCGGGAATAGAGAAGCAGGAAGGAGGGGGCATCGCACGGTGCGAGCCGAGGTCACGGGGGGAAGCCGAGGTCGGACAGAGTTTGCTGACTTCTGGGAGCAACATGGGGGGAGTAATTACGCTAGCGGGGGATCTAGCGGGGGGGTGGGAGGGGGGAATTACTGGCTTGCTGCTGCTGGGGAGAGGGGGGAGCTGGTATGGGAGGGGATGGGCGGGGGGGGGGCACCGCCTGGGGGAGATACAGCTGCGTGGGAACCGGGTGAGGAGCTGGAAAAAGGGGATGGCTAATCGACAAGGGGGGGGGTAGGAAGCCCCCCAACCCGGCTGATCACGTGGAACGTGAGAGGGCTGAACGGGCCGATAAAGAGGGCACGGGTACTCGCACACCCTAAGAAACTTAAGGCAGATGTGGTTATGTTACAGGAAACGCACCTGAAACTGATAGACCAGGTTAGGCTACGCAAAGGATGGGTGGGGCAGGTGTTCCATTCGGGGCTAGATGCGAAAAACAGGGGGGTGGCTATATTAGTGGGGAAGCGGGTAATGTTCGAGGCAAAGACTATAGTGGCAGATAACGGGGGCAGATACGTGATGGTGAGTGGCAAACTACAGGGGGAGACGGTGGTTTTGGTAAACGTATATGCCCCGAACTGGGATGATGCCAATTTTATGAGGCGGATGCTAGGACGCATTCCGGACCTAGAGATGGGAAAGCTGATAATGGGGGGAGATTTTAATACGGTGTTGGAACCAGGGCTGGATAGGTCGAAGTCCAGGACTGGAAGGAGGCCGGCAGCAGCCAAGGTACTTAAAGATTTTATGGAGCAGATGGGAGGTGTAGACCCGTGGAGATTTAGCAGACCTAGGAGTAAGGAGTTCTCGTTTTTCTCCTATGTCCATAAAGTCTACTCGCGAATAGACTTTTTTTGTGCTGGGAAGGGCGTTGATCCCGAAGGTGAGGGGAACGGAGTATACAGCTATAGCCATTTCGGATCACGCTCCACACTGGGTAGACTTGGAGATAGGGGAGGAAACAGGAGGGCGCCCACCCTGGAGAATGGACATGGGACTAATGGCAGATGAGGGGGTGTGTCTAAGGGTGAGGGGGTGCATTGAAAAGTACTTGGAACTCAATGATAATGGGGAGGTCCAGGTGGGAGTGGTCTGGGAGGCGCTGAAGGCGGTGGTTAGAGGGGAGCTGATATCAATAAGGGCACATAAAGGGAAGCAGGAGAGTAAGGAACGGGAGCGGTTGCTGCAAGAACTTTTGAGGGTGGACAGACAATATGCGGAAGCACCGGAGGAGGGACTGTACAGGGAAAGGCAAAGGCTACATGTAGAATTTGACTTGCTGACTACGGGCACTGCAGAGGCACAATGGAGGAAGGCACAGGGTGTACAGTACGAATATGGGGAGAAGGCGAGCAGGTTGCTGGCACACCAATTGAGGAAAAGGGGAGCAGCGAGGGAAATAGGGGGAGTGAGGGATGAGGAAGGAGAGATGGAGCGGGGAGCGGAGAGAGTGAATGGAGTGTTCAAGACATTTTATAAAAAATTATATGAAGCTCAATCCCCGGATGGGAGGGAGAGAATGATGGGCTTCTTGGATCGGCTGGAATTTCCCAAGGTGGAAGAGCAGGAAAGGGTGGGACTGGGAGCACAGATCGAGGTAGAAGAAGTGGTGAAAGGAATTAGGAGCATGCAGGCGGGAAAGGCCTCAGGACCGGATGGATTCCCAGTCGAATTCTATAGAAAATATGTGGACTTGCTCGCCCCGGTATTGACGAGGACCTTTAATGAGGCAAAGGAAAGGGGACAACTTCCCCCGACTATGTCTGAAGCAACGATATCGCTTCTCTTAAAGAAGGAAAAGGACCCGCTACAATGCGGGTCCTATAGACCTATTTCCCTCCTAAATGTAGATGCCAAGATCCTGGCCAAGGTAATGGCAATGAGAATAGAGGAATGTGTCCCGGGGGTGGTCCACGAGGACCAAACTGGGTTTGTGAAGGGGAGACAGCTGAACACGAATATACGGAGGCTGTTAGGGGTAATGATGATGGCCCCACCAGAGGGGGAAACGGAGATAGTAGTGGCGATGGATGCCGAGAAAGCATTTGATAGAGTGGAGTGGGATTATTTGTGGGAGGTGTTGAGGAGATTTGGTTTTGGAGAGGGGTATGTTAGATGGGTGCAGCTGTTGTATAGGGCCTCGATGGCGAGCGTGGTCACGAATGGACGGGGATCTGCATATTTTCGGCTCCATAGAGGGACAAGGCAGGGATGCCCTCTGTCCCCATTATTGTTTGCACTGGCGATTGAGCCCCTGGCGATAGCGTTGAGGGGTTCCAAGAAGTGGAGGGGAGTACTTAGAGGAGGAGAAGAACACCGGGTATCTTTGTATGCGGACGATTTGCTACTATACGTGGCAGACCCGGCGGAGGGGATGCCAGAAATAATGCGGATACTTGGGGAGTTTGGGGATTTTTCAGGGTATAAATTGAACATGGGGAAAAGTGAGTTGTTTGTGGTGCATCCAGGGGAGCAGAGTAGAGAAATAGAGGACCTACCGTTGAGGAAGGTAACAAGGGACTTTCGTTACCTGGGGATCCAGATAGCCAAGAATTGGGGCACATTGCATAGGTTAAATTTAACGTGGTTGGTGGAACAAATGGAGGAGGATTTCAAGAGATGGGATATGGTATCCCTGTCACTGGCAGGGAGGGTGCAGGCGGTTAAGATGGTGGTCCTCCCGAGATTCCTCTTTGTGTTTCAGTGCCTCCCGGTGGTGATCACGAAGGCTTTTTTAAAAGGATTGAAAAGAGCATCATGGGTTTTGTGTGGGCCGGGAAGACCCCGAGAGTGAGGAAGGGATTCTTACAGCGTAGCAGGGATAGGGGGGGGCTGGCACTACCTAGCCTAAGTGAGTATTATTGGGCCGCTAATATTTCAATGGTGAGTAAGTGGATGGGAGAGGAGGAGGGAGCGGCGTGGAAGAGATTAGAGAGGGCGTCCTGTAGGGGGACTAGCCTACAGGCTATGGTGACAGCCCCATTGCCGTTCTCACCGAGGAACTACACCACAAGCCCGGTGGTGGTGGCTACACTGAAGATTTGGGGACAGTGGAGACGGCATAGGGGAAAGACTGGAGCCTTGGGGGGGTCCCCGATAAGAAACAACCATAGGTTTGCCCCGGGGGGAATGGATGGGGGATATGGAATGTGGCAAAGAGCAGGAATAATGCAACTGAAAGATCTGTTTGTGGATAGGAAGTTCGCGAGTCTGGGAGCGCTGACCGAGAAATATGGGTTGCCCCAAGGGAATGCATTCAGGTATATGCAACTGAGGGCTTTTGCGAGGCAACAGGTGAGGGAATTCCCGCAGCTCCCGACACAAGAGGTGCAGGACAGAGTGATCTCAAAGACATGGGTGGGGGATGGTAAGTTGTCAGATATATATAGGGAAATGAGGGACGAAGGGGAGACTATGGTAGATGAACTAAAAGGGAAATGGGAAGAAGAGCTGGGGGAGGAGATCGAGGAGGGGCTGTGGGCAGATGCCCTAAGCAGGGTAAACTCGTCGTCCTCGTGTGCCAGGCTAAGCCTGATTCAGTTTAAGGTATTACACAGGGCGCATATGACTGGAGCACGGCTCAGTAAATTTTTTGGGGTGGAGGATAGGTGTGTGAGGTGCTCGAGAAGCCCAGCGAATCATACCCATATGTTTTGGTCATGCCCGGCACTACAGGGGTTTTGGATGGGGGTGACAAAGGTGCTTTCAAAAGTAGTGGGGGTCCGGGTCGAACCAAGCTGGGGGTTGGCTATATTTGGGATTGCACAAGAGCCGGGAGTGCAGGAGGCGAGAGAGGCCGATGTTTTGGCCTTTGCGTCCCTAGTAGCCCGGCGCAGGATATTGTTAATGTGGAAAGAAGCCAAGCCCCCGGGGGTGGAGACCTGGATAAATGACATGGCAGGGTTTATAAAGCTAGAGCGGATTAAGTTCGTTCTAAGGGGGTCGGCTCAAGGGTTCACCAGGCGGTGGCAACCGTTCGTCGAATACCTCGCAGAAAGATAGATGGAATGGAAAAAAGAAGGCAGCAGCAGCCCAGGATCGGGGGGAGGGTGGGGTGGGGGGAGGGGGTGGGGGGGCGGGGGGAGGGGGGGGGGAGGGGGGAGGAGGAACCAGAAGGACTCTCAGGGTTGTTAATATATACTGTATAATATGTATAGGTCGTTGCGACAGATAATTATATATTGGACTGTTAAATTATATTTTTGGAGAGTGTTACTTGTGATAAGGCAGTTGCCAATTAGGGTTAGTTTTCATTTTTGTTATTTATTATTTATTCATTTTTGTTTATAAAATAGGTCATTGTTATTTGTGTTGTTATAATATTGTGTAAAGGATGCACAATGTACTGTGTTGGTTGACCAAAAATTTTCAATAAAATATTTATTAATAAAAAAGGTGTGCTTTCTGGAGGAAGATAACATCAGTCCTCAGACTTTTCAGATGGGCGAAGACTCTGGATCTTTTCACTGGGCCATTAAGTCACCTGATGTTCCAGGTGACTCCCCTGATGGGGTTTTTTTGTTCCATGACCCCACCCTCCCTCCCCCACCTCCTGCTGGTTCAATCAGACTGACCTACATTATCTAACTTTTTCTCTTGGCCAGGCATTCCCTCCCTGTTGGGAGCTGTGCTGGGGCCCACCCCCTCACTTGTACCTTCCTGCGTTGGCTTGCCCACTAATGCGGTGGCCCTCCCCTGGGAACAATCCTTATTCCCCCACCTGTTGTGTTCTCCCCCTCCCTCTCTTTCTTCATCTGTCTCTGCGCCTTATTGCTCTCACCCCCTCCTTTCTGGGATTCAGTTAGGTTTGAAAGCGAGGCACCGCATAATTTCCCTTTTCTTTACACAGATGTTTGGTTCTACTGATGCTGCTGTTGCTGCTGCCTTCCCAGCCCATGTCTGTGCACAAACCCATCCAGCTCAACTGGTGCCGTGAAGCAGTACTCCTTCCCCTGGAGAGCCTTCAGGTGACGTGCTGAGGCCGTCCCAACAGCATGCGGTCTGCGCCACAATGACGCTGTTTCGGTTTCAGAGGGAGCAGAGCATGCAAAACCTGTGTCAAACAGACACCATCCCTGATTTTTCCACAAAAAGAGATTCTCCGGCCGATCACCGTTATGAAATCGACATTGGGAAACGGAAAATCTCGTCCCTTGTGTCAGGTGTCCTCTAGAATACAATACCTAATGATGACGCTCCAGCGCTATGACTTTGGCCTGATCTACATGTCAGGCAAGTAACTGGCAAAGTCGCTGACATGCTCTCTTGAGCCACAGCCATCAATGAGGTTCGTCTGGGGGATGACGATGTCCAACTTCATGTCAATCGTGTTGCTGCGTCACTTCCAGTCTCCAATGAGAAGTCTCACCTGATCAAGGCAGAAACAGCCAAGGACGCAGTCCTGCAAAAGGTCGTCAAATGTCTCAGAGAAGATTGGCCTGAAGGCTCCTGCTCTGCATACTACAAAGTACGCTCCAAACTCAGTGAGACAAATGGTCTTCTCCTGCGGCAGCACAGAATCATCACCCCGCATTCGTTGATGCGCTTAGAACATAGAACATAGAACGATACAGCGCAGTACAGGCCCTTCGGCCCACGATGTTGCACCGAAACAAAAGCCATCTAACCTACACGATGCCATTATCATCCATATGCTTATCCAATAAACTTTTAAATGCCCTCAATGTTGATGAGTTCACTACTGTTGCAGGTAGGGCATTCCACGGCCTCACCACTCTGCGTAAAGAACCTACCTCTGACCTCTGTCCTATATCTATTACCCCTCAGTTTAAAGCTATGTCCCCTCGTGCCAGCCATTTCCATCCGCGGGAGAAGGCTCTCACTGTCCACCCTATCTAACCCCCTGATCATTTTGTATGCCTCTATTAAGTCTCCTCTTAACCTTCTTCTCTCCAATGAAAACAACCTCAAGTCCATCAGCCTTTCCTCATAAGATTTTCCCTCCATACCAGGCAACATCCTGGTAAATCTCCTCTGCACCCGCTCCAAAGCCTCCACGTCCTTCCTATAATGCGGTGACCAGAACTGTACGCAATACTCCAAATGCGGCCGTACCAGAGTTCTGTACAGCTGCAACATGACCTCCTGACTCCGGAACTCAATCCCTCTACCAATAAAGGCCAACACTCCATAGACCTTCTTCACAACCCTATCAACCTGGGTGGCAACTTTCAGGGATCTATGTACATGGACACCTAGATCCCTCTGCTCATCCACACTTCCAAGAACTTTACCATTAGCCAAATATTCCGCATTCCTGTTATTCCTTCCAAAGTGAATCACCTCACACTCCTCTACATTAAACTCCATTTGCCACCTCTCAGCCCAGCTCTGCAGCTTATCTATGTCCCTCTGTAACCTGCTACATCCTTCCACACTGTCGACAACACCACCGACTTTAGTGTCGTCTGCAAATTTACTCACCCACCCTTCTGCGCCTTCCTCTAGGTCATTGATAAAAATGACAAACAGCAACGGCCCCAGAACAGATCCTTGTGGTACGCCACTTGTAACTGAACTCCATTCTGAACATTTCCCATCAACCACCACCCTCTGTCTTCTTTCAGCTAGCCAATTTCTGATCCACATCTCTAAATCACCCTCAATCCCCAGCCTCCGTATTTTCTGCAATAGCCTACCGTGAGGAACCTTATCAAACGCTTTACTGAAATCCATATACACCACATCAACTGTTCTACCCTCGTCTACCTGTTCAGTCACCTTCTCAAAGAACTCGATAAGGTTTGTGAGGCATGACCTACCCTTCACAAAGCCATGCTGACTATCCCTGATCATATTATTCCTATCTAGATGATTATAAATCTTGTCTCATATAATCCCCTCCAAGACTTTACCCACTACAGACGTGAGGCTCACCGGTCTATAGTTGCCGGGGTTGTCTCTGCTCCCTTTTTGAACAAAGGGACCACATTTGCGATCCTCCAGTCCTCTGGCACTATTCCTGTAGCCAATGATGACATAAAAATCAAAGCCAAAGGTCCAGCAATCTCTTCCCTGGCCTCCCAGAGAATCCAGGAGGATTCTCCAGGAGGAGGCCCCGGGGACTTATCTATTTTCAGCCTGTCCAGAATTGCCAACACCTCTTCCCTACGTACCTCAATGCCATCTATTCTAATAGCCTGGGTCTCAGCATTCTCCTCCACAACATTATCTTTTTCCTGAGTGAATACTGACGAAAAATATTCATTTAGTATCTCACCTATCCCTTCAGACTCCACACACAACTTCCCATCCCTGTCCTTGACTGGTCCTACTCTTACCCTAGTCATTCGCTTATTCCTGACATACCTATAGAAAGCTTTTGGGTTTTCCTTGATCCTACCTGCCAAATACTTCTCATGTCCCCTCCTTGCTTGTCTTAGCTCTCTCTTTAGATCCTTCCTCGCTACCTTGTAACTATCCATCGCCCCAACTGAAACTTCACACCTCATCTTCACATAGGCCTCCTTCTTCCTCTTAACAAGAGATTCCACTTCTTTGGTAAACCACGGTCCCCTCGCTCTACGCCTTCCTCCCTGCCTGACCGGTACGTACTTATCAAGAACACGCAGTAGCTGATCCTTGAACAAGCTCCACTTATCCAGTGTGCCCAACACTTGCAGCCTACTTCTCCAACCTATCCCCCCCAAGTCACGTCTAATGGCATCATAATTGCTCTTCCCCCAGCTATAACTCTTGCCCTGCGGTGTATACTTATCCCTTTCCATCACTAACGTAAACGTCACCGAATTGTGGTCACTGTCCCCAAAGTGCTCTCCTACCTCCAAATCCAACACCTGGCCTGGTTCATTACCCAAAACCAAATCCAACGTGGCCTCGCCTCTTGTTAGCCTGTCAACATATTGTGTCTGGAAACCCACCTGCACACACTGTACAAAACGCGACCCATCTAATGTACTCGAACTATATCTTTTCCAGTCAATATTTGGAAAGTTAAAGCCTCCCATAATAACTACCCTGTTACTTTCGCTCTTATCCAGGATCATCCTCGCCATCCTTTCCTCTACATCCCTAGAACTATTTGGAGGCCTATAGAAAACTCCCAACAGGGTGACCTCTCCTTTCCTGTTTCTAACCTCAGCCCATACTACCTCCGAAGATGAGTCCCCATCTATCATCCTCTCCGCCACCGTAATACTGCTCTTGACTAGCAGCGCCACACCTCCCCCTCTTTTGCCTCCTTCTCTGAGCTTACTAAAACACCTAAACCCCAGAACCTGCCACATCCATTCCTGTCCCTGCTCTATCCATGTCTCCGAAATGGCCACAACATCGAAGTCCCAGGTACCAACCCATGCTGCCAGTTCCCCTACCTTATTTCGTATACTCCTGGCATTGAAGTAGACACACTTCAAACCACCTACCTGAACACTGGCCCCCTCCTGCGACATCAAATCTGTGCTCCTGACCTCTATTCTCTCATTCTCCCGTATCCTAAAACTACAATCCAGGTTCCCATGCCCCTGCTGCATTAGTTTAAACCCCCCCCAAAGAGCACTAACAAATCTCCCCCCCAGGATATTTGTGCCCCTCAGGTTCAGATGTAGACCATCCTGTCTTTAGAGGTCCCACCTTCCCCAGAAAGAGCCCCAGTTATCCAGAAATCTGAATCCCTCCTGCCTGCACCATCCCTGTAGCCACGTGTTTAATTGCTCTCTCTCCCTATTCCTCATCTCATTTTCATGTGGCACGGGCAACAACCCAGAGATAACAACTCTGTTTGTTCTAGTTCTGAGCTTCCATCCTAGCTCCCTGAAAGCCTGCCTGACATCCTTGTCCCCTTTCCTACCTATGTCGTTAGTGCCAATGTGGACCACGACTTGGGGCTGCTCCCCCTCCCCCTTAAGGACCCGGAAAACACGATCCGAGACATCATTTCGAGCTTATGCTTACGAAACTTCCTATAGGGCACCTGGGCATTGAGAAGTGAAAGTTCAAGGCCAGGGAGATGATCTATTGGCCAGGCATCACCCAAGACATTGCAGGTATGGTCGACCGTGTCACGTGTCAGAAATTTTGCTGCAAAAAAAAGCAAGCAACTGATGCATGTGCGTGACATCATTGCTAGTCCGTGGCAGAAAGTGGGCATAGACTTGTTCCATCTCCATGGAAGTGACTACCTGGTCATAATTGACTACTTCTCCAACTAACCAGAGATTGCGCAGTTGGCAAACTCGACTGCTCGCTGTGTTATACAACATGCCAAAGCGATCTTTGCTCCACATGGCATATCATCTATTGTCAGGTCAGACAATGGGCCGTGTTTCAATAATCATGAATGGACTGAGTTTGTCTGCCTCTATGACTTCAGGCACATCACCTCGAGCCCGCTATATCCCAAACGAATGGGAAGGTGGAAAAGGGCATACACATCGTGAAGCAGTTACTGACGAAGGTTCTTGATAGCCGGGAAGATATTTATTTGGCACTACTCAGTTTGTTTAGAAATTTATTTATTCCAAACGTATATAAAAGGTTACAACACATAAATAATTCGGGAAACAAATTTCCCAACACACAACCATATAGTTTGTACAAATTTTCCCCCTTTTTTCGCCCTCACCCCTCACCCCTTCGCGAAGAACAACTCCTCAAACATGGTCACAAATATTCCCTACCTTGCCCCGAAACCCTCCGCTGAACCCCTTAACTCGTATTTGATAATTTCCAGCTGAAGAAAGTCACAAGAGGCGAAGGCCACAGCATCAGCCTTCCTCCCCTCCATCAGCTCTGGCTTCGCCGATATTCCAAATATTGCCATCAAAAAGTCCAGCTTCACCTCTTCCCCCACTACCCTTGCGAGCACCATGAACACTCCCGGCCACAATCGCTCCAACCTTTCGCAGCCCCAGAACATATGTGCATGGTTTTCTGGCCCCTGCCCACACTTCTCCCACTCGTCTGCCATGCTCTGAAAGAATGGCACGACTTAGTTATCGTTCGCCGCCACTTGTAAATTGTCTGTCACCAGCACAGCTGCTCATGAACAAGCAGCTACGGACAACCATGCTTCCTTGATGGCTCCTTCTGTAAATTGGCGCGTCAAGAGGAAGTTACTCCTTCAAAAGAAAAAGCAGAAAGGGGTTTATGACAGGTCTACAAGGATGCCAGGTCTACGCAGCAGCTAGAGTACACCATCAGAATTGAGGACCCCAATGGCAAGGGATGGGTAAAACTCGCAAAGGTTGTGCAACAGGCAGGTCTGCACTCGTTCATGGTGATCACTGAGGATGACTCATTCCTGCGCCAGAACTGATGAGTGCTACTAAAAGTACAACGCTGAACCCAGTGGAAGAGTTTAAGTGTAGTCCTAAACTTGAGGAAGACACAGACTGTGCAGTAAAGCCAGGGGCTAATGATGCATCTGCAGCGGTGTATGTGGAAAGACCTGCAACAGATGAAGGTGGGGCATGCTCACCAACTTAGCCATCACTCAGGAGGTTGACCAGAGTGAGGCGCAAACCTGACAGACTGAACTTATAACAAAATGTGCATCACATATATTTGTAAACATCAATATCTCCAAAGAAAGGGGGATGTGGTGATCTGCATACACACATAAATATATATAGCTGTATAAATGTACAAAGCTGTCTATCAGTATATGTAATCATAGGTATGGCCTCCTGCCAGCGGGTGGTGCCAAATATGCATCATGTGACTGATGTGACTCGGCAGTTGGTGGTAGGACAGACTGTAGGACAGTCGAAATGAGGATAGCACCCTAGGAACTTGAGTAACTTTGTTTGTAGATCTGTTAACTATCTTTCCACGTGTTTGACAATAAATTGTTGTTCTGGTTGAACACATATATGTTCTGTGTGTGTCTTCATCATCGGGGGAACCATGGAACACAATAGCCAGCTCCAACTCTGACTCCTCCTGCATGCTCGCCGAAGTCCCATTCTTCCTCTCTCGGTCTTTACTGATTCTACTGTCTTTTCGGATCCTAGAATTATTCCCGTGCATTTCTCGGTAGTTGTGGTGGTCTTGGAGGGGAGTGGGGGGTTTCAACAGATTGAGTGGACTATTTTCATGCTAAAATTGCTTATTTTTTGAGTTCCCTGGGAAGAACCACCTTTCCTGCATCCACTCAGCACAATCCCATCACCAGAAGCCAGACAAACATTTTTAAGCATGCCACAGGTAAAGTTATATAATAATAATACAGTGCAGATTTAAATATTTTTACAGATTTAAAAGTAACCAAACCTATGTGCACTTAAAAAAAAAAAAATTTAGAGTACCCAATTCATTTTTTCCAAATAAGTGGCAATTTAGCGCGGCCAATCCACCTACCCTGCACATCTTTGGATTGTGGGATGAAACCCACGCAAACACGGAGCGAATGTGCAAACTCCAGAGTTCACTTATAAATAATCACCTTTTATCATGAAAAAAATTACTTTAAAAGAAAAAATAACAACAATAATGCCGTTATAAAAGAAACAGCAAAAATAACTTTAAAAACCTTCTACATACCTTGAAACACTTGGTAAATATGTTGTCTGTTGTGTTTAATCAAAATCTGCAGTTTAAATGCCTGCCCTCAATGGGCGTTCCCAAGGTGGCCCCATCATAATGGGGTGGGGCTGCACACCTCCTGCGCCGCACTGAAACCAGCGTAGACCGAGGCGCTGGAGACCCGATGCTGTTGCACCGAGAGGAAGGTTGGATGTAATATCCGAGCATAGGTAAGTGCGCATTTTTTTTCTTTTAGAATCGGCGGCCTGTGGCTTCCCGCCTCTAGCCAGAAGTTACAGGCCATTAATCCGTCTTCCTGTTTTTGCTACCAAGTAGATAACTTCACATTTATCTAAATTATACTGCATCTGCCATACATTTTCCCACTCACTCAGCCTGTCAAAAATCAAATTGAAGCATCTCTGCATCCTCCTCACAGCTCACCTTTCCACCCAGCTTTGTGTCATCTGCAAATTTCAGATTGTAGGAGTGGTTTCAAGACCTGTGCATTGAGTCAGCTTCAGCGTGGAATTCTTCCCTGTGGCTCAACTCAGTGCAGAGAGCAACAAACACATCAGCAATCTGGATAAGATGGCTTATTTATTAATCCAAGCTTGGTTATGTGTATACGGAGATGAGATCTGGATAATGCCAAAATCTAACTACTTAACACTGATAAAAACACATCAATTATACAATTCCCAAAAATCAATAGCCCACTCCAGTTGGACTCGATCCAATTCCTGAAGCTGTCATGTTTAAACCTTATCCAATAAAATTGTGATCAGCCCATGATTGAGCCTCATCCTGTTAGCTGTGTTATACAAAAAGGCTTGACGTCAATCTTAGCATCCTAAATTGTTTTTTCCCCTTCTCATCATCCTGCGCATCCATTGTTCATGAGGGCCAGGATGGCAGAACTGGCATCCTCTTTACTCCATAGATTGTTTCAGAAAGCCAGGATATCAAACGTGATTTACTTTTTGCTTCCAGAGGATATCGGAGGCCACTGATAAAAACTTGTGTTTACTAGTAATTTGCTGATATCACATCTCCTGTGTTTCAAAAACATGGTCAAGTTAGTTAGCCTAAATCCCATTGTGCATTGTGGCCACTGCTTGTAGCCAGATTTTGATTACTTATTACTGCTATGTCCTGAAAATACATGTTTAATGGTTAATAATGATTACTCAGTACACTTCCCATAATTAATTTCAATCCTTAATAAACTAATTTATGTAAAACTACTCTAGTGGCATCCTAGCTACTCAGTTTCAAGAGGTCTCATCACTGGATCCTCTCTTCAGAGGTAATTACATTTAGTTCCCTCATCTAAATCATTAATATATACTGTGTAAACTGGGGTCCTCACACTCATCCCTGCAATAACCCACTAGTCACTGCCTGCCATTTGGAAAAATACCAATTTATTCCTACTTTTTGTTTCCTGTCTGTCAACCAGTTTTCTATCTATCTCAATACACTATCCCAATCCCATGCGTTTAATTTTGCGTGGTAATCTATTATGTGGGATTTTGTTGAAAGCCTTCTGAAAGTCCAAATAAACCATATCCACTGGCTCCCCCTCATCAACTCGACTAGTTACATCCTCGAAAAATGTCAGTAGATTTGTCAAGCATGATTTCCCTTTTGTAAATCCATACTGACTCTATCCCATCCTGTCACTGTTTTCCAAGTGCTCTGCTATTAAAGCATTTTACCCACAACTGATATTAGGCTGACTGGCCTATATTTCCCTGTTTTCTCTCTACCTCCCTTTTAAATTAGCGGGGTTACATTAGCTACTCTCCAATCCGGAGGAACTGTTGCAGAGCCTATAGAATCTTGGAAGATGACCAGCAATTAATCTACTATTTCAAGGGGCCACTTCCTTAATACTCTGGGATGTAGATTATCAAGCCCTCGGGATTTATCGGCCTTTAATCCCATCAATTTCCCCAAGGCCATTTCCCTTTAATACTGATTTTCTGCACAAATCACGTCAGCTGTCCGGCCTTCTATTGTTTCTGTTGTTATGGGCCAGGGTTTAGAGAATCCCAAAGCGTATCATGGAGTTCACCTGACCCACAACTTTTAATAGTTTGTGGTATAGGGAGCACACGGTCCACTCTACAGGTGTGATGCAAACAGAAAACTACAGTACTTTTAAATTAAAACAATGTTTATTTATGAAACCAGTTAACACTTTATAAACCCACAGTAAACATCTTAACAACTATCAACACTAAAAAATTCCCAAAGAATACAGTACTCGATGGATAACCCTTAATAAATTCCCAAACAACATCCAGAAGACAAAAGACTCTTTTTAACACAAAGATCCTGGGCGGGATTCTCTGAAATGGAGGCAGAGTGTTCGCGCCGTCGTGAACGCCGTCGAGGTTCACGACGGCGCAAAACCACCCCTATCCCGACCGATTCAGGGCCTGATAATGGGCTAGGAGCGACGCTGCATCATTTACGCGCGCCAGGCCTTGGCGCCGCGTAAAGGCGGCGCCGCCTACATGACGCGGCCGGTGCCGCATAACTGGCGTCACCCGCGCATGCGTGGTTGCCGTCCTCTCCGAGTCCACCCCGCAAGAAGATGTCTGACGGATCTTGTGGGGCTGCGGAAGAAAGGAGGTCCTCCTTCAGAGAGAGGCCAGCCCGACGATCGGTGGGCACCGATCGCGGGCCAGACCCCATTTGAGGCCCCCCTGGTGCAGGATCCCCCTTCGCCCGCCCCGCAGGCCGCCCCCCCCCCCCCCAGCGTTCCAGGTGTGGACGCCGCCGGGGGGAACCCGCCGTTTTGAGCAGGCCGCTCGGCCCATCCGGGCCAGAGAATCGCGGGGGTACCGGTGAATCGCCATTTTGGCTGTCTCGGGCGATTCACTGTCCCACGCCGCGCAAAATGCGATTGTGCCGATCTGGCCACTTCCGTGAATCGCGGGAGGGCGTCGGACCGGCGTCGCGGGAAAATTTGGCGACCCAGGCGATTCTCCAAACCGGCGCGGGACCGGAGTATCGTGCCCCATGTTTAAATACACTGTTGAGAGCAGTCAGCACTTTGAAATCATCCAATTGATTTGGAGACAGTCTTTAGTTTGCAGAGAGATCCATGCACATCTGCTGGCTTTCACTGCAGCTATTCTCTGAAAACTAAACTAAAAACTCACTCTATAGCAGCCTGCTCAAAAAAGAAAGTAAAGCAGACAGACAGCCCAGCTCCACCCACTCTCTGACATCACTGCAGCTCTCTAATAAACACCCATTTCTTAAAGGTACACCCAGTATAGCTAATCAATAAACCCCCATTTCTTAAAAGGTACTCTCACATGACACTGTCAAGTCTACTCTGCTGCTTTCCTGGTCACATCAATATCCAGAACATCAGTAAAATATTCGAAGGAGCTGATCTCGCATGATCTGAACAGTGCCAGCTTTGTTGGTGTTGAGCAGGTGCGGCAATATGTGGATTATATAACATGGTGGCTGCATGCAGCATTAGTGAATAGATTAGGCCTTGTAAGGGGTGGATGCTCATTTCCAGGGGTGTGTGAAAAAGGAGGAAAAAATAGGTCAAGCAGACCTTCATCAAGAATATGCTTTATGATACAGACAGAAGTGTTATATTATCATAAAATTTACAGTGCAGAAGGAGGCCATTTGGCCCATCGAGTCTGCACCGGCTCTTGGAAAGAGCACCTTACCCAAGGTCAACACATCCACCCTATCCCCATAACCCAATAACCCCACCCAACACTAAGGGCAATTTTGGACACTAAGGGCAATTTATCATGGCCAATCCACCTAACCTGCACATCTTTGGACTGTGGGAGGAAACCGGAGCACCCGGAGGAAACCCACGCACACACGGGGAGGATGTGCAGACTCCGCACAGACAGTGACCCAAGCTGAAATCGAACCTGGGACCCTGGAGCTGTGAATCAATTGTGCTATCCACAATGCTACCGTGCTGCCCTTATGAACCATTCGCTCTTATTATACAATATTGTTGATCTTCTGCCACTTTGCTGACAGGGATAACACAGGATTGGAGTACATTTGCACACAAAGCAATTACAACACTGAAGGGAAAAGAGACACTTCAATTTATAAACTGCCTTCTCACATCTCAAAATGGTTTGCGTGCAATCAATTAATTTGAAGTGAATTCACTGTTGTCATACAGTCAACCATGACAGCCCACTTGCTGCAAGCAAGAACTAACAAACCGTAATGAGATTACTGCTTTGGTAGTATTGGTCGAAGAAAGACAGTTGGTCATAATCTTTGAATATTACGCACGATTGCTGGGCTTATTTGACTAGGCAGACAGGGCTTGGTTTCATCTGAAGAATCCAGCAATACAGTATTCTCACACTGTGGCACTGGGTCTCAGATTCCAAACTCAAACTTAAAACTTGAAGTTCAAAACCACAACTTCCTTACCCATGTTTAAGAATATCACCAACTGAGTGCGGCTAACTGAGAAATGAATAATTTGTATTTACATGCATATAAGAGATGCTTCAACTTTAAAACATTTAGTCTGGGATTCTGTGTTCTGGAGCCTAAGTGCTCCCGCCAGCAGAGAATCGTTACTGGTCTCCGTTGGTGCACGAAGCAGGGAGCAGGGCCCAGTATGCAAGCCTTTCCCCTTTACCCCTTTACCCTGCTAATTTATTCATGGGGGGAGCTCGGAATGGTATTGGGTCGCCATTGTGATCGGGCAGCCCGATACTGAGGTTACCCACACGCCCCCCCCTCTCCGCCAGAGCATGCATGCATGAGGGTAATCTGACAAGCACCTACCAGACCACCTCATCCGGCACCTCTACCAGACCCCCTTCCAGTTACCCCTGCCTGAAAGCTGAAGAGTAGTCCAGGCAGTAGGGTACTTACCCTTCCCTAACAACTGCTGCTTCAGACAAAGTGTTTAATGCAGGGGATCGCTGTTGTAGATCTGATGGGAGTGTCTCTGTTTGGGGTCTTTGTTGGGGGGTGTCTCTATTGGGAATTTCTCTGTTTGGGGTCTCTTTTGGGGGCTCTCTGTTGGGGGTGTCTCTGTTGGGGGCTCTGATGGGGTGTGTGAAGGAGTCTCTGTTGTGAGGAGTGTCTGTTGAGGGGATCTCTGTTGGGGGAGTTTCTGTTAGGGGTGTCTCTGTTGGGGATCTGATGGGGGCTCTGAAGAGGTGTTGGAGGGTGGGGTTGGGTCACCCTCATGCTGTGCTGTGGGCAGGGTGGTGAGTGGGGCAGGATATCCCTACTTGCCAGTGGAGGGGTGGGCAGGATTTGAATGGGGCGCGAGGGGAGCCTGCTGCTGGACCTCAGTATCGGGCCGCCCGCTCGGAATTAGCATGGCAAAGGAGAGAGAATTGCAGACCGGACCCGTTCCTAGTGCCTGCGGAGTCCAGGAACAATTCTACTCTGGTGTGAGAACTTTATCTCCTGAACAGTGAATTCTGCCCCCAAAGTGCATTCGGTCCATCAAGACGTGAAAGCCCAAGCTCAAGTCTTGTAACTTCAGGTCATTGCACTAAACCCAACAATTCTCCAGTGAAAGGAAAATTACACATTAGTAGCTGCTGTCTTTGGGGTTTTCTGGCTGCTACCTACATGTTTATACACATATAGTGATATGCAAATGTATCTAATTATCAGGGTCCAGTCAAATTGCTATTGACACTTTGGGTGCCGTTTATCTGCCTCAGGTTTGTATCAGCATTGGACATAATAACGTCCAACCAATATTACCCAAAATAAATGCTGTTCTTGAGATCTTGCTGTGCAGAAAATGGATGTCATGTTTGTCTCTCCCCTACCCCAGCCATGTTCCCATTACCCCACTGTGCAAGAACACTAATTATAATATTTTCCCCCCCAAAATAAATTACTCTTTGCTGGCTCCATGCCAGGTTGAGGGGTCCACATGCTCCCATATGGATACAGGTAGGCCTCACCTTCAGGTTCTCAGCAACCACATTTATACAGGCTTTTAAAAGAGAACAGAAGTTCCTATATTGTGTCTACGTATCTAGCTCAACCTCCTCACTCACATCCCCACAACTCCTGATAACAGTTGCTATGATAGAAGTGAATGCAGGTTCTGCCTTTAATTTGATTTTCTTCTCACTATCTGCCTATTCCCATCAGTTCTTTCACTATCTTTTGGGGTCAGGGAAATATGAAGGAACTATTGCTTTGGAGCAGAATTACCATTTTAAAAAATTTGTTCATGGGAATGTGCACGTTGCAGGCTGTGCCAGCATTTATTGACAATCCCTAATTGCCCTTGAGGCCAGTAAGAGTCAACCACTTTGATGTGGGTCTGGAGTTACATGTAGGCCAGACCAGGTAAGGGCAGCAGATTCCTTCCCTAAAGGGCATTAGTGAACCAGATGGGTTTTTACGACAATCGACAATTAGGCTTTTAATTCCAGATTTTTATTGAATTCAAATGTCACCATCTGCAGCGGCAGGATTCGAAGCCCGGTCCCCAGAGCATTACCCTGGGTTTCTGGTTTACTAGTCCAGTGACAGTATCACTATGCTACCGTCTTCCCATTCAGCAGATCGAGTGTCTGAGGCTTTGATGGACTCAAGGCTCTTGATTTATTTCAGGTTTTATTGTGTTTCATGTCACAGAAAGTGCTTTATAACTTTTGGGCATTTGATGAACTATTTAATCAATTAACTTTTAATCAATTAAAATTTCTTCAACGTTTAATGGTGATGTAAAATTTCTACAGTAAGAAATCATACTGCTATCATTGTAATTCAGAAACACAATGTAAATAACTTCAGGAGATATTACAGGAGATAGGTTTCAATTCGTTATGCTCAAGACAATTAAGTAATATACTAACTTTTTAATCTTGCATAACTAAATGGACTACTCTTATTATTACCTCTAGCCCCAGGACAATGGCAAATGGTCACTGTCCAAAATTGACGCACAAAATACCATGTGAGATCACATGACATGTCTGATTTGAATAGGTTAAAAATTGCAGTCACTTAATTCTACACTTGTACGGCAATTCCACTTTGAAACACTGACATTTTCAACTCCCATTTTACCTTCTGGGAACAATTATTTTCCTACATCTCATGTTGAGTAAATAACTACTGTGCAAATTTTTGAATGGTTTGATTCCAGTGAAACAAAATTCATTTCGATTAAGAACCATGTTAAATTAATAATAGAATGAAATGGAATCTGTAATCCTGGGTATTTAATTTTTCATAGAAATTGGATTAGGAAGTCTTTACAGGAACACGGAGGAAAATGCAACAGTTTAATACCCATGCTGGCTTAAGGGTTTTAAGGTCATATTTATATAAATCTTATAATAATAATAATCTTTATTGTCACAAGTAGGCTTACATTAACACTGCAATGAAGTTACTGTGAAAATATGATTATCTTTGACGAATGGATTACCTTCTTTTTTTAATCCTATTATGACAACATTTTCCTTCAGTATCTGTTATAACCTACAGGAGGCCTAGGGATCTGCAACCTCAGAATCACTGTGGCATCGCCTGAGTATGATTTACCCAGAGAAGGGGGGGACGGAGCTACCCCCCTTTCCTAAAACTGCTGAGACATGAATACCCCAGCCTGGGTATGAGCCATGTGCAGGAGACCTTTTGGGGAGTAAGAAGTGTAAATTGTAAGGAGAATAAATCAAAACTTTTCTGCACTCACTTCCGATTGATCGCTTGCCTGAGACTTTACACTGGCGACAAGGATTAAGTGGAGCTGCAGGAGGCGCTATTTCCCCCAGACCAGGCCCACTTCAATTAGGCCTCAGGAGGCCTCCACTCATTCAACAGATATGCCTCTCATCGGTAAGCTAGAGGCATTCGACGCAAGAGACGGGAGGTTGGATCCAGTACATTGAGTGAATACGCTACTTTGTTCGTCTGAATAACATTGTCGGGGATGACAGACAGACAGTGACCCTCCTCGCGGTTTGCGGTGCGGAGACTTACAGCATTATCAAAAGTTTAACTCTTCCCAACTCACCCGACACCCGCCATTGCGAATCATTCGCCATTTTCGTTTCCACGTGGCTTCTCAACACCTGGGTGAACCTGTAATGGAATTTCTGGGCTGTTTGTGGAACCTCGCCAAGTTCTGTGATTTCGGCCCGACATCATCTGAGGCACTCTGAGAAAGTTTGACTTACTGGATCAAAGTTGGGCGATCCAAGGACGTTTGTTGGGTGAAACCAATCTGGGCCTGAAGAAAGTGACAGAGATAGCTTTGTCCTGGGAGGGCGCAGAATACGATGTCTAGGAGCTCCGAGGGATGGCCGTCCTGAACCTTGCTCGCCCAACAGGGCATGGAGTACCCCTTTTCCGTGGTGCAGTTCCGGACTCCCACCGTTGGGGGCACGCTCCGGGTGACCAGGGCCGACGGCAACATTTTCCTGCCAAGGAACGCTGTGCTTTCCACACACCAGAGAATCCTGATGCACAGGATGAACAGGCTGGCACAGAGAGAATTGACTTGCAGATGCCAGCGAGATATTACACCCCCCGCACCGCCACCCAATGACCATCCCAGAAAGCGGATGCATTCCATCGACGACGAACTGGAGGACGCCCACTGTCTTTACTGCATTTCGGCACCACGGGTGGCGCCTATCCAAGTTACAGTCCGGTTCAACGGTTTCCCAACACGGATGGAGTTTGACAGAGGAGCCATGGTTTCTGTGATCGACCGCCGCACACACGATCAAATCCGCTCAGGGATGCTGACACTTGGCTGGCGACGCATTCCGGGGAGTCATTAGAGATCGCAGGCACCTCAGAGACCCCCATGGAATACAGGGGTCAGTTGGTGAACTTACCATTGGTAATGGTACAAGATTCGGTCCCAGATATGCTGGGCTGTGACTGGCTGAAATGTCTCCGGGTGGACGGATGTACCCCGCTGGGCTGGGTGCGGTATTGGCACGTTTCCCAGGGTTATTCCAGGATGGCCTCGGTACCATCCAGGGGGAGGGGGGGTGGGCCTCTGCCAAGATAAAAGTAGACCCAGAGGCCCAACCACGCTCTTTTCAGGCCCGTCCCGATCCCTACACTTTAAACCAAAGGTCAATGCAGAACTGGCCCTTTTGGAGAAGTTGAGGATCATCCTCCCAGTGCATTTTGTGGATTGAGCTGTGCTGGTCACTCCAGTTATGAAGCCCGACAGTTCTGTCCGTCTCTGTAAAGATTATAAAATAACCATCAACTGAGCGTCCCATCTGGATCTCTACCAGTGCCAAAGATTGAAGACCTATATGCAAGGCTCAGCAGAGGAAGAACTTTCCCCAATCTTGAGCCACACCCATCTTCAATTGATTTTGGACCCGTCCTCACCCAAATATGTGACCATCAACATGCAAAGGGGGCTGATATTCCCGGTCTCGTCGGCATGTGCCATATTCCCAAGAATGATGGAAAACATCCTCCAAGGATTGCACCTGGTGGCAGTCTACTTGAATGATGTGCTGATTACCGGTTCATCCGAGTGGAAGCCCCTCAAACATCCAGAGGACGTGCTACATCGGTTCGAAGCTGCCGGGGTCCACCTGCGGCGCTAAAAGTACATTTTCCATGCGAAGGAGATGATCTATTTAGGCTTCAGGATTGACAGGCACAGACTACACCCAGTAGACAAGAAAGTACAGGCCATCTGGCAGGCGTCCATACCGAAGGATCCCACAGAACTCCACTCATTTTTGGGCCTTACAAACTATTACGGGAATGATCCCGAACTTGGCAACAGTGTAGGCTCCACTGCACCTGTTGTTAAAGAAGGGCCAGCGGTGGTTTTGGCACCCGCCGCAGCAAGGTTCTGTCGACGAAGTGAAACGACGACTGTCATCCTCACATCTGCTGACTCACTTCGACCTATTGAAGCCTTTGTTACTCACATGCGACACCTCACCATATGGAATCGGGGCCGCTCTGATACACAAGGTGGTCAAGCTACCAAAACCCTTGGGACACACTGCTCGGAGTCGCCGGTCGGTGCTGCCTGTGTCTGACGGGGAATCAGGTACCGAGTGGCCCATTGCGTTCGCTTCATGCACTTTGGCGACGGCAGAGCGAAATTACGCTCAGATAGAAAAGAAAGGTTTGGCACTTGTGTTCGACGTAGAACAGTTCCATCATTATGTCTATGGACATGCGTTTGCAGCGTACACAGACCATAAAACCCTATTGGGGTTGTTTAAAGAGGATAAGGCAATTCCTCAGTGGCGTCCGCCAGTATTAAGCATTGGGCACTTTTCTTAGCGGCAATGAGTATGTTTTGGAACATTGCCCAGCGGCAAAAATCCCCCACGCGGACACCCTCAGCTATCTCCTACTACCCACCTGTGTGCTAATGGCGACGGCATTGGATGAAGTAGTCGCAACTTTACATTTTATGGACTCTTTACGTGTGATGGCGGCCCAAGTAAAGACAGACAAACCTGCTGCCCGCCAGGGCCGACCACATAGTGCTGTCTGGGGCCCAGCAATGTTCCCGAGTGTTCATTCCCGAGTCCAGCCAAGGGGCAATTTTGCAAGACTTCCACAGCGGACACCTGGGGGTTTCTAAAATGAAAATGTTGGCCTGAAGTGGTGTGTAATGATATGTATAGTGCCAGTGTAGTAAAGGGTTAACATCTGAAACTATGTGTAAATCAAACACTAGATGGCGTCACCAATTCATTGTGTACAAGATAGCATCTCTAGGGATTCTGGGAAAATGTGATGAGAAGCTGATGAGAGCAGAGTGAGAATTGATTGTAGAGGCAAAGCACGAGCTCAAGTCATAGTGTAGTTTAATAGTTAGACAGGATATTGATTACTGTACTACAGATTCAGTATTATTAGTTTCGAATCTATTACTAAAGTGTGCAAACCTAATCAAGTTTAGTCGTGTAAAATAAATTTGTTTTGATCCAAACTTCTTATTTTTATATTCTTTGACAACACTACATATCTGGCTATCTTGGACGAAAAGGCAAGGAATATAACATGGTGAATGCCCATTTCCTTTTCTACTATATAACCACACCGCACGCTACCACCGGGATGACGCCTGCGGAACTTTTGATGGGACGTCGCTTGTTCACACGATTGAGCCTCATTTTGCCGGATCCACGACTAGCAGGAACAGGTCGGAATAAAGCGAGCCAGAACCATTAGGGAATTTGTTGCAGGTGACACCGTTTACATCCAAAATTTTGCAGATAGGCATTGTGGATTCTGGTAATAAAATGGTCCAGGCTGGTCTTGTATACGGTGGGGGTACACGGTAAAGACTCCAACCCACGTGGACCATTTCCGATGCCGGGTGCCTGAGGACCGACCAAAGACACCGAGGCCAGTGCTGCCCATCCCTCTGGAACAGCTGCCAATGATGCCCAGTGAGGCGGCAGAGTTTTGTGACTCCGGAACGCGGGAGGTCGTCCCATCTGACCAGGAGTTGGACATGGAGTTTTTGCCCATGGAAGTCGACACCAGTCCAGGGGTGACCGGCAAGCAAAGGGCGACGGAACCGCCCGACGTTCGACCAGAAAACAACGCTCCCCGGTCCATTATACTCCTCCGGGACCGGAGCGGCGGACGGTGGATAGACAACCCCAGGTGAAGAGGGCAAAGTATTTCCCCCCTCCCGTTGAAATGTACAACATATTGGACATGGAGGGGTGTTATAACCCTGCAGGAGGCCCAGGGGTCTGCAACCTCAGAGTCCCTGTATGATTTACCACATGAGGGGGGGGGGGCAGGCCTACCCCCTTTCCTCGGACTGCTGGGACAAAAATACTGCAGCCCGGGCGCGGGAGACCCTTCGGGGAGCAGGAAATGTAAATTGTAAGGAGAATGAATTCTAACTTTTCTACAATCATCGCTTCTGCGTGGTCACTTGCCTGAGGCTTTACAGAATATTTGCTTGCACCAACCACAAAATAACAAAGTTACTAATAAAGAAATGTAAGGTAAATGAGTTGATGGTGCAAATCATCGTGAATGACTATGATTTAGTGGTCATTACTGAAACATGGTTAAAGGATGGTCACGACTGGGAGTTAAATATCCAAGGGTATCAAACTATTCGGAAGGACAGAGTGGATGGTAAGGGAGGTGTTGTAGCTCTGTTATTTAAGGATGACATATGGGCAATAATAAGGGATGACATCGGTGCATTGGAGGATAAGGTTGAATCCATTTGGGTGGAAATCTTGAATAGTAAGGCGAAAAAGTCACTGATAGGTGTAGTCTATAGGCCACCAAATAATAACATTATGGTGGGGCAGGCAATAAACAAATAAATAATGGATGCATGTAGAAATGGTACAGCAGTTATCATGGGGGATTTTAATCTACATGCCGATTGGTTTAACCAGGTCAGTCAAGGCAAACTTGAGGAGAAGTTTACAGAATGTATCCACGATAGTTTCCTAGAACAGTATGTAATGGAACCTATGAGGGAACAAGCGGTCCTAAATCTGGTCCTGTGTAATGAGACAGGATTGATTAATGATCTCAGAGTTAGGGATCCTCTCGGAAGGAGCGATCACAATATGGTGGAATTTAAAATACAGATGGAGGGTGAGAAGGTAAAATCAAACACTCGTGTTTTGTGCTTAAACAAAGGAGATTACAATAAGATGAGAGAAGAACTAGCTAAGGTAGACTGGGAGCAAAGACTTTATGGTAAAACAGTTGAGGAACAGTGGAGAACCTTCCAAGTGATTTTTCACAGTGCTCAGCAAAAGCTTATACCAACAAAAATTGACCGTGGATATCTAAGGAAATAAGGGAGAGTATCAAATTGAAAGAAAAAGCATACAAAGTGGCAAAGATTAGTGGGAGACTAGAGGACTGGGAAATCTTTAGGGGGCAACAGAAAGCTACTAAAAAAGCTATAAAGAAGAGTAAGATAGATTATGAGAGTAAACTTGCTCAGAATATAAAAACAGATAGTAAAAGTTTCTACAAATATAAAAAACAAAAAAGAGTGGCTAAGGCAAATATTGGTCCTTTTGAGGATGAGAAGGGAAATTTAATAATGGGAGATGAGGAAATGGCTGAGGAACTGAACAAGTTTTTTGGGTCGGTCTTCACAGTGGAAGACACAAATAACATGCCAGTGACTGATGGAAATGAGGCTATGACAGGTGAGGACCTTGAGACGATTGTTATCCCTAAGGAGGTAGTGATGCGCAAACTAATGGGGCTAAAGGTAGACAAGACTCCTGGCCCTGATGGAATGCATCCCAGAGTGCTAAAAGAGATGGCTAGGGAAATTGCAAATACACTAGTGGTAATTTACCAAAATTCACTAGACTCTGGGATGGTCCCGGCGGATTGGAAATTAGCAAACGCGACACCACTGTTTAAAAAAGGAGGTAGGCAGAAAGTGGGTAATTATAGGCCAGTTAGCTTAACTTTGGTAGTAGGGAAGATGCTGGAATCTATCATCAAGGAAGAAATAGTGAGGCCTCTGGATGGAAATTGTCCCATTGGGCAGATGCAGCATGGGTCCATAAAGGATAGGTTGTGCCTAACTAATTTAGTGGAATTTTTGAGGACATTAACAGTGCGGTAGATAATGGGGAACCAACGGATGTGGTACATCTGGATTTCCAGAAAGCTTTTGACAAGGTGCCACACAAAAGGTTGCTGCATAAGATAAAGATGCATGGCATTAAGGGTAAAGTAGAAGCATGGATAGAGAATCGGTTAATTAATAGAATGCAAAGAGTGGGGATTAATGGGTGTTTCTCTGGTTGGCAATCAGTAGCTAGTGGGTTCCCTCAGGGATTAGTGTTAGGCCTACAATTGTTCACAATTTACATAGATGATTTAGAGTTGGGGACCAAGTGCAATGTGTCCAAGTTAGCAGACGACACAAAGATGAGTGGTAAAGCAAAAAATGCAGAGGATACCGGAAGCCTGCAGAAGGATTTGGATAGGCTAAGTGAATGGGCTAGGGTCTGGCAGATGGAATACAACGTTGACAAATGTGAGGTTATCCATTTTGGTAGGAATAACAGCAAAAGGGATTATTATTTAAATGATAAAATATTAAAACATGCTGCTGTGCAGAGAGAGCTGGGTGTACTAGTGCACAATTCGCAAAAAGTTGATTTACAGGTGCAACAGGTGATTAAGAAGGCAAATGGAATTTTGTCCTTCATTGCTAGAGGGATGGAGTTTAAGACTAGGGAGGTTATGCTGCAATTGTATAAGGTGTTAGTGAGGCCACACCTGGAGTATTGTGTTCAGTTTTGGTCTCCTTACCTGAGAAAGGACGTACTGGCACTGGAGGGTGTGCAGAGGAGATTCACGAGGTTAATCCCAGACCTGAAGGGGTTGGATTACAAGGAGAGGTTGAGTAGACTGGGACTGTACTTGTTGGAATTTAGAAGGATGCGGGGGGATCTTATAGAAACATATAAAATTATGAAGGGAATAGATAGGATAGATGCGGGCAGGTTGTTTCCACTGGCTGGTGAAAGCAGGACTAGCGGGCACAGCCTCAAAATAAGGGGAAGTAGATTTAGGACTGAGTTTAGGAGGAACTTCTTCACGCAAAAGGTTGCAAATCTATTGAATTCCTTGCCCAGTGAAGCAGTAAAGCATTCAAATGTTTTTAAGATAAAGATAGATAGTTTTTTGAAGAATAAAGGGATTAAGGGTTATGGTGTTTGGGCCGTAAAGTGGAGCTGAGTCCACAAGAGATCAGCCATGATCTAATTGAATGGTGGAGCAGGCCCGAGGGGCCAGATGGCCTACTCCTGTTCCGAGTTCTTATGTTCTTATGTATTCATGTCAGCACGATTCCAAAAAGCAAATAAAATAGTTTAAAAGCACTAACTTGTCAAAATTTGTTTCTGATTAATTTGAACCAAGTAATAGTGGGATGTCACAATTGTTAGCACTGCTGCCTCACAGCTCCAGGGACCCGGTTTCAATTTCGGGCTTGGATGACTATGTTGAGTTTGCACTTTCTCCCCATGTCTGTTTCCTCCAGGTACTCCAGTTTCCTCCCACAGTCCAAAGATGTGCAGGTTAGATGGATTAGCCATGCTAAAATTGTCCCTTAGTGTCCAAAGATGTGCAGGTTAGGTGGGGTTATGGGATTACGGGGATAGGCTGGGAAATCGGACCCTTTTTCAGAGGGCCAGTGTAGACTCAATGGGCCGAATGGCCTCCTTCTGTACTGTAGGGATTCTATGGAAAATCGGGAAGCTGGTGTGATGGCTACAGAGTGGAAGTGAGGAAGTGAGTAGCCTGTTCCGTTCACTGGCATACAGCTCCCTCAGTGCTCCGGGGGTGGGAAACGGACGGAACCTCTGAGGGGGGGTTGGGCTTAGTCAGGAGGTTGGAGGGGCCGAGGTCGAGGATTGCCCCTGGGCCAGTGGAGGTGTGGGTCTTTGCATCTGTGAGGACTTCAAGCCATCTTTAAACATTGTGGAGACTCAAAACAGGGGCAACCACAGCTGCAGCCTGCCTGCCCTACCAAACTCTCCCAGGACAGAGCCCTGCTGCAGCTTCTCGCATGAAAGTCAATTTTGCTCCCTTTGACTGTGCGCAGTCTCTAACTTCACAGCTTAAGGCTATTTCAAATGAGGAATTAACCTTGTTAGTTGTGAGAGCACTTCACGTTTCTGAACTCTCAAATACCTCCTCCAAGGACCAGGTGCGTTGTCTGAGAGGATGATTAGTGGACTGGATGCCCAGCAAACTTTAATGCCTGAACAGTGTGCATGAACTCTAGGAGCATCAGCACCATAGAGGCAGCTGCCAATAATCAAACACTAAAGAGCAGGGCTTCACCAATGAGGAACCTCTCGCGGCTAAAGGATAAGTGTCTGGATAAGCGAGGGCGGCTGATCACGGCCTCGCTAATCGATTATCATAGAATTTACAGTGCAGAAGGAGGCCATTCGGCCCATCGAGTCTGCACCGGCTCTTGGAAAGAGCACCCTACCCAAGATCAACACCTCCACCCTATCCCCATAACCCAGTAACACCACCCAACACTAAGGGCAATTTTGGACACTAAGGGCAATTTATCATGGCCAATCCACCTAACCTGCACATCTTTGGACTGTGGGAGGAAATCGGAGCACCCGGAGGAAACCCACGTACACACGGGGAGGATGAGCAAACTCCTCACAGACAGTGACCCAAGCCGGAATCGAACCTGGGACCCTGGAGCTGTGGAGCAATTGTGCTATCCAAAATGCTACCGTGATGTTACTGGCAGAGGTCTGAGGTCAAGGGGTTCCTGACCTGGCCGGGGTGAGTGTGCAGAGCGAGGTTTGCCCGCACAACTGGCTCACTGGATGGCACTCTGTCACCGCACGCCCTAAGGAGCTGCCCACCCATCAGGCTGAGGATGGGGTCAGAAGGGGAGGCCAGAGCATGACCAAGGAAAGGGGATGGCTGATCGGCAAAGGGGGGGGAGGCGAAGTGCCCCCAAACCAGGCTGATCACCTTGAATGTTAGAGGGCTAAATGGGCCAGTGAAGAGGGCAGGTGTGTTCGCGCATTTGCGGGTTCTGAAGGCGGAAGTAGTCATGCTGCAGGAGACGCACCTGAAAGTGGCAGACCAGGTTAGGTTGCGGAAGGGCTGGGTTAGCCAGGTTTTTCATTCGGGACTCGACACTAAGACTAGAGGGGTTGCGATCCTGATTAATAAAAGGGTTCAATTTGAGGCGGACGGTACAGTTGTGGACGGGGGCGGCAGATTCGTTATGGTTAGGGGTAAGCTCGAAGGGGTGAGAGTAGTCTTGGTCAGTGTGTATGCCCCTAATTGGGGCGATGTGGATTTTATCAGTAGGTTATAGAATCATCGAATCATAGAAGTTTACAGCATGGAAACAGGCCCTTCGGCCCAACCAGTCCATGCCGCCCAGTTTTTACCATTAAGCTAGTCCCAGTTGCCCGCACTTGGCCCATAACCCTCTATACCCATCTTACCCATGTAACCATCTAAATGCTTTTTGAAAGACACAATTATACCCGCCTCTACTACTACCTCTGGCAGCCCATTCCAGACACTCACTACCCTCTGAGTGAAGAAATTGCCCCTCTGGGCCCTTCTGAATCTCTCCCCTCTCACCTTAAACCTATGCCCTCTAGTTTTAGACTCCCCTACCTTTGGGAAAAGATGTTGACTATCTACCTTATCTATGCCCCTCATTATTTTATAGACCTCTATAAGATCACCCCTAAGCCTCCTACGCTCCAGGGAAAAAAGTCCCAGTCTATCCAGCCTCTCCTTATAACTCAAACCATCAAGTCCCGGCAACATCCTAGTAAATCTTTTCTGCACTCTTTCTAGTTTAATAATATCCTTTCTATAATAGGGTGACCAGAACTGCACACAGTATTCCAAGTGTGGCCGTACCAATGTCTTGTACAACTTCAACAAGACGTCCCAACTCCTATATTCAATGTTCTGACCAATGAAACCAAGCATGCCGAATGCCTTCTTCACCACCCTGTCCACCTGCGACTCCACCTTCAAGGAGCTATGAACCTGTACTCCTAGATCTCTTTGTTCTATAACTCTCCCCAACGCCATACCATTAACTGAGTAGGTCCTGGCCTGATTCGATCTGCCAAAATGCATCACCTCACATTTATCTAAATTAAACTCCATCTGCCATTCGTCGGCCCACTGGCCTAATTGATCAAGATCCCGTTGCAATCCTAGATAACCTTCTTCACTATCCACTGTGCCACCAATCTTGGTGTCATCTGCAAACTTACTAACCATGCCTCCTAAATTCTCATCCAAATCATTAATATAAATCACAAATAACAGTGGACCCAGCACCGATCCCTGAGGCACACCACTGGTCACAGGCCTCCAGTTTGAAAAACAACCCTCTACAACCACCCTCTGCCTTCTGTCGTCCAGCCAATTTTGAATCCAATTGGCAACCTCACCCTGGATCCCGTGAGCTTTAACCGTCTGCAACAACCTACCATGCGGTACCTTGTCAAAGGCTTTGCTAAAGTCCATGTAGACAACGTCTACTGCACTGCCCTCATCTACCTTCTTGGTCACTCCCTCAAAAAACTCAATCAAATTTGTGAGACATGATTTTCCACGCACAAAGCCATGCTGACTGCCCCGAATCAGTCCTTGCCTCTCTAAATGCTTGTAGATCCTGTCTCTCAGAATACCTTCCAGCAACTTACCTACTACAGACGTTAGGCTCACCGGTCTGTAGTTCCCAGGCTTTTCCCTGCTGCCCTTCTTAAACAAGGGCACAACATTCACCACTCTCCAATCTTCAGGCACCTCACCTGTGGCTGCCGATGATTCAAATATCTCGGTTAGGGGACCCGCAATTTCCTCCCTAGCCTCCCACAACATCCTGGGATACATTTCATCAGGTCCCGGGGATTTATCTACCTTGATGCGCTTTAAGACTTCCAGCACCTCCTCCTCTGTAATATGCACACTTCTCAAGACATCACTATTTATTTCCCTTAGTTTCCTAACATCCATGCCTTTCTCCACCGTGAATACCGATGAGAAATATTCATTCAGGATCTCACCCAACTCTTGTGGCTCTGCACATAGATGTCCTTGTTGATCCTTAAGAGGCCCTACTCTGTCCCTAGTTACTCTTTTCCCCTTTATGTATCTGTAGAATCTCTTTGGATTCTCCCTTGCATTATTTGCCAAAGCAATTTCATGTCCCCTTTTTGCCCTCCTGATTTCCCTCTTAACTCTATTTCGACAATCTCTATACTCTTCAAGGGATCTACTTGATCCCAGTTGCTTATGTACATCATATGCCTCCTTCTTCTTTTTGACCAGAGTCTCAATATCTCGAGTCATCCAGGGTTCCCTACTTCTACCAGCCTTGCCCTTCACTCTAAAGGGAATGTGCTTACCCTGCACCCTGGTTAACACATTTTTAAAAGCCTCCCATTTACCAGCCGTCCCTTTGTCTGCCAATAGTCTCCCCCAATCTACCTCTGCAAGTTCCTGTCTGATACCATCAAAATTGGCCTTGCCCCAATTAAGAATTTTAACTCTTGGGCCAGACCTATCATTCTCCATAGCTATCTTAAAACTAATGGAATTATGGTCACTTGTCCCAAAGTGATCCCTCACTAGCACTTCTGTCACTTGCCCTTCCTTATTTCCCAAGACGAGGTCAAGTTTTGCCCCCTCTCTAGTCGGTCCATCCACATACTGAATGAGAAATTCCTCCTGAATACACTCAACAAATTTCCCTCCATCCAAGCCCCTAATGCTATGGCTGTCCCAGTCAATGTTGGGAAAGTTAAAGTCCCCTACTACTACCACCCTATTATTCTTGCAGCTATCTGTAATCTCCTTACATATTTGCTCCTCAATTTCCCGCTGACTATTTGGGGGCCTGTAGTACAGTCCTACCAAGGTGATCTCTCCCTTCTTATTTTTCAGTTCCACCCATATAGACTCAGTGGGCGAACCCTCGGATATATCCCCTCTAAGTACTGCTGTGATGTTCTCCCTAATCAAAAACGCCACTCCCCCTCCTCTCTTACCTCCTGTTCTATCCTTTCTATAGCATCTGTACCCCGGAACATTGAGCTGCCAGTCCTGCCCCTCCCTTAGCCATGTTTCAGTCATAGCTATAATATCCCAGTCCCATGTGCCCGTCCATGCCCTGAGTTCATCCGCTTTGCCCGTCAGGCCCCTTGCATTGAAATAAATGCAGTTTAATGTAGACCTTCCTTGCTCTCTGCCCTGCTTTCTCTGGTCATGCTTTACACACTCTCCCTTCCTGCCTTTTGTTTCTGTCCCCACTGACTTCCTACATCGGTTCCCATCCCCCTGGCACATTAGTTTAAACCCTCCCCAACTGCACTAGCAAACACCCCCCCGAGAACATTGGTTCCGGTCCCACCCAGATGCAGACCGTCCGATTTGTACAGGTCCCACCTCCCTAGGTTGCTAGGGAAGATCCCCGACTTGGACTCACACAAACTGATCATGGGTGGGGACTTTAACACAGTCCTGGACCCGAGCCCGGATTGATCGTCTTCAAAAACGGGCAGGTTGCCAGCGATGGCAAAGGAGCTGAGAGGGTTCATGGAGCAAATGTGGGGAGCTGATCCATGGAGATTTAGCCGGCCCTCGGCAAGGGAGTTTTCGTACTACTCCCACGTTCATAATGTGTATTCCCGAATTGATTTCTTTGTCATGAGTAGGGACTTGCTGGCCGGGATGGTGGGGGCAGAATATTCGGCAATTACCATATTGGACCATGCTCCGCACTGGATAGACCTACGGATTTGTAAGGATAGCTTCCAGCGCCCACAATGGAGGTTGGAGGTTGGACTGCTTGCAGACGAGGCGGTGTGTGAGAGACTCAGGAAATGCATGCAGAATTACCTTCAGGTAAATGATACCGGAGAAGTCTCAGCAGCGGTGCTCTGGGAGGCAGTGAAGGCAGTGGTGAGAGGGGAGCTGATTTCAATCCAAGCCCATAGGGACAGGGCAGAAACGGACCCACTGGTTCAGAAAATTTTACAGACGGACAGGAGCTACACGGAGTCCCCGAGGCCAGAGTTACTCAGGAAACGACAGAGGCTGCAGGCCGAGTTCAGGGTGCTGACTACAGGCAAGTCTGTAGAGCAGCTTAGAAAGGCAAAAAGCGCGATATATGAGCATGGAGAGAAGGCCAGCAGAAAGCTCGCGCAACAACTAAGGAAGAGAGAAGCGGCTAGGGAGATAGGAAGGATAGCGGATGGGGAGGGCAATCTGGTGGGGGACCCGGCAGGGCTGAACAAGGTGTTTAGGGACTTTTATAGTAAGTTGTACACTTCGGAACCCCCCAGGGGACCGGAGGGGATGAGACGATTCCTGGACGGACTGACCTTCCCAAGAGTGGGTAGGGGGTTGGTAGACACTGGGGACCCTGGTTGGGATCAAAGAGGTACTGGGGGGCCTGAAGGTCATGCAGTCGGGTAAAGCCCCGGGGCCGGATGGGTATCCGGTGGAGTTTTACAAAACGTTTGCCGAGATAGTAGGGCCGGTGCTGGTCAGGGTTTTTATCGAGGCAAGAGACAGAGGGGTCCTACCCCCGATGATGTCGCAGGCCACTATTTTGCTTATTCTGAAACAGGATAAAGACCCGGAGGCCTGTGGGTCTTATAGGCCAATCTCTTTGATCAACGAAGATGCTAAGTTACTGGCCAAGATCCTGGCGACTAGAATTGAGGACTGTGTACCAGATGTAATTGCGGAGGACCAAACTGGGTTCGTAAAGGATAGGCAACTGGCGGCCAATCTAAGAAGGCTGCTTAATGTGATCATGATGCCCCCGGAGAGCAGGGAGGCAGATAGTGATAGCTATGGATGTGGAAAAGGCTTTCGACCGGGTCGAGTGGGACTATCTGTGGGAGGTGCTCGGAAGGTTTGGCTTCGGGGAGGGGTTCATTGACTGGGTTAGGCTGTTATTCCAGGCCCCAGAGCCTAGTGTAAGGATGAACAGGACGACATCAGATTACTTCAGCCTACACCGCGGGACAAGACAGGGTTGCCCTCTCTCCCCACTGCTGTTCGCACTGGCCATAGAGCCACTGGCAATTGCTCTGAGAACTTCAAAGGACTGGAAAGGGCTGGTCCGGGGGGGAATGGAACATAAAGTCTCGTTATACGCAGATGACCTGTTGTTATACGTAGCGGACCCAATGGCGGGGATGGACGGCATCATGGAAATCCTGAGGGAATTTGGCCGGTTTTCAGGGTATAAATTGAACATGGCTAAGAGTGAGTTGTTCGTAATTCAGGCGATGGGGCAGGAGAGTAGGCTGAAGGGTTTGTCGTTCAGGCTGGTAGGGGAAAGCTTTAGATACTTGGGGATACTGGTGGCATGGGACTGGGGCAGGTTGCATAAGCTCAACCTGTCCCAATTGGTGGAACGAGTGAGGGAGGAGGTTCGGAGTTGGGATGCGCTCCCGCCGTCACTAGCGGGGAGGGTGCAGACTGTCAAGATGACGATTCTCCCGAGATTCTTGTTCATATTTCAGTGTCTCCCCATTTTCATCCCGAGGTCCTTCTTCAAGAGGCTGAATAAAATTATCCTGGGATTTGTCTGGGCGGGGAAGTCCCCGCGGGTGAGGAAGGTGATGTTCGAAAGGAACAGAGGGGAGGGGGGGCTGGTGTTGCTGAACCTTAGCAACTACTACTGGGCGGCCAACATAGCGATGATAACGAAATGGATGGTGGACATGGGGTCGGTCTGGGAGCGGATGGAGGCTGCATCGTGCGGGGGCACCAGTATGGCTGCCCTGGTTACGGCGCCTCTGCCGCTCCCGCCGGCGCGGTACTCCACCAGCCGTATAGTGGTGGCGGCTTTGCGGATCTGGGGCCAGTGGAGGAGGCATATAGGGGAAGTGGGAGCATCGGTGTGGACCCCAATCTGCGGCAATCACCGATTTGCCCCAGGGAACATAGACGGTGGGTATCAACTGTGGCGGAGGGCAGGGGTTGTGAGGGTGGGTGATCTGTTCCTGGAAGGGAGCTTTCTGAGCATGAGGGCGTTGGAGGAGAAGTTTGGGCTGGCGAGAAAGAATTACTTTAGATACTTACAGGTGCGGGATATCGTGCGCAGACTGGTGCTGTCCTTCCCACGCCTCCCGCCAAAGGGGAGGCAGGACAGGGTAGTTTCTAGGGGAGAGGTAGGTGAGGGTAGAGTCTCAGATATTTATAAAGAACTAATGGGAGCAGAGGATACACAGACTGAGGACCTGAAGATTAAGTGGGAGGAGGAGCTCGGGGGCGAGATGGAGGACGGTATTTGGGCAGAAGCTCTGGGCAGACTAAACATGACCGCAACATGCGCCAGGCTCCGTCTGATCCAGTTTAAGGTTGTGCACCGGACACACATGACGGTGGCCCGGATGAGTAATTTTTCCGGCCTGGAGGACAGGTGTGCCAGATGCGCCGGTGGGCCGGCTAATCACGTGCACATGTCCTGGTCGTGCCCTCGACTCGGGGTACTGGCAGGGATTAGCGGACATCATGCCCCGGGTTTTGAAAACTGGGGTGGTAATGAGTCCTGAGGTGGCAATCTTTGGGGTGTCGGAGGACCCGGGAGTCCAGGAGGAGAAGGAGGCCGATGTCTTGGCCTTTGCTTCCCTGGTAGCCCGGTGACGAATATTGTTGGTATGGAGGGTAGTATAGAGTAGGGGGTGGTTTAGGCAGGTCCTTGCGCGAATGGAGTCGTGGTTGCACTATGTGTTACTTGCTTTTTCTTTTGTACGGTACTATACAATGTCATTGTTTTATATGCCAAAAATACCTCAATAAAATTATTTATTTAAAAAAAAAGAAGGGGAGGCCAGCATTGTGCCACGGTGGACAGAAGTTGTTGGTCCTTCAATGAGTTGACGGTCAGTATATGCTGAAGAAGACTGCGTCTTAACTGGGAGATGGTGCGGTACCTGTGCCACGTCCTTGCAGACATGCTACCCCGTGGAGGAAGAGGACACCCGCTCCTGGTGACCATGAAGATCACTGCAGCCCTAAATATCTATGCCACCGGGTCATTCCAGGGTTCGAGCGAGGATCTGTGTTGCATTTTGCAGTCATCAGCCCACAGCTGCATCCGGGAGGTGATGGATGCTCTGTATGCCTGGGCATCCAACTATATCATCTTCGACATGGACCAGGCCCACCAAGATGCCCGGGCTGCAGGATACGCCGCCATTGACGGGAATGGGGTCCAGGGAATCATCGATGGCACGCATGTCACCCTGATATTAACATAAAAGGGTTCAACTGCCTCAATGTTCAGATTGTGTGCAACCACCACCTGAGGATCATGCACTGTGTGCCCACTACCTTGGAAGTGTACATGACAGCTGCATCCTGAGGCACCCGTGAATCCCCAGTGTCTCCAAGGACCACCACAGGATGACGGGTTGGCTCATGGGGGGACACAGGATAACCGCTGAGGTCATGGCCGACGACACCCGTGTGGAAGCCTGAGACCGAGGTGGAGATGGGTGAGGCTGATATTGCCATCCGTGCTGCCAATGAGCGGTGCATTGGGCTGCTCAAAATGCAGCTCTGATGGCTTGACCACTCTGGTGGTGCACTGCAGCACATCCCCAAGAGGGTCTCCTGCTTTGGTGGTCTGCAATCTGGCACAGCAGAGAGGCGACATTCTAGAGGAGGAGGAAGATGAGGAGGAGGGACATGCAGCCTTGTTTGAGGGGGAGGAGGTGGTGGACCTGAGGGGCTGGAGAACGAGCCTGAGGAGGAGCCGGTGGATAGAGGACAAGCAGTGGCAAGGATCCGACATGCAAGGAGGATCAGGGAAGCCCTCATCATCTCCAGATTCCCCTGAGATGAGGCTGTGTCCGTCAGCACAACACATCATCCCCCAATTCAGTTCCCACCCCAACCACACCGCCCCCTCCCAATCACCCTGTTCCCATCTCCAAGGCTCTATGTAATATCACTGCAGGGTGGTGGGCTTGTGTTGTCATGTCAGCGGGTCACTATACAAGGCAGGAGGGTGATGACAACTCGCTGCGAGGAAAGTGGTGGTGATCCTCAGCATCTGATTAAGTCTGACTCCTGTCTTTCTGCTGCCTGCACGTTCACACCCATCCTCATGATGGGGTCGGCATCAGAGGCCTTTCATCTTGGACCACTGTGGCAGGGCTTTGGGGGCGCTGGGTGGTGGGGATCAGGGGAGGGGATTGGTCAGGGAAGGGGGAGTGGGGTAAGAGAGGGTGGGAGTGTGGGCAGGCTCACTGTGAAGATTAAAATATAGTGGCTTCAGTGTCTCAGGTGTGAAATGTTTTACTGGTGAATATTTTAAAGTGACAGATTTCAACTCCCCCTAGCTACAGTTAGTGACCTCATCAGTGCCCACTCAGTGCTCCTCACACTTCTTCATACTCCTAGTAGACACTGCTGTGTCTAGGTGTATCTCCAGGATGTACATCAGAGGTGGAGGCAGCCTGCTGCTTTCCCGCCCTGTTGCCTTCCCTTGGCTGGTGTCCTCTGGAGGGCCTGGAGCCGGAGGTCTCCGGCCAACTATCTGTGTAACAGGCGGCGCCATGCCATCCTGTTCTGCCCACAGCTTTTGAGATGTGCCGGTATCAGGAGGGGAGGAATTCCGAAGAATTGGGACCGCCTTAGTCTCCATGGTGGCAGGCCCTGGGATGGGATCCAGCGCTTCCTCCCCTGGAGGATGCCCTTTGGGCTCTGGGTGACTTCATTGGATGGAGGAGCAGCTGGAGTGAGCTCGAGCTCCTGAAGCCTCTGAATCATCTGGCGCTGCCAGTCCTGGAGGCTCCTCATTGTCTGCACCATGGTGTTGACGCCCTCAATAATGCTCCTCAGTGACTGGGCCACACTCTGCAGTGCCTGGGCAATGTACAACTGCGTCTGGGACATGTCCCTCAGCGAATGGGACATGATGTTGAGATCCTCAACCATGGTCATCACAGACTGAGCCATGCCTTAGATACCACCACTCAAGGCGTGGATGTCATGCTCCAGGTTTTCCACTACGGTCACCATCCTAGCAGTGTTGGCCTGGGTGCCACGCATTGCCGGCACCATTTCCTGCACCCTAAGGCTTTGGGACTCCTTCAATAAACCTTGCAGCCAGAGTGTTGCTGACGCCCCCTCCTGAATCTCACGGCTGTGTCTTATCATCTGCATCAGCTCTGGGATAACCTTGTCCAGAGGCTCGTCATCTATCTGGGACCCAGTTGAGTCCTGGAATCCAGCAGCCCTCCAACTGCTGGATATTCCTGCCTCCACCTGATATGCATCAGCAACTGTGTGGTGCTCACCAGATAGTACCCCCAAAGCCTGTCCAATAATATGGCTCACCGAGGTGCCTGTCTCTGCGTTGGTGGAAGGTGTAGGCGATAGCTGTGATGCATTGCTGGTGTTCTCCTTGGAGCTCCCCTTTTGAGGTTTCTCTTGGGTGGCAAGGGTGGTGATCCTGCAAGATGATGGACATGTGGTCAGTGAGGGGGAGGGATAACTTTGTGGAACATCAACAACTCTCTTGAGACAGATCATCTGGATCAAGGGACAGTGGATCCTCACCTCTCTGGCGCAGCCTAACCTTGCTGTTGGTTATTGCTTTCTCCTCAGGCAACCCCACGATCTACAGGGCCCGTTCTTCATAGGGGTTGAGGACTCAGATCTCTGGAACTCCTCCCCCATCTGTGCCTTTTTCCTCTTATTATGGGCTATCCTCTCCTGTGGCGACAAAGAGAGGTCATTGTGAGCCACACGTTTGATGGATCAGGAGAGCCTATAGCAGGAGGCATGTGTGGGCACCACACCTAGACATGAAGGGGTTGTGCTAGTGGGTGCCAGAAGGTCTGAGGAACAAACCTGAAGATTTGATTTTGGAGGGTGTGAGGTGTCAGCCAGTGGATGGGTTTGGGAAATTGAGGGGTGGCAGGCGTGACTGATGTCAGGAGAGAGATAGTAGTTTACCCGTGCAGCTCGTTGGAGGGTGTTGGTCTTCTTATTACATTGTACGTCGGTCCTCCTGATAATGCCTCAGTGCAGCTGCCACTGACTCCAATCAGCATTGCTGACCCTGCTGGTGGTTCTCTGACCCCACTTGGGGAAACAGAGTACCCACCTCTCATCCACGTGTTGAGAAGCCTGGCCAGGATGGCATCCCCAAAGTGAAGAGCAGGTCTCGGAGGTCTGCATGCTGCCACCCTCATGTCATGAATACGAGTGAGTGCTGAGGGAGCATTTAAAAGCAGCTCCCCCTTGTTAGCGGTGAGCAGCTGAGGCACGAGTCAGGCAAATCAGACGACGAGAGAACCTGGCAAGACGGAATTCACGTGGAGGTTCATTCTTTGCACTAAGTGAATGTAGGCCACAATCTTGCCATTGCATTCAATGTGAAACACCCCGCCAACTCGCCCAAAATGATAATTAGAAACGTTCTGGTTGAATCGCACCCATTACAAGGCAGCTGTTTTGGACTTCCATCCCACTCTTACTCTGATCTGAATAAGTTGAATTAGCATGCTTCCAAATCCCATCCAGGCTTAACTTTTAACTGGTTCATTTTTGACTCCTACCTTCCTTTCCTGGACTTTCCCTTTTCTATCTTTGGCAATGGCATTTTGAAAGAGAGCAGCATGGTGGCACAGTGGTTAGCACTGCTGCCTCACAGTGCCAGGGAGCCGGGTTCGATTCTGACCTTGGATGACTGTGTAGAGTTTGCAAATCCTCCCCATGTCTGCGTGGGTTTTCTCCGGGTGCTCCGGTTTCCTTCCACAATCCAAATATGTGCAGGTTTGGTGGATTGATTATGCTAAATTGTCCCTGAGATTGGGGTTACAGGAATAGGGCAGAGGATTAGGCCTTAGAAGGGTGGTCTTTTGAAGGGTTGGTGCAACATGATCGGTCGAATGGCCTCCTTCTGTACTGTTGGAAGTCTATGATTCTAAAGTCAAGCCAACTGAAATTCATGAATTTTAAATTTCATCTCCCTCCCCATTTTACTTGGACTCAGGGTGTGCCTTTCTAAACAGGGCATGGCTTTTTACCCAGTCACATCCGCCGCTAATCTGGGTGCGCCGGGAGCATCGCGAGTGAAGTCCAAATTAGGCTACACGGCAGGTCCAAAACCATGTGTGAGTCACCCAACCTGCGGAACCCTGTGCAATCTGGATCACGCCCTCGCTGGGCGTGATTCAGATAATCACATTTAAATGAGCCACTCGGCTGATTTAATATGCACGGCCTATTTGAGGCCGCAGTCACCCGGCTCCTGGGAGTCACCGGCCGCACCGGCGAGGCCTCAATAGGACACCAATTAGTTTTGGTCTCCACAAGCGGAGGCCAGTGGGTGTAATGATCGTTCCGGGAATCTCGGAGGCCAGTGGAGCCCCCCCATCTGGTGGTGACAAAGCAAGGCAGTTCCCTGGTACTTCCCCGGGCACCAGGATACCCTGGCAGTGTCAAATGGCATCCTGGCACCAGGTTGTCACTGCCCGGGTGCCAGACTGGCAGTGCGCAGGTTCCAGGCTGGCAGTGCTCCAGTGCCAGACTGACACTGCCAAGGGTCGGGGCCTGAGGGAGCAATGCCCATGAGTGAATGGGTGAAGGAAGTACAAAGGGTCTTCATAAAGTTTGGGGGTTCGGAAAGAGGGGTAGGGGGGCCTGGAAGTTGGGGGAGCAGTTCAGAAACCCCATAACGGGTGTGCTCACAGTGGAAAGGATGGGGGGGTGGAGGGGGGAGTTTAATGCGAGGTGTGGCATTGCCAGTGGATGCGGGTGCGGTGACACACTTTCAAAATGGTAAATCTCGCCTCAAATAGGCCGTGCATATTAAATCAGCCTAATGGCTCATTTAAATGTGATTATCTGAATCACGTCCAGCGAGAGTGTGATCCAGATTGCACAGGGTTCCACAGGTTGGGTGACTCACGCAAAGTGACAGATAGTCTCACTTTGATTTGCAAATTCCCAAGGTACCTGAGACTTTGGGACTTATCCCCTTCGCCTTCGAGACCTTGGGTAAGCACTGATCTTCACAAACGGGGTCCAGACAGAATGGCACTCAGAGGGGTCTCCCAGGGGATTGGAGGCCCCCAGCTGCATGCCCTTTGGACGGTGTCCTGCCCTGGCACTGATGGTGCTACCTGGGTGACAGCTGGCACAGCCTACTGCATGGGCACTGCCAGATTGGCACTGCCAAGTTGCTAAGCTGATATTATTTGCACATGTGTGATCAGGCCGGGGGTACCCTGCATGGGTGTTGGGAGGGGTACCGGGGGTAGGGTGGTGGGTGGGAGGGGGCGTGGTCGGGGTCACTTCGGGAGCCGAGGATATTGGGACAGCAGTTAAATATGGCATCCCAATCTCTCGCTCGTCTGGGGAGTTTTGGCGAGCAGAGCTCTGCAGTGCACAAAACAGGGCTATGTGCGGCCTCGGTCACGCGTTCCCCGCTGAGGCCCTTTATACAACAGGAGTCGCGTTGTATGACCGCTACAAGCACTGGGAAACATGCGGCTAAATGCACTCACTATGGGACTTTCTTCCCAATTAATTGAATCGTGTCCTTAGTCATTTTCTGGGGAGAATCGTGCTAACAGCCTCTTCTGCTCATCTACCTGAAATAAGGTGGAAGAGAATGGAAAACCTGCAAGCTCGTTTGCTTTAGGTTCTGCTGACAGTTCAGAGACCGCCCCATCAGGAGGAACCTTATGGTTAGATGTAAGTACAAGGTCTATCCAGCAGGAAGGCAGTCAAAACTCTTCCAGCATTCATCAATGACCCAGGCCTAAATTTTTAGACAGCCATTGTTGCTGTTGTGATGAATGCAGGATTTTAGATATGACAAGAATGTTTTTGGAAGCCAGAGTTCAAATTGACCAGAGTAAAAAGCCCCGGCTAATGCACTGCTGTTTGACTAGGGTGAGTCCCTGGGGAGTTAATGTGTTTTTAGCAAGGGGAGGTGATGTTATTGTTGGGTGGAGCTGAGGTATTCAGACACTTTGAGAAAGCTTTTGAGTTGAGTTTGGATCTGTCTACCCTTTACTCTACAAGTAAAGTCTTTTGCTCTCACAGTAAGATAGCTAAAAAAGATGAATAGTATTTAAAGCAGTGCAGACTTGTCTCAGGACAAAGAGGAAGCTGAAGCAAACCAGTTGAAACAGCTTTTTGAAGATATCCAGCCAGAGTCTGCAGGGGTTCTAACAGGGGAGGAGCCAATTCTGTTCTGGAAATCAAATATTACTCTGTGCCATTGGAATGTCGGATGGATTGAGAGCTGTATGCTTTCTTGTTGTTTAATTGGGAATAGTAATTAAGGAGACAGTATTGACAGGATTGAGTAATATTGTTTAAGGGGTAATTGTAAGTTATTTTTGGGTGTGATGTTAAAGAATTTAATATTGTGTTAATAAAGTTTTGTTTTAAAATACCAAGTCCATATTTCTTCGTGCCACCACTCCTGGAGCGAAGTAGCCTTTCCACACAGTCTTGCAAAACAAAATATTGGTGTTTCGGTCCAGTATCCTAGCCACTGGGGTCTGGACAGGGACGGCAATACTGTGCTGGCAGGAATTTTACCTGCGTCTTTTCACTTGTGAGATTCTTTTCTACATCTGTTTCCCTTCTTACTTTGGTGCCTGGAGGTTCTGTCCCAAGCAAATCCTATTGGAAAATGGCCAACCAGGCAACATCCAATGCAGTTGGGTTCCTAATCTATGGGCCTTCCGTCCCACTCCCACTCAGCTTTGACAGGTAAATGCTCGAGGTCCAGTGGATTTTGGGGCCAGTATAATTTTTTGTAATTAATAAAAACAGAGTAGAGAGGGGCTTTTAATGTTAAAAAGAAAAAATGATTATTTTAAAAGTGTCTTCATGTTGATGTTTGCACTTTTGAAGTACCATTGTTTTCTCAAAAATATTTGTCAGACAATTTTGTGGGGGAAGGAAAAGACATAAAGTTGTTCCCATCACAAGAGTACCTCTTGTATAATTGATGCAAGTATGAGTTTTAATGAGTTTTGATCTGAAAGGCAACATTTGTACCATGTCTACAGAATGTTTGCCAAACTTCTTTAACAAAGGAAATTCCCCTTTAATGTAAGGTTAATTCAGTAAATAGTTATCTGTTAAAATAATGATCCGGGTTCTTCATTGATTTCCCGAGTGGATTATTTCAAAATAAAATGATTGTGTTTTTTTAAATCTTTACAGAAAGGTAACAAATATGGCATTTCTCCCAATCTCAGGGTTAAGATTGTTCATTGACAAAATAATTGATTTGAATGTATAAAAATACATTAATTTTTGTTCAACTTTTTGTCTTCAGCAAGCTTTATTTTCATCAGAAATGACAGCTGCATAAAGCAAAAAGGTCACTGCCTGGATTTCTATCGAATAGATTCTTTAAATACATAGATTTTTTAAAAAATCCTTGTTGTTTATTGTTGTTAGATGGTATTCTACAGTTTTTATGAAAACTGTTGTAACTGTCTCAAGGCAATTGTGTCTTGTCCAAAATAGGATGTATAAATATCCAAAATTATTCGGCGGAAATGAACCAATCTTGCCCGCAGCAATGTAATCTCCTGGGAGAGGCAAAAAAAAGAGAAAAGACCAGAGCCCCTAAGGGAAAAATACAATTGAATAGATGATTGTCATAGGTTTCCCAGAAATAAAGTATACAACCAAACCCTCGAGAGGGAAAAAACACTTTGGAAAAGAGCTTCTCCAAAGATGGCTTTGGTCAACATTTTGATTTGCTCAAGCAGACTTTAGACAGAGCAGAGATTTCAAAGTGATCCATGCTAATTTGAGATGGCTAAGACCTAACCATGTATAGTTTCATAAAATATATATAAAGATGTGCTATCTCTTAAAAATTAAGACTGGACAAAGATTTTTGAAAATGTCTGTAGCTATGTCTGTCTGACTCTTGAACAAAAGCAGCGACCCGGCAGTAAATGTGTGTGAATAAGCTAACACTTTTAGACCATCCTATCACAAATTTGCTGTGGAGTTAATAGAAATTGGATCAAGACTGAGGGGTTGGGAATTACACGCTGCCTATAAAGGGGAAACAACTCACAACCCCTTCCTGTTTATGGACAGGAGGAGAAGAGATCTTAGTGGGCTGGATTCTCCGTTTCTGAGACTAAGTGTCGATGCCGGCGTGGGAAGAGCGGTGATTTACGACTGGTGCACTGATTCAGCAACTCTAAGTGGGCCAGCACCATCGCCATGTGGAACACAACCGGTTCCATGCAAAACGGCACCGGATTCATCGGGTCTGTGATTGCCGCACATGAGGCTCACATGCTGCAGCCTCACTTAAATGATCAATCCCCTCATACACTGTCCCAGTCAAGAAGATGGCTGGAAGGAGAGCAGCGCCACAGTTCAGGGACGCTGAGCTGGACACCCTCCTGGATGCCGTGGAGGAGAGAAGGATGACCCTGTATAACGACCCAGGAGGAAGGCCACCAGGCATCACCATTCGCCATGCCTGGGTGCAAGTGGCAGACGGAGTCAATGCCGTGTGCAATGTAGTCCGGACTGTCATGCAGTGCTGGACAAAAACTGCACGACCTCCTCAGGGCAGCCAGGGTGAGTAGGCAGCGCCGTGCCCCTGGCACTAACCCCACCCCCCCCACACACACACACGTAACCCCCCCTCTCCCCCTCTCTGGGGGACAGCTGAACCGTCACCCCGCCCCACATGCCAGCACCCTGCCAGCTGCAATGGCGGGGTGCCCTGGCACCCATGGACTTCACGCATCGGAACATCTACCAGTGTCGCTGTTTGTGTTTGGCCCGCCTCCCTCCCCCCCCCCCACCACCAACCCCCCACTCGCACCCCCCCCCCCCCCCCCGGCCCCCCTCCCTGCCAGGAGAAGGCCTGCACATCCGCCAGGAACGGGAGAGGACCGGAGGGGGACCACCAGACCTGCGGCCCCTCACCACGCCCGAGCAAAGGGCACTGGATGTGGCCGGTGGCCCAGAGGAAAGGGAAGTCACCGAGGTGGAAGACGGCGGCGGGAGAGCAAGTGTGACCCTGCTTAGTTGCGGACCCCCATGACATGTGTGTGGACAACCCCACCCCTCAATCCCCTCACCCCTCACCCACCTCACCAGTCCTCAGCCCACCCCCCTCATCCCCTTAACCCTTACACCCCCCCAACCCCTGTCCTCCCACACTCCCCTGGCCCGCTCTCTACCCATACATGTCGTCCTGTGTCTTACATGGCCAGCCGGAGATGGGGCCAGTCCATCTGGAGCCCCCCACCCACAGCCAGTGCCTGAGCCGCTGCCCCCCAGACGGCTAAGCACTGACGAGGATGGCAGCCCAAACACCAGCCCTCCGCCCGAGACTCAGGACACCCCGGAGCTCGGGTCGGAGAAGGACTCCCACTTTCCATCACAGCTGTCTCCAACACCCTCCAGCATCCCAGAGACTATCACCTCGGTTGGCAGATAGGTGAAGAGGCTCCTGGGACACAATCTGGCGCGCATCACACATCGCACACTGTACAGCATGTAGAGGTAGGAGCAGCCGAGGGCCGGACAGTCAGAGGGCAGGCCGGTCCCAAGAAGCAGCTGCCGTCCAGATGGGTCCCGGGCTCCTGGAACACCCAGTCCCAGCCATAGTGCAGGTGCAATCAGAGAGGCAGGGATCACAAGAGGGGATGCAGGCCGGCTTCCAGCATCTGTGGGCACAGGTGGAGGAGTCCATCTGTGTGAAGGAACAGGATGTGGTGCCGGTCATATGTGCCACCCAACCGACACCGCACGGATGGCGTCCACGGTGGAGGCAATGGGGGCAACGGTGTCGGATATAGGTCAGAGTGTCCAGGGCCTGGGGCATTCAGTGTAGGTGGGGGCCGAAGCCCAGGACAGTCCTGCCCTATCACAGGCAGCCATGTACCAGAGTCACCTGGAAATTGCAGCTGCATTTCTCAGCGTGGCCCAGTCACAGCAAGCCATGGCTGAGAACGTTGGCGGCATTGCCCAGGCGCTGGCCAGCGTTGTGCCGACACAGAGGGAGGTGGCCCAGTCCCAGAGGGAGGTGGCCCAGTCACTGGCTGATATGGCACAGACCCTCAGGGTGGTGGCACAGTCTCAGTGTGATGTGGTACAGTCCCAGAGATGGTCCTCTCCCTGTGCCCCATGGCCGCGAAGTTGCAGACCCTGGTCGGGACCAGAGCTGGCCTCCAGGACTAAAAGGGCCAGGTGTCAGGGGGGCCTCAGGGGATGGTTCCACTCGCACCCCCATCCTATGGGGTAGCCTGGGGGCCATCGGGCACCACTGAAGAAATTGAGTTCTTTCTGTCCAGTCTGGTCTCAATCAAAAGGCTGAGTTCGGATTTAGAAATTCCTTTCGTTTATTTCAAATAGCTTGCAAGCTTACACTCCCTCTGATGAAGAGACCCATGTCTCTTGAAACTCCCAGAGCGAGTGAGACAAAGGGAGGCAACACATGTGGTCTCATATACATTCATGCAGTATCAAGTTCCACATACACGAATACAAGATTCCGATAGGCCCTTTCCTTGACCTGGTCATATAATCTAACTGCCACTGATCCTGATAGGCTCATTACACATTCCTTTCCTTCCTGTGGGCCTCTGCCTCCCAGCATCCTTTGCGGCATCCTTTGTGTAAAGAGCCAGTCCTGATAGCCACCCCTCCCCCTCTCGCCATGCTTTGCCCATTTCTTTGTTCACTCCCTGCAACCCGAATTAATGTCCATAATGCACTATTCTAACTGGTCATCCCAATCTAATGCTCTTTTCTTTAGTTCAATTCCTCACCACGAGGGAGGAGGAGATGGGGCCCATGCCAGTGACTCCCGCAGGGGAGGTGCTGAAACACTGCAGCACCTCGGATTCCCCCCTCCTGTCCCTGGTGCATCTGGTGGGCAGCGGGCAGAACAGGGCAGTACCATGCCACCCAGGATGCCCGTGCAGTGGCCAGGCCCATCTAGGCTGGGTCGCCCCAGGTGAAGTGCACCAACGAGTACCCTTGTCACAGGACAGGAGTCACAGCAGGCTGCCTCCACTCCTGCTGTACCATCTGGGGAACCACCTAGGGCCCGTAAGGGCAGAAAGTGAGACACCAGTTAAGTTGGCAAGGGTGCAGGGCACAGTTGAGTTTGGGGCTAGGGCACAGACTGCATATATTTCTCGACAATAAACACCTGTTAACACCATTGAACCTGCCTTGGTGCTCTGTCTGATGGGTGTGGCGGTGCTCTGTCGGTGGGTGGCTGCAGGTTGGGCGGGGTATTCGGGGCGGAAGTGCGCACTGTGGACGGGGGTTGGGGTGCAGGGGTGAGCACACCCATGTGGCCTGTGCCACTGTGTAGAACCAGGGGACGGGTAGGGTGGTCAGTGAGTGATCAGCAAGATGGCGGTCGGTGCTGGGGCACCGCCCTAGTCCCGTGGGGGGGGGGGCACCCCAGCTGATCGGTCCGCCCCCCCACCCCTCCGCCCTGCCACCCCCCCTCCCGCCGCAGCCAACATGGACGGTGTCCGGGCCGGCAGCCTGCAGTCACTCCACGCCATTTCCTACCTCCTCTGTTTCGCTCAGCAGCCAAGTTCACGATTTTTAAAACCACAAGACAACAATGCCATCGGGAAATTGGCCTATCAGCGGTGATGAATCACGGAGGCTCCGGAGCATAGGGTGTCAGGCCCGCTAATGATATGCCTACTGTACTTTCAGCCCGCGCGGCGAGCGACGCATTTACGCCATTTTCGAGGTGCCGGAGCATTCTGATTTGGCGTCAAACTGGCACCTACCCCGATTTCGGCATCGGAAGCTATTCTCCGCCCAATCGCATTTCGCAATTTTGGTGTCGGCAAACGGAGAATCCCTCCCGGTGTTTTTTACATTAACCCCCCTCCTGTCCGTAAAACTAGATTCAGTCTAACACTTTGGCTAGCCCAAGAAGACTGGAGAAAACAGAATAAATTGTTGCTCCAGACATAGAAATCAGTTTCATCCATCTACTTGTGCAATCCAGGACCAATAAACCATTCTAAGGAGACTGCTACCACCCATCAGCCAGGGAGAACAGCAGCCCCCCTGCCCCCATTCTCTCCCCCCCCCCCCCCCCACCCCCCCCCCCCCCCCCCCCACCCCCACCCCCAACCCCACTTCATCCCTTTGTCCGATCTAGAACTAAGTAACTTGTTACTTATTCTCAACAGATACAGGTCGTCTGTCTTTTTATCTCTATTTAGATTATGTATCACATGGAAACTGTTACTTCCCAATAAACTTGATAACTACCTTAACATCACTTATGAATTCTAGCCAGTTTACTGGGGTAATCTGTGTCCTAACCAAAATCTTAAGCCTGGAGCTATAGATAGTGATGGCAGAGGCTCCAACTTATCTTTCCATTGCATCGCTGACCAGGAAATTCTCTCAATCTTACCGCCTGCCATTGGCATGTTTTGGAAGGATTTGCCTGTTTGGCCACATTATGAACAAGTCTTCCTTGGCCAAGTCCTGGGGTGGGATTTAAACCCAGATGGCGGAATCTTACCAAAGAATTGTAATTCCTGTGACAAAAATGGAGTGAATCCCGCCGACATGACAACAGGATTTCTCATGGAATCTTGAGCCTCTTAGAGAAAAAAATGTGAGTGAGTTTAGTAACGCCGTCACTCTGGCAAACCGTAGATGCTTAGAGATAGAACCGGCTTCAAGCAGATCGGGGTGCCATATTTAAAGGGGCGCCCGATGTATGCTGCAGCCGAACAGCACATAGGCAACATTTCGGAGGTCTCTGGACTCTCACGCCTGACAGTCATTGCTTGCAGATCACCCGCACATCCCCCCCATACCCCGACAGTCATCACTGGCAGATGTCCCTCCCTTCAATGTCTATGCTCCACCTCACCCACCACACATATACGCATCCCCTCAGGAGGCTCCAACTAGGGTTGTGCCCTGGCATTGCCCCCTGGCACAGGTTGCCACTGTGATGTTAGCACTGCCAGTTCAGATTTCTGGGCCAATGTAGTGCTCATGCTCCCCTTTCCTTCACCGCTGTACACTACCAACTTTTCAGATACACATATGCCCATCAACATGCCTCTACTTGGTGTGGAAGATTTGACGCAGGTGCACCTGGCAGCTGCTCATCTTCGGAGGTCAAGGGGGGGGGGGGGGTCGTTCTCTGGTGATGATTATGTTCCATTTGAAGGAGGATGACAAAATGTCAGAATGGAACAGCATAACAAGGTCAGTGTGCATGCAATCTAGTTCTTTCTCACAATGACTCTCTGGGTGTGCAAAAACGTCTGAATGGATGAGCAACTGGAATAAGTGGTTCATTCATATCAGTCTTACATTCTTTGCTCTACATCTCCCTCTACCCTGTCCACTGAACATTACCCTCATCTGAGACCACTGCCCCTCCACAACTGGAGCACCTGGCTCCAGATTCACAGACCATCTCCTGACTTAACAGAAGAAGGTTTAGGACCCCATCACCTGTCAGTCTTCACTCCTGTACATTGTGACTCCTCTTCTCCTGAAAGGACTAAGTTGTTTTCAGTAGACTCCCTCTATATGCCAGTAAATCCCAGCCTCACCCCCAAAGATGCAGGCTCAGTTTGCCCTTCACATGCTGTACCTTGTCCTGACACACATGCCAGCCATGATCTATCAAGGCATAGGATTATGGCCACTCTGCATTTCACACCAGTGAGCATCAACAAGTGATGCCAGCCAAAAAGATACCGATCCAAGGTTTTTTTATTCGTTCATTCATGGGATGAGAGCATCACTGCTTCAGCCAGCATTTATTGTGCTGAGTCAAGCACATTGCTGTAGATCTGGAGTCACATGTAGGCCAGACCAGGTAAAGATGACAGATTTCCTTCCCTAAAGGAAATTAGTGAGGCAGGTGGGTTCATTGGTTATCTTTAGACTTTTCAGTCCAGATTTATTTTATTGAATTTAAATTTCACCATCTGCCATGGCAGGATTCAAACCCAGGTTCCCAGAGAATGACTCTGGGTCTCTGGATTACCAGTCCAGCGACAATACCACTACACCATTGCCTCCCCACACTGGCTCACGCTGGATTCACTACTCACCATGGCTGAGAACAGAAGGTAGTCTTGTTCACTGGATCTAGATCCTACATACGGCATCATGCCTGCTGACCAGACTTGCCACCTCCATCCAGGCCTTCGTCATCACATGAGATGACAGCCTCTTACCCATTCGTGGCAGCATGCTGTCACAGCAGGCACTGACTGTCTATAGCAAAACCCACAGGCACTCATTAGAGAAGCAGAACAGCAACTAGAATAGAATAGAATCCCTTTGGTGCAGAAGGAGGCCATTCGACCCATCAAGTCTGCACCGACCCTCTGAAAGAGCACACTACATAGACCAATTCCCCCGCCCTATGCCTGTAACCACCTCCCCCCCCAACCCAACCTGCTCATCCTTGGATAATAAGGGGCAATTTAGATCATGGCCAAACCACCTACCTTGTACATTTTATGGTCTGTGGGTGGAAACCAGAACAACCGGAGGAAACCCTGGCAGATACGGGGAGAATGTGCAAACTCCACACAGTCAACCAAAGCTGAAATTGAACCTGGGTCTTGGCTCTGTGAGACAGCAGTGCTAACCACTGTGCCACCATGCTTCCCTGGCACTGGGCATTCTCATTCCACTGGTATGGGCTTCTGCTGTGGATGACAAATTGCAGACACAAACAGCACAATAACTGAAGTCATGAGTCAAGAAATGTGAGTTTCCTGAGGCTCCTGAACACAATCTTCCAGTCTTCAGTCATCTTCATTCAAATCCCCTGCCCGCCCCCTCACTGTTTCATACTGGCCGGCAGTGAACTGGCAGCCAGCATGAAATTGATGTTGGGAGCCGATTGTGGGTGAGAGCGGGTTTCACATGCTAAATGTTCAGACCATAGCTTTCACAGTTTAACCTGTAAGACTTGAATTTGCATGTAGTTAGGTTAATTTGATTTTGTGCAGTGGTGCAAAATGGGTGGGAATGAATGGTGAACACTCGAGTCAACCTGCCTGGCACTACCACCTTTACCTTTCTTCCTCTGCGCATTAAAGCAGTGCAAACAATGTGCTAGAAATTGGGAAAAATAGCTCCATCACAATAATTTACAAGAACTAGCTACATACTAGGAGAAATACCTTCTAAAATGTACTCCTTTTGTTTTTAGGCCCCGCCTTCTCAACCTTGCCCTCACCTGAGGTGTGGTGATCCCCAGGTTAAATCACCACCAGTCAGCTTCTCCCTCAAAAGGGAAAGCAGCCTATGGTCATCTGGGACTATGGCTTCTTTACCTTTACCTTTATTCATTGACTGCCATTTTCCACCCTTCCAAAAGAAGATCAAAGTAATTATGTTTTTTTAAGAAGCTGGTCTTTCTCTGCTTTCCACCTGGTATATATTATGTCAATACTGCAGCAGAAGAAGCAATTATTTCCTTAGCTGGCATGCAGAATGGGGCTGATGTGTCTGACATTTTCACAAATAATCAATTTTCTCACTAGTTCAAAAATCAAGGTGACCTCATCCCATGGAAACAAGATCCAGATGGTAAGTATGAAACAGGAGGATGCAAATTGTGGGGATTACTGTATCTATTGGATGATGATTATTAAAAGATGAAATTGAGAAGAAATGACAGAGCCACTTTATTGTCAATGTCAGTAGAGCTCTGACCAATTGCTACCTATTTTTCAGTCTTTAAAGCAGGGTATATTCAGACATTTTGTAATAACAGCAAAAAGGAGATGGCTCATCCAAACCTCTGGAGGAAGCACAAGCAACATACGCTGTATGTACTGGTTAAGTAGTTCAAAGTCATCGTAAACCATCACCAATACATTTTTTGATGCTAGAAACTTAAGAAATTGCAATATAAATGTCCGACAGGCAAGAACCTCATTTTGTACCTGCTGTGAGAGTTAATGATGACTATCTTATAATTACAGCCATATTCACTAGTTCAGAAAACAATTTTAGTGGCTTAATTTTGTTGTAATTAGCATGTAATGTAGCCCCTGTGATCATTTTTTTCACATATGAAAGTTGTTTGGAAATAAAATAGCTAAATGGTTCAGCACTGGTGCTTTGAATACATGCCTGACAACTTTGTGGGTGATTTATAAACATGATGGAAATCATTCTCCAGCTAAATCTGCCTGCATTCGCTCCTGAGGGATGGTACTGCTAAATGATGCTCTGTTTAAAGTTCTGTGAAATTGGAGTTGATGATACAGATGTCAACTTATCTCAACAGCCAGTCATTGAAAATTGTTGTGCTCAGCAACAGTGCCAACCGTATCGAACTATGAGGGATGTGGGTTAAGACTGTGTAGCCTGTCTCACAAACTGTCTGAAACCCATGGGGCCTCACTTGTCCAGCAGGCATAACAACTTAATGTTGCATTTCTTATTAGGAACATCTGTTCATATTTTCAGTATTCTGTCAAAACCATTTAATATTTTGCCGCTTACCGAGGCAGCAAAATGTTAGTAATGCTGCTATTTTAACATGTCACTGTATGAATTTTCAAGCACTATGTGTGTCTGTGTGTTTTGGCAGATGGGGGGTTATTATAACAATGGATAAAGCTGGGGGTTAAATGGGCAAAAGGAAATATGAGTTGGAAAGCTCAGCCCTCTGATTTCTGGCTTTACTCATGCCGGCTGTAATGAGGTGAGGACAGCAAACATAATCTCAGTGTTCCTTGTGGGTCAAAGGCCACAGGACACACTGTCCCCCAAGTCCCCCACCATCAAAAGCTCACTCCAATAACCACTGCAACCCCATGGATTGCATTCCCCCCCACCGCCCTAGAATTAGGGATTGGGAGACTGCCAGGACAAATTAGATTTATCATTTATTTTAATAAAAAGAATGCCTCCGATTAAAATAGAGAGGTAGCACAAGACTATTAACCACATTATTATTGGCAACTATAACTTCTGACTTGTTTCTTTTAGCTTTTAGAAACATAGAATCTCTGCAGTTCAGAAGGAGGCCATTCGGCCCATCGAGTAAAGGCACCCTACTGAGGCCCAATCCTCCGTCCTATCTCCGTAACCACACCTGACCTTTGGACACTTTGGGGTAATTCAGCGTGGCCAATCCACCTAACCTGCACATCTTTGGTTGGGCAATATTTTTCCAACATTTGGCTAAGTGTCGATTTTGGTGCGAAAATCAGTGCGAATCCCATTGGCCTCGAGAACACAATACGGACCACAGTTTTTATGCACTCTGAAAATTATTTCTCCATGTGAAAAATGCCGCATGTGAACCACCTGATTCACCCAGGTGTCATCTGAGCACTTCAATCGAAGGGGCGCTGCATTTAAACAGTTCCACAACACTTTCTCACAGTCAAGCCAGGAGGATGGTGTTGTGTTCCGTGACCTTGTCTTGAAATGATTCTACAGAACTGCTGGTGACTTAGCCAGAACTTTGATTTATTAATGTACACGTGGTAAGGTAATGAACAGATCCAGACCAAGTTATCATCGAGTTACATTAGACTCTCCTGGAACTGCCCTTATGTGAGGAGGGCTGGTTTGTGATGCAGAATAAGGCTAGCAGCACAGGTTCAATTCCTGTGCCAGCTGAGAATTCTGAATTCTCTCTCTGTGTACCAAACTGGCACCGGAATGTGGCGACTGGGGGATTTTCACAGTAACTTCATTGCAGTAAACCTACTTGTGACAGTAAAGATTATGATTGTTGTTATTATGTACACCTTTCAACCTTCTCTTGGTAGCTGGATGTCACCTGACTGATGTATGATGTCACCTGCAGGGAGATCACCCTACTGAGTACATGGCAACCTGTTGGTGGTAAATCACCCTGCTAATACCCTTCTTTAGATATGTCAGGAATAAACAAATGACGAGGGTAAGAGTAGTGCCAGTCAAGGACAGTAGTGGGAAGTTGTGCTTGGAGTCCGAGGAGATAGGAGAGGTGCTAAATGAATATTTTTCGTCAGTATTCACACAGGAAAAAGACAATGTAGCCTGAGGTTCAGGCTACTAGACTAGAAGGGCTTGAGGTTCATAAGGAGGAGGTGTTAGCAATTCTGGAAAATGTGAAAATAGATAAGTCCCCTGGGCCAGATGGGATTTATCCTAGGATTCTCTGGGAAGGAGGAGATTCTAAGGAGGAGATTGCTGAGCCTTTGGCTTTGATCTTTAAGTCATCTTTGTCTACAGGAATAGTGCCAGAAGACTGGAGGATAGCAAATGTTGTCCCCTTGTTCAAGAAGGGAAGTAGAGACAACCCCGGTATAGACCAGTGAGCCTTACTTCTGTTGTGGGCAAAATCTTGGAAAGGTTTATAAGAGATAGCATGTATAATCATCTGGAAAGGAATAATTTGATTAGAGATAGTCAACACGGTTTTGTGAAGGGTAGGTCATGCCTCACAAACCTTATTGAGTTCTTTGAGAAGGCGACCAAACAGGTGGATGAGGGTAAAGCAGTTGATGTGGTGTATATGGATTTCAGTAAAGCGTTTGATAAGGTTCCCCATGGTAGGCTACTGCAGAAAATACTTTGAACACTGCCTTTTGAGCGCATTTATCCTTAATGGGCACACATGGGTCACCAGCTTCTTCTTTTTCCATTTCTTTCACAATGCTGCTTGCTGCTTCATTATATGTTCTCTGCTTCTTCTGTCTCTGGCTTGGCACTCACAACATCAACATCTTCTCTTTGTTTTTGTCAGTGGGATGTGCTGGCTCTCCCACTCTTCTCTTCCTCTTTTTTGTTTTAACGATCATCTGGCATATTCTTTTTATCATAGAATTATCAAAGAATTTACAGTGCAGAAGGAGGCCATTCGGCCCGTCGAGTCTGCACCGGCTCTTGGAAAGAGCACCCTACCCAAGGTCAACACCTCCACCCTATCCCCATAACCCAGTAACCCCACCCAACACGAAGGGTAATTTTGGACACTAAGGGCAATTTATTATGGCCAATCCACCTAACCTGCACCTATGTTCAAATCAGCAGTGAGTCTTGCTGAGAGCTGCCATCTAATGCACCATGTTTCGGAACTTCAGGGGGAACGAAGAAATTGAAAAGAGTTATTTAGCACAGTTTTCATGACTGCTTTATGTATAGGCTGGCACTCATGTGACTGGTTCAGTCTAATGGTTTTCCTTGTGACACTTTTTCACTCTTCCAGAGGATGTGGCAGCCTGTGCACCCTGTAACTGTAAATATGTAGAAGCTGCCTGATCATGCGGCGACTCCATCCGATATGTTTTTACGAGCACTTAATTTGTGAAGTACTCATTCGATTCAAAACTGAACTCCAGAGTGAAGCCCATTGGCAGTCCGTGATCCGAAACGTTTATTGCAACGTCCTGTAGAAACTTTAAAATGGGCTCATCATGCTTCTGTATCATGCTGCTGAGCATATGCTCATTCTTGAAGACGGATAAACAGAACTCTGCACTGTCTTTCAGATTCTCGCTTTCCGTCCCTGGCTGTTCTTCCTCCACTTTCACTATCGCTCATCTCTCATCGGATAATTTCACCACTGTACCGAATTGCGAGTCGCTGTAACCTTTGCCAGCTCATTGACTGGGACATATTGTCATGTGAGAGTACCATTAAGAAATGGGTATTAATAAATAGGTGTGTATATAAATATGTGTAGTGAGAGTACCTTTAAGAAATGGGTGTTTATTACTGCAGTGATGTCAGAGAGTGGGTGGAGCTGGTCTGTCTGTCAGCTTTTTACTTTCATTTTAGGCTGTTTGCTGCAGGGTGTGTTTTAGTTTCGTTTTCAGAGCTGGATAGCTGCAGTCACAGCCAGAAGGGGTATTAGTCTCTCTGTCAGTAATCTAAAAACTGTAAATCGATCCTATGGTGATGTAAAACTAATAACTACTCTCAGTAGTGACTTTAACCTGATGTGCTTCTGTTAAAAGTTCTTTTTTAATTCTTATGGATGTTATAAGGACAGCGTAAGGATTACTTAGTGTTGTATTCTTTGGGGTTATATTTGAATTAATGGTTGCTAAGATGTTAACAGTATGTTTTAAAAAGGTTAACTTGAGTTCATAGAATAAACATTGTTTTGTTTTTTTAAAAACTGCTCCATTTCTGCGGTACCACCCCTGTAGAGTGGGCCGTGTGCTCCCCATACCAAAATCTAGTAAAATTTGTGGGTCCGGTGACCTCCATGATACACTTTGGGGTTCTCTAAACCCTGGCCCATAACAAATTGGGGGCTCGTCCGGGATCAAAGTTTATCTATTGGATTGGCTCAGTGAACTTAAAGACAGTGAGGGGTGAGCATATTATGGTTGCTTTTGAGGTGTGGTATTCTAGTTTAAGTAGGGAATGTGTTGTGGACAATGGCTCTTTTAGAGGCTCTGATGTTTTTGGGGGTGGAGACGGTCACATGCAGTACCTTACGGACAGAGACTAAAAGCAGACTGTTCGATTTGGCAAAAACATTGCAGTTAACATTACCTGACAAAATGCTGAAAAGATGAGGTAATTATGGTGGTGGCTAAGCATTTAAAGTTGCCTGAGATACAGTTTGACTCATTGGAAATGGCAAAAATTCAGTTGCAAATTAAACAAATGGAGCATGAAAAAGAATTAAAGCACCTTGAATACGAAAGAGAGAGAGAAGAAAAAGAAAGAGAAAGGGAGATACAGATCAGGGAAAAAGATAAAGAGAGAGAGTTTGAACTTCAGAAAATGGCCATGCAACATGACAGTCAATAGAAATTGGCAGGCGTAAAGGGAAACTTACAGTTGGATGATAGTGATGAGGATAGTGAGAACGAGCGTCATAGTCTAAGGCTTGGTGGGGATCTATTTAAATATGTCCAAGCATTGCCAAAGTTTGATGAGAAGGAGGTAGAAGCCTTTTTCATTTCATTTGAGAAGGTAGATAAACAAATGAAATAGCCACAGGACATGTGGGTATTACTGATTCAAACAAAGCTGGTAGGTCGGGCTAATGAAGTGTTTGCATCACTACCGGAGGAGGAATCTGGGACGTATGAGGAGGTGAAAAAAATCAATCTTGGGTGCATATGAACCAGTGCCTGAAGCCTACAGACAAAGGTTTAGAAATTTAAGGAAAGAATTTGGTCAAACATACATGGAGTTTGAAAGGCTCAAACAGAGTAATTTTGATGGGTGGATAAGGGCTTTGAAAATAGACTAAACATATGAAGATCTCAGAGAAATTATACTTTTGAAGGAGTTTATAAGTTCAATTCCTGATGTAGTGAGAACTCATGTGGAAGAGCAGAGGGTTAAAACTGCGAGATTAGCAACAGAAATGGCAGATGATTATGAATTAGTTCATAAATCAAAGCTTGGTTTCCAACATCAGTTTCAGCCTGTGAGGGATAGAAACTGGGGACATGAGAAATACTCAAGTGGTAAAGGTAAAGGTGATCTGATGGGAGATAATAAGGAGAGTGTACCTCAGAGTAAAAAAAGAAATCCAGCATGGTGGAAAAGAAATGAAATGTTTCAAAAGTTTTCACTGTAATAAACTAGGCCATGTAAAGTCACAGTGTTGGTGGTTGAAGAAAAGTACTGGGAAGGCTGATGTGGTAAAACAGGATAAGACAGTGGGGTTTGATAAAGTGGTAAAGGAAAGCCCAAGTGAAGCGAAGGAGATGCAAAAGAATGTACAGCCTGATGAAGGGCAGCACGGTAGCATTGTGGATAGCACAATTGCTTCACAGCTCCAGGGTCCCAGGTTCGATTCCGGCTTGGGTCACTGTCTGTGCGGAGTCTGCATATCCTCCCCGTGTGTGCGTGGGTTTCCTCCGGGTGCTCCGGTTTCCTCCCACAGTCCAAAGATGTGCAGGTTAGGCGGATTGGCCATGATAAATTGCCCTTAGTGTCCAAAATTGGCCTTGGTATTGGGTGGGGTTACTGGGTTGTGGGGATAGGGTGGAGGTGTTGACCTTGGGTAGAGTGCTCTTTCCAAGAGACGGTGCAGACTCGATGGGCCGAATGGCCTCCTTCTGCACTGTAAATTCTATCATAACTATGAAGAGGTGATTGATCAGAAAGTGCCAGATCTCTTTAAAGAATTTACTCGTGTGGCTAAAGTTTACTCATGTGTATCAGAAGGAGTGGGTAAAGAAGTCACAATTTTAAGCGATACGGGAGGTAGTCAATCTTTAATGGTAAGAGATGAGGAGTTATGTAGTTTGGGAAGAATGTTGCCAGAAATGGTGGTAATATGTGGAATTCAGGGTGAGAGAAGTAGTGTTCCATTATATAAGGTAAGGTTGGAAAGTCCAGTGAAGAGTGGTGAAGTGGCAGTAGGAGTAATAGAGAAAATATCTTGTCCAGGAACACAGTTTATCTTGGGTAATGTTGTAGCTGGATCGCAGGTGGGAGTAATGCCTACTGTGGTTGATAAGCCAGTGGAAAATCAGACAACTGAAGTATTGAAGGACAAATACCCTGACATTTTTCGAGATTGTGTAGTGACAAGGTCGCAAAGTCACAGGTTAAGACAAGAGGAGAAATCAAAGAGTGAAGATGACGTTGAAGTGCAATTATCAGAAACGATTTTTGATCAGATAGTTGAAAAAGAACAAGAACAGGTGGAGGATGGGGCGGATAGTTTTAGTTCAGGAAAATTAGCGGAATTACAACAGAAAGATGTAGAAGTAAAATGGATGTATCAGAAAGCATACATGGAAGAGGAATCTGTGTGTATATCAGAGTAATATTACCGTAAAAGTGATGTCTTGATGAGAAAATGGAGACCTTTACATATACAGGCGGATGAAAAGTGGGCAGAAGTTCATCAAGTAAAATTGCCGGTAGGGTATAGAAAGGAGGTGTTGTGAGTTGCACATGAGTTTCTTATTTGGGAATAAGAAAAACTCAAGCTAAAATCCAAAAACATTTCTATTGGCCTGGACTTCATAAAGATGTAGTTATATTTTGTCAATCATGTCACACATGTCAAGTGATAGGGAAACCTCAAGCAGTGATAAAACCAGCGCCCTTAATACCCATTCCAGCATTTGAGGAACCTTTTACAAGGGTCTTAATTGATTGTGTAGGACTGCTTCCTAAAACAAAATGTGGGAATCAATGTCTTTTGACTATAATAGATGTGTCTACTAGGCTTCCAGAGGCCATTCCAGTATGCAATATTACAGCTAAAAGGATTGTGGGGGAGTTATTTAAATTCTTTACCAGATATGGACTACCCACAGAAATCGAATCAAGGATAAAATTTTACCTCAAGGGTATTCAAAGAAGTTATGGATAGCTTAAGAATAAAACAATTTAAATCAATTGCGTACCATCCAGGAAGCGTTAGAAAGGTGGCATCAGACATTAAAGACAATGTTGATGGCTTATTGTCAAGGTTATCTAGATGATTGGGATAAAGGAATTCCATTCGTACTGTTTGCAATTAGGCATGCACCTAATGAGTCAACCAAATTCAATCATTTTGAACTAGTTTTTGGCCATGAGGTAAGAGGACCACTTAAATTGATTTAAGGAAAATTTGGTGAGTGAGAAATCGGAAATTACATTATTGGATTACGTGTCAAATTTTAGGGAACGATTAAATAGAGCAGGTGAATTGGCTGCACAACATTTAAAAGTTGCACAAAATGTGATGAAACGGGTCGCGGACAAGAAATCCAAAGTTAGTAGTTTTGCCAGTGGAGATAAAGTTTTAGTTTTCTTACCAGTGGTAGGTGAGCCTTTAAAAGCTAGGTTTTGTGGACCTTATCAGATTGAAAGGAAATTAAGTGAGGTGAATTACATGGTAAAAACAGCAGATAGAAGGAAGACTCACTGAGTGTGTCATGTGAATATGCTTAAAAGGTACTTTGAAAGGGAAGGAGACAAAAATGGTGAAGTTTTAATGATTCTAACTCAAAGGGACGAACCAAACCCATATGACTGTGAATTTAACATACCTCAAATTGAATTGGTAAATGAGGATGTTCTTAAAAATTGGGATAAATTGTTGAGTTACCTTCCAGAGGAAAAACGGACTGACCTGAAAGAGTTACAGATATCACCTGGGCAAGTTTGTAGAGATAAATTGGGAAGTACTAAAATGGCTATACATGATGTACATGTGGAAATTCTGTTCCAATCAAACAACATCCAAATCGACTTAACCCTTTAAAATTGGTACAGGTTAACAACGAGATTGAGAGCATGCTTAAAAATGGCATAATTGAAGTGGGTTGAAGCCAATGGAGCTCACCCATAGTGATGGTGCCTAAACCAGACGGTACCCAATGGTTGTGTGTGGACTATAGAAAGGTTAATGCAGTTGCAAGAACGGACTCTTATCCTGTCCCACGTTTGGGGGATTGCATTGAGGAAGTGGGACAATCAGCTTTTATTTCCAAATTGGATTTACTTAAAGGTTACTGGCAGGGACCTTTATCCGAATGGGCGAAGGAGATTTCAGCTATTGTGACTCCAGATGGTATATACCGATTCAAAGTTATGCCATTTCCTGAAAAACACTCCAGCCACATTTCAACGGTTAACTAACAAAGTCGTTTCAGGATTACCCAAAGGATTACCAAATCGGTATACATCGACGATGTGGTAATTTTCAGCCAGACATGGAAAGAACATTTAAAACATCTGATGGGGTTATTCGATCGACTTCAGGCGGCGGGTTTGGTGATAAACCTAGCCAAAAGTGAATTTGAAAAAGCCCAAGTCACTTTCCTTGGCCATACAATCGGACAGGGTCGAATGGTCCTACAGGATGTGAAACCAACAGTTATTGAGGAGTTTCCGATACCCTCAAGACGAAGGGAAATAATGCAATTTCTTGGCATGAGTGGATTTGATTGAGCATTTGTGAAAAAGTTTTGTCGCGTGGTTGCTCCACTGATGAGAGTCCACTTAGGGTTGAAGTGTGTATACTTCAACGCAAGAAGCATCAGGAATAAGATGGGTGAACTTAAGGCATGGATCGGTACTTGGGACTACGATGTGGTGGCCATCACGGAAACCTGGATAGAAAAGGGCAGAAATGGTTGTTGGAGGTCCCTGGTTATAGATGTTTCAATAAGATTAGGGAGGGTGGTAAAAGAGGTGGGGGGGTAGCATTGTTAATTAGAGACAGTATAACAGCTGCAGAAAGGCAGTTCGAGGAGTATCACCCTAATGAGGTAGTATGGGTTGAAGTCAGAAATAGGAAAGGAGCAGTCACCTTGTTAGGAGTTTTCTATAGGCCCCCCAATAGTAGCAGAGATGTGGAGGAACAGATTGGGAAACAGATTTTGGAAAGGTGCAGAAGTCACAGGGTAGTAGTCATGGGTGACTTTAACTTCCCAAATATTGAGTGGAAACTCTTTAGATCAAATAGTTTGGATGGAGTGGTGTTTGTGCAGTGTGTCCAGGAAGCTTTTCTAACACAGTATGTAGATTGTCCGACCAGAGGAGGGGCAATATTGGATTTAGTACTTGCTAATGAACAAGGGCAAGTGATAGATTTGTTAGTGGGGGAGCATTTTGGAGATAGTGACCACAATTCTGTGACTTGCACTTTAGTAATGGAGAGGGATAGGTGCGTGCAACAGGGCAAGGTTTACAATTGGGGGAAGGGTAAATACGATGTTGTCAGACAAGAATTGAAGTGCATAAGTTGGGAACATAGGCTGTCAGGGAATGACACAAGTGAAATGTGGAACTTGTTCAAGGAACAGGTACTACGTGTCCTTGATATGTATGTCCCTGTCAGGCAGGGAAGAGATGGTCGAGTGAGGGAACCATGGTTGACAAGAGAGGTTGAATGTCTTGTTAAGAGGAAAAAGGAGACTTATGTAAGGCTGAGGAAACAAAGTTCAGACAGGGCATTGGAGGGATACAAGATAGCCAGGAGGGAACTGAAGAAAGGGATTAGGAGAGCTAAGAGAGGGCATGAACAATCTTTGGCGGGTAGGATCAAGGAAAACCCCAAGGCCTTTTACACATATGTGAGAAATATGAGAATGACTAGAGCGAGGGTAGGTCCGATCAAGGACAGTAGCGGGAGATTGTGTATTGAGTCTGAAGAGATAGGAGAGGTCTTGAACGAGTATTTTTCTTCTGTATTTACAAATGAGAGGGGCCATATTGTTGGAGAGGACAGTGTGAAACAGATTGGTAAGCTCGAGGAAATACTTGTTAGGAAGGAAGATGTGTAGGGCATTTTGAAAAACTTGAGGATAGCAAAGTCCCCCGGGCCTGATGGGATATATACAAGGATTCTATGGGAAGCAAGAGATGAAATTGCAGAGCCGTTGGCAATGATCTTTTCGTCCTCACTGTCAACAGGGGTGGTACCAGGGGATTGGAGAGTGGCGAATGTCGTGCCCCTGTTCAAAAAAGGGACTAGGGATAACCCTGGGAATTACAGGCCAGTTAGTCTTACTTCGGTGGTAGGCAAAGTAATGGAAAGGATACTGAAGGATAGGATTTCTGAGCATCTGGAAAGACACTGCTTGATTAGGGATAGTCAGCACGGATTTGTGAGGGGTAGGTCTTGCCTTACAAGTCTTATTGAATTCTTTGAGGAGGTGACCAAGCGTGTGGATGAAGGTAAAGCAGTGGATGTAGTGTACATGGATTTTAGTAAGGCATTTGATAAGGTTCCCCATGGTAGGCTTCTGCAGAAAGTAAGGAGGCATGGGATAGTGGGAAATTTGGCTAGTTGGATAACGAACTGGCTAACCGATAGAAGTCAGAGAGTGATGGTGGATGGCAAATATTCAGCCTGGATCCCAGTTACCAGTGGCGTACCGCAGGGATCAGTTCTGGGTCCTCTGCTGTTTGTGATTTTCATTAATGACTTGGATGAGGGAGTTGAAGGGTGGGTCAGTAAATTTGCAGATGATACGAAGATTGGTGGAGTTGTGGATAGTAAGGAGGGCTGTTGTCGGCTGCAAAGAGACATAGATAGGATGCAGAGCTGGGCTGAGAAGTGGCAGATGGAGTTTAACCCTGAAAAGTGTGAGGTTGTCCATTTTGGAAGGACAAATATGAATGCGGAATACAGGGTTAATGGTAGAGTTCTTGGCAATGTGGAGGAGCAGTGGGATCTTGGGGTCTATGTTCATACATCTTTGAAAGTTGCCACTCAAGTGGATAGAGCTGTGAAGAAGGCCTATGGTGTGCTCGCGTTCATTAACAGAGGGATTGAATTTAAGAGCCGTGAGGTGATGATGCAGCTGTACAAAACTTTGGTAAGGCCACATTTGGAATACTGTGTACAGTTCTGGTCGCCTCATTTTAGGAAGGATGTGGAAGCTTTGGAAAAGGTGCAAAGAAGATTTACCAGGATGTTGCCTGGAATGGAGAGTAGGTTTTACAAGGAAAGGTTGAGGGTGCTAGGCCTTTTCTCATTAGAACGGAGAAGGATGAGGGGCGACTTGATAGAGGTTTATAAGATGATCAAGGGAATAGATAGAGTAGACAGTCAGGGACTTTTTCCCCGGGTGGAACAAACCATTACAAGGGGACATAAATTTAAGGTGAAAGGTGGAAGATATAGGAGGGATATCAGAGGTAGATTCTTTACCCAGAGTGTAGTGGGGGCATGGAATGCACTGCCTGTGGAAGTAGTTGAGTCGGAAACATTAGGGACCTTCAAGCAGCTATTGGCTAGGTACATGGATTACGGTAAAATGATATAGTGTAGATTTATTTGTTCTTAAGGGCAGCACGGTAGCATTGTGGATAGCACAATTGCTTCACAGCTCCAGGGTCCCAGGTTCGATTCCGGCTTGGGTCACTGACTGTGCGGAGTCTGCACATCCTCCCCGTGTCTGCGTGGGTTTCCTCCGGGTGCTCCGGTTTCCTCCCACAGTCCAAAGATGTGCAGGTTAGGTGGATTGGCCATGATAAATTGCCCTTCATGTCCAAAATTGCCCTTGGTGTTGGGTGGAGGTGTTGAGTTTGGGTAGGGTGCTCTTTCCAAGAGCCGGTGCAGACTCAAAGGGCCGAATGGCCTCCTTCTGCACTGTAAATTCAATGATAATCTATGATTAATCTAGGACAAAGGTTCGGCACAACATCGTGGGCCGAAAGGCCTGTTCTGTGCTGTATTTTCTATGTTCTATGTTCTATGATGGACTTGCTGACGAAACATTGAAAATTTCAGCGGTCTGTGAAAGCTGTGATAACCAATGCTCCTGTGTTGGAGAATTACAAGGGGCTCTGTGATCAGATTGAACTAAAGTATCTGACATTAAAGAGAAATACCGAGGCGTAGAGAAATGGACGGATTGGGCAGAGACCTTCTTGTTCAAAGAGACTGTCAATCGAGAAGGATTCCAGTTGGAGGAAAAACAACAAATGGACTATATTATTATACCTGTTTGCGTGTGTTGTTTTTTTTTAAAACAAAAAGTACATTTACTGTGTGAATTTCTTAAAGGATCGCAAAAAGGTGAAAAATGAAACCATCTTGAAGTTGATAGTTTATTTATTTTCTTGGGGGAGGTGTCATGTGAGAGTACCTTTAAGAAATTAGTGGTTATAAATGGGTGTGTATATAAGTATGTGTAGTGAGAGTACCTTTAAGAAATGGACGTTTATTACTGCAGTGATGTCAGAGAGTGGGTGGAGCTGGGCTGTCTGTCAGCTTTTTACTTTCGTTTTAGGCTGTTTGCTGCAGGGTATGTTTTAGTTTCGTTTTCAGAGCTGGATAGCTGCAGTCGCAGCCAGAAGGGGTATTAGTCTCTCTGTAATCTAAAAACTGTAAATCGATCCTTTGGTGATTTAAAACTAATAACTGCTCTCAGTAATGACTTTAACCTGATGTGCTTCTGTTAAAAGTTCATTTTTAAGTCTTATGGATGTTCAAAGGACAGCGTAAGGATTACTTAGTGTTGTATTCTTTGGGGATTGTATTTGAAGTAATGGTTGCTAAGATGTTCACTGTATGTTTTAAAAAGGTTAACTTGAGTTCATAGAATAAACATTGTTTTGTTTACAAAAATACTTTTCCATTTCTGCAGTACCACACCTGTACAGTGGGCCGCGTGCTCCCAATACCACAATCTATTAAAAGTTGTGGGTCAGGTGACCTCCATGATACACTTTGGGGTCCTTTAAACCCTGGCCCATAACAATATAGCCACTGCACCAGGTTCAGGGTCTCACACACATCCACTCCTAGGATGGATTCATGTTTCGTGTCCACAAAGGAGAAGGGTACAGTATGTTTTCTATTGCATATCCAGGCTTCTAGGATAAATTCCCCCATTGTCTCAAACTCAGTTCCACTGTAGTCAACCAGCATTCTTTGCCAGGTTACGACTTTCGGCAGCACTCGCAGGCCATGTAGATCACCAAAACTGAGGAGGTTTGCCTTCTTCCTGTGTCAAGTTTGCATTTTATCAGTCTGCCGTTTAACATCACTGGATGGTCCATCTGCTTTCGACGGCATCAGCTGGTTTGGAACTGTCATTCCATTTGGTCATCAAAACCTCTACCTTTTTTGTTTTCGGACTCATCGTTTCCTTGATTGAGATGTGATCCATGAAAAATAATTCATCAAGGGTCATCTCATTAACTGCATTGAGTGATTCCATCTGGTCCACTACAGGACGCTAGAAACACTGTTTCGCAACACGGACGCACCTGGAACAGACTTTTTCAAAGGTCGTGAGCCATGTTGATTGCCACATTCCTTGCACAAGGTGGCGGCTCCTGTCGTCCGCTTAAGATGGCACTCGCACTGAGACCCATATTTCTTTATGACGTGCGTCACAGCACTAATGGGGCTGGTGTCTTCCTCTATGTTGGTGCCAAAATGCTTTGAGCTGAGTATGCTGATTTGCTGTGCAGATAACTCACGCGCATGGCAAACCTTTATTGTTTGTTCCAATATCAAATCTTCTTCCCACAGCAATCTCTCACGAAGCTTATCATTTGAGATACCAAACACAATTTGGTCGCAGATAAAAACAAATGACTGCGGAGGCTGGAATCTGAAATGAACGAGAAAATGCTGGAAAATCTCAGCAGGTCTGGCAGCATCTGTAGGGAGAGAAAAGAGCTAACGTTTTGAGTCCAATGACTCTTTGTCAAAGCTAACAGACAGAGAAAGTGGGAAATATTTATACTGTGGAGCGAGAATGAAAGATAAGTCATAGCCACAGAAACCCAGGGAAACCGGGTGCTAATGGCCACAGAAACCAAGGGGAAAGAGTGCTAATGGTAGTCCCCAGAGAGAACAAAAGAGGTGAAAGGCCAAACATCAGAGAAACTAACATCAGAGGGTGAACTGTAGATGTCCATCTGCTGAGGTTGGTGACACTGACCAGTGCTGCCAGTGTTCCAGGTAGGATTGGTGACCTTGCTGGAAGGCCCCTGCCAACAGATTGTGGTCCACCTCTCCTCCATGGCATTCAATAATCGAGTGAGGGTCCCCTCCGACAATCTGGGAACTGGCATTCTAGATGCCATCCTCCTTGCTCGAATGAGAGTGAGTGCAGTGGAGCCATTTAAATGTAACGCCCCCTTAATTGAAATGCTCCGATTACCCCAGGGACAAGCAAATCAGGTGCTTCGTGCCTCAGGTATGGGGGATAAAACATTTTCTACGTGCTTAAAGAATGTGATACGGATTGTGCCAGCAGTGCAGGCGGGATTTGTGCCGATTTTCGCTCTATATTTTTCAGTTTTATAAAACTTGGATAAATCTTGTCAAGGTCATTCTGATTAAAAACAGAAAGAAATGAACAAACACATTAGAGAACGGGGGGTACTCTTTATGATTCCAAGCTTTGGAGACTTTTGGATAACATTTCAGCAGAGACCAGTGCCCAGATTCACAGCCTGCACACTTTCCCTATTATTGAAATTAATAGATGAAAGATTGCGGTTAGAGTTCCAATTATACGCTCCTGTGGTGAATAGTGTTGCTCTTATTAGCCTTAGTTTTATTAGCTCTAATTCTGTCACCTTTGCTCACGAGTCGCCAGGTATCTTTCTGATACCGCCACGTGGTTCAAGCTCAAGTAATGATTAATAATGCAGCACACCACTTAGTAAAAGTTAAATCAACGATCATTTATTACATACAGCAATAAATACTTTATACAATAATCCTACTTCTAGACTATTACCTACAACTAAAGGCCAATACTTAACTTTGGTGATGGCCCACCAGGTCAGGGAAACGAATGGTCTATCGAATTGGGTCTGGCCTGCGGGATTCAAAAAGGCTGGTACGGGTCGATAGTCTGGAACACCTATCTGGTAGCGATCGCTGGAGTAACACTTACTTGTTTCTTCGTTGAAGGGTCTCGAAGATTGCGAGTAGGAGAAGAAGGGTCGATCTGAACTTGGCCCCTTATTTTTATAGTTCCCAGGGGCTTCCCGCCTCTCGGGGTGGACCTTGACCCTGGTTCCAAGTGATTGGGCTTGGTCCCAATCACTGGGTTCGATATGCTCCAATAATGGGGCGATTTCTTGATCGTGGGGTGGTCGTCCACCTTTCTTTGTCTCAGCCACTGCTGGCGCCGTCTGGATCGGCTTTATGTTGCTAATGTGCAGCAATTGTTCCCGGGGATGGCTGCTTAGTATGCAGATGGCTGGGTTGATAAGCTGTTAATGGTTGCAGGTATCGGTCTGGGCCGACTTCCCCAGAGCCGAATACACTGTTTTGCGTGCAGCTGTCCGTTTGAGTCCTGTTGGCTGATTTTCCCATCAGCCTCTTTCGTTCGCCATTTTAGATTGGGGTTTGACCATTTTACTCGGGAATCAGCCATTTTAGATGGCTACAATAGTGAACATCGACTTCCACTGTCAGGCTCTCCTGATACGTACTCTCATCATGTGAAGATCAGTATCAGCGGTGCGGAAGCATTTTATGATTTATTGCTCCTGGTTTGTAGCTTTGTGCGACAAGAGTACACATTAGAAATTTAAGCACCGAGGTCAGAATCTTCGACCCTTTAAAATGAACAAATAGCAACTTGCATGGATGGATTGCTATTAGGTGTTCCAATCGTTTGATACTCTTTACCAGAAACATTACACAGCACAACATAGCCTCAGATAATGTGTTTGATGCTGACAAAATAGAAATGCTACCTTTCAAGTAATTAGATAGACTTGGATATGAAGAGTCTAATTGCAGATGGATATTGTAGAGTTATGCTTGACAATCCTCAAGAGGGCAGAACAATTTTAAAATTATAATTCTCTGAGGAGATTAAATAGATATAACATATCACCCAAAACATAGCGGACTGGATTCTCCGATTTTGAGACAAAGTGCTGGCACCGGCGTGGAAACTGATGTTTTATGAATGCAAAAATGGCGAAACAGGTGCACCGATTCAGCAGCTCTGAATGGGCTAGCAGCATCGCCACGTGGAACACAACCCATTCCAAGCGAAACGCCGCCGGATTCGCCGGTTTCATGATTGCCGCACATGAGGCTCACACGCCGCAGGCGCATTTAAATGATCCAACCCCCACACACACCGCCCCAGTGACAAGATGGCTGCAAGGAGAGCAGTGCCACAGTTGAGGGACGCTGAGCTGGACACCCTCCTGGACGCCATGAAGGAGAGGCAGATGATCCTGTACCCTGGCCCGGGAGGAAGACGCCAGGCGCCGCCTTCCGCCGTGCCTGGGCGCAGGTGGCAGACGCGGTCAGCGTCGTGGGCAACGACGTCCGGACTGGCATCCAGTGCAGGAAGAAACTGCATGACCTGCTCAGGGAGGCCACGCTGTGTCGGCTGCTCCGTGCCCCTGGCAAAAATCCCCCTCCCTCCACACACCCGTAACCAACCCCCCCCCCCCCCCCCCCCCCCCACCCCCCCCCCGGAGGGGAGGGATGAATCCCCACTGTCCCAGATGCCAGCACCCATGCCAGCCGCAATGGCCGGGTGACCTGGTCACTGATGCCATCATCTACCCAACCCCTGGGCTGCATGCGTCAGAACGTCTAACAGTGTCGTTGTTTGTGTTTGCGCCCCCCCCTTGCCCCCATGCAGGAGAAGGCCGTGGACAAGCGCCGAAGCGGAGAAAAGCAGAGGGGGACCTCCAGACCTGCGGCCCCTCACCATGCCCGAGCAGAGGGCACTGGACGTGGTTGGCGGCCTGGAGGAAAGGGAGGTCGCCGACGCGGAGATCGGTGGCGGGCGAGCAAGGGAGACCCTGCTTAGTTGCGGATCCCCAAGACACATGTGGGGACATCCCCCCACAGCCCCCCCCGCACCCCCCTCAGCCAACAGCCCCCTCACCTACCGCAACCCACACCCCCTCACCCCCCAACCCGCACCCACCTCACCTCCCTCATCCCCCTCAACCCCATTCCACCCACCCCTCCCCCCCATCCTCCCCCCTCATCCCCAATCCTTCACACCCTTCAACGCCCCCCCCCCCCCCACCCCCAGCCGCAGGAATCAGCTGCCGACCAGACGGGTCCCGGGCTCCTGGAACATCCAGTCCCAGCCACAATGCAGATGCAGTCAGAGAGCCAGGGACCACAAGTGGGGATGACGGCGGGCTTCTAGCACCTGCAGGCGCAGGTGGAGGAGTCCATCCGCGTGCAGGAGCAGGGGTTGGTGCCGGTCATGCATGCCACCCAGGCCCACACCGCACGGGGGTGACAGTGTCGGATATGGGTCAGCATGTGCAAGGCCTGGGTAATTCTGTGCAGGCGGGGGTCGGGGCCGAGACCCAGCACAGGGCTGCCCTCTCACTGGCAGCCATGTGCCAGAGCCACCTGGACATCGCTCCTCAGCTTGGCCCAGTCACAGCAGGTCTTGGCTGAGAGCTTCGGCAGCATTGCCCAGGCGCTGTGCGGTGTGGCACTAACACTGGGCGGGGTTGCCCAGTCCCAGAGGGAGGTGTCCCAGTCCCATAGGATATGGCCCAGTCCCAGAGGGAGGTGGCCCAGTCCCATAGGACATGGCTCAGTCCCAGAGGGAGGTGTCCCAGTCCCAGAGGGAGGTGGCCCAATCCCATAGGACATGGCTCAGTCCCAGAGGGAGGTGTCCCAGTCCCATAGGACGGGACTCAGTCCCAGAAGGAGGTGGCTCAGTCCCAGAGGGAGGTGTTCCAGACCCAGTCACTGGCTTATGTGGCGCAGAGTGGTCCACTCCCTGTGCTCCATGGCTGCGAACATACAGACCCTGGTCGAGACCAGAGAGGGCCTCCAGGACTGGCAGTGCCAGGTGGCGGGGCGGCCTCAAGGGATGGCTCCGGCTGCCTCCACTCCTGCTGTATCATCTGAGGAACCACCTAGGTGCAGTGTTAGGGTCCATACGGCCAGAAAGTTAGACACCAGTTAAGTTGGCACGGGTGCAGGCTACAGTTTGGTTGTAGGGGCTAGGCCACATACTGTGTATACTTGTTCACAATAAATACCTGTTAACACCGTTGAAACCTGCCTTGGTGCTCTGTCTGATCGGTGTGGAGTTGGGCCGGTCAATGCTGGCCAGGGGGAGTGAGGGGTGGGGGACCAGTGCAGGCCCTGTGAGTGGACAGTGCTCCCCACCTTCGCTCCCCCTCCCCCCGCCCCAACCATCCCCAGCACCCCAGAGATTCGACGGGACTGTGTGATGGACTGGCCAGCTCGCATACAGGGATCACCCAGGTGGGAGGTGCTACTGTGGGCATGAGTCAGACATTGTCACACGATGTGGAGCACAGAGCTCATCGCAATGCGGGCTGTTATCATCCTCCACCCCATGGACTAGACCCGCTGTCACTGCCAAACCTGAGCCCCTATGTCATCTTGCCACAGGTATGTGTCGTGAAGGGGGTGCGTAAGCAGGTGGTTTGGTGGTGTGGGAAATGAGGGTGTGTGGGTCTGGGATGCCTCTGGCCATCAACCCCTCTCCCCCCTAGTCGATGCAGCACGGTAGCATGGTGGTTAGCACAATTGCTTCACAGCTCCAGGGTCCCAGGTTCGATTCCCCGCTGGGTCACTGTGCGGAGTTTGCATGTTCTCCCCGTGTCTGTGTGGGTTTCCTCCGGGTGCTCCGGTTTCCTCCCACAGTCCAAAGATGTGCAGGTTAGGTGAATTTGCCATGCTAAATTGCCCTTAGTGTTTAAAATTGCCCTTAGTGTTGGGTGGGGTTACTGGATTATGGTGGAGGTGTGGACTTGGGTAGGGTGCTCTTTCCAAGAGCTGGTGCAGACTCGATGGGCCGAATGGCCTCCTTTTGCACTGTAAATTCTATGTAAACATGAGGCGACGAGGGGGGCCAGAGCGCACTGGCCCTGGCGATGGTGTTCTGTGGCCTCCCATGCCTGACAGACCCCATGTCCCGCTCATTGTCCCCCTCCCCCACAACCTCCTTGTCTGATGAGGCCTGTCCTTCCCCCTCATCCTCCTCCAGCACATCACTCCTCTGCTGGGCTATATTGTGGAGGATGCAGCAGGCCATCACAATGCGGGCAACCCTCCTAGCCTTGTACTGGAGGGCCTCTCCAGAACCGTCCAGGCACCTGAAGCGCATCTTGAGGACTCTGAAGCACCGCTGTACACCTGGTCGCTGTATGGGCATCGTTGTAGCGGGTCTCTGCATCGGTCAATCGCCTCCAGATAGGCGTCATCAGCCACGACCGCAACGGGTAACCCCTGTCGCCAGCCCTGCAGCAGGGGGGGCTGCATCTCGAACATGTCAGAGATCACTGAGTGTGCCAGATTGAATGCGTCATGCACACTGCCTGGGTATCGGGCACAGATGTGCATGATGCGCATCTGTTGACCACACACCAGCTGTATGTTCATGGAGTGGTAGCCCTTCCTGTTTGTGTATAGCGGCCTGTTATCCATAGGTGGCCATAGGGCGACATGCATCCCGTTGATCACCTGGGGCATCCTGGCGACGGCAGCAAACCCCACTGCCCGGCATCCTGGTGTGCGCTGTCCACATGGTACTGTATGTACTGGTCCGCTTGGGCATATAGGGTGTGCCTGGACATATAGAATGCTCCTGTGCGCCGATGGCTGTGAAATCCCGGAGGGGTCCCCACTTGGCGACTGGAATTGAAGTTCAGCGCGACCGTCACCTTGATGGTCACCGATAGCGGGTGTCTTCCCCCATGCACCCCCCGGTGCCAGGTGTGCCATCATCTGATAAATGTGTCACACAGTCCCTCTGCGCATCCGCAATCTTTGCATGCCCGGTCTGGAAGGTCCTCAAACGACATGCAGTTGCAGTACATGCGGGGCCTCATGTGGTACCTCAATGGCACCTCCTCCTCGGCCTGTTGGGTGGCCGGCCCTCCAGCCTGTGAGGCTGCCACCTGCCCCTCTGCAGCCCACTTCTCTGCTGCAGCCTTCGCCTCCTCTCTGAGAAGCCTCTGCTCACGCTGCCGCAGGGCATATTGCAGAGCTGCGGCCATCGCCACCGCAGCCAGCATCACAGGTTGATGTCCGAAAGCCATTCTCTGCAGGGGGTGAAAGGCCAACATGTTAGCATGGCGCATACTCCCGTGTCCAACTAGGTACCATGGGCTACATGGTGGCCCCGATTGGCACTGCGGGCCCCACCCACGCACCGTCGGTATCCGGCTCCATTGTTGTCCCGGCCCTGGCGTCTGTCCCTGATCCCAGTGGTACCATTGGCAGGCACTGCTCTCACTGAGGGCTGCTGCGGGTGTGGCCCTGGGTGGTCCCCCGTTGGGTGGCGCCCTGTCGTGGGGGGTGGGGTGCATGGGCGGGCGCACACATACGGCCCGTGCCACTGTATAGAACCAGGGACTGAGGTGGGTGGTCAGCAAGATGGCCACCATAATGGTGGTCAGTGCCTGGGCACCGTCCCAGTCCTAGGGGGAGGGCACCCCAGCTGCTCGGCCTGTAACCCCTTTTCCCTCCCCTCCCATGGCCCTGGCAGGCCCCACCGCGGCCAGCACAGCCGGTGTCCGGGCCAGCCGCCCGCAGTCACTCCACGCCATTTTCTACCTCCTCTCTCTCGCTGAGTAGCCAGGACCCCCAAGTTCACGATTTTTATAACCACAAGTGAACCACGCCGTCGGGAACTCAGCCTATCGGAGCTGGTCAATCACAGAGGCCCCGGAGCATTGGGTGTCAGGCTCGCTAATGATATGCCTACTGTATGTTCAGCCCGCGTGGCGAGCGCCACATTTACGCCATTTTCTGCGTGCTCGAGCATCCCTATTTGGCGTCAAACTGGCGCCTACCCCAACTTCGGCACGGAAGCTATTCTCCGCCCAATCGCATTTCACGATTTTGGCGTCGGCAAACGGAGAATCCAACCCAGCATCTTCGATAATGTAGCAATCACCTTGTGTTGCCCTATTATGTATTTTCTTTTCTTCCCTTTTCTTCCCATGTACTTAATGACCTGTTGAGCTGCTCGCAGAAAAATGCTTTTCACTGTACCTCGGTACACGTGACAATAAACAAATCCAATCCAATCCAATCATTGCAAACTAAATTGAACCAGGGCATCAGTCTAGATGAGCCCCGGGGAACTGTTTGAACCCAGTATTTTGTGTCTTTGAGGCAAGACTGCTACCAGTGGAACCAAGCTGACGTAAGTTGACATATTGCAAGTTAATTCAGTTATAGGAGAGTGGGCCAATATTGGCAGATGGAGTTTAACATGGATAAGCGTGAGGTCATACATTTTGGTTGGAAAAATTGAAAGGCAACTTATTATCTAAATGGTGAGTGACTTTGAGATGCTCCTTTGCAGCGGGATCTGGGGGTCCTTGTTTATTAGTCATAGAAAACTAGCATGCAGGTACAGCAGATAATAAGGAAAGCAAGTGGAAAGTTGCCAGTCATAGCTGAAGCAATAGAGTAAAAGGGTAAGGAAGTGTTGTTGCAGCTGTACAAGGCATTGGTGAGATCACACGTGGAGTATTGTGCACATTTTTGATCCTCTTATTTGAGGAAAGATGTAGTGGCATTAGAGGTTGTTCAGAGGAGGTTCACTAGATTGATTCCAGAGATAGGGGGCGGGATTTTCTACAAATGGGGCTATGTCCCCATGCCGGCGTGAAAACCGGCGCCAACGACTCCAGCCCCCGAGAGTGAGGAACTCTCACCTTTCTAGGGTGCTACGTTGCCACCGGAGTCGTCCCAGAAGGTCCAGCCGGTGGGGAATGGCACGCGCGAGTCAGCATATGCGCAGAACGGCCGGCATATTTCCGTGCGTGTGCGGGGGTTCCCTTCTCCGTGCCGGTCCCCGGGCAATATGGCAGAGCCCTACAGGGGCCCAGTGCGGCGTAAAGAAGGCCCCCACGGAACCAGTCCACCCGCCAATTGGTAGGCCCCGATCGCGGGCCAGGCCACCGGGGGGTCCCCTCTCCCGGGGTCGGACCCCCCCCACCCCTTCTCCAGGACAGCCCCCGCACATTCACCTTGCAGGTCCCGCCATGTGGGAGGTGAGTAATTCACGCCGGCGGGACTCGGCCAAACTCGTCGGCCACTCGGCCCATCGGGGCCTGGGGAATCACTGGAGGGGGCCGCTGTCAACGGCCCCTGACCGGCGTGGCACCGATCCCGCCGGCGCCCGAAAATCGCCGCCGGAGAATGGGAAGCCAGCGGCGGGGCGCGATTCCTGCGCACCCCTGGGGATTCTCCGAAGAATCCCGGCCAAGGGGTTTGTCGTATGAAGAGAGATTGAATAGTTTTGGTCTATACTTTCTAGAGTTTAGAAGAATGAGAGGAGATCAAAATTAGGTTTACAAGATGCTAAAAGGTATGGATAAAGTAGACGTAGATCGGATGCTTCCTCTTGTGGGGCATTCTAGAACAAGAGATCATAGTCTTAGGATAAGAGGTAGCAAATTTAAAACGGAGTTGAGGAGAAACTACTTCTCCCAAAGGGTTGTGAATCTGTGGAGTTCACTGCCCCAGAGTGAAGCGGATGCTGGGACCATGAGTAACTTTAAGGAGGAATTAGACAGATTTTTAATTGGTAATGGGTTGATAGGTAATGGAGAATGGGCAGGACGGTAGAGTTAAGGCCAGGATGAAATCAGCCATGATTGAATGGTGGAGCAGACTCGATGGGCCAGGTGGGCCAAATTCTGCTCCTATATCTTATGAACTGATGAATTTTCCTGGTTCACTTCCTAACTCTGACTTTCACTGATATCAAATTGTGAAGGATCTTGAGATGTTTTTTCCATGTTAAAGTTCCTGGATAATTGTCAGTTATTTTTTGGAATATATTATGAATATTATGGGAAAAAAATAACTAAAATGTATTTTTGAAATGGTGCAATATCTGTTGTATGGTCTGGTGACGTGCAGTGTGTAAAATATTTTTGTGTAAAAGTATGGTGAAAGTTTTTAATCTGCACCAAATAAAGTAAGTAATGTTCAACTTAATTTTGTTATTTTTCCATGAAGTATATCTTTTAAAGTAATAAATGTTGCAGAAAAAACAAGGGTGAGAAACAAATGGGGCCATAATGCAAAATCAAACTTAAATGATTTACAAGGTTAAACAGACAAGTCTAAAAGCTTTGTGTCTTAATGTGAGGGGCACTCGCAATAAGGTTGATGAATTAATAGGGCAAATAGATATAAACTTTTGTGATACGGTTGCAATTACAGAGACATGGCTGCAGCGTTACCCAAGGTGAGAAGTGAACATCCAGGGGTATTCAATATTAGGAAGGCCAGACAAAAGGGGAAAGGAGGTGGCACAGCATTGTTAGTAAAGGAGGAAATCAATGCAATAGTGGGGAAGGATATTGGCTTTGAAGATCATGATGTGGAATCTGTAATGGTGGAGAGAAGAAACACCAAGGGGCAGAAAATATTGTTGGGGGTTATCTACAAGCCCCCAAATAGTATTGGAGATATAATGAAAGGTGCTAAACAAGAAATCAGAGATGCATGGAACAAGGGTCAACTGTAATCATGAGTGGCTTTAATTTATATATAGATTGGACAAATCACACTAGTAATGATGTAGCGGAGGAGAAGTTTGTGGAGTTTGTTCATAATTCTTTTAGACCAATACACTGAGAAATCAATCAGAGAACAGGCAATTCTAGACTGGGTAGTGTGCAATAAGAATGGATTAATTAACAATCTTCTTGTGGCCCTGTATATAAGGTGATCAGGGGTTATGGGGAGAAGGCAGGAGAATGGGGATGAGGAAATATCAGCCATGATTGAATGACGGATCAGACTCGATGGGCCAAGTGGCCTAATTCTGCTCCTATGTCTTATGGCCTTATATTAGATGCATTAGTGATCATCTATTGGGCCGATTCTCCGGAAAGATTTCCAAGTGTGGTCGCGAGTGGGAACAGCTGCGAGGCCGGCACGCAATTCAACATTAATTGGTCCACTAAATGGTAAGCAGCCGGCCTCCTCCAACTCTGATGTGCATCCTGGGGACACACCTAGATGTAGCGGTAGAGCAAGGATGGCTAAGCACATCGAGGATCACTGAGGGCACCAGGGATGGTGGGGGTAGAGGGCAGCATGTAACCATGCTGCTGTGCCAGGTCACAGAGGGCTCAGCAGACCATCACAAAGCAGATAACCTTCCACGTGGAGTACTGCAGGGCATCACTGGAGTGATCAAGGCATCGAAACCGCATTTTGAGCAGTCCGATGCACCACTGAATGACAGTCCGAGTGGCCACATGGACCTCATTGTACCTAGTCTCCGCTTCAGTCTCTGGCCTCCGTACTGCCATCATTAGCCAGGTCCTCAGCGGGTTCCCCTTAACTCCCATGAGCCAACCAGCCATCTGGGGTGGTCCTCGAAGCGGCCGCGGATGTCTGACTCGCCCAGGATGTAGCTGTCGTGCACGACCGGAGAGCGCAAAACGACTTGCGTACAGTCTATCAGCCTCTGGACCTGAGGCATCCCGGCAATGGCAGCGAATCCTACTGCCTGGGCATCTTGCTGGGTTTGGTCCATGTCAAAGCTGATGTAGTTTTCCGCCCAGGCAAACAGGGCATCCGTTACCGGTTAGATGCACCTATGGGCTGTGGCCTGCAAGATGCCAGACAGGTTCCCGCTCAAACCCTGGAATGATCCCGAGGTGTATAAGTTCAGGGCTGCGCTGGCCTTGATGGCCACAGAGAGTGGGTGTCCTTCTCCTTCACGTGGTGCCAAATCCGCGGGGCCATGGCACAGGTGCTGCACAATCTCCTTTTTGAGGCGGAGTCTCCTGCGGCACACACTGTCCGTCATCTGTTCAAACGACCAGCAATGCCTGTAGTGATATCATGGTTGTGTTGTAATTCACCGACTGACCACTAGGAGTCTTACTGGTATATAAGTGAATGTTAGAGTCAGGTGACCTCAGACAGACTAGAGAGCTGGAAGAGAGAGGTTGCTTGTGCATGATCATACTGTAAGTTATCTGTTGTTTTGTATATAGTCTACCCACAGTTAATGTTAATAGCTTTAGCTACAAGCAATCTTGTAATATAAATCAGGCCATCCGAGAAGAACATTACACAATACCAGGACTTCTTGGTATTAAACACGAAGAAAAAAATATCAGTCTGCCATGAGGTTCACAGAGATTTGAAGATTTTGCAGACGGCCAGAATTAACAACATGGAGTTGTTGAAATCACCAATGAGTCTCATATTTCATTGTAATGTGGACAGCAATGTCTTTAAACAACAATTTAATCTGTTTCTTACTGCAGTAAATTAAGGAGAACAATCAGATTTGCGTAAGGTAGCTGTAGTGATCTCAATGTGCATGCACATAAGGGGTTAATGTGTAATCAGTAGCACCAGATGATCACTAGAGGGCTGGACCAACAGGGGTATAAAAGCAACCGCATTGTGCCTCTCTCTCTCTCTCTCTTTCAGGTGGACTGTGACCAGGACAGGAGTATAAGATTAGCTCAGATGGTTACTGTAGTTAAGCATAGTTACTGTATTTAGATCTAATTAATCTTAACACTAGTATCAATGTTAAAGTAAAGAAATCACACAATTATTATTATCATTACTCAATAAACCTTTTGTTACTACTGGATCGAGATTCAGAAAACATCATCAGCAACCAAGGTGTGAGTAACACATTGGATTGGATTTGTTTATTGTCAATGTACCGAGGTACAGTGAAAAGTATTTTTCTGCGAGCAGCTCAACAGATCATTAAGTACATGGGAAGAAAAGGGAAGAAAAGAAAATACATAATAGGGCAACGCAGGGTATACAATGTAACTACATAAGCACCGGCATCGGATGAAGCATACAGGGTGTAGTGTTAAGCTGAGGGAATGGTTGCTGAGGGATTGGGAGCTGTGTTTGGAACAAACAGTTATGATTTGTCAGGTTCACAAGCTAGCAGCACAGCATTCTAAGATGTTTCTCAGTAATGGTGGTATCTTCTTGGAGAAAAGCAGTCTGGTTGCCGCCCTTTTTCCAAAAATGAGGGAAACTTCCAAAAATAAGACAGGAAAGTTCCTGCAGTACTCACATACAAACGAACAGGTTAAAGATCAGGACAAAGTGTTTCTGTGTTAAAGACGTGGTAAAATGCACAAATTAAGGCAGTATCCAGCGTTTGGCAAGTTTTGTTTCAGATGCTCAAAAATCACTTTGCTCAGAATTGTTCTCTAAGTTCAACCCCAGTTCAGCCAGCACAATAGAAGACACAGTCTCCAGTGATGAAACATCATTGTTTGTTGGAGTATTAACAGGGTAGAATAATTTTTTGGAGACATCAAAAAATTCTCTAGCACTTTAAAAAAATGCAAACTGATACCCCATTTATAATAAATGCGGTTGATGAGGACAAATGGCTGTTACCACTTGAAGTGAACGGTACAGTGGTCCAATTAAAGTTAGACACTGGTACCAAAGTCAATTTAATCAGCATAACTGATTTAAAAGGGCTTGTGACCTGAGTGTGGTGGTGAAGAACACAGTTGATTCAGTCCCAATCTGTATTGTATCTGAATGCTTGGATTCATTATTCAATGATCAATCCTGTGAAGAATTAGATCTAGTGCAGTTAGTATATAGCATCCACAAAGGATTGGATCAACACTCCAATGATTCTTAGAACTTTATCAGCAAATTCAGCGATGGCACTGATTTTAGTGCACTACCATTCGCCAACAGGATACAATTTAAAGAAGATGCATTATCTGAATAACCAATACAAACTATTAGTCGTAAAATTGCTGAAGATGTAGATCTGCATGTCAATCTCATTTCTACCCTACCACCCATATCAGGTACAAAACTATGAGTTATCAAGAAGACAGAAGAACCTACCAATGGGGTAAATTCCATGGTATGTGTGAAACACAAAAATGGTGCTTCCTGTATAAGCATGGACCCCAAAGATCTCAACGAAAAAAAGTGTACATCTTGTAAAATAAACATTACAGAAGGCAATGGACAGGCAATCTGATCCATATCTCGCGAAATGACGTTACAAAGCTTTACCATTGTCACATCGTAGATCGCCAGCAGAGTTACTTATCAATAGAAGGTTGCATAACACACTTCCATCCTTGGAAAAAAAGGAGGTGAATGTAGTGGTACTTCAGGAAATGCAAAACATTAAAGCAAAACATAAGCAGTTCTATGATAGAGTATCCAGAGCGTTACCACCTGAGTAGTGGTGATATCGTGAGAGTAGAAGACTCAGGCAATTGGTCGAGTAAAGCCATTGTACTGCAATAAGTAGCACCTCATTCCTACAATGTACAGAGAGATGGTGGGTGGTTTTAAGAAGAAATCGTTGCGCACTCTTGAAAACCAGAGAAGACTTTCACAACAACGTGATGGACAATGAATCCACATCAGAATCAACGTCAGCTGCAGTGTTAGATAGTTCAGCACTTCCTGAGCATGAGAATGTCATGGAGAACATTGAATCTACAAGTTCTGAGCAGCAAGGTCAAACTTTGAGAAGTTAAACCAGAGTCAGAAGAAAACCTGATCGACTCAATTTGAAGATTTGAATTATTTGTACATACTAATCTTGCTGTATAATATGTATATATATTTGTTCAACCAGTTTAGAAAAAAAAATACTGTTTGACTCACAGCCTCATTATATCACATGTAAATATACTGAACAAAGAACAAAGAACAAAGAAATGTACAGCACAGGAACAGGCCCTTCGGCCCTCCAAGCCCATGCCGACCATGCTGCCCGACTAAACTACAATCTTCTACGCTTCCTGGCTCCGTATCCCTCTATTCCCATCCTATTCATGTATTTGTCAAGATGCCCCTTAAATGTCACTATCGTCCCTGCTTCCACCACCTCCTCCGGTAGCGAGTTCCAGGCACCCACTACCCTCTGCGTAAAAAACATGCCTCGTACATCTACTCTCAACCTTGCCCCTTGCACCTTAAACTTCTGCCCCTTAGTAATTGACCCCTCTACCCTGGGGAAAAGCCTCTGACTATCCACTCTGTCTATGCCCCTCATAATTTTGTAGACCTCTATCAGGTCGCCCCTCAACCTCCTTCATTCCAGTGAGAACAAACCGAGTTTATTCAACCGTTCCTCATAGCTAATGCCTTCCATACCAGGCAACATTCTGGTAAATCTCTTCTGCACCCTCTCTAAAGCCTTCACATCCTTCTGGTAGTGTGGCGACCAGAATTGAACACTATACTCCAAGTGTGGCCTAACTAAGGTTCTATACAGCTGCAACATGACTTGCCAATTCTTATACTCAATGCCCCGGCCAATGGAGGCAAGCATGCCGTATGCCTTCTTGACTATCTTCTCCACCTGTGTTGCCCCTTTCAGTGACCTGTGGATCTGTACTCCTAGATCTCTCTGTCTTTCAATACTCTTGAGGGTTCTACCATTCACTGTATATTCCCTACCTGCATTGGACCTTCCAACATGCATTACCTCACATTTGCCCGGATTAAACTCCATCTGCCATCTCTCCGCCCAAGTCTCCAAACAATCTAAATCCTGCTGTATCCTCTGACAGTCCTCATCGCAATCCGCAATTCCACCAACCTTTGTGTCATCTGCAAACTTACTAATCAGACCAGTTACATTTTCCTCCAAATCATTTATATATACTCCAAACAGCAAAGGTCCCAGCACTGATCCCTGCGGAACACCACTGGTCACAGCCCTCCAATTAGAAAAGTATCCTTCCATTGCTACTCTCTGCCTTCGATGACCTAACCATTACTGATGATAATGTATTAATTTATTGCTTCAAAGGAAAGGGGATGTAATGGTATCATGGTTGTATTGTAATTCACCGACTGACTACTCGGAGTCGCACTGGTATGTTCGCAAATGTTAGGGTTAGGTGACCTCAAACGGACTGGAGAGCTGGAAGAGAGAGGTTGCTTGTGCATGATCATACTGTAATTCAGCCGTTGTTTTGTATGTAGTTTACCCACAGTTAATATTGATAAATTGTTTATAGCTTTAGCTACAAGTGGTCCTGTAATATACGTCAGGCCATCTGACAAGAACATGAAAACGCCTATACAACCTGGCCGTCATGGTATTCCCCCCCCCCCCTCCCCGCCCCCCACCCCCGGATCTCACCCGGCTTGAAGGGCTGCTGGGTCCTCAGGGTGTGGGGCAGAGTCCCACACTTGGATCGCTGCCTCGAGCCTCTGCAGATGCTGCTGTTACCTCGTCTCCAGCGTCTGGCTGTCTGGCCTTTCTGCAGCACAACTAGGGCCTGTTCTGCGGGGTCCAAAATACCACCTTTACCATTCAGTATCTGTAAGGAATTGGGAGAGGGTTTTAGACTGACAAATAGTGGTGACTCCCATGGCGGGACCCTCCATTCCCCATTGATTTCCCCCACACCCAGCACACTCTGCCCACGCACACCATGGCCGCAGCAGTCCTCTCAATGGACCCCAGACCCTGCACCCAGACACCTGCACATAACATTACCTGGGCTGGGCATTGGTCCCTCCCGTCTGTCATTTCTCTGCTCAACTCTCCAATCTATCTATATTCTGCTGTATTCTCTGACAGTCCCCTTCACTATCTGCAACTCCACATATCTTAGTGTCATCTGCAAACTTGCTAATCAAACCAACTACATTTTCCTCCAGATCATTTATATTTATAACAAACAACAGTGGTCCGAGCACTGATCCCTGTGGAACACCACTAGTTACAGATCTCCATTCTGAAAAAAACTCCCTTCCACTGCTACTCTCTGTCTCCTGTTGCCAAGCCAGTTCTTTATCCATCTAGCTAGCACACCCCGAATCACATGAGACTTTGCCTTTCGTACCAGTCTACCATGAGGGACCTTGTCAAACGCCTTATTAAATTCCATGTGGACGAAATCCACAGCCTTTCCCTCATCAATTAAATTTGTCACCTCTTCAAAAAACTCTATCAAATTGGTAAGACATGACCTTTCCCGCACAAAACCATGTTGCCTATCACTAACAAGTCCATTAACCAGTCAATGAAAGTGGAGAGGCAGGTGCAGCAAGCAATTAGGAAGGTAAATGGTATGTTGGCCTTCAGTGTAAAAGGATTTGAGTTCAGAAGTAGAGATGGCTTACTGCAGTTTTTCAGGGCCTTGATACCACCCTGGAGTATTGCGTGCAGCTTTGATCTCCCTACCTAAGAAGGGGTATATTTGCCATAGTGGGAGTGCAGCAGAGGCTCATTCGGCTGATACCGGAGTTGATGGGACTGTCATCTGAGGAGAGATTAGTTCAATTTGGCTTGTATTTACTAGAGTTGAGAAGGATGAGAGAGATCTGATTGAAATGTATAAAATTCTAACAGGGCTGAACAAATTAGATTCAGGGAGGGTGTTTTCCCTCACTGGAGAATCTAGAACCAGTGTACATAGTCTCAGGATACTGGGCAGACCATTTAGGATTGAGATGAGGAAACATTTCTTCACTCAAAAGGTGGTGAACCGGTAAATTTCTCTACCACAGAAGGTTGTGGAGACCAAGTCACTGAATATATTCAAGCAAGAGATAGATTTATTTTAGATTTTAATGGCATCAAAGGGTATGGGGAGAATATGGGAATATGGCATTGACTTAGAGGATCAGCCATGATCATATTGAATGGCGAGCAGGCTCGAAAGGCCGAATGGCCTTTTCCTGATCCTAGTTTCTATGTTTCTGAAAGTTACCGTGTAATTTTACATGAAGCTGTCAATAATCAAACAGCAGGAAGCCATGTTTCACACTGAGCCACCAAAATAATGAATTAATGACATAAAATACTCACTTTAATAGCAGTGTTTGAATTCTACCTGGGGCAGTAAAAGGGATGTTTAAAGAACTATTGTGAAAACTCCACAGGTGCATCAGACTGACAATGATGAATGAATAAGTCTCTGTGCCCAACACTGCTGAGCTGATGACGGGGTAAATTCCCTCAGTGAAAATATAAAAGCAGTCCAGGGACATAGAAACATTTGTTCGTTGAGGGATTTTCACAGAACAATGCTCTCCAGACTGCCGCAGATTTGATGTTCTATACGTCCTATGCCAGTTTCTGAAATATTTGGAAGGTTTCAATGTAGCCAATTCATGCTGATCTGAATAGTTTCACAATCAGCTCCTTTTGAGTCAGGTCACCACAGCATCAAATTCCGTTAATATTACAAAGGAACTTAAGAAATAGGAGCAGGAGTAGGCCATTCGGCCCCTTGAACCTTCTGTACAATTTAGTAATGGCATGGCTAATCTGATTGTGGGCTTAACACCACTTTCCTACACTCCCCCCCCCCCCCCCCCCCCACAGAACACGCCCCCCCCGCCGCTATTACCCTTGATTCCCTTAGAACCATAGAATTCCTACATGCGGCCCATAGAGTCTGCATTGACCCTCTCTGAAACAACTGCCTTCTTCGGTCCACTCCCCAGCCCAATCCCAGTTACCCCATAGCCCCACCTAACTTGCACACCTTTGGTCTGTGGAAGGAAACCGGATCACCTGGAGGATACCCACACAGATGTGGGGAGAAAGTGCAGATTCCACAGACAGCCATCCAAAACCAGAATTGAACCCGGGTCCCTGGCGGTGTGAGTTAACAGTGCTAACCACTGTGCCACCATCCCACCCTAGTTAATCAAAAACCTGTCAAACATAGCGTTGAATGTATTCAATGACCCAACCTCCATTGCTCACTGGGAAAGAAAATTTTAAACATGAACGATAATCTGGGAGAAGAAGTTCCTTCTTATCTCTGTCTTAAATACAAGACAAAAGCAAATACTGCGGATGCTGGAATCTGAAACCAAAGAGAAAATGCTGGAAAATCTCAGCAGATCTGGCAGCATCTGTAGGGAGAGAAAAGAACTAATATTTCGAGTCCAGATGACCCTTTGTTAAATGCGAGCTCCTTATTTTGAAACTGCGCCCCTTAGTTCTAGATTATCTTATGAGGGGAATCCCATCACCATCAACACTGTCAAGCTCCCATTGAGGCTTATGTGTTTATTAAGATTAACTCCCATTCTTCTAATCGCCAGTGAATTCAAGCTCAACCTGCTTAACCTTTCCTCGTAAGACAAAACCCTTATGTTAGGAGTTAGGCTAGTGAACCTTCTCTGAACGGCTTTCATTGCAAGTACATCCCTTCTTAAGTATGTTATGGGCCAGGGTTTAGAGAACTCCAAAATGTATCATGGAGTTCACCTGACCCACAATTCTAAATAGATTGTGGTTATGGGGAGCACAGGGGCCTACTCTGCAGGTGTGATGCAACAGAGATCTACAGTACTTTTAAATTAAAACAATATTTACTTATGACACCAGTTAACACTTTATAAACCCACAGTAAACATATTAACAACTATCAACACCAATAAATCCCCCAAAGAATACAGTACTCTATAAGTAACTCTTAATCTGTCCTTGACCATCCATAAAACAAAAAAAACACCTTTTTACAGAAAGACATCAGGTTTAACTTCTCGACAGAAACAGGCATTATTTTTAAATCACCAAAGGATCTGGAGACAGTCTTTAGATTGCAGAGAGAGAGACTAATACACCTCCTTGCTGTGACTGCTACTAACCAGCTCTCAAAACGAAATTAAAATGTACCCTGTAGCAGAAAGCCCAAAGCGAAAGTAAAAGCAGACAGACAGCCCTGCTCCACCCACACTCTGACATCACTGATAAATACCCATTTCTTAAAGGTACATCTACTACAGCTATTTTATAAACACCCATTTCTTAAAGGTACATCCACTACAGCTATTTAATAAACACCCAGTTCTTTAAAGTTCTTTCACATGACAAGTAAGGCGACCAAAACTGTACATTGTGTGGTGCCACCAATGACCCTCAGTTGCAGCAAGACGTTCCTACTTTAATATTCTATTCCCCTTGCAATAAAGACCAATATTCCATTTGCCTTTGCTGTACCGGCATGCTGGCTTTCGTGATTCACGCACAAGCACACTAACAGTTGGATTCTCCATTTCTGAGACTAAGTGTTGATGACGGGGCAGGATTCGTGGAGTTCCACGACAGCAAAACCTGCACCAAATCTGGACCGATTCAGTTACTGTTAAGGGGCTAGCACTGGCGCCACATGGAACAGAATCGATTCCAACGAGGAACAATGTGGGATTACTGGTTTCGCAATTGACACTCAGGAGGCTGACAAACTGCAGCTGCATATGCACCCTTCACTCCCCAGACACCCCATCCCAGCAAAAAAGATGGCAGCAAGCAGAGCGGCACCCCGTTTCACCGACGCCGGGCTGGAGACCCTCCTGCACGGGGTGGAGAAGAGGTGGATGACCCTGTACCATGGCCTGGGAAGGAGGCTACCAGCTGCTGCAATTCATCGTGCCTGGGCGTAGGTGGCAGAGGCAGTCAGCGCCACCAGCAACACTGTCCGGACCGGCCAGGAGGGCCGGAAAATACTGCTCAAACTCCTCAGGGCGATCCGGTTGAGTAGGCAGCACTCTGTACCTGGCACTATCCTCGTCCCACACACCCATAACCCCACCCCGCCCCACAACTTGGAGTGGGGACAAACCCAACCTTACACGACATGAAATGAAATGAAATGAAAATTGCTTATTGTCACAAGTAGGCTTCAAATGAAGTTACTGTGAAAAGCCCCTAGTCGCCACATTCCGGCACCTGTTCGGGGAGGCTGGTATGGGAATTGAACCCGCGCTGCTGGCCTTGGTCTGCTTTAAAGCCAGCTATTTAGCCCACTGTGCTAAACCAGCCCCAATGTCAGCACCCATACCATCTACCATAGCCGCGTGCCCTGGCCACTGAGGCCACCAGCTACCCACTCCCTGGGCTGCATGCGTCAGATTGTCTTACACAGTTGTTTTCCATTTGCCCCCCATCCTTACCAGGAAAAGGCCACCCATAACGGCCAAGAACAGGAGAAAACTGAAGTGGGCCCGCCAGACCTGCGGCCCCTCACCGTGGCAGAGCAGAGGGTTCTGGATGTGTTTGGCAGCCCAGAGGAAAGGGAGGTCACCGTGGTGGAGTGCAGCTGCGGGCGAGGAAGTGAGACCCTGCAGAGTTGCAGTTCCCCATGACACGTGTTTCAACAGTCGCCCACCCCCCCAACACCACCATCACACCATGCTCAACCCCACACCATCCTCACTCTCACCACCTCCTCACACCACCTTCACGCCCACCCTCACCTCACACCACCTTCATCCTCACCCTCACCATGCCCACACCAGGATTCTCACTCTCACCCCTACCTTCGCCCCACAACACCTTCATACACACCCTCACCACCCCCTCCCTCACCCTTACCCCCACCCTCACCACCCCCCATGCCTACCATCACTCCCACCCTTACCAGCCCCAAACTCTCACCCCACCCCCACCCTTACCACTCCTCACCCCTACCATTACCCTCACCTCCACCCTCACCAACCCCTCACCCCTACCACTGCCACTTCCCTCTGAACTGTGGTCTAATTTTGTATCTTGTCTTGTGTCTTGCAGTTCCAACTGGAGATGGAGGTGGGTCCATCTGATGTCCCCTGCGCCCAGCCCCAGTGCCACAGCCGGAGACCTGCCATGAACCGAGCACTGACGGCGAAAGCAGCTCGGATGGCAACCCTTGAACAGAGCTCGAGTCTGAGGATGACACAGATTTTTCCCTCCACCATCCCAGAGACACTTGTCGTGTTAAGCACCTTGGGGTAACACGGACTGCAACTTGATGCAGTTATACTTGAAAGTAGACTCCAAACTGTGATGTTGGTTCAATACGCTTTATTGAACTTGTTAAGCAGTGCACACAGTTCGCTGTGGGTTTGACACTCTACTAATCTAAGCATGCTTACTATAACTAGTTAGACCAGACTAACTCTGAGCCATGTGTAGAAGGTGCTAACTGATATATACACCCTGATTGTCACTACTGTTGTCACCAGTGGAAAGAGGCAGAATGTCGATGCCTCGTGTGTTTTATAGTGGGAGACCACCTTCTAGCGTTCTGCCTGGTGATTGCTTGTGTTCTGTCCTGTGTGTTGATTGGCTGTACTGGGTGTCTGTCACTGCCTGTCTGTATATCATTATGTGCATGAGTGCATATTATGAAATCTCCCCTTTTTAAAAAAGAAATGTTGGTTGCTTGGAGCATATGCGACTGTATTTACATGTAGAACTATTTACATTAAATGGCGAGTGGATGAAAGCGAATGGATGAATATGTATATGAAAGGTGTCTAGCGTGCAGATACAGAACAACATTTACAAGATAAATGTCTACAAGTCCAATCTTTGGGGTTGCATCTGATCCTTGTCGACCGCCTGAGAGGTGGAGGTGGGGACGACGGCGCCTTGACAGGCGGGATTGCTGCCAGATTGGTGGCCTCGTGGTGTGAGGTGTCCGGAGGAGGCATAACAACATATGGAAAAATAGGATCTGGTGGTGGGCAGGCAACGTTGCGCAGTGCCCTCCTGTTGCGCCTGACAATGGAGCCATCAGCCATACAAACCACAAACAATCTGGGAGCAGCCTGTTGAACAACAGCTGGAGCTGAGCAGCCTCCATAAGGTAGCTTGATCCGAACAGCATCTTCTGGAGGTAGCACAGGCAAATCGGTAGCATGAGCATCGTACGTCAGCTTTTGCTGGTTCCTGAGTTGCTGCACCTTTTGCAGCACTGGGAGGTCTGTCTGGTAAGTGTATGGCTGGAACAGTCGTCCACAGGTCTCTATTCATGAGGAGTTGTGCCGGAGACATACCGGTGGACAGAGGGGTTGCCCTGTACACCAACAGCACAAGGTTGAAGTCAGAAGCAGAGTCCGCAGCCTTGCAGAGCAGTTGCTTCACTATATGGACCCCTTTCTCAACCTTCCCGTTGGATTGCGGATAGTGTGGGCTTGAGGTAATGCGGTTGAATTGGTACGACTTGGCGAAATTGGACCACTCTTGGCTGTGGAAGCAGGGACCATTGTCACTCATGACAGTGAGTGGAATACCATGCCTGGCAAATGTCTTCTTGCAGGCCTTGATGACTGTCCTTGATGTGAGGTCTGACAGCTTCACAACTTCTGGGTAATTTGAGAAGTAATCTATGATGAGCACATAGTCACGCCCATTGGCGTGAAAAAGGTCGATTTCCACCTTGGACCACGGAGAGGTCACAATCCCGTGTTGCTGGAGTGTTTCTTTTGTTTGAGCAGACTGGAAACACTGGCAGGTTGCACAATTGAGGACCATGTTGGATATGTCCTGGCTGATTCCAGGCCAATAGACAGCCTGCCGGGCCCTGTGCCTACACTTTTCAACACCTAGGTGTCCCTCGTGGATTTGTTTGAGCACTAAGCTCTGCAGACTGTGAGGAATAACGATACGATCTAGCTTGAGGAGGATCCCCTCGACGACTGTCAGGTCGTCCTTCACATTAAAGAACTGAGGGCATTGCCCTTTTTGGCAGCCATTTGCAAGGTGGTGCATTACACGTTGCAGAAGAGGGTCTTTGGCAGTCTCTTCACGAATGCTGATCATTCTTTCATCTGAGGCCGGGACATTGCTGGCACACAGCTGCACCTGTGCCTCAATCTGGCGGATGAAGTCAACCTGTTCACAGGGCGAGGTGATGGAGCGGGACAGGGCATCCGCAATTATCAGCTCCTTGCCTGGTGTGTACACTAACTCAAAATCGTACCTTCGGAGTTGAAGGAGAATGTGCTGAAGCCTGTGCGTCATGTCATTCAAGTCCTTATGAATGATATGGACCAAGGGTCTGTGGTCAGTCTCCACTGTGAATGTAGGTAGACCGTAGACGTAGTCATGGAACTTTACAATGTTGGTTAGGAGGCCCAGGCACTTTTTTGCTATTTGGGCGTACCTCTGTTCAGTAGCAGTCATGGCCCTTGACGCATAAGCAACTGGAGCCCAGAATGAGGAGTCATCCCTCTGGAGGAGCACCGCACCAATGCCGTCCTGGCTTGTGTCCGTGGAGATTTTTGTTTCCCTGTCCGGGTCAAAAAACGCTAGTACCTGAGCAGTGGTAAGCTTCGCTTTGAGCTCGAGCCACTCTGCTTGATGTGTGGGTAGCCACTGGAATGCAGTGGACTTCTCCAACAGATGCCTGAGAGCCGTGGTGTGTGAGGCCATGTTGGGAATGAATTTTCCCAAGATGTTCACCATTCCGAGGAAGCGTAGTACCGCCTTCTTGTCTTCCAGGGTCTTCATGGCATTAATGGCATTGACCTTGTCCGAATCTGGTCACGCACCCTGCTGGGATATCTGGTCGCCCAAGAGCTTGATGGTTGACATGCCAAAGGAGCACTTGGCCTTGTTCAGCTTGAGGCCGTTTGCATGGACAAGTCGAAAGACTTGTTTGAGATGAGGTATGTGTTCCTCAGGGGTCGTGGACCATATGATTACATCATCTACGTTCACACGCACACCCTCAATGCCCTCCATCATCTGCTCCATGATCCTGTGGAAGATTTCAGAGGCTGAGACAATGCCGAACGACATACGGTTATAACAGTACCTGCCAAATGGTGTGTTGAATGTGCAGAGCTTCCTGCTGGACTCATCCAGTTGTATCTGCCAGAAACCACACAATGCATCTAGCTTCATGAAGAATTTGGTGTGTGCCATCTCACTGGTCAGTTCTTCCCGCTTCGGGATCAGGTAGTGTTCCCGCATTATGTTCTGGTTAAGATCTTTGGGATTTATTCATATCCGCAACTCTCCTGAGGGTTTCTTCACACAGACCATCGAGCTGACCCAGTCAGTCGGTTCCGTCACTTTGGAGATGATGCCCTGATCTTGGAGCTTCTGTAGCTGTGCCTTTAAACGTTCCTTCAGAGGAGCCCGCACCCGGCATGGTGCATAGATTACAGGCGTGGCATCAGGCCTGAGTAGGATCTTGTAGCAGTATGGCAGAGTGCCCATTAAGACCATAAGACCATAAGACATAGGCGCGGAAGTAAGGCCATTCGGCCCATCGAGTCCACTCCACCATTCAATCATGGCTGATTTCAACTCCATTTACCCGCTCTCTCTCCATAGCCCTTAATTCCTCGAGAAATCAAGAATTTATCAACTTCTGTCTGAAAGACACTCAACGTCCCGGCCTCCACCGCCCTCTGTGGCAATGAATTCCACAGACCCACCACTCTCTGGCTGAAGAAATTTCTCCTCATCTCTGTTCTAAAGTGACTCCCTTTTATTCTAAGGCTGTGCCCCCGGGTCCTAGTCTCCCCTGCTAATGGAAACAACTTCCCTACGTCCACCCTATCTAAGCCATTCATTATCTTGTAAGTTTCTATTAGATCTCCCCTCAACCTCCTAAACTCCAATGAATATAATCCCAGGATCCTCAGACGTTCATCGTATGTTAGGCCTACCATTCCTGGGATCATCCGTGTGAATCTCCGCTGGACCCGCTCCAGTGCCAGTATGTCCTTCGTGAGGTGTGGGGCCCAAAATTGCTCACAGTATTCTAAATGGGGCCTAACTAATGCTTTATAAAGCTTCAGAAGTACATCCCTGCTTTTACATTCCAAGCCTCTTGAGATGAATGACAACATTGCATTTGCTTTCTTAATTACGGACTCAACCTGCAAGTTTACCTTTAGAGAATCCTGGACTAGGACTCCCAAGTCCCTTTGCACTTCAGCATTATGAATTTTGTCACCATTTAGAAAATAGTCCATGCCTCTATTCTTTTTTCCAAAGTGCAAGACCTCGCACTTGCCCACGTTGAATTTCATCAGCCATTTCTTGGACCACTCTCCTAAACTGTCTAAATCTTTCTGCAGCCTCCCCACCTCCTCCATACTACCTGCCCCTCCACCTATCTTTGTATCATCGGCAAACTTAGCCAGAATGCCCCCAGTCCCGTCATCTAGATCGTTAATATATAAAGAGAACAGCTGTGGCCCCAACACTGAACCCTGCGGGACACCACTCGTCACCGGTTGCCATTCCGAAAAAGAACCTTTTATCCCAACTCTCTGCCTTCTGCCTGACAGCCAATCGTCAATCCATGTTAGTACCTTGCCTCGAATACCATGAGCCCTTATTTTACTCAGCAGTCTCCCGTGAGGCACCTTATCAAAGGCCTTTTGGAAGTCAAGATAGATAACATCCATTGGCTCTCCTTGGTCTAACCTATTTGTTAACTCTTCAAAGAACTCTAACAGGTTTGTCAGGCACGACCTCCCCTTACTAAATCCATGCTGACTTGTCCTAATCCAACCCTGCACTTCCAAGAATTTAGAAATACCATCCTTAACAATGGATTCTAGAATCTTTCCAACAACCGAGGTTAGGCTAATTGGCCTATAATTTTCCATCTTTTTCCTTGTTCCCTTCTTGAACAGGGGGGTTACAACAGCGATTTTCCAATCCTCTGGAATTTTCCCTGACGCCAGTGACTTTTGAAAGATCATAACTAATGCCTCCACTATTTCTTCAGCTATCTCCTTTAGAACTCTAGGATGCAGCCCATCTGGGCCCGGAGATTTATCAATTTTTAGACCTCTTAGTTTCTCTAGCACTTTCTCCTTTGTGATGGCTACCATATTCAACTCTGCCTCCTGACTCTCCTGAATTGTTGGGATATTACTCATGTCTGCTATTGTGAAGACTGACGCAAAGTACTTATTTAGTTCCTCAGCTATTTGCTTGTCTCCCATCACTAGATTACCAGCGTCATTTTGGAGCGGCCCAATGTCAACTTTTGCCTCCCGTTTGTTTTTAATGTATTTAAAGAAACTTTTACTATCATTCCTAATGTTACTGGCTAGCCTACCTTCATAATTGATCCTCTCTTTCCTTATTTCTCTCTTTGTTATCCTCTGTTTGTTTTTGTAGCCTTCCCAATCTTCTGACTTCCCACTACTCTTTGCCACATTATAGGCTTTCTCTTTTGCTTTGATGCATTCCCTGACTTCCTTTGTCAGCCATGGCTGCCTAATCCCCCCCTTTGATAACCTTTCTTTTCTTTGGGATGAACCTCTGTACTGTGTCCTCAATTACTCCCAGAAACTCCTGCCATTGCTGTTCTACTGTCTTTCCCACTAGGCTCTGCTCCCAGTCGATTTTCGTCAGTTCCTCCCTCATGCCCCTGTAGTTTCCTTTATTTAACTGTAACGGTCCTGGCCACTGTTAGGAGGCCTGTACATAACTCCCATTATGGTTTTTTTGCCTTTGTGGTTCCTCAACTCTACCCACACAGACTCCACATCATCTGACCCTATGTCGTTTAGTGCTGTTGATTTAATTTAATTCCTAATTAACAAGGCAACCCCGCCCCCTCTGCCCACCTCTCTGTCTTTTCGATAGGTTGTGAATCCCTGGATGTTTAAATGCCAGTCCTGAACCCCCTGCAACCACGTCTCTGTGATGCCTACCACATCATACCTGCCAGTCACAATCTGGGCCATAAGCTCATCTACCTTGTTCCGTACACTGCGCGCATTTAAATATAGCACCTTTAATTCTCTATTGACCATCCCTTTTTGTTTTCTTAGTGTGGTGGACCTTGGATTACTGAGTCTTTCCACACACTGTGTCATATTTTGTGGGATGGGGACTATCGTAACCTCTCCTGAGTTTTGTCTTTTTGTGCTATTTTGTATTCCGAAGCAGCTACGCTTCCCACTGATTACTTCACCTCTTGGTTCCCTGACTTTCCCTTCCCCCCCAATCTCTAGTTTAAAGTCCTATTGACCACCCTATTTACTCTTTTCGCCACAACACTGGTCCCAGCTCGGTTCAGGTGGAGACCATCCCAACGGTATAGGTCCCCCCGTCCCAAAACTGATGCCAGTGTCCCATGAAAAGGAACCCCTCTTTCCCACACCACTCTTTCAGCCATGTGTTAACTTCCCTTATTCTTGCCTCCCTATGCCAATTTGCATGTGGCTCGGGCAGTAATCCGGAGATTATGACCCTTGAGGACCTGTTTTTTAATTTGAATCCTAGCTCTTTATAATCTCTAAACAGGTTCTCTTTCCTAGACTTGCCTATGTTGTTGGTACCGACATGGACCACAACAACTGGATCCTCCCCCTCCCACTCCAGTATCCTTTCAAGCCGGTCAGTGATGTCCCGCACCCTAGCACCGGGCAGGCAACATACCATGCGGGACTCTTTATCCTGCTCACAAAGGATACTATCTATCCCCCTGATAATAGAATCCCCTACAACTACAACTTGCCTATTTGCTCCCTCCCCTTGAATGGCCTGCTGAACCATGGTGCCTTGGTCAGCTGACTCATTCTTCCTGCAACCCTGTTTGCCATCCACACAGGGAGCAAGTGCCTCATACCTGTTGGACAGGGTCAAGGGCTGAGGCTCCTGATTTCCTGACTACTGGTTCCCTTTACCTGCCTGACTTGCAGTCACACCCTGCTGTCCCTGGCCACTGGCAGGATTTAAACTACTTACTCTGACAGGTGTGACTCCCTCCTGAAACACAGTGTTCAGATAAGTCTCCCCCTCCAGGATGTGCCTCAGTGTTTGAAGCTCAGACTCCAGCTCATCAACTCTGAGCCGGAGCTCTTCGAGCAGCCAACACTTACTGCAGATGTGGTTCGCTGCAGCTCACAATGGGATCTGCCAGCTCCCACATCAAGCAGCTCAAGCACATCACCTGACCAACCATCACTAATTAATTAATTAATTTAATTTAAGTTTACGTGTTTAGCTGGGGTTTTTTAAAATTTGGGGCAGATTTGCTATCAACCAATCAGATCACAGCTTCGTCTGATGTCACTTTTGGAGAAGAAAAATTTTTTAAAACAGGAAGTTACCGTTAGGTTTTTATACTCGCAGAGACTGCTCCTCCTCCTCCGAACGGCTCACAAAATTACGCCCAAAGAAATAGAGAGAACAAAACAGTTGGGAAAAAGCACCTTCTCCCATTCTTCACCGAATTACCTCACTGCACCAAATTACCAAATTCTCATTCTGTCTGTGTCTCACTCACTCAGGCTGTGGCTCCTTGACCTGCGCAATGCTGACTAAGTGCGCTTTCTGTCTGTCTTTTATACAGCCTTTAGGATGACTCACACTAAAACTTCAAAGAGAAGAATACAATGTGTACCTTTGTGTCCCTTAACAGGCCTCAGGTGACTGCCAGATAGCTGCCTCTCAGCAATTAGGGTGGGGGCAGCTTCAGCCAATCAGACACTAATCTACACTACACTTTTAACTGAAAAACAGCAAAATTAGATTAACCACTTACCTTTCCTGGTTACCTCACTGCACCAAATTACCAAATTCTCACTCTGTCTTTGTCTAACTCAGGCTGTGTCTCCTTGACCTGCGCAATGCTTACTAAGTGCGCTTTCTGTCTGTCTTTTATACAGACTTTAGGATGACTCACACTAACCCTTCAAAGAGAAGAATACAATGTATACCTTTGTGTCCCTTAACAGGCCTCAGGTGACTGCCAGATAACTGCCTCTCAGCAATTAGGGTGGGGGCAGCTTCAGCCAATCAGACACTAATCTACACTGCACTTCTAACTGAAAAACAGCAAAATTAGATTAACCACTTACCTTTCCTGGTTTACATCAAACACATCTGGATATTGAGCAAGGATGTCATCAATGTCAGCCTGAAGATCCACATTGGAAGAAGACATGGCATGGACTAGCTGTATGAGGTCGAGTAGCTTGCATGCATGGGCACTGAGCAGGGATGCCTTATCAGGCTTGACGATTTCGAATCGGAGTTTGCCATTGATGGTCTTGTTGGAGACGAATAGATCCTAGTGCAGTTATGGCATTGCCATTATAATCGAGGAGCTGGCAGGCTGGCGGAGGAATTTTGGGTTGCTTTTTAATGCGGTCAAAATCAGCTTGAGAGATGAGATAGCCAGAAGCACCTGTGTCCAGCTTGAACTGGATGCTGCATTGATTTACGTGTATGACAGCACGCCATTCGTCCGCGGAATCCACATTGAGGATAGATAGGCTGTCTTGCTGAATTTGAGGAGGCATGCTCACATGTAGTTATGATGCCCACACAATAGGGGGACTCCAGGCAGTTGTCCTCTGGATCCGTAGTGCTACCAGAATCAGAATCCAGTAAACCTTGCTGTACACATCGAACGCGCTTGCGTTGGAATTGGGATCACTGGCCCTTGACTGGTGATGCAGACCTGCACAATGCAGCATAATGTCCAGGCTTCCCGTAATTTACGCATCGCCTGCCTTTTGCAGGGCGTTGCGGCTTTCAGTGGGCGGTGCCACAGTTCGGGCACGTCATGACGTTGACGTTGTTACGCTCCGTGCGTCGTCTCTTATGCGCAGTGCGGTCAGCCGACGTTCTGCGTAGTTTGGTTTTCGGCCGCTTCGTTCTCCCGTTCGTGTTGCGCATGCATGGGGCCCCGGGAAAAGTGCGCAAAGTGGCCGCTTTCATCGATACTGAGGCGCTGCATCTGGGCGATGGAGTGTACACTCTCTGCCTCGTGGGAGGCAGGTTTTTCGTATTCTGCCGATTTGAAATGGGAGTACCGATTTCTCGCATCCTCATGCACTATACACGTCACGATTGTGACTGGCAGGGTCATGTGTTTAATTTTGAGGAGTTGCTCCCGCAAGGAATCGGAGTGCACCCCAAACACGATCTGATCCCTGATGATGGAATCAGCGGTTGCACCATAATTGCACGATTGCGCTAATATACGTGGATGAGTTAGAAAGGATTGGAAAGGTTCATCTTTACCCTGAAGGCATTGCTGGAAGACATAGCTCTCAAAGCTCTCGTTTGTTTCGACTTCACGGTGACTGTCGAACTTCTCCAAAACGGTCTTGAATTTGGTCTTGTCCTGGCCATCGGTAAAATTAAGTGAGTTGAAAATCTGGATGGCTTGGTCCCCCGCATTTCGTAGGAGCAGCGCGTTTTTTCTGGCATCGGACGCATCCTCGAGGTCTGAGGCCTCCATGTAGAGAAGGAACCTTTGCTTGAAGACCGGCCAGTTGGCACCGAGATTGCCGGAGATCCGTAGTTGTGGATCTTCTCCATGCCGCTGGAAGGCACTTGCTGGTCGTCATGGAATCACACAAGGTAAACCATTTAGAGATAGTACACTACTGGTACCATGTCGTGTTAATCACCCTGGGTTACACGGACTGCAACTGGATGCAGTTGTACTTGAAAATAGACTCCAAACTATGGTGTTGGTTCAATACGCTTTATTGAACTTGTTAAGCAGTGCACACAGTTCGCTGTGGGTTTGACACTCTACTAATCTAAGCGTGCTTACTATAACTAACTATACCAGACTAGCTCTGAGCCGCGTGTAGGAGGTGCTAACTGATATATACACCCTGACTGTCACTACAGTTGTCACCAGTGGAAAGAGGCAGAGTGTTGATGCCTCATGTGTTTTACAGTGGGAGATACCTTCTAGTGTTCTGCATGGTGATTACTTGTGTTCTGTCCTGTGTGTTGATTGGCTGTACTGGGTGTCTGTCACTGCCTGTCTGTATCTCATTATGTGCATGAGTGCATATCATGACAACACTCACCTCAGTTGGGCACTTTAGTGAAGAGGCTCCTGGGACACTCTGTGGTGCGCATCACACAGCTGATCTGGTACAGCAGCTGGAGGTAGGAACTCCCGAGGAGGTGGACGTTCGGAGGTCGGGCCGAGCTCAGGAACTAGCTGCCGTCCGGACTGGTTTCGGGCTTCTGGAACGGACAGTCCCATCGATTGTGGAGATGCAGTCGCAGAGCCAGGGACTACATGAGGGGCTGTCGGCGAGCATCATGTACCTGCAGAGGAGGCCAACCGCATGCAGGAGCAGGAGGTGGTGCCGACAATGCATGCCACCCAGGCCAACACTGCACGGTGGCGTCCGTGGTGGAAGCATTGGGGGGGCGATGGTTTGGTCTTTGAATCAGCATGTCCAAGGCCTGGGACATTCTGTGCATACACTGGCCAAGGCCCAGGACAGGGTTGCCGCCTCACAGGCAGCCATGTGCCAGTGCCACCTGGAAATTGTAGTGGCGCTTCTGAGTGTGGCCCATTCACAGCAGGTCATGGCTGGGAACGTTGGTGGCATTGACAAGGCACTGACTGACATGGCGCAGACACAGGGGGAGGTGGCCGAGTCCCAGAAGGAGATGGCCCAGTCCCAGACAGAGATGGTCGACTCCTTGTGCTCCATGGCCGCGAGCATGCAGGTTCTGGTCGAGACCAAAGCGGTCTTCCAGGACTGGCAGCTCCAGGTGGTGGGAGAGCCTCCGGGGATAGCTCCATTCACACTCCCATCCCATGGAGTAGCCCGCGGGCCACTGGGCACCCAGATGGAGAAGGAGGTGATGGGGCCCGTGCCAGTGAGGGGGAGGTGCCGGACTCCCCCCTCCCACCTCCTGTCCCAGGTGCATCTGCTGGGCAGCAGGCAGAACAGGGTAGCACCACGCCACCTGACACAGCCGAGCAGCAGGCGGGGCCATTCAGGCCCGGAGGCCCCAGAAGACGGTGGCTAACGTGGACACAGGTCGAAGGACGGGTATCACAGCTGGCCGCCTCCACTCCTGCTGCACCATATGTGGATCCACCAAGATGTGGCGTTAGGGCCCGTAAGGCCAGAAAGTTAGACATTAGTTAAATTGGCATGGGTGCAGGGCACAGTTTAGTTATCGGGGCTATAACAAATCTGTGTATGTGCTGTCACATAAAACACCTTTTACAACCTGGGTGTGAGGGGAGGCCTGTCCAGGGGTGGGGGGAATGGGCAGATATTGTGGGTGGCCTGGGCTCCCCACCCACCCCCACCGAACATCTCTACCACTGGCACCCCAGGGACTCGATGCGTCCGTGTGATGGAATGGCCAACACGCAAGCAGGGGTCACCCAGGTGGACGATGTAATGTGCTACTGTGGGCAGGAGTCAGATGTTGTCAATCGATGCGGAGCACCAGGGATCAACGCAGAGCAGGTTATCATCATCCTCCAGTCCATAGACCAGACCCGGTGCTACTGCCGTCTCAGGGCCCCCACCCTGTAGTGCAGCATGTATGTATCACAGAGGGAGTGCGCGTGGAGGGGGCGGGTGGGGGGGGGGGGGGGAAGAGATGGACAGGAGCGGAGGAGGGGAAGCGGGCGTGGGTGTGGGATGTGGTGTCCGTGCTCATGGCCACTGACCTCTCCCACCCCCAGTCCGTGAACTTGGAGGCGATCAGAGCGTACCATGCGCGTTGGTCCTGGCTCACATGTTGTGAGGTCTCCTGTGCCTGCCTGGGCTCTATACCCTGCCCACCCTCCCCCGCATCCTCTATATCGGACGAGGACTGGCATTCATCCTCCTCCTCCAGCATGTGTCTCCACTGCTGCGCAATGTCGTGGAGGATGCAGCAGGCCGCCGTGATGTGGCTGACCCTCTGAGCATCATACTGAAAGGCCCCTCCAGAGCAGTCCAGGCATCTGAACCGCATCTTCAGAATGCTGAACTTCCGCTCGATCGCGCCCCTGATTGCTGTGTGGGCATCGTTGCAGCTGGTCTCGGTGTCAGTCTGTGGCCTCCGGATAGGCGTCATCAGCCATGACCGCAGCGAATAACCCCTGTCGCCCAAGAGCCAACCTCCCAGACGGGGGGAGGGCGACTCGAACATATCAGGAATCGTCAAGTGCGCCAGGATGAAGTGCCATGCACACTGGGTATCGGTCGCAGACGGGCATGATGCGCAGCTGATGGTCACAAATTAGCTGCACGTTCATCGAGTGGAACCCCTTTCAGTTTGTGTAGAGCGGCCTGTCATCCGCAGATGCATGTAGGGGGACATGCATCCCGTTGATCATCCCCTGGACCCGGGGCGTGTCGCCGCTGTGCAGGCATCATGGTGGGCTTTGTCCACATTGAAATAGATGTATTGAGCTGCCTGGGCATATAGTGCCTCCTTGACAGCGCATGCACCTGTGCTCCAAGGTGTGTGAGATCCCAGACAGGTCCACACTCGGCTCCTGGAAGGACCCATCGCATAAAAGCTAAGAACAACCATCACTTTGATGGCCACTGCGAATGGGTGTCCTCCCCCATACCCCCGTGGTGCCTCAGGTGCGCCATGATCTGGCAGATATGTCGAACTGTTTCCCTGCTGAGCTGGAGTCTTCGATGTCATGCCCGGACCAACAGGTCCTCGAATGACAGGCGGTGCCAGTACACACAAGGCCTCATGCAGCGCCTCCTTGGCACCTTCTCCTCCTCGGCATGTTGGGTAGATGGCTCTCTATCCTGGGCGGCTGCCTCCTGTTCCCCTGCGATATGCTCTGCTGCTGCAGCTTCCTCCTCCTTCTCGAGCAGTGTTAGATCGTACAGCCACAGGGCATCCCCCAGGACTGCGGCAACTAGCAGGAAGGCTACCATTGCTGGTTGAATTCCACTATCCTATGTCTGCAGGGAATGAAAGGCCTACATGTTAGCATGGTGCGTAACCCCATGCCCAACCAGGTCCAAATGGCTATATGGTGGCCCCGATTCACACTGTGGGCTCCGCGCCCCGCATGCTCCCCCTCCCACTTCCAATCTTTGCACCCCTGGACCCATCGGTGCCTGGCTCACTGGGGGGGACCTCTAGCCCTTGCGCCTATCCCTAATGCCAGGGGAACCATCGGCTGGAACGGTCCATGATAGTGGTACGTTCCGCAGCCACCGCCCGGCTACAGTGGGCTGCAGTGGCTGTTGCCCTAGTTGGGCAACCAGTGGTGTAGGAGGAAGGGTTTCAGATTTCTGGACCATTGGGATCTCTTCCGGGGCAGGTGCGATATGTACAAGAAGGACGGGTTGCATCTGAACTCGAGGGACACCAATATCCTGGCTGGGAGGTTTGCTAGTGTCATTCGGGAGGATTTAAGCCAGTATGTCAGGGGGGTGGGAACCAGAGTGTTAGCTTAGAAGGTGTCATAACTGAAGGGGAAATAGAGAACAAAAACAATGGAACATCACCCTCAGGCAGAGCAAAAAAGGTGATAAGTGTGAGAAGGGAGGTGGTCAATGCAGGACTGAGTGTATTGTACTTTAATGGCACAAGATGAATGCGCTTGTTGCCACATTGAAATTGGCCGGTACGATGTTGTCATAGAATATACCGTGCAGAAGGAGGCCATTCAGCCCATCGAGTCTGCACCGGCCCTTGGAAAGTGCACCTACTTAAGCCCCAAGCCTCCACCCTATCCCCTTTATCCCTGTAACCCAACCTAACCTTTTTGGACACTAAGGGCAATTTATCATGGCCAATCCACCTAAGCTGTACATCTTTGGACTGTGGGAGGAAACCGAACCACCCAGAGGAAACCTACGCAGACACGGGAGAACGTGCAGACTCCACACAGACAGTGACCCAAGCCGGGAATTGAACCTGTGACCCTGGAGCGGTGAAGCAACTGTGCTAACCACTGTGCTACCGGGCATCACTGAGATGTGGCTGCAAGGGGGTCAGGGCCGGGATCTGAATATACAAGGAGCGATATAGAATCAGAAGGCGTAGAATCTCTGTGGGTAGAGTTGAGGAATCGCAAAGGTAAAAAGACCCTGATGGGAGTTATGTACAGGCCCTACAGCAGTAGTCAGGATATAGGGCAGAAAATAAATCAGGAGATAGAGAAAGCATGTAAAAAAGGCAATATTACAATAATTATGGGGGACTTCGATATGCAGGTGGACTGGGAAAATCAGGTTGGTAGTGGATCCCAAGAAAAGGAATTTGTGGAATGTTTAAGAGATGGTGTTTGGAGCAGTTTGTGACAGACCCTGCAGGTCTGGGAGGGAGCAGGCAATTCTGGATTTGGTGATGTGTAATGAGGCAGACTTGATTAGGGATCTTAAGGTGAAGGAACCCGTAGGGAGCAGTGACCACAATATGATAGAATTTACCCTGCAGTTTGAGAGGGAGAAGCTGGAGTCAGATGTAACGGTATTACAATTAAATAAAGGTAACTACAAAGACATGAGGGAGGAGCTGGCCAGAGTTGATTGGAAAAAGAGCCTAGCAGGGAAGACAGCGGAACAGCAATGGCAGGGGTTTTTGAGGGTCATTCAGGAGGCACAGCAGAAATTCATCCCAAGGAGGAGGAAACATGCTAAGTGCAGGACAAGGCATCCATGGTTGACGAGGGAAGTCAAGGACGGAATAAAAGCAAAAGAAAAAGCATACAAAGTGGCAAGAATTAGTGGGAAGCCAGAGGATTGGGGATCATTTAAAAACGAGCAGAGGACAACTAAAAAAGCAATAAGGGGGGAGAAGATGAAGTATGAGCGCAAGCTAGCTAGTAATATAAAGGAAGATAGGAAGAGTTTCTTTCAGTATATAAAAGGTAAGAGAGGGGCAAAAATAGACATTGGACCACTGAAAAACGTGACTGGAGAAGTAATAATAGGAAACAAAGAAATGGCAGATGAACTGAATAGTTACTTTGCATCGATCTTCACGGTGGAGGACACCAGTGGGATGCCAGAGCTCCAGGAGAATCAGGGGGCAGAGGTGCGTGCAGTGGCCATCACTAAGGAGAAGGTTCTGGGGAAACTGAAAGGTCTGAAGGTGGCTAGGTCACCTGGACTGGATGGTCTACACCCCACGGTCCTAAAGGAGATAGCTGAGGAAATTGTGGAGGCATTGGTGGTGATCTTTCAGGAATTAGTGGAGACAGAAAGGGTCCCAGAGGACTGGAAAGTGGCTAATGTAACACTGTTGTTTAAGAAGTGTTATGGGCCAGGGTTTAGAGAACCCCAAAGTATATCATGGAGTTCACCTGACCCACAACTTTTAATAGATTGTGGTATGGGGAGCACACGGCCCACTCTACAGGTGTGGTACAGCAGAAATGGAAAAGTATTTTTTAAAGCAAAACAATGTTTATTCTATGAACTCAAGTTAACCTTTTTAAAACATACAGTGAACATCTTAGCAACCATTAATTCAAATACAACCCCCAAAGATTACAACACTAAGTAAACCTTTAAGCTTTCCTTTTTAACATCCACGCTTCTTAAAAACAAAACCTTTATCAGAAGCACATCAGGTTAAAGTCACTACTGAAAACATTTATAATTCTCAATTCACTAAATGATCAAGAGATAGTCTTTTGATGGCAGAGAGAACAGCAGTACACCTGCTTGGTCTGGCTTCAGCTCCAACACTGAACACACCCTGCAGCATGCTCAAAAACGAAAGTAAAAAGCTGACAGGCAGCCCAGCTCCACCCACTCTCTGACATCACTGCAGTAATAAACACCCATTTCTTAAAGGTACTCTCACATGTCAGAAGGGAGGGAGGCAGAAGACGGGAAATTATAGGCCGGTTATCCTGACTTCGGTCATTGGTAAGATTTTAGAGTCTGTTGTTAAAGATGAGATCGCAAAGTACTTGGAAGTTCATGGTAAAATAGGACTGAGTCAGCACGGCTTTGTCAATGGGAGGTCATGTCTGAAAAATCTGTTACAGTTCTTTGAGGAGGTAACAAGGAAGTTAGACAAAGGAGAACCAGTGGACGTGATTTATTTATATTTCCAGAAGGCCTTTGACAAGGTGCCGCATAGGAGACTGTTAAATAAGTTAAGAGCCCATGGTGTTAAGGGTAAGATCCTGGCATGGACAGAGGATCGGCTGATTGGGTCTGTAATCATTGGACTTTAGAAGGATGAGGGGGGATATTATTGAAACTTACAGGATACTGTGAGGCCTGGCTAGAGTGGACGTGAAGAGGATGTTTCCTCTTGTAGGAAAAACTAGAACCAGAGGACACCATCTCAGGCTAAAGGGATGATCCTTTAAAACAGAGATGAGGAGGAATTTCTTCAGCCAGAGGGTGGTGAATCTGTGGAACTCTTTGCCGCAGATGGCTGTGGACGCCAAATCACTGAGTGTCTTTAAGACAGAGATAGAGGGCAGCACGGTGGCGCAGAGGGTTAGCCCTGCTGCCTCACGGCGCCAAGGTCCCACTTTTGATCTCGGCTCTGGGTCATTGTCCGTGTGGAGTTTGCACATTCACCCCGTGTTTGCGTGGGTTTCGCCCCCACAACCCAAAGATGTGCAGGTTAGGTGGATTAGCCACACTAAATTGCCCCTTAATTGGAAAAAATTAATTGGGTACTCTAAATTTATTTTTAAAAAGACAGAGATAGATAGGTTTTTGATTAATGAGAGGATGAGTGGTTATGGGGAGAAGGCAGGAGAATGGGGATGGACAATATCAGCCATGATTGAATGGCGGAGCAGACTCAATGGGCCGAGTGGCCTAATTCTGCTCCTATGTCTTCTGGTTTTATGGTCTTATGGCCTCTAATGCCCCGCCAATGGGTCGCGGCCGGGTGGGGGGTGTGTATGGCGGAAGGTGGGATTCAGGGTTGCGGGGAGTGGGGCACCCATAAGGCTGGTGTCACTCCGTGCAACCAGGGGCCATGGTGGGTGGTCAGTGGGGTGCACAGCAAGATGGCTGCCTTGCAAGCTGTGGCAATGGTGGTTCATGCCTGGACACCGCCCCAGTCCCATGGGGGAGGGACACCCCGACCACCAGGCCTGTCCCCCGTCACCCTCCCTCCCCTCCGCCCTGGCAGGGCACCCCCTCCCCCCACCACACCAGCCAGCCTCGCCAGTGTCCGACCTGGCAGCCCACGGTTGTGCCTCTCTGTCTCCTACCTCCTCACTTTCCCTCATCAACCTTGACGCTAGTTCATGATTTTTACAAGTGAACCATGCCGTCGGGACTCAGCCTATCAGAGGAGCAGAATCGCGATGGCCCTGGAAAATACCGGGTCAGGCCAGCTAATGATATGCAAATGGTGTTTACAGTATGTGCGTCCCGGACCGCATTGACGCCGCTGTCGAGGTGACGGAAAATTGCGATTTGCCGTCAAATTGGCACCCGCCGCGATTTTGCCATCGGAACTTATTCTCCGCCCATTCGCGTTTCCCAATTTCGGCATCAGCCAACGCAGAATCCCGCCCCAAGTCTCTCTGTGACACAGCATTCTGCAATCTCTCTCCATTTACATAATATTCTGCTTTTCTATCCCTTCTGCAAATGTGGGCAGCTCACATTTTCCCACATTTTCTTGATCTGCGATATTTGTGCCACTCACTTAACCGACTCATAATCCTTTGGAAAATCTTTGTGTCCTCCTCACAACTTGCTTTCCTACCTATCTTTATATCATCAGCCAATTTGCCTGCAGTGCAGTTGGTCCTTTCATCCTAGTCAGTAATACAAATCATAAATAGTTGAGGCTCCAGCACTGATCCCTGTGGCAGACCACTCATTATACTTTGTCATCCTGTAAATGACCCATTTATTCTGACTCTGTTTCTTATGAGACAGTGCTCTGACCATCTCTATTAGAACCTTTATTGTACCAAGGCACTTTAAAGGAGTGTTGAGGGAAATTTGACACTGAGCCATAGAAGATATTCGGACAATTAATCAAAATCCTGATATACAGGTAGATATGCTGATGTGGGCAGCACGGTAGCATTGTGGATAGCACAATTGCTTCACAGCTCCAGGGTCCCAGGTTCGATTCCGGCTTGGGTCACTGTCTGTGCGCAGTCTGCACGTTCTCCCCGTGTGTGCGTGGGTTTCCTCCGGGTGCTCCGGTTTCCTCCCACAGTCCAAAGATGTGCAGGTTAGGTGGATTGGCCTTGATAAATTGACCTTAGTGTCCAAAATTGTCCTTAGTGTTGGGTGGGGTTGATGGGTTATGGGGATAGGGTGGAGGTGTTGACCTTGGGTAGGGTGCTCTTTCCAAGAGCCGGTGCAGACTCGATGGGCCGAATGGTCTCCTTCTGCACTGTAAATTCTATGATAATCTATGATATTATAATGCACCTTAAAGAGGAGAGTGATAGAGATATGGAGAGGTTTAGGGAGGGATTTTAAAAGAGGTGAGTTACTTGCTGAGAATTCCCAGCCTTGGACTACTCTTTATCGCCACACTATTTATTATATATGGCCGTTCCAGTTTTGCCACTCACTTGACCTGCGAACCTCACCTTGCAGACTCTCTACTTCCTCTTGACAACCTATCTAGGTGTCATTGGCAAAGATAGTTACCATAAATTTGGAGACGCGGTCATCTTCAGGCAGTTCCATCATCGGGAGTAAACCCTGTGTTAATTGCTCTCACTCTGTGCCTCTTACCCCCCCCCCCCCCCCCCGCTTTCCTCTCCTGTGTGCTCCTGCTGCTCAGACCTCTGCTCCTCCTGTGGAGGGGGCTTCTGCTCATTGCCACAGGTCTCAAAATCTGAGATCCGTCCTCATTTTTGTGCAAATTTCAATGGAGATGTTAACGGTTCACTTAAATGGAATGCGAACGGTGAATTAGTCACAAGACTGAATATAATAGAAGGGTGGTCTATTGTGTGATGTTCAGCGTTTACCGGTGAGCAACCCTGAAAATCTAACTCAATATAGAAAAGGGTGTACATAATTCCCTTGCATTTGGTAAGTTGGCATCTGACAAAGGTGGTGAAGTAAGTGGATAAAAGGCTAGGGTGGCAGCTGGATAGGGTGGTCAGGTCAGGTCAGGTCAGATCAGATCAGGGGAAGTCGGGGGGGTCAGGAAGCAGTCGGGGGTTGAAAGGGGAGTCAGGTGGTGAGGGTAGGTCATGTCATGTCAGGGAGAAAGCGGGGAAAGTCAGGGATGAGAGCAAGTCAGGAGGTAGTCATGGAGTCGGGGGGAGTTGAGGGGGGTTGAAGAGGAAGTCGGGGAGTGTGGGTTCAGTGTGGGGTGGTTGGGGATAGTTGTATAGTTATACAAGAGTGATTTTTATATCTAAACTTTGCTGGGTAACTAAGTCAGAACGGTCCAAAGTCTCCAATTCTAACCGTAGAATTTTGGGGGGAAATGCAGGGGAATTGCCCAGGAGAAATCCCACTGAGTCACTGCATTGGGACTTCCAAGTGGTCCCAACATGTATCTTGGCCATCATGTTTGTTCTTCAACTATGTTGAGACCAGAAGATTTGGGTCATTGAGTTCAAATTTATATCAGGCAAGCAATTTAGCAGAAATCTTTATTCTGTCAAGATGTCCTTTGCGGAAGGATCTGGTCTGGCCTACATGTGACTCCAGCCCACGGCAATGTGTCTGACTATTAAATGCCTTCTAAAATGGCCCAGCAAACCACTCAGTTATATTCAACCACTACAAAAACACAAACAAGGAATGAAACTGGACGGACCACCCGACATCGAAACAGGTACCAGAAACTCAGCCCTGTTGACCCTGCAAAGTCCTCCCTGCTAACATGTGGGGCTTATGCGAAAGTTGTGAAGTTGTCTCACCGACTAGTCAAGCAAGAGCCTGACATAGTCACACGCACAGAATCATACTTTACAGACAATGTCGCAGACACCACTATCACCATTCCTGGGTATATCCTGGGCAGCACGGTAGCACACTGGTTAGCACAGTTGCTTCACAACTCCAGGGTCCCAGGTTCGATTCCCGGCTTAGGTCACTGTCTGTGCAGAGTCTGCACGTTCTCCCCGTGTCCACGTAGGTTTCCTCCGGGTGCTCCGGTTACCTCCCACAGTCCAAAGATGTGCGGGTTATGTGGATTGCCGTGCTAAATTGCCCTTGGTGACCAAAAAAGGTTCCTGGGTTACCGGGATAGGATGGAGGGGTGGGCTTGGGTAAGGTGCTCTTTCCAAGGGCCAGTGCAGACTCAATGGGCCAAATGGCCTCCTTCTGCACTGTAAATTTTGTGCTTCTATGATTCCTGTCTCACTGCAAGACACACCCAGCAGAGGTGGTGGAACAGGGATACAGTCGGAAGGGAGTTGCACTGGGGGATAATCAACATCGACTCTGGACCCCATGAAGTCTCATGGCTTCAGGTTAAACATGGGCAAGGAAACCTCCTGCTGATTATCACGTGCCATCAGCCGATGAATCAGTACTTCTCCATTTGAACACCACTTGGAGGAAGCACTGAGGGTGGCAAGGAGTCAGAACATACTCTGGTGGGGGACTTCAATGCCCATCACCAAGAGTGGCTCGGTAGTACCACCACAGACCAAGTTGATCGGGTCCGAAAGGTCATAGTTACTAGACTGGGTCTGCAAAGGTGGTGAGGGAACCAACAAGAGGGAAAAACATACTTGACCTCATTCTCAACAACCTGCCTGTTGTAGATGCATCTGTCAATGTCAGTATCGGTAGAACTGACCACTGCACAGTCCTTGTGGAGACAAAGTCAAGTATTTTTATTGAGGATAAATTCCATTGCGTTGTGTGGCACTACCACTGTGCTAAATTGGATATACTTCGAACAGATCTAGAAACTCAAGACTGGACATCCATGAGGTGCTGTGGGCCATCAGCAGCAGCAGAATTGTATTCATCCGCAATCTGCAACCTCATGGCCCGGCTTATCCCCCACTCTACCATTACCACCAAACCAAGGGAAAAACTCTGGTTTAATGAAGAGTGCAGGAGTGCATGCCATGAACAACATCAGGCATACTGAAAAATAAGGTGTCAACCTGGTGCAGCTAGAACACAGGGCAACCTGTGTGCCATACAGCATAAGCAGCAAGTAATAGACAGAGTTAAGCAATTCCATAACAAATGCATTAGATCTAAGCACTGCAGTCCGGCCATATCCAACCATGAATGGTGGTGGGCAATTAAACAGCTCACTGGAGGAGGAGGCTCCACAAATATCCCATCCTCAATGATGGAGGAGCTCAGCATATCTATGCAAAAGACAAAGCTGAAGCATTCACAACAATCTTCAGTCAGAAGTGCCGACATGATCCATCTCGGTCTCCTCCGGAGGTCCCCAGCATCACAGATGCAAGTCTTCAGCCAAAATGATTCACTCCACGTGATATAAAATGGCTGAAGGCACTGGAAACTGCAAAGGCTATGAGTCCTGACAATATTCTGGCAATAGTACTGAAAACTTATGCTCTAGAATTTTCCGCACCTCTAGCCAAGTTGTCCCAGTACAAACTACAATACTGGCATCTACCCGGAAATGTGGAAAATTGCCCAGGTGTGTCCTGTGCACAAGAATCAGGGCAAATCCAACCCAGCCAATTAACATTCTGTCAGTCTACTCTCAATCATCAGCAAAGTGATGGAAGGAGTCATCAACAGCATTATCAAGCAGCACTTATTCTGCAATAACCACTCAGCTCCTGATCTTACAGCCTTGCTTCAAACATGGACAAAAGAGCTGAATGCCAGAGGTGAGGTGAGAATAACTGCCCTCAACATCAAGGCAGCATTTGACCGAGTATGGCATCAAGGAGCCCTAGAGTAACTGGACTCAATGTAAATCGGGGGGACAACTCTCCGCTGGTTGGAGTCATCACAAAAGAAGATGGTTGTTGTAGTTGGAGGTCAATCATCTCAGCTCCAGGACATCCCAGTAGGAGTTCCTCAGGATAGTGTCCTGGACCCAAACATCTTCAGCTGCTTCATCAATGACCGCCCTTCCATCATAATGTCAGAAGTGGGGATGTTTTCAGATGACTGCACACTGTTCAGCACTATTTGCGACTCCTCAGATAATGAAGCAGTCCATGTTCAAATGCAGCAAGACCTGGACAATATCCAGGCTTGGACTGACAAGTGGCAAGTGACATTTGTACCATGCAAGTGCCAGGCAATGACCATCTCCTACAAGAGAGAATCTAAACATTGCCCCTTGACATTCAATGGCATTGCCATTGCTGAATCCCCCACAATTAGCACCCTGGGGGTTACCATTGATCAGAAACTCTACTGGACTTGCCATATAAATACTGTGGCTACCAGAGCAGGTCAAAGACTGGGAATCCTACGGCAAGAAATTCACCTCCTGCCCCCCACCCCGCAACCCCCCCAAAGCCTGTCCACCATCTACAAGGCACAAATCAGGAGTGTAATGTGCCATGTGAGAGTACCTTTAAGAAATAGGTGTTTATAAATGGGTATGTATATAAATATCTGTAGTGGGTATACCTTTAAGAAATGAGTGTTTATTACTAAAAAAATTAAGCATTGGTAACTAATTAAACATAATTACTTAATTATAAATTAGAGGGGTATCTAAGCCAGAGATCGGGGAGTACTATATTTAGCTTTCACATTTATAGTAGAAATCTAGTGCTAGGAAACATATAGTTAACAGTAACTTTTTTTCTTAAAATTTTAACTTTTAACTTTAATTTACTAATTAATTGACGCAATGTCAGTTAGAGGGGTGCAGTGCTCTGACTGTGAGATGTGGCAGGTCCGGGAGGTTTCCAGCATCCTGGATGGCTTCATCTGCAGAAAGTGCAACCAACTGGAGCTCCTCACAGACCGCATGGTTCGGTTGGAGCAGCAATTGGATGCACTTAGGAGCATGCAGGTGACGGAAAGCGTCATAGATAGCAGTTATATAAATGTGGTCACACACAAGGTGCAGGCAGAGAAATGGGTGACCACCAGAAAGGGCAGGCAGTCAGTGCAAGAATCCCCTGTGGTTGTCCCCCTCTCGAACAGGTATACCCCTTTGGATACTGTCGGGGGGGATAGCCTATCAGGGGAAAACCGCAGCAGCCAGAGCAGTGGCACCACGGCTGGCTCTGATGTTCAGAAGGGAGGGTCAAAGTGCAGAAGAGCAATAGTAATAGGGGACTCTATAGTCAGGGGCACAGATAGGCGCTTCTGTGGACGTGAAAGAGACTCCAGGATGGTATGTTGCCTCCCTGGTGCCAGGGTCCAGGATGTCTCCAAACGGGTAGAGGGCATCCTGAAGGGGGAGGGCAAACAGGCAGAGGTCGTTGTACATATTGGTACTAACGACATAGGCAGGAAGGGGCATGAGGTCCTGCAGCAGGAGTTCAGGGAGCTAGGCAGAAAGTTAAAAGACAGGACCTCTAGGGTTGTAATCTCGGGATTACTCCCTGTGCCACGTGCCAGTGAGGCTAGAAATAGGAAGATAGAGCAGCTAAACACGTGGCTAAACAGCTGGTGTAGGAGGGAGGGTTTCCGTTATCTGGACCACTGGGAGCTCTTCCGGGGCAGGTGTGACCTATATAAGGACGGGTTGCATCTAAACTGGAGAGGCATAAATATCCTGGCCGCGAGGTTTGCTAGTGTCACACAGGAGGGTTTAAACTAGTATGGCGGGGGGTGGGCACGGGAGCAATAGGTCAGAAGGTGAGAGCATTGAGGGAGAACTAGGGAATAGGGACAGTGTGGCTCTGAGGCAGAGCAGACAAGGAGACGTTGCAGAACACAGCGGGTCTGGTGGCCTGAAGTGCATATGTTTTAATGCAAGAAGTATTACGGGGAAGGCAGATGAACTTAGACCTTGGATTAGTACTTGGAACTATGATGTTGTTGCCATTACAGAGACCTGGTTGAGGGAAGGACAGGATTGGCAGCTAAACATTCCAGAATTTAGATGTTTCAGGCGGGATAGAGGGGGATGTAAAAGGGGTGGCGGAGTTGCGCTACTGGTTAGGGAGGATATCACAGCTGTACTACGTGAGGACACCTCAGAGGACAGTGAGGCTATATGGGTAGAGATTAGGAATAAGAAGGGTGCAGTCACAATGTTGGGGGTTTACTACAGGCCTCCCAACAGCCAGCGGGAGATAGAGGAGCAGATAGGTAGACAGATTTTGGAAAAGAGTAAAAACAACAGGGTTGTGGTGATGGGAGACTTCAACTTCCCCAATATTGACTGGGACTCACTTCGTGCCAGGGGCTTAGACGGGGCAGAGTTTGTAAGGAGCATCCAGGAGGGCTTCTTAAAATAATATGTAGACAGTCCAACTAGGGAAGGGGCGGTACTGGACCTGGTATTGGGGAATGAGCCCGGCCAGGTGGTAGAAGTTTCAGTAGGGGAGCATTTCGGAAACAGTGACCACAATTCAGTAAGTTTTAAAGTGCTGGTGGACAAGGATAAGAGTGGTCCTAGGGTGAATGTGCTAAATTGGGGGAAGGCTAATTATAACAATATTAGGCAGAAACTGAAGAACCTAGATTGGGGGCGGATGTTTGAGGGCAAATCAACATCTGACATGTGGGAGGCTTTCAAGTGTCAGTTGAAAGGAATTCAGGACCGGCATGTTCCTGTGAGGAAGAAGGATAAATACAGCAATTTTCGGGAACCTTGGATGACGAGTGATATCGTAGGCCTCGTCAAAAAAAAAAAGGAAGCATTTGTCAGGGCTAAAAGGCTGGGAACAGACGAAGCCTGTGTGGAATATAAGGAAAGTAGGAAGGCTAGAAGGGGTCACGAAAAGTCATTGGCAAATAGAGTTAAGGAAAATCCCAAGGCTTTTTACACGTACATAAAAAGCAAGAGGGTAGCCATGGAAAGGGTTGGTCCACTGAAGGATAGGCAAGGGAATCTATGTGTGGAGCCAGAGGAAATGGGCGAGGTACTAAATGAATACTTGGCATCAGTATTCACCAAAGAGAAGGAATTGGTAGATGTTGAGTCTGGAGAAGGGTGTGTAGATAGCCTGGGTCACATTGAGATCCAAAAGACGAGGTGTTGGGCGTCTTAAAAAATATTACGGTAGATAAGTCCCCAGGGCCGGATGGGATCTACCCCAGAATACTGAAGGAGGCTGGAGAGGAATTGCTGAGGCCTTGACAGAAATCTTTGGATCCTCACTGTCTTCAGGTGATGTCCCGGAGGACTGGAGAATAGCCAATGTTGTTCCTCTGTTTAAGAAGGGTAGCAAGGATAATCCAGGGAACTACAGGCCGGTGAGCCTTACTTCAGTGGTAGGGAAATTACTGGAGAGAATTCTTCGAGACAGGATCTACTCCCATTTGGAAGCAAATGGGCGTATTAGTGAGAGGCAGCATGGTTTTGTGAAGGGGACGTCGTGTCTCACTAACTTGATAGAGTTTTTTGAGGAGGTCACAAAGATGATTGATGTAGGTAGGGCAGTGGATGTTGTCTAAATGGACTTCAGTAAGGCCTTTGGCAAGGTCCCGCATGGTAGACTAGTACAAAAGGTGAAGTCACACGGGATCAAGGGTGTGCTGGCAAGGTGGATACAGAACTGGCTATGTCATAGAAGGCAGAGAGTAGCAATGTAAGGATGCTTTTCTAATTGGAGGGCTGTGACCAGTGGTGTTCCGCAGGGATCAGTGCTGGGACCTTTGCTGTTTGTAGTATATATAAATGATTTGGAGGAAAATGTAACTGGTCTGATTAGTAAGTTTGCAGACGACACAAAGGTTGGTGGAATTGCGGATAGCGATGAGGATTGTCAGAGGATACAGCAGGATTTAGATTGTTTGGAGACTTGGGCGGAGAGATGGCAGATGGAGTTTAATCCGGACAAATGTGAGGTAATGCATTTTGGAAGGTCTAATGCAGGTAGGGAATATACAGTGAATGGTAGAACCCTCAAGAGTATTGAAAGTCAGAGAGATCTAGGTGTACAGGTCCACAGGTCACTGAAAGGGGCAACACAGGTGTAGAAGGTAGTCAAGAAGGCATACGGCATGCTTGCCTTCATTGGCCGGGGCATTGAGTATAAGAATTGGCAAGTCATTAGGGACCTTCAAGCAGCTATTGGATAGGTACATGGATTACGGTAAAATTATATAGTGTAGATTTATTTGTTCTTCAGGGCAGCATGGTAGCATTGTGGATAGCACAATTGCTTCACAGCTCCATGGTCCCAGGTTCAATTCCGGCTTGGGTCATTGTCTGTGCGGAGTCTGCACATCCTCCCCGTGTCTGCGTGGGTTTCCTCCGGGTGCTCCGGTTTCCTCCCACAGTCCAAAGATGTACGGGTTAGGTGAATTGGCCAATGATAAATTGCCCTTAATGTCCAAATTGCCCTTGGTGTTGGGTGGAGGTGTTGAGTTTGGGTAGGGTGCTCTTTCCAAGAGCCGGTGCAGACTCGAAGGGCTGAATGGCCTCCATCTGCACTGTAAATTCAATGATAATCTATGATTAATCTAGGACAAAGGTTCGGCACAACATCGTGGGCCGAAGGGCCTGTTCTGTGCTGTATTTTCTATGTTCTATGTTTTTTCTATGTTGCAGCTGTAAAGAACCTTAGTTAGGCCACACTTGGAGTATAGTGTTCAATTCTGGTCGCCACACTACCAGAAGGATGTGGAGGCTTTAGAGAGGGTGCAGAAGAGATTTACGAGAATGTTGCCTGGTATGGAAGGCATTAGCTATGAGGAGCGGTTGAATAAAGTTGGTTTGTTCTCACTGGAACGACGGAGGCTGAGGGACGACCTGATAGAGGTCTACAAAATTATGAGGGGCATAGACAGAGTGGATAATCAGAGGCTTTTCCCCAGGGTAGAGGGGTCAATTACTAGGGAGCATAGGTTTAAGGTGCGAGGGGCAAGGTTTAGAGTAGATGTACGAGGCATGCTTTTTACACAGAGGGTAGTGGGTGCCTGGAACTCGCTACCAGAGGAGGTGGTGGAAGCAGGGACGATAGTGACATTTAAGGGGCATCTTGACAAATACATGAATAGGATGGGAATAGAGGGATACGGAGCCAGGAAGTGTAGAAGATTGTAGTTTAGTCGGGCAGCATGGTCGGCACGGGCTTGGAGGGCCAAAGGGCCTGTTCCTGTGCTGTAAATTTCTTTGTTCTTTGTTCTTTAATGTCAGAGAGTGGGTGCAGCTGGGCTGTCTGTCAGCTTTTACTTTCGCTTTAGGCTTTTTGCTGCAGGGTGGGTTTGGTTTCATTTTAGTTTTGGAGAAGCTGAATTCACAGCAGGATGTGTGTGAATCTCTGCAAGCTTATGAATGTTCATTTGGTGATTTCAACATGGTAACTGTTCTCAGTAGTGAATTTAAACCTAATGTGCTTCTGTTCAAAGGTTTTGTTTCAAGTCTTATGGATGTTAAAAGGAAAGTAAGGATTACTTCGTGTTGTATTCTTTGGGGGTTGTATTTGATTGATGGTTGCTAAAATGTTCACTGTTTGTTTTAAAAAGGTTAACTTGAGTTCATAAGAATAAACATTGTTTAGTTTAAAAAAAATACTTTTCCATTTCTGCTCTACCACATCTGTAGAGTGGCCCGTGTGCTCCCCATACCACAATCTATTAAAAGTTGTGGGTCAGGTGAACTCCATGATACACTTTGGGGCTCTCTAATCCCTGGCCCATAACAAATGGAATACTCTTCATTTGCCTTGATGAGTGCAGTTGCAACAACACTCAAGAAACTTGACAGCATCCAGGACAAAACAGGCCACTTGATTGCTCCCCCTTCCAAAAACATTCAATCCCCCCACCACTGATGAACAGTGGCAGCCATGTGTACCATCTAAAAGATGCACTGCAGGAACTCACCAAGGTTCCTCAGGTAGCACCTTCCAAACCCATGAACACTCCCGTCCAGAAGGGCAAGAGCAGTAGATGCCTGGGAATCCGACCACCTCTATGTCACTCACCACCCCGACTTGGAAATGTATCTCCATCCCTTCACTGTCGCTGGGTTAAAATCCTGGAACTTCCTCCCTAACAGCACAGTGTACTTACATCCCAGGGACCGCAGCGGTTCAGGAAGGCAACTCACCATCACCTTCTGAGGAGCAACTAGAGATAGGCAATAAATTGGTGGCCTCACCAGTGATGCCCACATTCCATAAATGAGTTTTTTAAAAAATTATAAACTCAGATTTTGAAACCTCCAACTGCCAGAACGGAGGCAAGGGGATTTTAAAATGGTGGACGGAATCTGATTCCATGATTCTTGCCCCACTCCCAACGGTCCAAATTTTGGGTACCATGGAATAATGGTACGGATAATGATTCTGCACCCTATGCTTCTGACCTGGTCAGCTCCATTGTGGAAATTGGCATTCTTTAGCACTCTAGCCCCACAAATTTCATGGAAATGGGCGTATTTCTTTGTGACTTGTGGATCATGGCCCCTCAGTGGCAATTCAGGCATTAGGTAGCCCAATTTCACAAAAGGGTTCTCCAAGCTGTGTACTACTTTTATTTAAATGTTTTAATGATTGTTTTGGCGCATGCTCTTGACACCGATGGAGGAACATGATACAGCATTGCAGACAATCTTGCGCACACGCAACTTCTGCTATACTGGATCCTCAAATGCCCGTTTTACTGCCTGATCACATTTCTGGGCCTTCGTCTCATCCGAAAGTCACCACAAGCACTACTCACTCTGTATGTACTGAGGTGTCTGCCTTGATTATGTGTTCAAGTCCTGAAGTGGAGTTTGAGCTTGCAAACTTCTGATTTAGAGCTTGTTGCCCGTTTCAATCCAACAGCGTCGCCAATACTGTTGCTAATATTAATGATGTTGGTGAACCACAATCCTTCCCTTATATCGATCAAATGACCACACAACCAGCTAGTTAGTTCAAAAGATGGTTTATTTACATACAAGTTATCTCGACATGCAAACACAATATCTACTACGAGTTAAACTACACCTATCAACTACAATAACCTACACTTAACTTTAGGGCGACCGGCACTGTGCAAATGGATAAGGCCTTTATCTGGATTTCACTTGGCTGGTTTGAAGAAAGTGGCTCTGTCTCTGCTGGGCTCACCCATCAGGTAGCGATCGTTGGTCTTGAACTTGGCTGGCTGTTCCTGCTACAGTTGGGTTGGCACAGGCCGGATCCAAAAGAGACAGAACACATGGCTGTGCTCTCTTTTATCCCTCTGGGATTTAGGCGTGCTTTGGGGCGGTCCTTAACCTTGGACACAATAGTTCGACAGGGCTCTGATCACTGTCTTCAATTTCAGCCAATAAAGGGGTGGGCACCTTGGTGGCTGGGTGGGTCCTTAGCGGTCATTGACCTTGGCAGTTGGGCTTTCCGAGTAAAGGGAGTGGCGCCGATCAGTCTGTGGCTGTACCGGTTGCTTGATTGGAGTTCTATTGTCCTGGGAAAAAGGGCCATTAAAATGCACACGAGCGGGGGTTTTCGATCAGGTCTGGTTACCTGTGTTTCAGATACACATAGGCTCAGTATCTGTCTGAGTCCTAGGTTGGCCGTAATTTCCATGGTCCTTTGCAGGTGGCCATCTTAGATGGCTACAAGCTGAGAGGCTGATATTTAAGCTAAGCAGATACCTGCCTATTATTGATAAAAAAACAGTTTAAATATATCTATATGTTCCATCAATTCAAGCATAAAATGAAAATTGTTCTCCAAAGATCTCCCTCTAGGATTTCCTGGGTCAACATTGTCCAAACTCATTAGAACGGAGAAGGATGAGGGGCGACTTGATAGAGGTTTAGATCAGGGGAATAGAGTAGACAGTCAGAGACTTTTTCCCCGGGTGGAACAAACCATTACAAGGGGACATAAATTTAAGGTGAATGGTGGAAGATATAGGGGGGATGTCAGAGGTAGGTTCTTTGCCCAGAGAGTAGTGGGGGCATGGAATGCACTGCCTGTGGAAGTAGTTGAGTCGGAAACATTAGGGACCTTCAAGCAGCTATTGGATAGGTACATGGATTACGGTAGAATGATATAGTGTAGATTAAGTTGTTCTTAAGGGCAGCACAGTAGCATTGTGGATAGCACAATTGCTTCACAGCTCCATGGTCCCAGGTTCGATTCCGGCTTGGGTCACTGACTGTGCGGAGTCTGCACGTCCTCCCCGTGTCTGCGTGGGTTTCCTCCGGGTGTTCCGGTTTCCTCCCACAGTCCAAAGATGTGCAGGTTAGGTGGATTGGCCGTTATAAATTGCCCTTAGTGTCCAAAATTGCCCCGAGTGTTGGGTGGGGTTGCTGGGTTGTGGGGATAGGGTGGAGGTGTTGACCTTGGGTAGGGTGCTCTTTCCAGGAGCCGGTGCAGACTCGATGGGCCGGGTGGCCTCCTTCTGCACTGTAAATTCTATGATAATCTATGATTAATCCAGGACAAAGGTTCGGCACAACATCGTGGGCCGAAGGGCCTGTTCTGTGCTGTATTTTTCTGTGTTCTATGTTCTAAACTGCTAAGTACTGTTTTTGTAAAAAGCCATTTCCTGCAATATTCAATCACAATTTTAAGAAAATGTTTCTGACAATGTAGCAGGCAACCAACTGGAACTTTGACATATTTGTGCTATTTCTGAATGCAGTTGCATGGTCTGACCACCAGACATGCTGTAGAACACTTTTTATTATGTATTCAGGGATTGATTTTCAGTCCCCTCCAGAGCCAAGAACGGAGTGTGAGGCACTAAAAAATGGCAGCCTGTGTGCTGGCTCCCGGTGTCTACCTCTCTCCAAGGGCATTTTCTCCGTGTAGCCAATTTAACTAATTAATGGCCAATTAAAGCCTGTTATTGGAGTTGAATATGACTTTCCCCTCACCTCCAGCTCCAAGAGGCGACGAGGGTCTGTTTAGCTGCTTAGTGGCAGTCCCCTGATGGTAAATGATGACACCAGTGCTCATGGCAGGCTCAGTGGTCTTACCTGCCTGCTGGCTGGATGCAGCAGCAGTCACAGGCAACCCTATAAAGGAGCTACTCTCACAGTGATGTCTCCTCCTTCTCCACTCCAACCACACTCCCCCACCTCCACTCCGAGCTTGGGTCACTGTCTGTGCGGAGTCTGCACGTTCTCCCTGTGTCTGTGTGGGTTTCCTCCAGGTGCTCCGGTTTCCTCCCACGAGTCCTGAAAGATGTGCTGTTAGGTAATTTGGACATTCTGAATTCTCCCTCTGTGTACCTGAACAGCTCAGGAGTGTGGTGACTAGGGGCTTTTCACAGTAACTTCATTGCAGTGTTAATGTAAGCCTCTTTGTGACAATAAAGATTATTTTAAGGTTTAAAAGGTTAGAGGAAGTGATCGACCATTTTGAAGCACCCCCCTCCCTCACTTACCTGCCATGAAAGCTTGCTGTTGCTTTCAAAGTGGTTAGCCCTCCAGCTTTGAGATCCCACCCAGCACCCTTAATTGAATGGTGAATGTCCCATCCTGGCCATTAATTAGTCACCAGAGGGAAATTCCATTGAATAACTATTTCCCAAGTGATGCAAAGTTCTGACCTACTTTTCAGCCTGTCAGCAGGCTTCAGGGACAATCCTACCATTCAGACTGACTGCACCTTCCCTAATTCAGGCAATATTAAAAACTCATTGGTAATTGAAGAATTCTACCCTCGCCTAATCTTTGCTGATCTGTAACTAGTTGACAGCTAGCGTTGCCATTTTCATTCTTTTCCACTAAAGTCTCCCACAACATGAATTATGTCCTTCTTTGCCTGCTTCTCTAAAAGCTGATGGAATCCGTCCTGGAAACCTATTGAATTCCTGTTCTACATTGGTTGCTGGTCAATAACCACAATAATTCAATGTCGAACCCAGTGTTATGGGCCAGGGTTTAGAAAACTCCAATGTATATTATGGAGATCACCTGACCTATAACTGTTTATTGATTTTTACAATGATGAGCACAAGAGCCTGCCTTTCAGGTGTTATTCAACAGACTTTTTAGGCGCTCCTAATCAAAAAAACAAGCTTTATTCTAAGAACTTAGTTAACATTTGTATAAACACACACAGCAAGAACTTTTATCAATTACAAACACAAAGACCCTACACAAGTACGGTAATCTATGTATAACCCTTAACAAACTCTCCGTTAACTGTTCCAATTCAATAACAAAATCCAAGTGAAACCAGAAACCCCTTTTCAAAAGTGTGGCCCAGCACACAATATTCTCACTGATATAAGACTTGTTATTGATACTCTGTTCCTCTTTTCAAAACAGCAGGTTTGAATTCCTTCCAGAAAGCAGTTATCTCTTTTAAGTTACCAACTTAGCAGTCGGGATTCAGCTTTTAAAATAAAGATAGGGAGACACTTCTTTCAACCTGTGCAGTTCAAACCAGTCCAAACTCAAAGTGAAAGTAAAAACCCACAGAGCCACAGCCCAGCTCCACCCAAACAATGACATCACTGAAGCCATGTGATAAGACAGAAACATTTCCTAAAGGGACACTCCCATGACAGTAGCCATAATGGGTATAGATAAGACTGCGTCCTTTTATACCAGAGCCTCATTATGCATTTTTGTCTGAGAGCCCAGAGTACTGAAACACCTGCGCTCCAGGGAAGACATTGCTTGATTAAAAGCTCTGGTCCTCTTATCTATGCTGTTAATTTCATAATGAATATGTGCAGCAAGATAAAAAGGGTTTTGGTGCTTACAGTTTCAGTTATTGGAACTTTACTTGGTTTGGATAATTGACACTTTCATTGGATTGCAGCAAAAAGTTTTTTTTTAACAAATGCACAATTATTAATGAGAATTTGATTTTTTAAAATAGATTGTTTCTCAATAATCTATTTTCACAATATGGTTAATTGATTCTATACAGTGCATAGTGGGTGATTGGACATTGAAGTACAATAGTTTGATGTGTGGGGGGGCATGAGGGGCTTCCAGGGTGGGTAAGTGATCATAAATAGAGGAGCATGAGGTAGCATGGATGGGGCATGGGATTATGTGGGGGGTAGGGGCGGTTAGGTGTGAGGACTGGTGATCCAATCCATTTTTATTATAACTGGGACAAAGTCCCACAGCATGGTGAGACAGCATTTTAAACAGGCAACCTATCAAGGTTGAAAATCCAGCCCATTATCTGCACAACATTCTCGGGGTATGACAGTCTATATCTTTCTTGTCACACTCTCTCTTTCTCTTCACCACCCACCCCCCTCCTTGCCATGCCCCACATAAGTCAAAAAGTGGCATCCAGCAGCAAAATGAATGCCTACATTATGAAAATCTGAATTTATTTAGATTTATAGAATTGAACTAGAGGAAGTGAATGCAAATTTAAAGAAATTAATAGCTTACAATTATGCAGAACCATTATGTCTTCAGATATCCGAAGTGTTTCAAAGCCAATAAACTCCCAGATAAATAACTTGATAATGCGTTTGATATTTTTGGCTGAGACATGTAAATTAGTCAGAACATTAAAGGTAGTCTTTTTTAAAATTAGAACAATGGATATTTTACCTCTTTCCCAACAGGTAAATAGCACCTCAGTTTAGCATTTTGTACATGTTGGCAATTCAGCATTGCACTCAATTGTTTCAACAGGTAGTTTGAATCTGTTATTTTTCATAGACTAAGAAATTTATCAAAAATGATTGGGAGCCATCTCCTTCTGCAACTGTTGATGGAGCAAAACTATCAATATTTCCTTGTACCTGCATCAGCTACAGCTATTTGGTGCCATGGGAGACATATACAGTGCATAGTGGGTGAATGAGCATGGAATTGGGCCATAGATGGAGGGACATGAGGTAGCATGGATGGGGCATGGGGAATGTACTGGGGGTGGGAATGAGGGGGTGTGAGGGGTTAAGGCTGGAGAACCTTTCACTTTTATTATAAGTAACATGTGGGGCAGGAGGGATCAGAGTGGGCAATGGGGGCATACATTGGCATGAGGAAATGACGTAACCTTTTGACCTGATCTTTAAAAAGGTTCCCTCATGCGCCCCAACACCAGTTGCAACACTGCTGAGATGCCATGTATCATGACACTTTGAAAAATGGACCCATTTCCATGAAAATTAAGGGGGGCTAAGAAATACCTATCCCCCCCGGCGTGTTGGGTGTTCTGGTCTACAAACAGGTCAACACGGCTGGAGATGGTGTAACTCTATTTTATTAACAACTCAACTGTAATAACATACTGTAAGCTTGGGTACGTGCATTACCAGCTTATCTGTGGACCCTGTCCTATCACTATCTAGGTGAGGCACTCAGCACATGGTGAATGTCTGAGAGGCAGGCTGTGAACTCTGTGCTCTGAGCTGGCTGCTGCTAGAATGAGCGGGAACTCTGGTGTCCCCTGTCTTTATAGTGCGTGTGTTCTCACTGGTGATTGGCTGCAGTGTTGTGTATGCTGGTTGGTCCTACTGTATGTCCATCAGTGTGTCAGTGTGTGTGTGATTGCACCATGATATGCTGATGTATATCATGACATTCCCCCCTTTTCGCAAAGAATATGTGCCTACATGAGAATAAATAAAGTGTAGTGAGTGCGTCTGATCATGTCCGTGAATTATTTACATCAATATATACATGTGGCTATGCTATATACACGGGAAGGTGCCAGGTGCAGAGGAAAACTATGTTACACCAAGAACGAAACAAATGCTATTAACAAATGATGAAAAACTCTTAAACAGTACGGCAGAACAAGTCAGCGAGTCCAATAGTGCAAGGTTTATAAATCAAGTCTTTGAGGTGGACGACGAATTCGGGTTGAGCGTCAGGGTGGCACATCACTCGTCGTCTGGATCAATGCTGTGCACCGACAGCGGATGGTGCGTTCGACTCGGGGATAGCTTGTTCTTGTTGATGACAGCAACGCGGAAGGGCTCCCTGTCCTCAGTGTCACTGGTCTGTGTGATGTCAGGATCGGACTCGGTGAACGTGGGTAGAATTGCTCGAACATTTCTGCGAGGCTGGTTAAACTGTTGCGAGTTGGCAGGCTGAGGTGCTCGACAGCAGGCAGCATAGTGGCCAAGCCTGCCACAGCATAGGCATTGTCGCACTTTGGCCGGACATTGCCACTTTAAATGGGCGGAGCCACAGGTGTCGCACGTCATGACGTCAGTGCGTTTGTTGCGCCACCGCGCATGCGCGGTGCGGTCTTGCGTAGTGCACACCTGCGCATCGCGTTCCTCCGCATCAATGTCCCCTCTCTTGGCGCGTACAAGCGCGGGTGTCCTCGGAAGGTGCGTGAAATGGCCGCCGTTCTCCGGGCCATGGGCCGGGAGGTACTCGATCGTCTGGACCCGCTCCGCCTCGTGGGGCCCCTGCCACACCGTTTCAGCCACCTGGATGTGTGAGTACCAACTGGTGGCGTTCTCATGCAGGACGCAGGTCTCGATGGCCGTCGCTAGGGTGAGTTGCTTGATTTTAAGGAGCAGCTGGCGCAGGGTGTCCGACATGACCCCGAAAACTATCTGGTCGCGTATCATGGAGTCAGCGGTGGGTCCATAGCCGCAGGTCTGCGCGAGGATGCGGAGTTGAATAAGACTGGAAAGGCTCGTCCTTACCCTGCAGGCGCTGCTAGAACAGGTACCTTTCGAAGCTTTTGTTAACTTCATCGCTGAAGTGTTCATCAAATTTTAGGAGCACCGTCTTGTATTTGGTTTTGTCCTCGCCGTCCGCGAATGTAAGGGAGTTAAAGATGTGGATGGCGTGTTGCCCTGCCGTGGAGAGAAGAAGGGCAATCTTCCTGGTGTCCGATGCATTCTCCCTGTCTGTGGCCTCTAGGAAGAGCTGGAAGCGCTGTTTAAAAAGCTTCCAATTCACCCCGAGATTGCCAGCGATGCGTAGCGGCGGCAGCGGGTTGATGTTCTCCATGCTGCAGGATGGTGGATTGCTGATAAGTTGCAGGTAGGTCTCACGGGGAATAGTATGCTTCCACTCCTGGAACCATGTTGTGTTGGGTGTTCTGGTCTACAAACAGGTCAACACGGCTGGAGATGGTGTAACTCTATTTTATTAACAACTCAACTGTAATAACATACTGTAAGCTTGGGTACGTGCATTACCAGCTTATCTGTGGACCCTGTCCTATCACTATCTAGGTGAGGCACTCAGCACATGGTGAATGTCTGAGAGGCAGGCTGTGAGCTCTGTGCTCTGAGCTGGCTGCTGCTAGAATCAGTGGGAACTCTGGTGTCCCCTGTCTTTATAGTGCGTGTGCTCTCACTGGTGATTGGCTGCGATGTTGTGTATGCTGGTTGGTCCTACTGTATGTCCATCAGTGTGTCAGTGTGTGTGTGTGATTGCACCATGATATGCTGATGTATACCATGCCACCCCCAATAGAACCTATTGGGTTGGAGTGTATGCTGCTTGCGACAAGAACCAGCCTACACCCTTAAAAGACCCAGGTGAAAATGGGAAAAAACAGGAATTAGGTCAACGGACCTGGAATTGGGTCCCAGCCAGCATTTCCACTCTCCCACATATCCAGATCCATGAAAATCCAGTGCAATATATTTTTCATGATTTAATTAAAGCAGAATGACCTTTTCACCAATATTGAAGGCAAATCATACAAAGAAGGCAGATTAGAAAAATCTAATTTGGCAGGAATAAAAAAAACAGAAAATGCTGGAAATACTCATTTTCTGACAGTATTTTTAGAGGGATTTCATGTTTCAGGTAAATGACCTTTTATCGGCAATTTCTGAATATTGTAATATAAGGATAATATAAGAAGAGAGATATGTAAGGATCTTTCCTGTTGATTCCCTTATTTCTCCTTTCTTTATTTTTGCCATTATCATTTGTGATCCATGGATGCTTAATGGACATGTATCTTTAAGTCAAGCAGCAGAGAGAATGAGGAATTCAAAAAATTACAACGTAATACACTTTGATAGCTTTGGACAGCAGAACTCAGGCTTTGTGGCACACGAGAGATGGGTTGGGACTCAGTTTGATTGATTGGCTAGTGACCAATGAATTGGCCAAAAAGCTGTATTCTGCCTGAATGGGATGATTTCCCGAGACCTAAAAAAAAGCAGGTTCAGATCGCTGGACACTAAGTGGAAGGACCTGCTCTCTCTCTCTCTCTCTCTCCCTCACTCTCTCGTGTTCTCTCCAGAAAGCTGTTATATTTCCTGAATGAATCTGCAGAGAACACCGCAATCTGAAAGCGAAGTTTGAAGAAAGGTGCTAGAAACAACCACCTGAAACAAATACCTTTATCTTTTGATTTTTATCCTTATTATTTACACCCCTTTCTTCCCCTCTGTATTTGTTTGTCTTTTGTGTGTGTGTGTAGATGGTTGAGGCAAGTTAAAGTGGGTGGGTGGGGGGGGGGGGGGTCAGAATTAGATGATTGTCAACCAATTTCATTTGCTGCATATTTAATTATAGTTCTCTTAATTAATAAAAAGTTATTGTGTTTAAATTTTCAAACCTGGTGTCTGAAATTATTGGGCAGCCAAGGGCTGCTTATGTTTCTGAGAATTATTTTACACCCCTTAATTCAATTGTGTTGCGACTCCAGGTCAAGGGGGACTGGAATTGACCACACACTAGTCCAATGTGTTGAAACAATATAAATGGAGAGAAAGACAGCAAAAAAGAAATAGGGAAAGGAAGAAAAGTGAGAGAAAGAAAAAAATTACATTTATAATAGCACCATCCATGAACTCTGTAATTTCCAAAACACCTGAGAAGCAATTGATACATCTGAAATTGAATGGGAAACAGGATAGACAATTTTTGAACAGCAAGGTGCCACAACAGTAATGAGATAAGTGACCAGATAATCATTTTTAATGATGTTGGTTAAAGGATAAAGATTTATGAGTTGTTTAAAATTATGGGGAGGTGGGAGATAGAATCAGATTATTTCCAATAATTGAAGAGTCTAGAATAAATGTAAGAGATTTAAATCAGAGAGCTGAAGAACCATTTTATGCAGTGGATTATAAGGCTGGTGTTAGTGATTGTTGCAGAGCCTATGTTAACAGTTAAAGATACGCCAGATAGATTGTTAAAGGAAAGAGGATTATAGGGATCTAGCAGCAGCATGAGCTAATGGGTTACACTGCTGCTTATGAGAACCATAGACACCTACATGACTGGTTGAGCCAAATGGCTTGTTCACATGTTGTAATTTGTATGTAATTCGTAGACAATATCTTAGGATGGTGGGCAAAAGTTTGTCACTGATTCATTAATAACAGCATATAAATTGCTATCCGTGGCAAAGCAAGGTAATTTGTCACTGGCCTCAAAGAAATCCCGCTGTGAGACTAGAAATCTCTGTATGAAAGCTTTATTATCTTGACGTGCAAATATATGAAGTTTGATTTAATGAGGGATTCCCAGCATAGATGTCATCAAACTGTTTAAGCAGCAATCACATTAACGAATTTTCAGAGACCGCAAACTAGCTAATGAAAAACATGAGTAATCAATCCTCTCTTTAAAAAAATATAGAGAGCTATCTAAAGATTAGGACATACACATGCGGCAAGGAAGGAACTGAAATATCATGAACAGACTTTTTTTAAAAATCTTGTTTAGAAATATAATAAATACATCCATAATGGAGAAATTTAACAGCATTGCACTCTTTTTCCAGGACCAGATTTGTTGTTCAGCAGTAGCTATTAGCAAGATCATCATTAAAAGCCCAGTTAGGCCTCATTGAACAAGGTTTAACTTTTACGAGGTTTCTAACAGCAATACGAGGGTGGGACAGGAATGTTCTCACCAAATCAATTTGATTTCACTGTTCCCCAGCTCTGATGTGGAGGTTGGAGGGGGAGTGCTGACAGCACATCCTGCTGTAGTGCAGTAAATGGCAGAGCACCGGGTTCCACATTAACCTACACTTACACTAACTTGTAAAGTTGCAGTCAGATTCAGAGGAGGTGAAGCTTGCGAGTTTCCCCTTAAATCACTCACTACAAGTTCTGGACTATAAATTCAAAATAACTACACCTTAAGATATGCATAGTGATTGATTTTATATATTTACTGATGCCACATTGAAATTCAGAGCTTTCCACAATCATGTCTGATTGCTCCAAATTAACATTTTATTGGCTGTGCATAATGGCACACTGTTTCAAAGCTTAGACGAACAGCAGAGGTTTTAAGAGGTTGAGGAGTTTTTGACATTGTCTAAGTGAATTTCACACAAAGTCTCTCACAAAGTCCACCCGAACTAATGAAATTCCAGCCCAAATTCCAGTCCATTATACATTTCACGATTTAATTAAACCAGAATGGCCCTTTCACCAATATTGAATGCGGACAAGTAAAAAAGGCCTGTCGAAAAATCAAAGGCAGCAGGAGATAAGACTTGTCCTCCAGAGCTAGTCACGCCCCCTAACCAAGCTGTTCCATTACAGTTAACACACTGGCATCTAAACAGCAATGTGGAAACATGCCCTGAAATGTCATGTCCACAAAGAGCAGGACAAATCCACTCTGGCCCCTTCAGCCAAGTCATGGGGGAGTTTCATCAACAATGTTATCAAGCCACACTTACACTTGCACAACTGCTCAGTAATGCTCAGTTATGGTTCCACCAGATCCACTCGGCTCCTGACATATTACAGCCTTGGTCCAAACATGAACAAATGTGGCAGATGCTTGAGGTGAAGTGAGAGTGACTGTCCTTGGTATCAAGGTGGCATTTGACTGAGTGTGGCATCAAGGAGCTCTGGCAAAATTAAAGTAATTGGAGTTAACGGAAAACTCTCCACATGTTGGATTCATACTTAGCACAAAGAAAGATGGTTGTGGTTGTTGGAGGTCAATAATTTTAGTCCCAGGAATTCCTCAGAGTTTTGCCCTAGGCGCAAGAATCTTTAGAGGCTTCATCAATAACCTTGCCTCCACCATTATGTCAGAAGTGGGAATGTTCGCGGATGGAAATTCAGTGCCATTCACAACTCATCAGATACTGAAGCAATCTGTGCCCATATGCATAAAGTCCTGCACAATATCCAGGTTTAGGCTTATAAATGGCAAGTAAGAATTGTGCCACACAAGTATTATGAATGTAGAAATTGGTATATATTCTATTTTATATCAGTATTTTTAAAACCTGGGTTCAGGTATATATTTGTTGCAGTAATATTATTTAATAATCTAGGTTAAGGAACCGAGTCTGTGTATCTGCTAAAGCTGTAATTAAAGAGTTGTAAAAGAGTGAGGTAATTATTTATTTTAACCACTATCTTGATAACAGATAAAGGGCTAATGGAATCATGTGTTGATTGCTGAAGATTCCCTAGAGTGGAGATAATAACGAGGGAGTGGTGTTTAGTCCTAACTAAGCAGGTCATAGATCTTAGCCCATCTCAGACCGCTCTGCTGGTGGCCTGATTTAAAAGCCGATGTTACGCACTACATAGAGAATTGCTTGATCTGTGCCCAGAACAATCCGGACAGATATGCGAAAAAGGCTCAACTTAGTCATACCCGCCCCGTTAATGAACCCTGGACAAATCTCCAGATATACTATATAGGCGTTGGTGGTCATCGACACCTTCACAAAATGGGTGAAAGCTTTTCCATCATGAACTAATACGGCCAAGACAACGGCTAAAATATTAATCCATCACATCTTTACAAGATGGGGACTCCCCCGCAGTATAGAATCCGATCAAGGCTCCCATTTCACAGGACGTGTAATGAAATACGTCCTCACGATTTTCGGCATTCGACAAAAGTTTCACATAGCATACCACCCCCAGTCAAGTGGTATTGTAGAGAGGATGAACAGGACATTGAAAGCCACCCTCAGGAAAATGGTACAGCAGAATAACAGCACCTGGGATTCAGTTCTCCCATTTGCTTTAATGTTTATAAGGTATCCACGTCCACAGCATACACCCCCCACACTCTCATGACCGGACACCCCATGAAAGGGACAGAGTATTTATTAGGACTGGATTTGGCCAGCCCCGCAGTCACAGCCCTCATGCATGAAAATGCTGTACAACAATTGATACAGAACATAAAGGCAGCCCAACTCGCAGCAGCTGTGAGACCTGGTACCAGGAAGTAACAGAGCAAGGCTTGTTTCGACAAAACAGTACACGCCACTGAGTTTGCAGTAGGGCAGCAAGTGATGCTTTCCCTTTACAACCCCAGTTCATTACTTTCCCCTAAATTCTCCGGACCGTACTCAATTTCGGACAAAGTCCGCCCCTCGGTATATAAAATTACATATCCCAATGACAAGTCTGATAGAGTCTGACTCCTACCAAACAAATCCCTTTGCGACCCTGTTCGCTATTGAGCAGTGAGGTGTCCAGATGATGGAAAAAAGGAACCGATGGAGAGGTACGGTGTCCTTTCTGATGGAACCTGCACCATGTTTGTTCGTTAGTGTTAATGTTAAGTGTTGTTTGTAAACTTGAAACTTTTTCATTGCCCCACGTCACCACTCCTTTAACGACCCCTGGCGGTTAATGGAACAAGTTTGTCCCCAGACAACATTTCAGAGGAACTAGTTTGTCAACTGAAACCAGATCAGAGGAGCTAGTTTGTCAACAGAAACCAGTTTAGAGGTACAAGTTTGTCAGCAGACAACAAGGCAACCCCCACGATGACCACATTCTTACCCATTCTTGCCGGTTGCTCAGGCAGTGGAGAAACGACACTGGTCCCCGCCCTGCCTGAGGACCCCCCTCTAGTCAGCTATGCTCAGGTAGAGAACAAACGGCAATGATCACCGCCCTACCCGGGGATTTCACCCATTTCTTACCATAGGCACCCCATTTTGGCACTTTCGGTTCAAAATTCTTTTGTTTGGTTTTGGCAACACTTAGGTTGCTTCCGTATGCTATTTACATCCTAAAACACTGGGATGGTAGATCGCACAGGCTGCGAGACAGCTCGTACTATGTCAGCATTTTTCTCGGATGTTTTGTCCCAAATATTTGTTTTTTTTAAAAAAATGAGTGAGTCACAGATGGTAACCAATTATAAAGGGAAATTGGCAACAAAGGGCGGACAGACAGACATACGAGACCTTCAGCAAGATAATAACAGATATTATGCTTGTATTCACAGAACTCCGGAATCTCAGGAACCCCAGAGGAAGAAAAAGAAGAAGATAGAAAGACGGAAAGATGAAGACGACCTCCATCTTGTTTACCTGGATATTAGCGGGATCCCTTCAGTTGCGAGCGGACGCTATCCCCCCCCCCCCCCCCCCCCCGACCCCTACCACACAAGCCGAGAATGATTCCCACTCCTGCAATACACAGAACCCCGAGATAGCTAGCCCCGCGACAAGCTAACAATACCCCGACCTGGCGTGATAAGTTTATCTCACCTGGTACTCACTATCGTATGTAGTAGAAGCCCTCTTAGTACTGGCGATACTTTGCAGTGTCGTGCAGACACTTAGAGTCAGGAAATGGCGAAAGAGAGCCTACCGCTCTAGCAACCCGGTATACAGGTTTAGGTCCCCCATTTTCGGATTCCACCAAACCCCCGTACCCCTTGACATGAATTAAAGTGCATCCATTTTTCTTCACATATATTCTGTTAAATAAAGAAATGTAAACCTCTGTGTCTGACTGCCAGGCCAGAGAAATATGTGTGCTGCTATTTTGTACATTTAAAATGTTGTAGATTATTTTTGATTGTTTGAATGATGATAGTTTATTGAGGATAGTTAGAGGTTCCAGTTTTTTTATTTTTCTGTAATGCATGCATTAATGTCAGAGCGCCCTGTAGAGTTTTATAATAATGTATGTATTTAAAATGATTTAGGTAAAATTGTATTGCACAGGATAGGACAGAGGAGAGCCTGATTATGGGTGCCCCGTTTGGTCAGAGGACAAAGACGACGCAGTAATGTGATCCTTCACACTTCGCGTTGAGGATCACAAGGAGGGTGTGTTGCCATCTGGGATGGCCACGTCCCGATTACAAAATGGACACTTGCAAAGAATGCAGGGAAAATTGGACAATACTGAAAAAGCAAGCAGGTGCAAGGTCTGTCTGTTGATTAGAGCTCTAGCTCTCAGACAGGACCGGTACTGCAGAACCTTCTACATACTAATGAGCCATCTCCAGGAACAAAAGGCAACATTTAGGTAAACAATGCTAAGACAGGCATCCCGGCGCCAGAGGAGACTAAAACAAAGCAGACCAACGACCACCTAAGACACGCCCAGCAACCAGGGAACCCACCCCTCGATTGGAGGAAAATCGATAAGGACAGTTGGGAAACGGCCCAATTAAATGGGGCCAAGTTCAAGGCCCGCCCAAAAGTGCGCGATGCCCTTTTGGGGTATAAAAAGGGCTCCCCAAGAGAGGATCTCTCTCTTGGCCTTGGCTCTCAGCGAGGAGAGACCCGCCAAAGCTGCTCCAGACCAAGTAAGTTCCAAGTCAACGCATGTTACGATATAGACTCTCCTAGTTGCTATCCTGTATACAGCTCAACCCAGCAGCCTCAGAACCGAGCACAGTCATTGTTCCTCTGACTGAGTGGGCACCCGAAGCTAAGTATAGGCTTTTAGTAATAGTGATAGTTTAGGTTGTAATTATGCATGAGTATATTTGACTGTGTGTAAACAAATGAGCATTGCTTTTGAACTTACTAACTGGTGTATCGAGTCTTTGATCAGTATTCGGTTTTGAAACTTGTGGCGGTATCGAAAGATACCTGGCGACTCTCGAGCAAACGTAATTAAACAGAGCCAAATTAAGAAACAACAACAAGTTAGCAACAGATTATACACAGATTACTGTAGCATTGTGGGGTATTTATGTTTGTAGTTAGTAAAAATGCTAACTGTGTATGTGTTTATTAAAATGTTAACTAAATTCATAGAATAAAGCTTGTTTTTGACTAAAAGCGCCGAAGCCCTCTGTTGAATAACACCGGAAAGGCAAGCTCTTGTGCCCCTCATAACCAAAATCAATAAACAGTTGTAGGTCACATGAACTCCATGATATACTTTGGAGTTTCCTAAACCCTGGCCCATAACATAGTGCACAGTGGCAGCAGTGATTACTTTATACAAGATGCACTGCAGAAACCCAGAAAGGCTCTTTTGACAGGAACTTTCAAACCCATTAATTCTACCACCTAGAAGGACAAGGGCAGCAGGGAAAGGAACTTCATCACCCACACTTTCTCCTCCAAGTCACACACTATTGTGGCTTGGAACTATATCCCCATTCCTTCACTGTTATTGGATTTAAATCGTGGAACTCCCTGTCCATCAACACTGTGGGAATGTCTGCTCAAGATAATAATAATAACCTTTTATTGTCACAAGTATGAAGTTACTGCGAAAAGCTCCTAGTCACCACATTCACCGGTGCCTGTTTGGGTAAGCTGGTACGGGAATTGAACCCATGCTGCTTGGCCTTGTTCTACATCACAAACCAGCTGTCTAGCCCACTGAGCTAGATGGGCTGCAGTGGGAAATTCTGGCCTAGCCAGTAATACCCACATCCCATAAAAGAATAAATATAATGTGAAATCTGTTAATGCAAAAGCTTGAGTTTAAAATAGGAATCTGACAATGATGATAATAATGGGATTCTACAAGTAGCTTCAGGAAGATATTCAAAACAATAAAAATAGGATTCCTTTCAGGACATGACATTCTATATCAGTGTAATTTAATTGGATTCAAATTTTATTTGCTTATCAAAATGGCAGCCCAAATGGATGGATTCCCGCAGAAATATCTCAGAATCCTTGGCATGCTGAGGATTGGGAATCGCTTCCTGATTTGCACTTCCTGGTGTGAATCAGCTCCAGCAGGAGAACATAAGGCTGGATTCACAGGACGCCCAGAATGTGTTCGCCGATGGGATGGAGAATTGGGCATCGGAGCAAAATTGGTGTCAGCGCCCGAACGGCATGCTCCAATCCTGTAAACAAGTTCTACGCCGCACGCCAGCAGGAGCATGTGATTAAATGCAACTGGGTCATAATGTTTGTAAACATTGACCACATCAAAGAGATGTACGTTGTGTAAAGTACATACCAATCACTCAAGTGTGTGATTTCACTGCACTTACCTTTTTGATGTGGCCAATGTTTACAAACATTGGGGTTTTACCACTTAGAGCACTGAAGCTTGAAAGGGCATGAATGGATAAAATCTGCAGATGGTTTTTACGAGATGTCAATCACAGACAACTACTCGAAAGCTATGACTGGCATGCACATAGGGATTTGTGGAACCAGATGCAGGCACAGCTGCTCTCCTTCAAGGAATGAATGTGTGGAGGTGCAAGGTAAATTTTACAGGTATAATGCTTCCCACTGTCTGGACTGCTCCTTAGCTTCCAGACAGGGGTCCCTTTTCTGGGGGGGGTCTGTGTGTGTGTGTGTGGGGGGGTCTGTGAGTGGGGGGGGGGGGGGCCTGTGGAGGGGGTTCCTTTAGGTTGGAGGCCATGTGGTCCCTGGAGAGTCCCCGCTATTACAGGGGTCCCTGTCGTGTTGTCCCCCTATTCCAGGAGTCCATTTGGGGATCCCTCTTATACAGGGAATCCTGGGGCTCTCCCTCTATTTGTGGTGATGTGGGGCTGTCGGAGACGATTTGCGGTGTGGGTGTGGGTGTCGGCAACGGGACTTCACCATCAGGCCACCCACTCAAAATGGCTGTCACACAGCGGGATTCTATGGGAATCCCTCGCATGGTGTGGAACGTTGAATTGCATCCCGCTATACGACCAAAAGGGGATCATAAAACTGGTGCAACAGGTGGGAGAACAATGGCCGGGATTCTCCGTTTCTGAAACTAAGTGCTGACGCCAATGACTTTCACAACACCAAAACCGGCGCCACACCTGGACTGATTCAGCTACTGTTGAGGGGCCAGCAGCGGCGCCATGTGGACATAATCGCCGGTTTTGTGATTGACACTCAGGAGGCTGACAAGCTGCAGCCACATATACACATTTCAGTCCCCACACATATCATCCCAGCCAACAAGATGGCAGCAAGGAGAGCGGCACCAAGGTTCGTGGACACAGAGCTGGAGACCCCCTTGGATGCTGTGGAGGATACAAGGATGAGCCTATACCCTGGCCCAGGAAGGAGGCTGTCATCAGCCGCTATTTGCCGTGCTTAGGTGCAGGTGGCAGAGGCGGTCAGCGCTTTGGGCAATGTGGTCCGGACCAGCCAGCAGTGCTGCAAAATACTGCACAACCTCCTCAGAGTGGCCACGGTGAGTAGACAGCACTATGCCCCTTGTACCAACCCCCCACCCCTCCCACACACACATAGCCCTACTCCTCCCAGAGGGCGGGCAAACCCCCACCTTGCACCACATGCCGGCATCTATACCATACCTGCCACCATGGCCGGCTGCCCTGGCCACCCAGGCCACCAGCTACCCACCCCGGGCTGCATGCGCCGGACTGTCTAACGCTGTCATTTTTTGTTTCCCCCCCTCATCAGTAGAAGGCCGCGCACAACCGCCGAGAGTGGGAGAAGACAGGAGGGAGACCACTGGACCTGCGCCACCCTCACTGTGGTTGAGCAGAGAGCCCTGGATGTGGTTGGCGGACCAGAGAAAAGGGAGGTCGCCGAGGTGGAGTTCGGCCGCGGGCGAGGAAGTGAGACCCTACTTAGTTGCAGTTCTCCATGACACGTGTGTCAACACCCTCCAACACCACACCACCCTCACCCTCACACCACCCACACACAATCCTCACCCCACCATCACCCCCCACCACCCTTATCCCCACACCACCCCCATACAACCTTCACCCTCCCACCAACCTCACCCCACACCATCTCCACACAATACTCATCACCACACCACCCTCACCCTACACCACCCCCACCCCACCCCACCCCCCCCCCCATGCTCACCACCCTCACCACCCCCCTCCCCTGGCCCGCGGCCAATTCATACGTCTTTTCTTGTGTCTTACACGACCTGTTGGACTTGGGCAGTTCACCCTGAAGCACTATTGGTACTTTTTGATAAATTAATGTACTTTAAACTAATTCTTGAAAATAAGTTTGTCTTTGTTGATTTAACTGTCAATTTAGGATGATTATTTTTACACGACTAAAATGCTAAATCATACATTATTGGTTCCTCAGCAGTGTGTAAATACTACGCATTTATTATATGTATAATTTGAGGGTCAGCGGACCAGGCCACCTTGCTGGCAGAATATAAGCATTTGCTACATTTGCCTATGTTAACAGCCAACTGATATTTTCCATAGACCATATTCTAGCAGTTAAGAATACACATCCAATCTGACTCAGTTTAAGGAGGTAAAATGTCTGTTTTTCTCTCTAAAATCCAGCATTAAATGTCTCAGACAGAGATAATGCTAGTATTTAAGCACCTTATCATAAACTAAAGCTTCATGTACACACCACTCTCAGTTTCACAAAAAAACTAGGACGCAGTCAGTAAATAATTTAAAGATGGGTAATTTTCTACTGCTCTAGTAATATCTAAAGCAAAAACAACTGTTATGCAACGTCGGAGCTGTATTAAAATGTGCAAATCATTTGAATTAATCAAGTCAAAGATGATGGTACAATGCAGTCAGAAATCAATGATTTTAACATTTGTCAGTACATTTTTGGAACCTGCAGATCTATTTATAAATTATCTATTTATCTATTAATAATGTAATACAATCACCTTAGTTGGACAGGTATTTGCTAACCACAAAATAATTCGTCCTTTTAATTTACTGATTTGTTAAAAATAGTTTACTGCTGAGTATTCTACTTATTTGGTGCTGTTTTGTTGCGAGATTTGTGGAAACACGAGGACATCAAGTTTTAGAATGTTCTCCCAGCTTCTACAAATTACCATTCTCTTCAGGACAATGGGATAGTTGTGAAGATTTAATGTTCAAAAACGTATGGAAAAAGTAAGTCTCGCCTTAAAACCTCTATAAGTCCTCCAAAGCCTGTGACTGACAGTGCTTGGCACAGCTTTGCATTATTCATCGAACTCCCTTTCCCCCTGTCAGTTTTCCCAAACCGGCGTGAAAGTCACTGCAACCAACCAATGGGGAGTGTGTGTGTGTGTATATGTGTGTGGGGGCGGGGGGGCGCAGACCAGTGGGGAGGTCGGCAGAAGGTAAACCCTCCTCAATCTTCCCGGGAGAAGTCAGAGGCACTCGGTGCACTTTCACTTGACGTGGGAAGGACAAGCGGGATGGAAGTTCAGACCGCACCACGCTTCTGTGCTATTTTGTTCATTTTGCAGGGTTTGGCCTTCCTGCCTCTGCAGCTTTCCGAAGCTCGGTCGAAAGCATCACGTGGAGTGGTGGTCCCTTTTGTTTTCGACCCTAAAGCGAAGTGTATTCCTCCCTGTCAACATGTGGGGCTGTGTATCAGGAACAACACCTGCTTTTGTTCCAGAGGGTACGAGGGCGATATCTGCCAGTATGGTAAATCAACACTTGTATTTCAGACCCTGTTATATGGAATTCCAGGAATAGTGTGGGTCAATTTCTCATCAATTTCACCGTTTAGATTTAGTCCGATACTTGCCTCCAGGTATTTTTTTTTAGATTAAATCGTCAATAGAGAAGGAAACTTATACTTTTACGAAGTTGGTTTACTTTTAATTTTAAAACGTATTTGAGACCAGAGGTCAAGCAATCATGTTACTGAAAAAAATCTGTCCACTATCAGTAATAGATTCAAAATTAAAGATATAAAGATGTTTTAAACATGGTCTGTGTGGGGGGAGGGCTGGTGTTAAACTGAATTCTGGTGGTGGGTCAGACGATTTGATTTTGTGCGGTGAAGATGAACAAATGAAGATGCCGGGTCAGTGGAGAAACGGGCGGTAGGCAAACCGTGTCCCAGAAGTGTAAAGTTCACTCCAGGATGGTAACTTGCTGCTATCCGCACTACTGTGGTTTTCAAAGCAGATGCAAGCAGATGTGGATAGAGAGTACATTGACCAGCGGCATCCAGCACTCCCAACCCCCGCTCAATAACAGAGAATATCTTCATTGTAAAGTTAAATAACAGCGAGTCGCGTTTGGGAAATGTATATTCTGTTTGATGTCTAAACTTTTTAAACCTGTTGCGCGGATTAAAGCCATTGATTGAAGTGTCCCATTCTGATTCCTCTGCCTGTACTTTTGAGGGAAACACACTCACATTTAATTCAATGTGATTCTAGTAACTTGTTACCCGAAATGCAAGAACGGCGGAGAGTGTCTCCGCCCTGGGAAGTGTCGATGCCCACCTGGAGTTGGAGGAAGATACTGCCACAAAGGTACATGTTGCACTAGAAAGCGCACACCACGTTATTAACAGAGCCACTGTAAACCAGCTACATAGCTGTGAGCCGTTTCTTAATTTGCTTACAGGACACGCCTCTTTCCTCCTTGTACAACCCATCCCGGCTTTTTGTAAAACATATCGAATTCACGCGGAGTTATTGTTGTGAACAGTGGCTTTCCTCGGGGTTTGCTCGCTGCTGCTTCTCTGCACCGGATCTGTGTCTGCGACTCCCCACTCCCCATCTTTGGAATTCACAGTAACAATGGGAATATTCAACAGGTCCGGAAGCATCTTTACCGAGAGAAAGAGTTAAGAGTTTCATCAGAATTGGAGTTAAAACCAGCTTTAAGCAAATTTGTAGCCAGAGAAAGGAGTAGGTGGAGTAAGACAAAAGGGAAGGATTAGCAGGCAGGAGGGATCAAACGACAAAACTGATGATGGTCAAGGCAAGAATGGACAAGATCGCTTCTCGGCCTTTTGTCTAAGATCAAGCCCAAGATAAGGTGTAATGCCTGTCCTTGTCAGCTTGCATCTGGTTTGTCTCTCTTGTGGGGACCATGAATTGGATTCAATTTGAATTGCTTTTTGGAGCAAGCATGGAGATGGATTAAGGGCTTGCCCTGAGAAAGGAATAACATTTTCAAAAATGATCTAAGGAGGTTTAAATGAATGTGAATGACAGAACCATCATCAAAGACGGACACCTGAAAATTCTGAAAAAATGGAGGCAGTGGTTATAATTTGAAATTGTTGAACATAATGTAGAGTATGGAAAGTTGAAAAGAGCTGACTTGAATAATCAGGTGTTGTTCCACCAGCTTACATTGAACTTTACTGGACCAGATTGGGAGTGGGGCAGAGAATTAAAATGATCAGCAAATATAGGGGACGATTTTGAGCCCGCACTAGCCAGGCACGGATTGACGATGTGGGCGCAAAATCCGCAGAGAATTGGGGAATGTGATTCTCTCTGGACAGATTACATTTCCCGATGTCTCCCCCTCTCGCTGGCGATGTCGCAGCATGAACCTCATTTGAATAGATTTTAATGCATTTAAATATGATTAATGGGCCCCCCCCCCCGCCACATGATCCTCCCTACTGAATGTTCATACCTCGCGAATGTGACGTCATGCCAGAGAGGCCTACGACTGGCTTGCCCAAATGAGAATCAGTCGAGGGTATCCCTCCGGGGGCGCAGCTGTCAGAATAGCCCCTGGGAGGGAGGGGAACATGCCTGGGAACTGCCCCGGCACAGGTTGAAGAACACCAAGCTAGCAATGTTAACCTGTGCTGGGAGCAGTGCCAGAGGCGGGCCCTAGCGGGAGCCTCATGGGGGCATTCATTTATGGGTGGTGGAGAGCGGGCACTGAGGGGGAGGGTGGGATTGCTGGTGGTACTGCTACAGTGGTGGTTTTGGGGGGGGGGTCAAATTCTGGTGATGCTGTTCGGGGGTGGGAAGAGCCCCTCATACCTCCATGGTGGGGGCTGGTGGCCATTATGTCTCAGAGCTGATTGTTACCCATTTAACAATGGTGTCCTAATCTCTGTGGAGCTGGGTGCCAGCTCCATCAGGCCCCACCCCACTAGATTGACAGTGTCACCATGCCCACTCTTTTTTTTCTTTAAAGAAGCTCAATACCTGGAGAGAAAATGGGTCTGTGCAACTGGAGAGCCACACGCTAGTTTTCAGACTGAGTCTGACACTTTGCCAAATTCTCAGGGTCATGCTTGCAGACTTAATGGAGGTATCACCCAATATGTATTTCATTTCCCATGGAAGCCTTATTGTGAGCAGTAAATGCAGCATACAAAATATATTTCAAAAGTCTCTTAAATATATTAAATCAAAAGAAATACAAGTAAATCTGTTTCACCTGAATGGGCTCTTGGTGTCCTGCATGGTGGTAAAGAAGGAGGTAAAAAGGCAGGTCCTGTAACTCCTGTACTTGCAATGGGAAGCTGCCGTGGGAAAGTGTGACTGAGGAGTAGAATGGAGGGAATGGTCCATTCAAAACGCTGGAGGGGGAAGCATAAGATGTATTCAGTTGTGGAAATGACAGAAATAACAGGGACAAATCCATTTTGATTCGGCTGGTAGGTGGAAGTTGAGGTTAAGGTGAACATGGATCTGGGAGGGAGGTGGGGCAAGGGGTGAGAACAGAAGTGCTCCAAATAGAAAGGACAAAGTTGAGAGCCTTATTAATTACAATGCTCGGGAATCTCGGTTGGAAATAAAGGAAAACATCATGGAAACAGTTTTATGGAAGATTACACTGTTATAAGATATGTGACAGAAATCGTAGAATCATGGAGTGGTTATACCACAGAAAGAGGCTTCTTGAGCCTGTCCTGTCTGTACTGGCTCTCCGTATGAAATACTCAGCTAATTGCACATCCTGCTCCATAGCGTCGAAAATGTCTTTTTCTTCAAATAATTGTCCAATTGACTTTTGAAAGCCATGATTAAATCCCTCTCCATCACAATCACATGCAGTGTATTCCAGACCTGAGCCACTCATGATGCATAAGATGCCTTTCCTCATGTCACCTTGGTTCTTTTTCTATTCACCTTAAATCTGTATCCTCCATACCTCCACCAATAGGAACAGTTTCTCTCTAACCATTCTGTGTAGATCCCTCATAATTTTGAACACTTCTATCAAATCTCCTCTGAAGAGAACAGCTCCAGTTTCTCCAATTTATCCATGTGTCTGAAATCCCTCATCATTGGAATGATTTGTTTAAATCTTCCCTGGAGTTTCTCGAAAGCCATCACATCCTTCCTAACGTGTGGTGCCCAGAATTGGACATGTTTCAGCTGAAGTAGTTTTTTATTAAAGTTCGCCATAACCCCCTTGCATTGTACTTTGTGCTTCTATGTAAAAGCACAGGAACCTGTATTGCTTGTTAACCACTTTCTCAATCTTCCCCTGCCACCTATGATTTGTGCGCAAACATGCTCGTCCCTGTACTCCTGCACCTCTTTTCGAACTGTATCTTTGATTTGTCTCTCCTCATTCTTCATCCCAAAATGTATCGCTTCACGCTTCTCTTCATTAGGTTTCATCTGCCATGTGTCTGCCTATTCCACCAACCTACCGATCGCTTCTTGAATTATATCTCTGTCCTCCCACAGTTCACAATACTCTTAGGTTTGGTACCATCTACGGATTTTGAAATTGTGTCCCGTATATCAAAGTCTAGGTCATGAATATATATCAAGAAAAGCAAGGGTCTCAATATCAATTTAAAACAAAATATTGCGGATGCTGGAAATCTGAATTAAAAAGAGAAAATGTTGGTTTATCTGGAAGTCTAATTCATATACTGATCATCTTTATGAAGAAAATAGCATTTCTAAAATGAATTTAAACATGTCTTCCCTTGCCTTTTATCTTGAAATGTAAAAAAAGATTCTGAAATTACTTTCTCCGTGCTCTCAACTAACTTATATACCTCAAAGGTCAACTCCCAGTTGCCACCTTTCCAGGCTGAAAAACTGAGTGTTCCTTCTAACTCAGATGCCAGATACTAAAACTCAGCTGGCTGCTTCTTCTCTACACTGCCTCCAGTGCTTTACTTGCTCTTCTTTCTCTGAAACTGGGAATAAATATCACATTCTAGGTGTAATCTAACTAGAGCCATATTACACAGTTTGATTAGCATCTCTGACATATTTTATTGCTTTGACCATGACATTCAACATTCTGAAAGCTCTGTTAATGCTGCTCTGGATTTGTTGAGATAGCAATCAGCCTTCACAGGCTCCGACGTTTCTTCCAGCATCTCCTTAACTATTTCATTACCATTCATGGACTACTGACTTTCCCTTTCTATTTGTAGTATTTTCTCCTTGTTCTGCCGGAATCCTGTTTTGTCAATTTTTCTGAAGTGCTTCCTCTGTTGTGAGTCCTGCACGTCCAAACCCAGATAGCCAGGTGTAGCCATCTGGGATGGCCACTTTCAGAATACAAAACGCAGAGAATATAGGGAAATGTGGACAACAAGCAGGCACAGAGCCAGAATGTATATTTGGGAAGCAGTCAGCAGACGGAATCGAAACTCTAGGGTCGATTAACATATTGATGGACCATCTCCGAGGAACAAAGGACTAATACTCAGGGAGCCAACACTGTCGCAGACATCCCGGCGCCAGTACCCCAACCGAAATACACAAACAAAGCAAGGCCAACGGCCACCTAGGACACTCCCAGCCATCAGGGCACCCATTCCTTTATTGGTTCAGATCGATGACAATGATCAAGAAGCTGCCCAATTAATTGGGACCAAGTTTAAGGCCTGCCTAAAAGTGCACGAAGCCCCTCCAAGTATAAGAAGGAACCCCTGACAAAGATTCAGTCTCTTGGATTCAGCTCTCAGCGGAGAGACCCATCCACCAGCATCATCAGAAGCAAGTAAGTTCAAGGTCAACGCTCGCAACCTGACGGACGACCTTAGCTGTACTCCTGTTACCCCTTCGAACACAACAGCCTCTGATCCGAACAACGCCCATTGTTCCTCTGACTAAGTGGGCACCCGAAGTTAAGTATAGGTGTTAGTGATAGAGATAGTTTAGTTGGTAGTATTATCGTGCATGAGTAGATCTTACTGTGTGTAAATAAATAGTATTGACTTTGAACTAACCAACTGGTGTACTGGCTCTTTGATCGGTATTCGGGTTGAACCTTGTGGCGGTATCGAGAGATACCTGGAGACTCTGAAAGTATACACATAATTAGGATTAAGAAGGCGACCATATTAACCGCCATATTTATAACCAAATGAATATAGCATCATTACTGGCGACATCTGACAGGACTCAACCTAGAAGTGGCTTTGTCAGTCTGAGAGAACTCAAATTTGAATTAGGAATCCAATTGGAAAAAGTAAAAAACCACAAGCGTAAGACCAATATCGACCAAACCTCTAAGATTCAGAAGTGTGTTATTTGCATGCGTACTGACAAGGAATATAAGGTAAACCTGAGAGATTTTGTTGTGTAAAACTGTCGGGAGTTTTGTAGACTGGAAAATAGCTTAAGCCGTACCCGTGTTTGTATCACCGCTTTATTCCCCCCTGTTCCAAATTCGGTAGAAACCCAGAGATAGCAGTAGAAATGGCAATGAAGGCAATGGAATGCCTTATGAACCCCCAGGAATTCAAGGTCGCAGGGCAGTGTCCCATATGGGAAGAGGAAATTAGAAAATATCTCAAAGGGAAAAAAGGATGGCCCCTTTGGAGTGAATGTTGTGCAAACGACGAAACAGGTCCAGGAAGTATAGGGTATACTTGGTGGGAGAACCTTACCGCGATTCATAAGAAAAGCTTAGGGAAAGCTCGTAAGCCGTTGGCAATCGTGTCCTGCTTGGCACAATTGCGAGGCACAGAGGAGGTCGTAAAGATGCTCCGCAGGGAGATGGAAGAGAGAGATAAGAATAGTGAGAGAGACGTTAGCAAGTACAAAAAAGTTAACAGGCAACTTAGAGAGCAGTTAGCGGTCAAGGACAAGGAGATGGCTGATGTCAAATGGGCACACCAATCTTGTCTCGCCCACTTAAGCAGCTTTCAGTCGCAATACGATAAGGCCTACCAAGACACGCAACGCGCGGTGCTGGTACGAGAACAGACAGAACACCAAGTTGAGCAATTAAAGAAACAATGTAATGATTTAAAAGCAGCCGTACAAGCACTCCACAGTTCCACAACGGAACAAAAGCAAAGCTTGTTAGACAGCGCCAAATGCCGAAAGCAAATTGCAGATCTGCAATCCCTGCTTTCTGTACAAAATGGATTCCAGAATACATTTGGACCCCAGTTAGATCAGGAAAATGGCCCCGATTGGCAGGAGTTAAATGAAACTGCCCATCGATATGTACATGGAACATGTACTCAGGACAAACCTCAGAAAAGAAAAGCACCCCAACCCCCGGCTGCACAGGTAGAGCACAACCCCATGAACCCTGTCGCCACACAGCGCAGGGCCACAACAGACGGAACCCAGATTTTCTGTACACCACCCCATTAACCGTCACTCAATTAAGGGATGAGTGTGATAAGATAACACCATTCCTACCCACATCGGATCCACACCATTATTTCGCAAGTGTCAAACAACAGGCGACCATGTACGGCCTGGATGAAAAAGAGCACGTCAACTCACAGTTTTGAGCCTCGACCCCTCAGTTGTGACAGCCCTTCCCGACCCACAAAATGTAGGAGGAGACACCCTCCAAGAAATGCATGCAGCGATCCTAGATGCGATCGGCTACAATAAGGGAGACCCCGTAGAAGGCCTAAATAAATGTAGGCAGAAAAAGACCGAGCACCCCACAGCGTTTGCTGGACACCTGTAGATTCATTTCACAGCCGTATTCGGAGAGTTAACCCGCGCCCATTTGACACCAGACAATATGGCCAAATGGAATTGAATCCTAATCTCTCACGCGACCGAAGCAGGACAGAGAGCTTGCGCCAATTATGACCTCTCAGACGAGACCCACAATGAGAAATGGGTACTAAAGAGATTGCCCCGAGCTTGGGAACAGTCCATTCAGAGAAAATCAGATTACAGTAAAGCAGAGGAAGAGCAGGCAGATGCTACCATGCATCCAGTTAGGACACATCAGTACCCCGCATGGGTAAATGAGGGAAAAAATAGCCCACAGCAGCCTAAATCCCAAGAATGTTACAATTGCGGACAATTAAGACATTACGCACGAGAGTGCAATGCCCCCAGAAACAGCAGTGAAACTAGCAGGCCAATACCCTAAATAAGAATAGGGCCAAGCCAATTCATAGTAATAGCATCCGTTCCGATAACGCAGATATGAACGGCACCGATTGTCGGTGTTCGGGCTCCCCAACTTGGATCTACAACACACTTTGGGACAAGTCCGGAAGACCGGTAATGGCAGGCACAGTCCAGGGAGACCCCGTAAAATTTATTTGGGACACAGGAGGGTCCCGTACCACGCTCAACTCCTCCACAATGTTTCAACGAGACGCATGGCCCACCACCAGACACCATTACTCTCAGCGGTTTTACAGGCCACTTGCAGCAGGGACACATCACAGCCCCTGTAGCGATTCAGATAGGAAACATTAAAACCAAACACCCCGTAGTTCTAGTCGATCTACCCCAGACAGCCAAACACATTTTGGGAATAGACTTTATGAGCTCCCACAATCTATCGTTTGACCCTGTAAACAAATGTGTGTGGAGAATGGCAAAGGCAGCACGAGCCCACACCATGCTGACTGTTGGAGACTACGCACACAGAATTAGCGCAGTAGGAGACTTCTGGTTCGACCCTCGAGCCATTAGTCAGAATAAAGACGTTAGAGACATTTTGCAGTGACACAAGGCTTCTTTTGCCCAGCACAAGCATGACTGCGGCAAGACAGCAGGCTCATTCAACATTGCAGGACACGACCCCAAACCCCAAAAGCAGTACGGTTTTCCCCAACAAGCAGAGGGAGAAATCGCAAAGGTTATCCAGTGTTTGCTTGACCAAGGCGTCCTTCGCTCAGTAGCTTCAACAATCAATGCCCAATTTGGCCTGTCAGGAAACCCGATGGCTCATGGCGACTGACCATCGATTATAGGGAACTAAACAAAGAAACCCCTGTAGCAGCCCCCACCATAGCCACGAGTCCCGAGACAATGCTAAAACAGGGATTCCAGTCAAAACAAATTTCGGTTTTGGACATTAGCAACGGCTTTTGGTCCATTCCATTGGATAAAGCATGCCAATATAAATTTGCTTTCACCTTCCAGGGACAGCAATACACCTGGACTTGCCTTCCACAAGGCTTCCACAACTCCCCCTCCATTTTCCACCGACAGCTGGAGAATGGATTAGCTAAATTTTCCTTGCCCGATTGCCTTGTCCAGTATGTAGATGACTTGCTTCTACAGACAGACACTAAGGAATAGCACATTTCACTTCTCACCGAATTATTAGGACTCCTTCAAGAAATTGGATGTAAAGTAAACCCCAAAAAGGCCCAGATTCTCCAGGAAAATGTAATTTACTTAGGCACAGTGATCACCCATGGCAAACGCGAGATCGAGCAGAGACGCATTGACTCCATTGTCAAATTACCCTTGCCCCATAATGTCACAGCCCTCCGGTCATTTCTAGGACTGGTTGGCTACTGTAGGAATCACATAGACGGTTTTGCGACAAAGGCAGTCCCTCTTTCCGAACTCCTAAAGAAGCAAGCCCATGGGAATGGCTTCCACAGCACACGGATGGCGTGGATGCATTAAACCAAGCCCTCAGCACAGCTCCCGCATTACAGGTCCCAGATCCACTCTCCCCATACGCAATTGAGGTTGCAACCACCGACTGAACTCTTTCGGCCTATACTCCTCCAAGAAAGACACGATCGTTTAGGCCCCGTAGCATACACCTCACGAGTTCTCGACCCAGTTGAGCAAGGATTTTCTGCCTGCGAAAGGCACCTGCTCGCAGCTTTTTGGGCTGTTCAATACTTCGCCTACATAACAGGACTCAACCCGTCACTATTTTTACAGAGCACACCCCAACCCAACTTCTACTAGATGGTAGACTAAAGGACGGCACAGTCAGCCAAATTCGCGCCGCCCGATGGACCCTTCTCTTACAAGGACAGCATATTACAGTTAAAAGGACAAAAACACACACTTTCCTTGCAGACAATTTACATTACGCAGGCACCCCACATGAGGGTGAAATAATCACCACCAGGCACAACACAGGACCCTTTGTACCAAAGTCAGTTTCCCCAAAGCCAGATACTACACCCCAGAGACCCCAGCCCACAGACATAGGCGCACCCCTTAAGATTTATGTGGATGGCTCCTCCACAGTTTTGAACGGTAAACGAATTACTGGTTGTGGCATATATGTAGAGGACATGCAGGGACGCGTGTTAGAGGAGATATCCTTGAAATTGCCTGGACATTTAGGCTCACAGGCAGCAGAACTAGCAGCCGTAGCATATATTGTAGAGCACCCCGACTCGTTCCCGACCCCAGTTGACATATACTCCGACAGCTTATTTGTCTGCAATAGTTTAACGGAATTCCTACTCCTGTGGGAATCTAGAGGATTTGTTTCCGCGGATGGAAAACCCCTACCCTCAGCCCCATTACTCCAGAATATTCTCAGGACAGCTAAAGATCGGAAATATGGTATCATTAAAGTTCATAGCCACCATCATTCTTCCCCCCCCTGGTAATGTTAAGGCAGATGCCCTAACAAAGGCAGGCTCCAGACACGGTCACTTTTGTAATCCCCCAGAGAGTGCCCCAGTACACGCGGTCCAGGTCTCACAGACCAACATTCAAGATTTAGCTCAGGCCCAAAAGGAAGATGCACAGCTCGGGGAAGTTTTAAAAGGCATCTTTCCAGCCCCCTACGATAAATACAAGAACACTTTGACAACACATGACGGTAATTTTAAAAGAAGGTATTTATGTAGTTCCCACCCAGGACAGAAACCAAATTATTTGCCAATTCCATGACAACCATGGACATCAAGGCATAGAAGCAACCCTCGCCCACCTCAGACCTCTCTGATGGTGGCCCGATTTGAAATCCAATGTAACGCATTACATTGAAAACTGTTTAATCTGCGCCCAGAACAATCCGGACAGATATGCAAGGAAAGGTCAGCTCAGTCACCCGCCCTGTTAATGGCCCCTGGACGAATTTGCAGATTGATTACATAGGACCCCTACCCCCCTGCAAGAATGGTTTTAAGTATGTGTTGGTAGTCATCGACACCTTCACGAAGTGGATGGAAGCTTTTCCATCTGGAACTAACACGACAAAAACGACAGCCAAGATCCTCACACAGCACATCTTCACAAGATGGGGACTTCCCCGCAGTATAGAGTCAGACCAAGGCTCATATTTTACAAGACGCGTCAAGAAAAATGTCCTCACAATTTTTGACATCCAACAAAAATTTCACATTGCCTATCAACCCCAATCAAGCGGGATCGTAGAGCGAATGAATAGAACCCTCAAGGCAACCCTCAGGAAAATGGCGCAACAGCACAATACCACATGGGACACAGTTCTCCCCTTTGCACTGATGTTCATAAGGAACACGGTGTCCACTTCGACCGGATACAGCCCCCACACCCTCATGATCGGACGACCCATGAAGGGGGCAAAATACTTGTTAGGGCTTGATTTTGCCAGCCCCACATTCATCGCCCTCACCCATGAGAAACCAGTACAGCAGCTTATCGATACTGTTAAAGCAGCCCAGCTCACTGCAGCTGTTAGGCTTGGAATACAAAATAAGCAAAGTAATGATTGTTTTGACAAAATGGTACACGCCACAGAATTTGTAGCGGGGCAGAAGGTCATGCTATCCCTATACAACCCCAGTTCATTCCTCTCCCCCAAATTTGCAGGACCCTACTCCATTTCTGATAATGTCAGCCCCTCCGTATATAAGATCACCTATCCCAATGGCAAGTCTGGATGGTTTCACATAAACCAGCTTAAAGCTTATGGCACACAGAACAACCACTCACACCACTTCTCACTTGCAGCAGCAGATGACCACGCCCCGCGCATGGACAACCTATTCCTACCCTCCCTCAACCAGTCCAGCCCATCTTCAGACGCTACTGCGACTCCACCCCCAGAGGCACATCTCCGCCTCTCCCTTCATTCAACCAGCACCGACAGTGACAGCGACAGCCCCATGGCACCGCAACATTATTACACTCCTGCACCAGGCCGCACTCCCAGCAACTCCGAACAGGATTTGTTCGACCCCTTTGAGACCACGTATATAGAAGCCGCTGATCCGGACCCACCGCCCGACGACGATGGATTGCCCCCTACCACCTCCAACCTCGACACAAAACATTGGCACCGTGACAATTCTTACAGACTCATCCGGAATGATGAGATGGACCCCACTTCGCCCCAAGCAGCTTTGGCACAGCTACTCCAGTCACGAGTGTGGCAACCGGGGAAGATGATGACTCAGAGTCTGACTCCCACAAGACGAGCCCCTTTGCGACTCTGTTCGCTATAGAGCAATGAGGTGTCCAGATGATGGTAAAAAGGTCCCAATGGAGATTTACGGTGTCCTTCTGATGGAGCCTGCCCGATTTTGTTACGTTAGTTTGTTACTTTAAATGTTTGTTACTTTAAATGTTGCATGGTGTTTGTGCACTTAAAGTTTATTCATGGCCCCACGCCACCACTCTTTTAACGCCCACTGGCAGTTAAAGGAACAAGTTTGTCGGCAGACACCCAATCATAACTACTCTTCTGATTCGAAGGTAATCATGAGAGACAGTATCCACGATGAACACAAAATTCTTTCCGTTCTTGTCTGGTCGCTCAGGTAGTGGAGTAATGGCACTGGTCCCCGCCCTGCCTGAGGATCCCCATCTGGTCAGCTACTCTCGAGTAGTGCACTTACAGCACTGGTCACCGTCTTACCCGGGGACTCCACCCATTCTTGCCCCGCCGCGGCCCATACGCACCCCATTCGGAGCTTTTGTTCAAAACTCTTTTGTTTGTTTTCCGGCGACCCTTAGGTTGCTCTCCCATATGCTATTTACATCCTCAAATACTTGGATGGAACACTCACTGCATCGATCACACAGGCTGCGAGACTGCTCGCGGTGTGACAGTATTTTCTTCTTGGATTGTCCCAAAATATTTGGTTTTTTAAAAAAAAATGAGGGAGTCACATATGGTGACAATTCTAATGGGCAATTGGTACTAAAAGGACAGACAGACAGGTGTACGAGATCTTAAACAAGATAATAACAGATATTATGCTTGTGTCCACAGGAAGTCCAGAACAACAGAAGACAAAGGAAGACCAAGAAGGAAAAGGGAACATGAAGACAGACATCATGGTCTACATTTAGATCTTCACGGGATCCCTCCAGTTGCGCGCGGACGCGACCCCCTGGCCCCTACCCCACAGGCCGTGAATGTTTCCCATCCCTGCCATACCCCACACCCAGAGACAGCCACTGATACACCAGCCTGGTGTGACAAATTAATCACGTGTTATGGGAGAAGTGTTTTCAGAACCCCAAAATGTATCATGGAGTCCAACTAACCTGGTCCTTTAATGGACTGTTGCTTATGAAGCACACGGCTTTTTCTCCAGGTGTGATATTACAATTATGGACACGTGGGTTTTTAAACACAAAACAATGTTTATTCCATGAACTCAACTTAACCTTTTAAATAAACATTGGGGGCGGGATTCTCCACTCCCGCGCCGAAGTGCCCACGGCGTCGTGAACGCCGTCGAGGTTCACGACGGCGCGAAACGGCCCCTATCCCGACCGATTCAGGGCCTGATAATGGGCTAGGATCGGGGCCACGTCATCTACATGCGCCAGGCCTTGTTGCCGCGTAAAGGCGGCGCCGCATACATGACGCGGCCGGCGGCGCATAACTGGCGTCACCCGCGCATGCGTGGTTGCTGTCCTTTCCGAGTCCGCCCCTCAAGAAGATGTCAGACGGATCTCGCGGGGCCACGGAAGGAAGGAGGTCCTCCTTCAGAGAGGACGGCCCGACGATCGGTGGGCACCGATCGGGCACACAGTGCTTGACCCAGGGCTGGACCAGTCCAGATCCAGGACCGGGAGAAGGCCGGCAGCGGCCAAGGTGCTTAAGGGATTCATGGAGCAAGTGGGGGGAGTAGATCCGTGGAGATTCGCCAGACCGATGGGTAAAGAGTTTTCCTTTTTCTCCCACGTCCACAAGGTATATTCCCGGATAGACCTTTTTGTTTTGGGAAGGGCACTGATCCCGAAAGTGGCGGGAACGGAGTACTCGGCAATAGCCTTTTCAGATCACGCCCCGCATTGGGTGGAGCTGGAATTATGAGAGGAAAGGGACCAGCGCCCACTCTGGCGATTAGACATGGGACTACTGGCGGATGAGGGGGTATGCGGAAGGGTGAGGGGATGTATCGAAAGATACCTGGAGGTCAATGACGATGGGGAGGTCCAGGTGGGAGTAGTATGGGAAGCGCTGAAGGCAGTGGTTAGAGGAGAGCTGATTTCCATCAGAGCCAACAGGGGGAAACACGAGGGTAAAGAAAGAGAGAGATTAGTAGGGGAAATTTTGAGGGTGGATAGGAAGTATGCGGAGGCCCCAGACGAAGGGCTATACAGGGAAAGACGAAGATTACAGACGGAGTTTGACCTGCTGACCACGGGAAAGGCAGAGACACAGTGGAGGAAGGCACAGGGGATACAATATGAATATGGGGAAAAGGCGAGCCGGCTGCTGGCCGAACAACTTCGGAAGAGGGGGGCGGGGAGAGAGATCGGAGGAGTTAGGGACGAAGCGGGAAAGGTGGAGCAGAGAGCAGGGAAAGTGAACAAGGTGTTCAAGACATTCTATGAGAGGCTGTACAAGTCCCAACCCCCGGAGGGGAAAGCGGGAATGATACACTTTTTGGACCAGCTAGAGTTCCCGAGGGTGGAGGGGCAGGAGGTGGCAGGTCTGGGGGCGCAGATTGAGGTGGATGAGGTGATCAAAGGAATTGGGAACATGCAAGCAGGGAAGGCCCCGGGACCAGATGGGTTCCCGGTGGAATCTTATAGGAAGTATATGGACCTGTTGGCCCCGCTTTTGGCGAGAACCTTTAATGAGGCTAAGGAAATGGGGACATTACCCCCGACAATGTCGGAGGTGACGATATCGCTAATTCTGAAACGAGACAAAGACCTGCTGCAGTGCGGGTCATACAGGCCCATCTCCCTCCTAAACGTAGACGCCAAACTGCTGGCCAAAGTGATGGCGACAAGGATAGAGGATTGTGTCCCAGGGGTGGTACATGACGACCAGACAGGGTTTGTTAAGGGGAGACAATTGAATGCCAATGTACGAAGATTACTGGGGGTGATGATGATGCCCCCACCGGAGGGGGAGGCAGAGATAATGGTGGCGATTCATGCAGAGAAGGCATTCAATAGGGTGGAGTGGGACTATTTGTGGGAGGTGCTGAAGAGATTTGGGTTCGGGGAGGGGTTCATTAGATGGGTTAGACTCTTGTACGCGGCCCCGGTGGCAAGCGTCATTACAAACAGGCAAAGATCGGGATACTTTCGATTACATAGGGGTACAAGACAAGGGTGCCCCCTGTCCCCGTTACTGTTCGCGTTGGCAATTGAACCATTGGCCATAGCGCTGAGGGACTCTAAGAAGTGGAGGGGGGTGCTTAGAGGGGGAGAGGAACATCGAGTGTCACTATATGCAGACGATTTGCTGCTATATGTGGCGGACCCGGTAGAGGGGATGCCAGAGGTAATGCAGATACTCAGGGAGTTTGGAGAGTTCTCGGGATACAAATTAAATATGGGAAAGAGCGAACCTTTTGTGATGCACCCCGGGGAACAGGGCAGGGGGATAGATGCTCTGCTGCTGAGGAGAGTAGCAAGGAATTTTCGATACCTGGGGATTCAGGTGGCCAGGAACTAGGGAACCCTACATAAACTTAACCTGACACGATTGGTAGAGCAGACGGAGGAGGACTTTAAGAGGTGGGATATGGTGCCCCTGTCATTGGCGGGCAGGATACAGGCGGTTAAAATGGTGGTCCTCCCGAGGTTTCTTTTCGTGTTTCAGTGCCTCCCCATCTTGATTACAAAGGCCTTCTTCAAAAAAATAGACAGGAGCATTATGAGCGTTGTGTGGGCGGGAAAGACCCCGAGGGTAAAGAGGGGTTTCCTGCAGCGCAGTAGGGACAGAGGGGGATTGGCACTGCCGAGTCTGAGTGACTACTATTGGGCCGCAATGTGTCAATGGTCTGTAAGTGGATGAGGGAAGAAGAAGGTGTGGCGTGGAAAAGGCTGGAGATGGTGTCCTGTAAGGGAACGAGCCTAAAAGCGCTGGCGACGGCGCCGCTACCGTTCTCCCCGAAAAGGTACACCACAAACCCAGTGGCGGTGGCGACGTTGAAGATCTGGGGGCAGTGGAGACGACATAGGGGAGTGACGGGTGCCTCGGTGTGGTCCCCGATAAGGAATAACCACAGGTTCGTCCCGGGGAGGATAGATGAGGGATTTCAATTCTGGCAGTGAGCAGGAATTAGGAAGCTGAAGGACCTGTTTGTAGACGGGACGTTTGCGAGTTTGGGAGCATTGGAAGAAAAATATAAGTTGCCACCAGGGAATGCTTTCCGATACATGCAAGTGAGGGCATTTACGAGGCAACAGGTGAGGGAATTTCCGTGGCTCCCGACGCAAGGGGTCCAGGATAGAGTGATTTCGGGGGCATGGGTTGGAGAAGGTAAAGTCTCCGAAATATACAGGGAGATGAGAGACGAGGGGGAGGCGATGGTAGAGGAGCTGAAGGGAAAATGGGAAGAGGAGCTGGGGGAAGAGATTGAGGAGGGGCTGTGGGCAGATGCCCTAAGTAGGGTAAATTCTTTGTCCTCGTGTGCCAGGCTTAGCCTGATTCAATTTAAGGTTCTACACAGAGCGCATATGACGGGAGCAAGACTGAGCAGGTTTTTTGGGGTGGAGGACAGGTGTGGGAGGTGCTCGGGAAGCTCGGCGAACCACAATCACATGATCTGGTCGTGTCCGGCACTGCATGAGTTCTGGGAGGGTGTGGCAAGAGTGATCTCAAAGGTGGTGGGGGTCCGGTTCAAACCAAGCTAGGGGTTGGCTATATTTGGGGTTGCAGAAGAACCAGGAGTGCAGGAGGCGAAAGAGGCCGATGTCTTGGTCTTTGCGTCCCTAGTAGCCCGGCGAGGGATTCTACTTATGTGGAAAGAAGCGAAGCTCCCGGACGTGGAGGCCTGGATAAACGACATGGCAGGGTTCGTAAGACTGGAACGAATAAAATATGCATTAAGAGGATCGGCTCAGGGGTTCACCAGGTGGTGGCAACCGTTCCTTGACTATCTCGCGGAACGATAATGGAAAAACAGAAAAGACAGCAGCAGCAACCCAGGGGGGAGGGGGGAGTGGGGGGAGGGGGGTGGTGGGGAGTATTATTCCGTGTTTTTGTTTTTTCTTAGTTAGGTGTTGATATTTGCTTTTTGTTTATTTCTTTTTCCATCTGTTGTTAGTTTAATATATTATTTAAATAACGGTTAATGTATATTCCTTTATTAACTTGTAAAAACGGAAAATCTTTGTTTGAAAAACTTCAATAAAATATATTTCAAAAAAAAATAAATGAAGCAATTTAGGTAAAGGTTCCAATCCATAGGACAGAGTAGAGAAGAACCTATCCTTGATTGTGGGTGCTCGACTGAGGCAGAGAACAAAGAAGACTCAGTAATATGATCCTTCACGCTTTGTGTTGAGGATCACAAGGAGGGCGTATAGCCATCTGGGATGGCCACTTTCAGAATACAAAATGGACACTCACAGAGAATATAGGGAAATGTGGACAATACTAAGCAACAAACAGGCACAGAGCCTGAATGTATATTTAGGAAGCAGTCAGCAAACGGAATCGAAACTCGAGGGTCGATTAACATATTGATGACCCATCTCCAAGGAACAAAGGATTAATACTCAGGTAGCCGATACTGTCGCAGACATCCCGGCGCCAGTACCCCAATCGAAAGACACAAACAAAGCAAGGCGAACGGCCACCTAGGACACTCCCAGCCATCAGGGCACCCATTCCTTTATTGGTTTAGATCGATGACAATGATCAAGAAGCTGCTCAATTAATTGGGACCAAGTTTAAGGCCCGCCTAAAAGCGCGCGAAGCCCCTCCAAGTATAAGAAGGAACCCCCGATAATGATTCAGTCTCTTGGATTCGGCTCTCAGTGGAGAGACCCATCCACCAGCATCACCAGAAGCAAGTAAGTTCAAGGTCAACACTCGCTACCTGACGGACGACCTTAGCTGTACTCCTGTTACCTCTTCGAACCCAACAGCCTCAGATCCGAACAACGGCCATTGTTCCTCTGACTAAGTGGGCACCCGAAGTTAAGTATAAGTGTTAGTGATAGAGATAGTTTAGTTTGTAGTATTATCTTGCATGAGTAGATCTTACTGTGTGTAAATAAATAGTATTGACTTTGAACTAACCAACTGGTGTATTGGCTCTTTGATCGATATTCGGGTTGAACCTTGTGGTGGTATCGAGAGATACCTGCCGACTCTGAAAGTATACACATAATTAGGATTAAGAAAGACGACCATATTAACCACCATATTTATAACCAAATAAATATAGCAACATTACTGGCGACATCTGACGGGAGTCGACCTAGAAGTGGCTTTGTCACTCCGAGAGAACCCACATTTGAATTAGGAATCCAATTGGAAAAAGTAAAAAATCACAAGGGTAAGACCAATATTGATCAAACCTCCAAGATTCGGAAGTGTGTTATTTGCATGCGTACTGACAAGGAATATAAGGTAAACCTGATAGATTTTGTTGCGTAAAACTGTCGGGAGATTTGTAGACTGGAAAATAGCTGAAGCCATACCCGTGTTTGCATCACCGCTTTATTCCCTCCTGTTCCAAATTCGGTAGAAACCCAGAGATAGCAGTAGAAATGGCAATGAAGGCAATGGAACATCTTACGAACCCCCAGGAATTCAGCCATTCAGCAGCCATAAATAGACCGGAAGTGGGAGTTCCGTCACTCAGGAACAGTATGTCCAGCCCCAGAGAGCTAATGGCTCGTCAGAGGCTGGCAGCTCTTCAGCACAGAAGCAGCGGTGTGTGGCATTGAACAGTTTTGGTTCCCTTATCTGAGGAAAGATATACTGGCACTGGAGGCAGCCCAGAGAATATTCACTAGGTTGATCCTAGGTGTGGAGGAATTTTTTTCATTGGAGTTTAAATGAGAGGCAACTTTATTAAGACATATATGATTCTCAGGTGCTTGACAGGGTAGATACTGAGAGGTTGTGGGAATGTTTAGGATCTGAGGACATATTCCCAGAGTAAGGGGTTGCCTATTTAGAGATGAGGAGGAATTTCTTCACGCAGAGGGTAGTGAATCTGTGGAATCTGTTACCACAGAGAGCTGTAGAGGCTGCATTGTTAAGTATGTTGCGATAGACTGATTTCTAATCAGCAAGGGAATCTTATTTGTTCATATGGATGTCTCTGGCTGGGCCAAGTATATATTGCCCATCCTAATTGCCCTTGAAATGAATGTATTTTAGAGGACATTTTAAGAGTCAACCATATTGTTGTGGGCCTGGAGTCCCATGTAGGCCAGACCAGGTAAGGATGGCAGATTTCTTTACCTAAAGGACATTAGTGAACCAGATGTGTTTTACAACAATGGTTTCATGGTCATCATTAGATTTATTTTTTAAATTTAGAGTACCCAATTATTTTTTCCAATTAAGGGGCAATGTAGTGTGGCCGATCCACCTGCACATTTTTGGGTTGTGGGGCGAAACCCACGCAGACACGGGGAGAATGTGCAAACTCCACAAGGACAGTGACCCAGAGCCGGGATTGAACCTGGGACCTCAGTGCCATGAAGCAGCTGTGCTAACCACTAGGCCACCGTGCTGCCCTGTCGTTAGACTTTTAACTCCAGATTTGTACTGAATTCAAATTTCACCTTCTGCCATGGGGGGCTTTGAACCCAGGTCCCCAGAGCCCTACCTGTCCAGTGACAATAATACTACACCAGGGATAAGGCAGGAAAGTGCAGTTGAGGATTAGCATCAGATCAGTCACAACCATTGAATGGCGAAGCAGACTCAATGGGACGAATTACCTACTTCTGCTCCTGTATCTTATGGTCTTATGGAATTGGGATTTGAGTAAGTGTATGGGGGTTTCATAGAATCCACAGCGCAGAAGGAGGCCACCCTGCCCATCGAGTCTGCACCGGCTCCCAGAAAGAGCATCCCACCCAAACCCACATCACCACCCCATCCCCATAACCCAGTAACCGTACCCAACCTTATTGGACACGAAGGGCAATTTAGCATGGTCAATCCACCTAACCTGCACATCTTTGGACTGTGGGAGGAAACCGGAGCACCCGGAGGAAACCCACGCAGACACAGGGAGAACGTGCAGACTCCACACAGACAGTGATCCTAGCGGGGAATCGAACCTGAGACCCTGGAACTGTGAAGCAACTCTGCGAACCACTGTACTACCTTGCTGTCCATGCTGTCCTGTGGGTGTGAGAGTTCCCTCCTGCCACAAGTCTATGAAGAAGCCTTCCCGACCGGCCTCTTGGCCTGGGCCTCTCCCATCAGCTGTTAATTCCCAGCAGTGGTAGGATGAGGGGCTTAATTGAGCAATTGATTCCCAATTAGGCCTCAATTGACCGAGCTTGGGTGGGCTGCCCAATTTCGGTGGGCTACCCAACATCACCTGCACCGCTGATGTAATTGCGGCAGAGCCAGGGGTGGGCAGGTGGCCTGCTGGATTTAATGAGACTTCAAACCTGCCGGCAGGGGAGAGTGAAATCCAGTCTCATGTGCAATGGGCCTCTACTTCCTTGTTTGCTGTTGGGATTTGGGCAACATCGACAAGAACATATTTGTTGCCCATTCCTAGTTGTCCTGACAAGGTGAGCTTCTTCTTGAATGACACTGCTGAACTTGTGGTGCTCCCATGGTATCGTTGGTCATATCCTTCTCTGTAACAGTGGTTGCAGTGCTATGAGGTGCTGTTTAAGTAAGGATGATGAGTTCTCTGATCTGATAGATAGTACATACTGCAGTCGTGATAGCTAATATTGGATCGAGTAACTCACCTCCTGACCAGCCCCCCCCCCCCCCCCCCTTACAGGAATTCACCAAGTTTCCTTAGATAGCACCTTCCAAACCCATGACCACTACCGTCTAGAAGGACAGGAGCAACAGATACCTGGGAACACCACCCTTGGAGGTTCCCCTCCAAGTCACTCACTATCCTGACTTAGAAATGTATTGCCGTTCTATCACTGTTGCTGGGTCATAACCCTAGAACTCCCTCCCTAACAGCACTGTGGGCATGCCTTCACCTCAGGGACTGCAGTGATTCAAGAAGGCAGCTTACCACCACCTTCTGAAGGACAACTAAAGTTGGGCAATAAATGCTGGCCTAGCCAGTGACACCCACATCTTGTGAAATTAATTTTTAAGAAGTGTATGTTGTGCTCCGTCGAAGGTCCAGTCAACTGAACTCAGTTCTGATATGTGTTGAACCGTCTGAATGTTTTAATTGTAATTCTTAATATTGTTAAAGTATATCACAGTTATCAAATTTGTTTTGCTATTTTTCTTCCCATTTTTGTGTTTGATATGAAAAATAGTTGACATAATTTTCTATGATTTTAAAAATGTTGCTTTTAATGATGAGTGACAATATATAGATACATTACCAACCTGTAGTCTGTAGAACTGTGGTGTCCTTATTTCATTTAATATACCTTTAATCTTGCTTTGCCAGTTAGCATTAGAAACATTAATATTCTAGTTTGGTATTTTGCTTTACTAATTACTTTCTAATGATGTTGCTGATTGTGAGAAAAAATGTTTCTGAGTTCTAAAACTCTATTTTGTGCACTTTCTTCATTAAAATTCAAATGGTCACTTGCATAAAGATTCTTCGAGTGCAGGGTTCTCCAAACCAGGTTCCGTGGAACTCTAGGATTCTGTTGGATGCATCCCTAGGTGCTGCTCTAGGTCAGGCTAACTTATAATATTTGACAAATGCTGCAAAGCTGCTTGCCAAATCAGAGGCTGGCTTCTCCAGAACCAGTCTATGATTGGACAAGCTGGAAACAGTTCTAAAATCTTCAAATTTCCAGATCAAGGTGAGAGCGAACAGCGGAGTGTGTACAGTGGCAGCAGAGTGATAGGGATAGTGAGCCATTTAGAGGGAGGGAAAGCATCCATCAGGTGAGTGTGGTTGCCGACATCGGGCAGGAGGGTAAGCGGCCATCGGGCGGGATTGAGAGGGCGAGTGGGCCCCCTCCCTCTCCACAGATTACCTGGGAGCCCCCTCCACACCGCTCCCCCATTTATGACGGGGGGATTCAGGGCTGATTTGCGGTGAGGGGTTTGCCAGCCACAGGACTCCGTTATCGGGCCACCCGCTCAAGATGGCAGCCTGATATCAGGATTCCCCGGCAATCCCTCGTATTCCACGCCATGCAAAAAATGTTTAAACTTCCAAATTTGTAAAACTGTGTTTGACACAAATATTGTCTCCACATAGCTACTTGTGACGGCGGCTGTCTCAATGGTGGAGAGTGCCTCTCTGTTAACAGTGTTTTGAAGTGTCTGTGTTCCTCTGGCTGGATGGGATCAAGATGTCAGGAAGGTAAAGGAACTCTTGTGTTGGAAGTTTGTTTTCTAAAAGCAAAAGGTAAAATAAAATTATTGCCTTGTTTGTAAAGCATTCATGTGGTAAGGAATATTTTGTTTTCTCTGAAAATGTCAATGGTTTCATCATGTTATCGAAATTAGGAATCCTGAACATGTATATCTGTTCTCTCCTTCCATCCTCCCTCCACCTGCCCAATAGCCATCTGTCCGCAGGGATGTCGGAATGGTGGGAACTGTTTGGCACCAGGTATCTGTAATTGCCCAGATGGATGGGTTGGTGGAGCCTGCCATTTAGGTAAGGCCGAATCTGCATTTAAGTCATAACGTGCTTTACTGTTTAATGCACTGTTACATAAGAGGAGGAATAATGAGATTTCCAGAGCTGGTTTATTTTTCTTCTGTTAAAAACATGTTAAGAATGCACTTGATTACATCATATTATTTATGATAGTTAATGGTGACTATTTATCCTGTCCTATTGAGGCATCAAAACTGTTTGCAGGAGTTTCTGCCTTTTTGTGTCAGATTTTCCAGGTAATTCACATGAAAGTTTTGAAAGCAGCCCAATGATGGTGGAACTTCAAGCACAAATTATGCTCAATGCAAATCTGAAATATTTTCCATTACTTTAAAAAAAAATCAGGCACAGGTTTGGTCCCAAGTACAAAACTGCCCATGATCCCAGATTGAATTAATCATAATTTCTGCAACTTGCATTCATTTTCAGGCCTTTGAAGTGGCTCTTGCAATGAAACTTCTTTAGATGGAAAGACAAATAGGCCATTTTTAAAAGCTTTTAATATTAAATGATTAATTTACTTAGAAACTGAATGCTGCACACCAATGTAATGAGTAAATGGTTCTGTATAGTTTTTGAAGCCATTTTGGTTATAATAATAATCTTTATTAGTGCCACAAGTAGGCTTACATTAACACTGCACTGAAGTTACTGTGAAAATTCCCTAGTCGCCACATTCCGGCGCCTGTTCGGGTACACTGAGGGAGAATTCAGAATGTCCAAATTACCTCACAGCACGTCTTTCGGGACTTGTGGGAGGTAACTGGAGCACCCGGAAGAAACCCACGCAGACATGGGAAGAACGTTATCGAAAAACATGCTACTCACAGGTGGTGGACAAGATATTCTGATCAAAAATGCTTAGTTTTATGATAAGCCCATTTTCAGTTGTATTGATGAAATTACACCACATGACAACTCTTAAATATGTGAAAGCTTTTTTAAATCTAAAATGCTGTTCGGCTGATTCATGGCAGATTTTATGTTTGGTGATATGCGTTTGACTAGACAGTTCCTAAAACATATTTGTTACATAACATGTCATAAATTCACAAACTCAGTCAAACCTAATATTCACGAGCAGCATAATGCACTCTTGAGACACCATGGATTTTTTCCACATCCTTTCAACAATACATAGCCCATTAATAATTTTTTTATAATAGCCACAGGCATGTTCATGGTGTTTCTAGGTCCTTTGGTGTTAGTTTTTGTAGGTATCTTTTGAGAGAGGAATATCCAGCCTTGGAAGTAATAAAAGCACATCAGTTTTTTGGCGATGGTGGAATGAAATAAGGCTGAAGATGAGCAGTATCGTGGAGGTGAATGTTAGCAGAATGAGGCAGAGGTAATCCTGGTTAGATGGCAGAATACATATTTTCTCATGTCATTGCTGGCAATGCTTTGAGGGTACCACCCTCAATTCAGAATATTATTCATAACCCAAAAGCAGAATGTGAAGACCCACCTTTGTTACTGCTCCTTCAAAACTATACTAAGTTTGGGTAAATGAACAGACAACCTGCAAGTCATAACTCTATACGAAATAGGAAAATGGCTCCATCATTTACTAAGATAATGGACGAACCTCCATGTCAACTCTACTTTCTTACCCTTTCCTGATATCTATTGATTCCCTAAGTATCCAAAAAATCTTTTGATCTTGTGTCAAGTATATTCAATGACTGAGCATCCAAAGCCTTCTCAGATAAAGATTTCCAAAAACACACAACCCTCGGAGTAAAGAAACTTCTTCTCATCTCAGTCCTAAAGTTATAATCCTCATATGGATGTTATGGGGGCGGGGGGGATTTTTAACTTGATAGTTCACTTTGAGATGTGGGCGGATTCAGGAGAATCCAGAAATAAATGCAACACATCTGCCAGCGTTTTCTTTTAAATAATACAATAAGGTTCAAGTAAAAGGGCTATGCGTTCTTATCTTTGTTTCCAATGATAGGCCATCTACTAAAAATATTGATTCTGAATAAAAGCACTGATCAATCTGTTTGTTTGTAGCGGTTTGTGACATCCCTTGTGGACATGGAGGGAAATGTATTGCGCCGAATGTGTGCCGATGTCGTGGATCCTATACTGGCCCTCAATGTAAACAAAAGAAAAGTGAATGAAGAGTCTTTTCATGGAGAGGGCAAGAGGGCACCTCTTCGTTATTGTTTCCTTTGGTCAAACCATCAAATTTTTAAAAATGTAATAACTTATCAGTGCCAAAAATTGGGAAACAAGTGAAAAATGTCTGTAAATCACAAAGCTTTGCATTCTTTTTTAGTAGCTAAAGCAGCTGCACTATGTGGTTATCTTTTTTCCTGGGCCAGGCACCATGTCCATTTGGCTGGTTGGATTTTTAATGCAGTGGTTATCTTCTGTGTAACTTAATTCCTGTTAAACATAACTGAATGTCACCATTTTTATTGTAAAATTCTAAACAGAGTGATCACAAGCCATCCATAATCACTGGAGAGATCACTTTACTTGGTTTTAAAAGACCACATGTGGTTATGTGAACTGTTATTCTGAATGCAAGTACAATAAAAGATTATACTGAGGTTTTAAGAACTTTTTATTGTAGATTTATAATACCCTGTCCTGGCTAGAAATTCAAAATAATTTAACCTGTTGCATTGGCTGTCGTCTCTTTTGGTACATATATTGACAATGGCAAGTGTTTTGTTCTGATTGGCTGCATCACAGATATGATGTAATTCTATTTATAGATTTATTTTTGCGTGCTTTGAAAGAACTGGTGAGAAACAACCTTGGAGCATAAGTACCAAATTGGGAGAGGCATGAAGGAAGAAATGAACAGTTCCTCTCATTTCAAGTGTCCCCAAAGATTGGTTGATTGTGCACAAGATTTGCATCCGAGGACCACACTAGGCAAGGCCACAAACATGCAAATTGTGTACAAGTACCGTGCTGCATTAAGTTTACTTCATCAGGACTTCTGCACATTACGGTGAGGGTTGTCGTGTGTTTCATTTTGGGTTTGAGGTCTAGGTGGGGTTATTTAGCATTTGACTGTTACCCTAAGAAAGCTACTTAAGATTATTACTTGTAAAAAAAAAATATTATTTATTTACAGCTTTGTGTTCATCTCAGTAACTCCACACAAAGTTGGACTTTTTCCACCCCGATCTCTCTTACTGAGGCATGTGACATTGCATTATAGTTACATCAGCATCAGGTGCTTCTGTTGTTGACCTTTTACTCAATTTCTCCCCTGCCCCCCCAGTCTTTATTCCCTTTATATACATCCTCCTACATCTCCCCACAAAGTCTCAGACTGCTGAGGTGGCTTGACCAATCTCCCTGATCTTGTTCTGATCTCATTCTTAGGTTGATATGAGCATCCTTTTTTGGATTACTGCAAAGCTTTGCCTTGTTTATTGTCTCCAACCAATCGGAGTAGTAAGCCCTCAAGTTTCTATTGGTTTCCTTTCCCAGGATCCGAAGACACTTCTTCACATTTCCCTGGTCTATCTCAATCTTGGAACATCTTGGTTGTGGAGCTCTTTCTATTATCATGCCTTCATTCTGCTGGTTTTGTACGCTTTTGTATCCATCCTCTCCCTGGGATGTAGCAGTAGCACAATGCTCTATGCCTGAAGTTGAAGTTATGAGCATGCTTGTGTCTCTGTTGCTGCTTCCACTTTTTTAACACTCTCATAATTATCCGAGGTATTATTAGGTTGTAGTTTCTGTTGCAAAGCGGGAAGTTGTGTTCTTCATCATCTTCCCCTTAACAACTCTGACGGTGAGAACCCATTTTGTTGTGATCAGGTTCTGTAACTAAGAAGTGCTAAACTAATATCTTCATTCATTTTCATCAATCCTTTGATTGTTTACTCTCCTTTCAGTTTCTCCATTCACCTGAGGATATATAGCTGAGCTAGTAATATGCATAAAAGCATATTCCTTTGCAAAGTTGTGAAATAATTTCACAATCAGTGGATCTCTGTCTGACACTACAATGTCTAGGATGCCATGTGTTGCAAAGATTCTCTTCAGCAATTGAATGACTGTGTCTGCTGCGATGCTGTACAATCTGTTCACTTCAATCTACCTGGAATAGCAATCAGTGATGATGATAGATACTTTGCCTTTAAAGTCATATATATTCATTTCCAGGTGCTCCCCTGACCTCAGTGGAAAAGGGGCGTGTGACAATGGTTTTCCCTGCTGTTGGCTATTCACTGCATAATTAAGGCTATTCTAGATTAGCTCTTCTATAGAACAACAAGTGCCTGGCTGGGCTCTTGCTTGATATTTTGCTTTCTCCAAATGATCTTGAAAAATGAAGAAATAATCAATAATTGTGAGATATTTTCTCTGTTCAACGTACTGGGGCTGCAAGGTGGAACAATGGGCAGCACTCACAGCTCCAGGGTCCCAGGTTCAATTCATGTCTATGGGGTTGAGACATTGCTCCAGGAATATTTCCAGTGCAAAAGTAATTCCAAATGGTAAACTATTAGAGCACCAGTGACTAAATAGCATTATACAAGTGGTCAGAAATCTGGATTATTTGTCCAGAGGCAATTGCCAAAAGCCACTGTTTGCATCTAATTTGACGAATAGGGTACTTCTCGCTAATTTGGCAAGATTTACATCCACTGATGCTATTGGGTGGATCTCTCTTTTACCGATTGGTTTAGTCGAATCAAATCCACTCAGATTCTAATTGAGCCATTGGCTTTGGACTGTGACCATCCCAGAATACCACTTTGTCAGTATGGTTTCCTGGACAGATAGCCCTCTGCTGTAGTATATTCTTAATTTCACTCTTGACTTGCCACAATTATTTACAGGTTTGGGAATCCAATTTGCCACTTCATACTGATGAAAATTCCTCAAACACTCCTCGACAAAGCAAAATCTATCAGCATAAATGACCAAATGTTTCTGCTAATGGGCTCAACTAAAATGTTTGAAGCAGAAGGACTTCTAGATCAGGACATGGCTCTCCCCAGTTGCCATTACGGGGGTGGCACTGTAGCAAAGTGGTTAGCATTGTTGCTTCACAGTGCCAGTGTTCCAGGTTCAATTACCGGCTTGGGTCACTGTCTGTGCGGAGTCTGCACGTTCTCCCCGTGTCTGTGTGGGTTTCCTCCGGGTGCTCCAGTTTCCACCCACAGTCCCAAAAGACTTGCTTGTTAGGTGGATTGGATACTGAATTCTCCCTCAGTGTACCCAAACAGGTGCCGGATGTGGCGACGAGGGGATTTTCACAGTAACCTCATTGCAGTGTTAATGTCAGCCTATTTGTGACACTAATAAAGATTATTATTATTACTAAATGGCACCCTGATGAGATCTCCCAGCCATGACCATTAGTTCCTGGGCACAGGGAGAATCCCATGAACTTTTTATTCGCCAGATTTTCGTAATTTTTATCATCAAAACAACAAAAGCAAAATAAAGGGAGCGATCTCCCGGCCTCATTACACTTGTGTTCAGGCGTAACGAGGCCAGTGAATAGCGGGAGGTGCTAAAAATGGGAACCGTGCCAGGCGCCAAACAGTTTGCGATGCAACCGGCCTGCTCCCATAGCCCAAATTGGAATCCCGCCGTAGCGTGGCGAGAAAACAATTATCACCACTTAAGCCCCATTTTCATACAACTAATGAGAACCTTCCGTCATCCAAATGCCTCCCGTCATTCACCGGCCTTCCCAGCAAGTGGTCACACTGGCGATGATTAGTACTCCTTTTGAAAAACGGGAACCTGCCGGAAGGGCTTCCATGGGGAGCTGAGGAAGGGAGCAGTAATCTTTGCTCACAGGCAAAGAGACCGGGGCGCTGGGATTGCCACCCCAGTGCTTGGGGAGGGTGTGGGACTCTCCAAAGAGATGCACTGCCATGGGAGGATGGTAGGGAGGCGCTGGGGGGCAATCGCACCCAGCACCACCATGCCAATCCCTGGATCCTAACCCCATTCTGGGAATAACCTCTGTCCCTGCCTGTTGGCCACACCAATCACCCATAAGCCCCACCGACTGCTGCGGTCCCTGGCTGCGCTCCTAAACGCCATCGGTAACAGGGTATTCGCATTTGTGGTTAAGTGAGCTCTTGACACATGCCAAGTGGAATCCCTTGGGTAGGTGGGCCATGTAGCATGTGGGAATCATTGCCTAGCATTCTGATCGCACCTTGATGCCTAGACACTGTGTGGAGTCAACACCACATATGTAGCAGCCAACATCCGAACACCCCGGGGATGGGGCGCCGCTTCCGGGACATGACCATAGCCGGAGGGTGGCTTGGTGCCTTGGGGAAGGGGGTTTGCCTGGATAAATAGACTAAGGGTCCAGGGGTCAGCCCGCATTACGGAAGAAAGTGACAGAGGCATCATAATGTTTGTGAAAAATGTTGTTTAATGTGCTGCACAATACCCCATTCCTGATCCCCCCCCCCCCCCCTCCCCGCCCCCGTCCCCAGTCTCCAACCCCACCCCCAACCTAACCCCTCCTCACTAACCTGGTGCCCTCAGTGATGAATAACGTGCCTGGCCCTCCAAGCTCTACCACTACAGTAAGGATGCACATCTGAGGTGGGGGCAGCCAGCTGCTTACCTCGTCCCGTGGCCTTTGATGCCAGGGGCAGGCGTCCTCTGGGGCCGAAGGGCCCCGGCTCACTTGTCGACGGCACATGCACAGCCTTGCCGCCCTGTCCCTCGTGTTGACCCTGAGACGCGGCCTCATCAAGGGGTGGATCTCGGGGGAGCTGGTGGCCACCATCGCCACCCCATGGGATGGGCCCGGGTTGGCACTCTGTGCCCCCTCCGCCCGGTCAATGCCCATAGGGCCCTGAGGTTCACATTGGGACGGAGGGGTAGCTGGTTCGAGCCCCGGCTGCCACCGCATCATCTGCCTCTGCCAGCCCTGATGGTTCCCCACAGTTCGCACCATCGTTTCAACGCCCTTGGTGAAGCTCCTCAGTGACTGGGACACATCCGCCAGTGACCGGGCCATGCTCTGCAGTGTCTCAGCCATGCTCACCTGCGCCTTGGACAAGGTCCACAGCCCCTCAGCCATTCCCACCTGAGAGCGGGACATGTCCCGCAGAACCTCATCAAGGTTAGCCTGGTACTGGGCCACATCCCCCGGCGAGGCAGACATACTGCCGAGCCTCTCAGCCATGGCCGTCACCGACTGCGGGATGCCTTGGGACATCTTCACTCATGGTGCCGAGGTATTGCACTAGACTCTCCCCTGCTGTCGCCTCCTCATCCTAGACAGCATTGGCTGTGTTGTGGCTCACCCTCCGGTACCCTTGGGGGAACAGGACAACCCTCCTGGCCTCCACCTTGTTCAGGAGCCTTCCCAGGTCAGTGTCCCTGAACAAATGTTGGGGCCGGTCTCCTCGACGCCATTGTTGCAAACTGGCTGGGATTGTCTGAGCAAATGCAGCTCAAGTGCTGTTCGGCATTGTTAGAGGGGGGACTGGCGAGCGTGGTCCTGGCGAATGAGCTGGCGAGCCTGCATTTGAGGGTGGGAAGCCCGTGAGACCTCTTTAAGTGGACCAATTAACATTGAATAGCGTTGACAGCCTCGCTGGGCCGAGCACCGGGAAACTTGTGGCAATTCCTGCTCACTACAGCACTTTGAGACTTTTCCGGAAGATCGCGCCCAAAAGAAGCAACAGCAAAACAACCCCACCAATTTCAACTTCTCCAGGGTCAACAATTCCAGCAGGTCCCCCACCATGCCGAGGCACAGGGCGGAGAAGCTGACCTCCACCCTAGCAGGACCCGCCTATGAGCAACCAGCGAGGCGAAGGCTAAAATGTCTGTCCCCGCAGCCGCCTGGGCGGTCTGACACCCTGAAAATGGCTTCTAGGGGATCCGGCTCCAATACCCTGAGATGATATTAAAAACCTCCCTCCAATACCTTTCCAGCTTCGGGCAGGACAAAAACATACGTACATGGTGTGCTGGCCCCTCCCACACCACTTGAAGACTTCCTCCACCCTCTCAAAGAGCTGGCTCATCCTCACTTTTGTGAGGTGCGCCCTATACACGACCTTCAATTGCATCAGCCCCAACCTCGTGCACGAAGTTGAGGCATTCATCCTTCGCAGCTCCTTACACCCAATCCTTCCATGACCTCTCCCAGCTCTTCCTCCCATGTGGCCTTAATCCCCGCCATGGACACCCTATCCTCCTCCAAAACCTACCCATAGATCGTCATCACAACCCCTTTCTCCAACTCTCCTGCCGACATTACCAGCTCCAACAGCGAGAGGGCCACACTATCGGAAAGGTCAGAAACTCCTTCCTCACAAAGTCTCGAACTTGCAGTTCCTGAACCTTTCCACCTGCGCCAAATTGTTCCTCCAGGAATAGATCTTTCATAACCTTATTCTCCCTTACCTCCCATCTCCGAAACCTCACCTTCAGCCTCCCTGGCTCGAACCTATGATTCCCCCTAATCGCAATTGTCCCTGACTCAGCCCTTGCTTAAACTGCCTCCAAATCTTCAACATTGCCACCATCACCGGACTCCCCGAATACTTGCCCGGGGCCATCGGGAGCGGCCCATTGTCAGCACCCTCAACCCCGACCCGAGCTTGTCAGCCCATTGTCAGCACCCTCAACCCCGATCCTATCTTGGCCCACCAGGAACCCCCCCCCCCCCCTCCCCCACCCCACCCCCCCCCCCCCTCCCACCCATGACCCAATCCTGCAACCTCTCCGGAATCACCGTCCAGTAATAATATAATAAATTTGGGAGACCCAGCCCCCTCACCTGTCGCCCTCTCTGCAGGACCACCTTCCTAATCCTGGGTATTTCTCACCCCCCCCCCCCCCCCCCACAAATAAACAAAGTAACTACCTTGTCCACATCCTTAAAAAAATTATTCAATGTTAATTGGGTAGAACAAACAAAAACAAGGTAGCACATTCATTTTAACTGCCTGCACCCGGCCCACTAACGACAGAGAGAGGTTAACCCACCTTACCAAGTTGGCCTTCACCCTCCCCACCAAACATGTAAAATTATATCTACGGACCCCCCCCCCTCCCCCTCGTCACACGCCCCCCTGCACCCCCAAATACCTGAAGTGAATTGCCGCCCTACAAAATGGCAGCACCCCCCCCCCCCATTCCTGGCTGAGACACAATAAAATACTCACTCTTCTCTAGGTTTAATTTATACCCTGAGAACGGCCCAAATCTTTGGAACAGCCCCATTATATTCCCAACTCGGCTCTGAGATGTACAGCAGTAAATTGTCCGCGTACAAGGATACCCTATGTTCCATCCCCCGTCACGATGCCCATCCACATCTCACAACCCTGAACTCCTTAGATCGATGGTCAATGGCTCTCTCGCTAATGCAAATAGCAGGGGGGAATAGGACACCCCTGCCTAGTACCATGGTACAGAGCAAAGTACCCCAAACTCATGTTGTTCATGCAAACACTCGCCATCGGTTCCCTATAGAACTGCCGTACCCAGCTGTAAACCTCAACCCAATCCCAAATCTCTCTCGGACCGCCATCAAATACCTCCACTCTACACGGTCGAACGCCTTCACCACATCTAGTGCTACCACCACCTCCATCTCCTTCCCCTCAGTCGGCGTCATGATCACACTTAACAACCTTCTAACATTCGAGAACAACTGCCTGCCCTTCACAAAACCTGTCTGATCCTCTCCTATCACCTTCGGGAGGCACCCCTCCACACTTGCAGTCAGCACCTTCGCCAATATCTTGGCATACACATTTAATAATGATATGGGCCTATACGACCCACACTCCGTCAGGTCCTTATCCTTTTTTAACAGCAGGGAAATCAAAGCCTGTCCCAATATTTGTGGTAATAACTCCCTACCTATCGCCTCCTCAAACATCCCCATTATCAGTGGGCAACTTGTCCTTAAACTTCTTACAATACTCCACTGGGAACCCATCCGGTCCCGCCATCTTCCCCAATTGCCTCCTTTACCTCCTGTTCCCCCACCGGCCCCTCCAGTCCAGCCCCATCTTCGATAGTAGCTTTCGATAGAGTGGAACACCCGACTCACCCAAACCTTCCTATGCCTCTGCAGCATCGCTACATAGGCCTTTAGGCTCTTTAAGTGCGCAAACACCCTCAACCTTTTCACCGGTCCCCCCAAATCCCTCACGTTCCACATTACTATTCTGACCGGAGGGTCTCTCACCCTCCCCGCCCCTCCTATCCGCCATCATCGTAACTCCGGGCCCTGCCCACTGGGCATGGCCCGCCCTATCCCTTTGTTTCCATCGAATCCCTCCCCCTGTAGCCATCTGGGATGGCCAATTCCCGATTACAAAATGGACACTTTGCAAAGATTGCAGGGAAAATGGATAGTACTGAGAAAGCAAGCAGGTGCAAGGTTTGTCTGTTGATTGGAGCCGTAGCTCCCAGACAAGACCGATACTGCAAAGCCATTACCATACTAATGAGCCATCCCCGGGGACAAAAAGGTAACATTTAAGTAAACAATACCAAGACAGACACCCCGGCGCCAGAGGAGACCAGAACAAAGCAGACCAACGGCCACTTAGAACACGCCCAGCAATCAGGGCACCCACCCCTTCATTTGGAGGAAGTCGATAGGAACGATTGGGAAACGGCCCAATTAATTGGGGCCAAGTTCAAGGCCCACCCAAAAGTGCGCGAAGCCCTTTTTGGGTACAAGAAGAATCCCCCAAGAGAGAATCGCTCTCTTGGCCCCGGCTCTCACCAAGGAGAGACCTGGCCAACAGCAACATCAGAACAAGTCAGACAAGGTCAACGCACGCTATGAGACAGACGCTCCTAGCTGCTATTCCGTACCAATTCGACACCAACAGCCTCAGAACCGAACAACGGCCATTGTTCCTCTGACTGAGTGGGCGTCCGAAGCTAAGTATAGGCTTTTAGCAATAGTGATAGTTTAGTTTGTAGAGTTTTATGCATGAGTATATCTGACTGTGTGTGTAAATAAATGAGCATTGAGTTTGAACTTACTAACTGGTGTATCGAGTCTTTGATCAGTATTCGGTTTTGAACCTTGTGGCGGTATCGAGAGATACCTGGCGACTCGAGAGCAAAACGCAATTAGAATTAAGGAAGGCGACCATATCGGCCGCCATTTTTAGAGCCAAATTAAGAGAAACACAATTAGCAACATTTACTGGCGACATCTGTCGGGATTCGACCTAGAAGTGGCCTAGTCACTCTGAGAGAACCCAAATTTGAATTAGAATACAATTAGAAACAGAAAAACCACGGGCGAAATTCTCTGGTATCTGGCCGACCGGCGCCAAAAATGGCGCAAATCAGTCGGGCATCGCGCCGCCCCGAAGGTGCGGAATCCTCTGCATCTTGGGGGGACTGAGCCCTAACGTTGAGGGGCTAGGCCCGCGCCGGACTGATTTCCGCCCCGCCAGCTGGCGGAAGTGCCCCGCCAGCTGGCGCGGAAATGACATTGCCAGGCGGCGCATGCACGGGAGCGTTAGCCGCCGCTCATGGCACCCCACGCATTCGCAGTGGAGGGAGTCTCTTCCGCCTCCGCCATGGTGGAGACCGTGGCGAAGGCGGAAGGAAAAGAGTGCCCCCACGGCACAGGCCCGCCTGCGAATCGGTGGGCCCCGATCGCGGGCCAGGCCACCGTGGGGGCACACCCCGGGGCCAGATCGCCCCGCGTCCCCCCCAGGACTCCGGAGCCCGCCCGCGCCGCCTTGTCTCGCCGGTAAGAGAGGTGGTTTAATCCACGCCGGTGGGACAGGCATTTTAGCAGTGGGACTTCAGCCCATCCAGGCCGGAGAATCGCGGGGGGGGGGGGGAGCCGCCAACCGGCGCGGCGCGATTCCCGCCCTCGCCGAATATCCGGTGCCGGAGAATTCGGCAACCGGCGGGGGCGGGATTCACCCCAGCCCCCGGCGATTATCCGACCCGGCGGGGGGTCGGAGAATCTCGCCCCAGAAGTGTAAGAACAATACTGATCAAACATCCGAGATTCGGAAGTGTGTTAATGCATGCGTACGAACAGGGATATAAACCTGAGGGATTTTTGTTGCCACCTGAGTTGGCCAAGTCCCGATTTAAAATGGAGAACAGCAAAGGCTGAAGGGAAATTCAGCCAACACAGGCAGAAACTGGCAGGTGCAAGTTACTGTGTATTAATCTCTGCAAAAAGCCCAGACAGCATCGATACCAGCGACCTTCGAACGAAAGGCCATTTGTTCCCCTGACCTGGTGGGCCAGTAATATGTTGCTAACTTTTGGTTGGTTCAATTGGCTCCGTTTTATAACCTTTGCTCTCGAGTCGCCAGGTATCTTCATGATACCGCCACGAGGTTCAAGTTCAAGTAATGATCAATAACTCAATACACCGATTAGTAAGATTCAAATTAAAGCACATTTATTATACACAGTAATCGCTACTCATGCACAAATTCTACGTCTAAGCTACTTCTACGACTAACAGGCCTATACTTAACTTCGGACTGGCCCACCAGGTCAGGGAAACAAATGGCCTTTCGTTCGGGTTCTGAGTCTGCGGGATTCGAAGTTGGTACGGATTGGTAGCTAGGAGCGCCTATCTCATAGCGAGCGTTGACTTAAGACTTACTGGATATCGGTGGCAGTTGAACTGGTCACGGTCAAGGTTGGTTCGCGTTGCTGGGTGACCCGGTCAAGAAGAACGATTTGAACTTGGGGGCTTAACTTTATAGTCCCCAGGGGCTTCCCGCCTTTCGGGGCGGACCCTGTCCCTGGTTTCAAGTGATTGGACTTTGTTCCAATCGCTTGGTTCGATTTCTCCAATACTGGAGCGGTTCCCTGATCGATGGGCGGTCTTGAGGTGTCCGTTAACTTCTTGTGTTGGCTCCTGCTGGCGCCGGGGAGTCTGGCTTGGCTTTGTTTATCCCAAATGTTTCGTTTGTTCCCGGGGATTGCTCATTAGTATGTAGATGGCTGCTACATTATTATGCCGATGGTCGCTGGTATCAATGCTGTCTGGGCTTTTTGCAGAGTTTAATACACAGTAACTTGCACCTGCCAGTTTCTGCCTGTGTTGGCTGAATTTCCCTTCAGCCTTTGCTGTTCTCCATTTTAAATCGGGACTTGGCCAACTCAGGTGGCTACATTTTGTTGCATAAAACTGTCGGGAGTTTTGTAGGCCGGAAATTAGCGTAAGCCGTACCCGTGTTTACACCACCACTTTATCACCCCCTGTTCCAAATTCAGTAGAGAACCCAGATAGAGAAAATGGCAATGAAGACAATGGAATGCCTTATGAACCTCCAGGAATTTGAGGTCGCAGCGACCAGTAGAGTAGGACAGTGTCCCGTATGGGAAGAGGAAATCAGAGAGAACCTCAAAGGGAAAGGATAGCCCCTTTGGAGCGAATTGTGCACGAATGATGAAACAGGTCCCGGGAGTATAGTACATACTTGGTGGGAGAACCTGTCAGAGATCCACAAAAAGAGCTTAGGGAAAGCTCGCAAGCCGATGGCAATCGTGTCCTGTTTGGCACAATTGCGAGGCACAGAGGAGGTCATTAGGACGCTCCGTAGAGAGATAGAGCAGAGAGACAGAAATAGTGAGGGAGATGTGAGCGAGTTTGAGAAAGAAAATAAAGATTTGAGAGAACAGTTAGCAGCGAGGGACAGAGAGTTGGATGATACCAAGGGGCACACCAGTCTTGTCTCACCCAATATGATAAGGCCTACCAGGACACGCAACGTACAGTCTTGGTAAGACAAGAAACCGAGCAACAGGTTGAGAAATTGCAGAAACAGTCCAATGATTTGAAAGCAGCCCTAAGAGCACTCCACACTTCCACAACGGAACAAAGGCAGAGCTCAGTAGATCACGCAAAGTGCCGGAAGCATATTGCAGAATTGCAATCTCTGCTTTCTGTTCAAAATGGGTTTCAAAATACGTTTGGACCCCAATTAGACCAGGAAAACGTCCCCGATTGGCAGGAGTTAAATGAGACTGCCCACAGATATGTACATGGGACATGTACGCAAGAAAAACCCCAAAAGAGGAAAGCACCCCAACCCCCGACTGAACAGGCAGAACACACCCCCATGAACCCTGTAACCACACACCGCAGGGCTGCAGCAGAAGGAAATGCATATTTCCTGTACGCAACCCCGATAACCGTGACCCAATTACGGGACGCGTGTGGAAAAATTACACCGTTCCTCCCCACATCAGACCCCCACCAATTTTTCGCTAGAGTTAAACAACAGACTACCATGTACCGCCTGGATGAAAAGGAGCAAGTGAAGCTCACAGTTTTAAGCCTCGACTCTTCAGTCGTGGCAGCCCTTCCTGACCCAGAGAATGTAGGAGGCACACTCCAAGAGATGCACACAGCGATCCTAGATGTGATCGGCTATAACAGAGGAGACCCCGTAGAAGGCCTAAATAAGAGTAGGCAAAAGAAGACAGAGCACCCCACCGCGTTTGCTGGAGGCTTCGTGGATACATTTCACAGCAGTTTTCGGAGAGTTAGCCCGTGCCCAATTGTCCCCAGATAATATGGCCAAATGGACTTGAATCCTAGTCTCTCACGCGACAGATGCAGACAGAGAGCTTGCGCAAATTACGACCCCTCAGACGAGGCCCACAATGAGAAATGGGTTTTGAAGAGATTGTCCCGCGCTTGGGAGCAATCAGTCAAAGGCAAAACCGCATTGATAAAACCAGATGAAGAGCAGGCAGATATGAATCCAGTTAAGGCGCACCAGAACCCCGCATGGGTAAATGAGGGCAGGAACAGCCCACCACAGCCAAAACCCAGGAATGTTACAACTGTGGACAATTAGGACACTTTGCACGACAGTGCAACGCGCCACAAAAGCAGCAGAGAAACCAAAAGACAGGCACCTGAAGTTAAAAACTCACCACTATTCTTAGAATTCCCCCTAAACCAAAAAAAGGGTCGATATTCTAAATGGTGAACAGGGGATTCTCATTCCCCGACTCCGATGCAGGCTTCAGTGGGTGCTATTCAGGTCAAACTATATTTTCAAGTTATCCCCCGATGTAACCCATACCTTCATCGAAGAATTTTACCTACTTACCCCTCAGTAGCATTGATATCCTGGGTCCTGCGTTGCTAAGTACGTAAAGTAGGCTTATAACCACTGTTTCAGGTTAAAACTTTTAAGTTATTTTATTATTATATATTTTTTCTTTTTAAAAATGCAATCACTGTCTTTACAGAAAAGTAAAAAGATCTTGCTTCTGGATCCTTCTGGTTGGTTGAAGGGACCTTCAGGCCGAACTTGACAATCAATCTTCTTTTAAAAATCTGGTCTTCTTTAGATGTATTCGCTGATAAGCTGGGTTGCTGTGTCCTATCTTTCCCATGTACCGAGCTGTGAGAGCTGGCTCTGCTGGCTGTTCCCTTTCTTCGGGTTTATATATTTTTCTAACAGTTATCTAGTTTTTATGACTTTATTGTAAAGTATCTCTTGATTTTCTTTGATTGTAAAAAGCATATTTGATCTAAACAGTCTAATCCAACTAAGTATTCATTTTGACATAACCTCATCTCATAGATCTGATTACATTGTGTCCTTTGTGATATTCAAAAATGCTTTGACTTCAAGAGGTGTTACTTTTGGTTTGGTTCCTGTCATTTCTATAGTTTTATTTTCCAATTGTGTCCTCGGCTCATAATTTGGACTTTGATTTTGGCTTTGAATTATGTTTCTCGTAGACTGATAGTCTCCAGTTTTCTTTAATTTACCTGGTATTAGCAAAATTTCACACTTAGAATTGTCACCAAATTCAACTGAACCTCATCCATGCTTTTCCAGATGTTTACTAAGATAGTTACTTTCAATGAAGGTGTGAGCCATTGTTTTGGGCTTCATTCAAAATCCTGTTTGTCTTGTTTGCTAAGCCTGCTTGACCAAGGATATCTGCATTTTACAATCCTGCTCTTTGCAGCTGCTGTTAACCCTTTGTGGGACCTTTCCCTGTATCCTCTCATGTTTCTTTCAGACCAGATATTGCCAGACTTCCATGTTTCAAATGACACATCTTTCCCCCTATCTAATTGTACTGACTAACATTTATCCCTGATCTTTCTCATTTGTATGTACATGTTTTGTGGTTTTAAATTGTGCACCAAAATCAATTCGTAAATGTATCCATATAACAGACTAGTGTCTTTTTTCGTCCTTTCCACAAGTCCAATTACCGTGAACCATAGCCACAGCCGCTCAGGAAGGTAACACAATAGCTATATCCGTGTGTCCCACTACCTCCAAAGTATTTTACTTCCTTGGGGTAGCAGCACCGTAGAAGCTTCCTCATGTCCCTTAGAAACAGCACACAACTCAGTCCATCAGTAACCAAAAAGGTCTTTTGTCCATCAATGCTGTTAAGTGTCCCATTTTACCATCATCCAAATTGCTTACCGTTTCTCATCAGAATGGTAAATTATGATATCATGTACCACCCACTGATTCCCTTGCTTCATTAATTTAAAAGGTTCAATCGATCCTGCTTCTATCGTTGACTTCTCCACATTAATGTCTAACATTGTCCTGAACCATGTATGTCTGCCAGCCCCTGGTGTACATGAGAGAATATCTTTCTGACAAACTTCCTTCAAATCCCTTTCGTCTGTTATCAGTTCCCTTACAACATTTGCAATACAACATGCCGACAGTATTCGCAAAACCACATTGAACTGTCACTTTTCTTTTTCCAAATAAATTCTCCCTATTGTTAAATACACAGTTAAAAAAAAATTAAGTCTTATCTTAACACATTACTCATCACCTAACCACACAAATAGACTGTGTTACAACTTTACATATGTGCAACTGTTATCACAATTCCAATACTAAAAATAAAGTACAATATTGACACATCCCTTCGTGGCTTTGGGACCAGTAGTCATTATATACTAAATATGGCGTGTTAACAACATCAATATTATTTGTGATGTTCCATGTAGTTAAATCAAGAAAACACACTAAACTACCACTATTCCCCCTCTATTAAAACATTCACATAGTTTAGAAATGCTGATCAAGTTCTTGAACGGCACACATACCCCCATTATCATACATACATAACAGTGCCTACCAATTTACATGACATTTCTTCATTAATAATGTTTACAGCTCGTCAATGCAATATTGTTTGCTGCATTGGTAAAAATTTTCCCACCGTGGCATCAAGCTACAAAATTTCTTAAACTATTGTCATTTATCATGTTGTGGTTCCTCGTCAGTCGCTGCTGTCTACCGAGACCCTTAATAACTCCACCACGTAGTACATACCCTGTGGAGACCGCAAATCATCCATCAGCTGATGTCCAATTAGCGATGTCTGACCGGAGGCTTCACTGCTCAGTAATAATTTGATATTTTGATTTGTTTCTAACCCGTAAAGTTTTCCTCCGGGCTCTGTCATTTAATCCCCTCAAACATGTAGCCAATTGTATCATTAGTTTTCCCCCAATCCTGTCTAAAACATTCTTTTCTGGAGTGCAGTTCTCTTCCTTCTTGTGAACTGGTTTGTCTGTTATTTATTTTTTCTATCTGAAAAATCAAATGAACAGGTCAAGTGTGGAGAGGGCCCTATTCTTTAATTTGTACTTTCTATCTTCGTTTGAACACTCCAGAAGTGCCCTCTCCAGGACTTCCGGATTTCTTTGGCTACCATTTCTTTCCTTTTTTTTTGGACTGGTTTATTTTCCTTATCCTTTATATTCTTCATACAATTAAAGCCTGTTAAGCCTCCTCCTTCTGTCATTGCGCCCGTGAGTGAGATTCAAAGAATCTCAAACTCCTCCTCTTTTGCTCACTCAGTGATCCAATCTGGTCAAAACCTAACCCTGATACATTCCTGATATTGCTACTGCATTTGCTTTAATTACTTTATTTTGATTACGACCGGATTTTTATGAAGGTAAGTTCCAAACATGACATTTTAACTTTATCATCTGTCCAATCAATGCTGCTCACGGGTTTTAATTCACTGTCTTCCCACCAATTGGGTCATGTGTTTTAATTGTATCCGATACAATTTCTTTTGCTCCAGACACCATGCTTCTCTAATTCAACTGTATGTTTACCCAGATTCTGAACAATCTTGTCTTTACATTTCACAGCTTCACTGATTATTTTCCCTGCAGTCTTAGTTGGTAGCTTCACCCACACTTCCTCTCCTACTTGATAATTTCCAGATTCACTTGGGTCCCCTTGTCCCTGGGAGACAGAGGTTCTGAGATTACTATTAAGATCAAATACTATTCGCTCAATGTCTTTATCCCAGCCTTTATCATTCTGATTCTTTATTATCCAATCCTTTACTTTTCTTACAGACCTCTCAGCCATTCCATTACTCTCCGGTGCATATTTCATGGCCCGATTAATTGCTATTCCTCTGTCAGCACAAAAGTTAATAACGGTATTATTTCTAAAGTGCAACGCATTGTCCATCCGTATCGATTCTGGCCTACCTCTTGAGGTCATCATTTCTGCCAATACCTTTTTGGTAGTGGCTCCATTTGCTTTGCTGGTTGCTCTGAGGTCAATTTCTCCCATGCAGCTATCAGTTTTGACTAAAAAGTACAAATTACCTTTGCTGCTTCTAGGAAAAAGCGGTCCAGCATGATCTACTGACCATTCTTGCATTGGTTTCTCAGTGTTTATGCTCCCGTATGTTTTATTCCCTCTCTGTTGTCCACAGGCCATACATCTTTCACATTTTCTCCTGACTGCCGTTAAGTATTGTCTCCAATAGGCTATTTTAATTCCTAACTTTTTCAACTCACTTGCGACTACAACATGACCTCCATGCCTTGTGGCTTCATGTATTTGCTAAATTACCATTTGAAGGTCAGCCGCTGTGTTCCCAAGAGTCCCCAAGATTATCGTTCTAAGTCTGGCTAATTCATCCACTTCCTGATTCCCCTTACATAGCTCCACACTTTCTTTTGTGTGTGCTTTTTGATGAATTGTCTGGATTTCCATATCTGCTAAAATTTTATCTATCTCTTCCCACTGTTCTTTCTGTTCCAGTAGTGTATTTCTACCATTCGTCCAACCATTTAGTTTCCAAAACTTCAATTCTTTCTCCAATTCTTGCTGCACAATAAAGCTATCGGTGACAATGGTTACTTCCTACAGCTTTCTCTGCTGACACTCCTTTAACCCTTGCAATACTCTCTCTACCTCGGCTGTCTGAGCTGACCCAATGATTATTCCCTGTTCCTCCACTACTTTCTTTCCTGAATTTTTTAAAATGAATGCCATCTGGCTTGTTCTTCGTCCTCCTTGACTTTACTACCATCAGTATATAATACCCAAGCATTCACCAACTCCGTTTTACTAACTGGTTCATCAAGTTTCTGTCCCTTTTTAATGTTATGAATAAACATTAAGTCAGGGTTTAGAAGAATGGTTTCCCATCTTTCCCATCGAGCTGTATTTACACCTTGCTGGCAAGTCTGTCTCTTAGTTAGTTCTTTTAATTCCAAAAACTCAGTTGTGACATAAATGTTCTTACCAACCGACAAGTTTTCTATCTCTGCTATTCTTTTTGTTATAGCTGCCAGACATTTTTCGATGTCTGAAAATTTTTGGTCAGCTCTCGACCAATTACCTGTCAGATGTTTGATAGGTGTCTGATTGCTATGATTAGCGAGCACCATACCATATCCATTTTTATATATGTCTAATTTAATGCTTAAATCATCCTCTTCTTGCCTCCCAACTAATGGTCCCGATATTGCAACTGCTGTCTTTAACTGATCTAACCCCCTCTGGGCCTCGCTGGTCCAAATAAAATCCCCTTTCAACGTTTCATAAATGGGTTTATCATAGAATTTACAGTGCAGAAGGAGGCCATTCGGCCCATCGAGTCTGCACCGGCTCTTGGAAAGAGCACCCTACCCAAGGTCCACACCTCCACCCTATCCCCATAACCCAGTAACCCCACCCTACACTAAGGGCAATTTTGGACACTATGGGCAATTTAGCATGGCCAATCCACCTAACCCGCACATCTTTGGACTGTGGGAGGAAACCGGAGCACCCGGAGGAAACCCACGCACACACGGGGAGGATGTGCAGACTCCGCACAGACAGTGACCCAAGCTGGAATCGAACCTGGGACCCTGGAGCTGTGAAGCATTTGTGCTATCCACAATGCTACCGTGCTGCCCTTTAGCATAAAGTCAGTTTAGCATAAAGCCCTTCACTACTGGCCTTAAATATCCCAATATTCCCATTATTTTTTGAACCCCTTTTCTTGAGACAGGCGCAGTAATTTCAGCTACCTTCTTCCTCATTTCAATACTGGCCTCCCTACCTTCCTTCGATACTGAATAACCTAAATAGTTGACTTCGCTTCTCCCAATTTGACATTTCTTTAGTCCTATTTTAAAGCCTGCTTCACTAAGTGTCTTAATAATCCTGGTCACTCTTTCCACATGTTTGTCCTGATCGTCATCTCCAATTAATACATCATCGATATATACTAAAGCCAAATCGTCTTTAATCAGTTCCCTGACTATTGCCTGAAAATGATTTGGAGAATTAACATATCCCTGTGGCAGTCTATAATATACGTAATGCTTAGTGCCAAAGGTGAATGCTGTTTTCTCCCTGTTGTCTGGGTCTAAAGGAACACTCCAGAATCCATTCGCCAGATCTATGCTAGTTAAGTAAGTTTTTCCTACGACTTGCTCTAAGGTCGTTTGTGGATTTATCAAATATCTCTTATCGTTTTTCGTGACTTTATTAAGAGCTTTGTAATTAGTTACCATCCTAAATGTACCATCTGGTTTACTTACTACTTGAATTGGACTATTTGTCGAGGCATATGTGACCTCTTGAATAATCCCCTGCTGCTCTAATTCCTTGATTGTTATCTCCAGCTCGCTCTTAGCTCCTCGGTTCAAAGGATACTGTTCTTGTGATCTGTGTTGTCCTCCGTATATTGTGTGTTGGAACCTTAGCTAATTAAACCTGTGTCATTCTTTCCTATTGCTAGGTGTGCTCCCATTAATACTTCTTCCATCTTCTTCCAAGTCCCGTCATTTAAAATACTTTTTTCTTTCTGTTTCCTCATTTCCTCCATGTTATCAATTGGTTTTAATATCCTTATTTTTCCTGTATCTATTTTTTTAAAATCTTTTTCTGCCATCAGATTCTCATTTCCTGATATTGCAAATAATTCTCCTAATCTAATTTCTGGTCGAATATCCTTATTCCCTAATGCTCCTTCTACTATGTATTCTTTTCCTGTAAGGTTTCCAGCTTCTTCCCTTATCATTGATACCTCAGCCCCTGTGTCCACAATAAATCTCTTTCCCTTGTATTCTACTACTAATTCCCCTTTTTCTGTTTCTATTGTTTGATTTTGGATAGCTTGTTTAAGGGGAGAAGCCGAATCTGTTCAATTTATACCGGGGCCTCCTCTGCCTCTTCTTCGGAATCCCCCTCACGAGGGTCCTGAGTACCACTCTGGTGGTTGATACCTACCTTGCTCAATCCTGCCCTGACCAGCTGCTCTTCTTCTCCTATCCTCAATGAATCTGTCTCTTTCCTCCCGACTAAGGGCTAGGAATTGTTCCCTTGGTAAGTAATTTAGATTTTGTGGTGGGGATGGTCCTTGTGACCGCAGATTATACCCGTGTTGTGGCATTGCTGGTTGGGCTATATTTTGACCCGTTTTGTTGGGTATCTGTGGATTCGGTGGTCTGATCTGAGCATTTTGTGTTGAAACATTATTTTGGGTAGCTGCTGCTCTTCTTTGTTCCCCTTTTGTTTGTTTATCCTTAATTGCTTTGTCTGCCAAATCAAATTTGACCAGTTCTCTTCCTATTTCTTTTCTGGGGGTTGTTAGCAGTATTGTTGAGAAGCTATTCCCTCCTGGAATCTTGGATCCTAATTCCCTCAGGAATCTGACTACATCGGCCCCCTCATCCTTATTAACCTCATATATTCGGTCGACATATGTTGTGAGGTGTTCCCCTGCATATGCTGCCTGTCATTTCTTTCATTAATTTAGCTCTCTCATTTCCCAAATCTAACTCATTTATTAAATCTGAGACTTCGCCTGTAACTATTTCTCCCACTGTATGTAAATCAATCAATTTGGTGGATTCTCCTGATGCCCCCATTTTCTTCGCTAACTGTTTTACCCTCTGTGAATACTCAATTCTACTCTCCCCATCTTTCTTTGGGCCTGCTGTCTTCATTACTGCTGCTACTATTTTATGTGGTACCATACCTCCCTGTCCTTCCTCTGGACCTGGTGTAAATGGCCGAACTACTTTCTCACTTCTGGGGCACGGCGTTCTTAAAGGGGCACTTCTATCTGGCTCCATATATTCTGAGAAATGTATTTGTCGTTGTACCGGTTCTTCGTCAAGATAGGGGGTACCCTGTTGTACAAAATCTTCCACCGGTTCTATATATTCATCGAACATTGCAATTGGTACTTGGCTATCCCGTGGAGCAAAACTTACCCTACCAATGGGAGTAGGTGCAGTGGTCTTGGGAGATTCTCTATCCTTTCTTGTGGTCTTAATGCTGCTATTATCTGGCATTGTGTTTCTGTGCTGTTCCTTACTCAACTCATGGCTCTTCCGAAACTATCATATCCTTTGCTCATTTGCCAAATTTTCGCTTTGGGGGTAACGTTTGGTAATCCCAGTAATTTTGTAGAATCAATTTGTTGACTTCCTCCTAATATTTCTCCTATTTTAAGTCCCCTCGATATAACCGCTCTTTCCCATTCTTCCTGATCTCTGTGGTGTACCATTTTTGCCTTTGGATTATACATATAATATGGTAAATCCTTATTTATTGGTCGATAAGTGGAAGGTTGTTGTTGTTTCCAGTAATCGCTATAATCCCCTATTTCTTATGGTTTAGAATTATTTCTATTCCCTTTTCTTCTCCTTGGTTTTAATATTTCCTCATTCTCTGATGAGGATGAGGATTCTTCCTGTCCCAGCGCAGGTGGTGCAATAATCCCAACTAGGCTTTGTTCCTCTTCACTTTCTTGTGTTTCAAAAAAATAATCTATAAAAGCTCCTTCTTTATGTGTGGCAGATTGCCTAGGCCAATTTTCTTCCCGAAACGGACTTAAATCTGGGTATTGAGAATGGTATCCCTTTGGGAAATTTTCAAAGGGGTCTGAATTCCCTTGGTTATCTGGGGCTCTGGGACGTGTTTTTTCTGTCTCTGACAGGGGTGCTGGCACTTGGTTGAATTGAAATTCAGATTGGTGTCTTGTTCCTGCTGTGTCTAAAAGGAATTGTGGCCATTGCTCTCGCCAAATCCTTATTATCTGACCTGCCCTAGCCGGAGGGGTTAATGCACATGTCTTTATTATCGCTCTCAGAGATTCCCTTGAGTTATTTTTGAATATTCCGTCTCCTAATAATGTCATATGAACATCTCTCCCTACACTATGTCTCAGGATTCCTTCCATGTTTGCTTGATTTACTTCTGTCTCATCCATCATACTTTACCGCTGTCCGGAATTGTTTAGTGATACCACATGTATAATCTTTGTCCCATGGCTCAGAGTTGTGTCTCTAGCTATCCCTTCTTTAAATTCTCCACTTAGAACTACCTCTTCACCCATTTTTAGCTGTAACTCCGGATTGTATCTTTGAGCCAATACCCCTGAAATTCCTGCCCTAATTTCCCTTTCTTTGGAAGGATTAACTTGTACGTCCTTTTGGGCATTTGTAAAGTCTCCTTCCACTAAGTGGATCTGCTTTCCTCCGACGTACAATTTTTAAATAAGTCTCATCTGCTCCCATTCATCTTCGATTTTACCTGGCGCATTTGTTTGAAACCCTACTGTTTTTACTGTGCTATCTGATTCTAGGACTGATTCCTCGTCATTTTCCATTTCTAAAGCTTCATTTTTCTGCAGCTGTTTACTATATTCGTTTGCCACTTCAGACTTACTTTTGTGTTCACTAGGGACCTGTATTATTTCTTTCTTGTTTTCTTCATCAATGATTTCAACCAGTTTAGAGCACTCTTTGCCCACTTGAGCAGCTGCATGCTTCTGTCTGTGTCCGAACAAAATTAGTGATTCAGCTTGCTTTTCAAATGCAAATTTACAAAGTGCTTTAAGAATCCCGACTGGATCTCTATATTGCAGGTCTCTAGGCACTCTAACAAAGAAGGAGATGCCTCCTTCTTAATACGTCTCTTTCTTCCAGGATTTTTTTAGCTCTTTTAATTTCTCCCATTCTTGTTTCATTGCTTCATCTCTTTTGACTGTATTCCAGGACAATTACCCTAATTGCCATTTTTCGGAATTCTACGTTCTGTTCCTGGTTGTCCCTTTCAGGTGCACTCTGAAATTAAGGATAAGTACCCTTTCTGGGCCCTACCCAAGGCTAACTAAGGCACTATCTTCCTCTTTTAGTTAAGGGTTGATTGGTTATTGGTCTCTAAAGGTTTCTAGGTGCGCTATATTTCTCTAGGATTCCTCACAATCTGCCTCACTCTAAGGATGATTTATTTTTTGGCTTCCTTTTACCAGTAATGGATGAAAGATTTTTCGTGCTACCACCAAGATGTCTTGCAGACTTTTTCTCAGGGTCAGTATCTTCTAGTCTACTGATTTTTACACCCAACCTGAGTTTTATGTCACCTCGATCCACAGAATATCCTTACAAAAGTCAATCACATATGACTTTCCAAACTAAACTCGGCAGGTAAAGTTTGACTCACACATAGACGAGAAACTTCTAATATTCTAGCCTTTGTGCCGGTTAGAAACTTCTAATATTCTAACCATTGTTTGGGAACTAGAAACTTCTAATATTCTAGCCTCCACTCTGCTTAACTAGAAACTTCTAATATTCTAGCCTCGCTTTACCTAGAATCTTCTAATATTCTAGGCCTCCACGCTGGGCGCCATGAAGTTAAAACTCACCACTATTCTTAGAATTCCCCCTGTGCCAAAAAAAGGGTCGATATTCTAAATAGTGAACAGGGGATTCTCACTCCCCGACTCCGATGCAGGCTTCAGTGGGTGCTATTCAGGTCAAACTATATTTTCCAAGCTATCCCCCGATATAACCCATACCTTCATCGAAGAATTTTACCTACTTACCCCTCAGTAGCATTGATATCCTGGGTCCTGCATTGCTAAGTACGTAAAGTAGGCTTATAACCACTGTTTCAGGTTAAAACTTTTAAGTTATTTTATTATTATATATTTTTTCTTTTTAAAAATGCAATCACTGTCTTTACAGAAAAGTAAAAAGATCTTGCTTCTGGATCCTTCTGGTTGGTTGAAGGGACCTTCAGGCCGAACTTGACAATCAATCTTCTTTTAAAAATCTGGTCTTCTTTAGATGTATTCGCTGATAAGCTGGGTTGCTGTGTCCTATCTTGTCCATGTACCGAGCTGTGAGAGCTGGCTCTGCTGGCTGTTCCCTTTCTTCGGGTTTATATATTTTTCTAACAGTTATCTAGTTTTTATGACTTTATTGTAAAGTATCTCTTGATTTTCTTTGATTGTAAAAAGTATCTTTGATCTAAACAGTCTAATCCAACTAAGTATTCATTTTGACATAACCTCATCTCATAGATCTGATTACATTGTGTCCTTTGTGATATTCAAAAATGCTTTGACTTCAAGAGGTGGTACTTTTGGTTTGGTTCCTGTCATTTCTAGTTTTATTTTCCAATTGTGTCCTCGGCTCATAATTTTGACTTTGATTTTGGCTTTGAATTATGTTTCTCGTAGACTGATAGTCTCCAGTTTTCTTTAATTTACCTGGTATTAGCAAAATTTCACACTTAGAATTGTCACCTAATTCAACTGAAGCTCATCCAGGCTTTTCCAGATGCTTATTAAGATAGTTACTTCCAATGAAGGTGTGAGCCATTGTTTTGGGCTTCATTCAAAATCCTGTTTGTCTTGTTTGCTAAGCCTGCATTTTACAATCCTGCTCTTTGCAGCTGCTGTTAACCCTTTGTGGGATCTTTCCCTGTATCCTCTCATGTTTCTCTCAGACCAGATATTGCCAGACTTCCATGTTTCAAATGACACATCTTTCCATATTTTCAATAACACACCCTAAATAAGAATAGGGCAAAGCCAATCCATAGCGTTAGCGCCCGTTCAGAGAACATAGACATGAACTGCACTGACTGATGTAGAGGGTGCCATCTCTGCTACTCCACTACTGGGCCGATATCTGGGGTTTGAGTATCTGTGTGTGTCTCTCTCCAGCTGGCACTGAAACTTCAGAGGCCAGGGGATGCCGCACTGGGACACCTCCACGGGAGAGAGCACTGGATCAAGCCTGCCGTTTATCCCTAACCGGAAGCCTGAGGCTTATATCACACAGATATCCAGACCCCCACCAATGCCCAGGTGATTCTCTCTCTTGCCGGTGGTGCAACACCCACCCGGTTCCTACTTCGCTGGAGTAGCTTTCCCAAGAGAGAGAATAGGACACTGCTGTTTATTACCTAACCAGCAGCCTGTCCTGAGTGAATCGCTCAAGATGACCCTAGATTCTTGAACCCGGAATTAAGGTGAGGAATATTTTAACAATGACTTGGTCAGAGATCGCTGGTGAGAGATTGAAGAATTTAAACGACTCCAATTATCAGCAAATCAAGGTTTATTGCAAAACCCAGGTCAAAATCATCAAACAGAAGAAATTATAATAAAATCTTAAACTCTAACACAAACTAAGTCTATTCAGAAAGTACTATAACGGACACAACGAAAATCTTATTGTTACACAGTTTTAGCAATGACACAGAACACAAATCAAGTCCCCTTCCCCAAAGCCTCAACCACTATCAAAGTCAAGGGAGCTTCGCAAGCTGCTGCAGGGTACTTACGGTCACAGGCTGCAGAGGTCAAGTCAAAGGTGGAGAGGTCGAGCCAAGAGACCCTCAATCGAAACACAGCCCCTTTTATATTGTTTTACCTGGCTTTTTCCTGTGTTCGGCCAGCCCCTTTTGCATTGAATCCATAAGGTTTAAAGTTCCCGCTGGTCCTGCCCCCTTTGAGCCGGTCAGACCTGTCGAGATGGGAGTACCTCCCCTAGGTCCGCCTCCAGTCTGTTTTTTGAGATAACGAGGTTGAGCTCCCTTGAAGATTTTCAAAGTCTTCCATCTGCTCCGGAGATAGCTGCTATGTTGATGGGGTGTTGATTGGATTCTGCTCTGGTGGAGGCAAAGTCATTTACATCTGCATGGGGCTATGACCATCCCATTGTCCTGCTTGCAGGCAGGCCCCCTGTGTATTCCCGTGCCCCTTTGTCTGTGTTTTAATCTTATCTCGTTGTCTGGCTCCTTCTTCCTTGTAGCTCCTAGGGGGGGGTTTGTAAATACCTATGCCCCTACTCAGCTCAGCGGATCAAGCCTGCTGGGAAATCTGGTTACGTTCTCTTGGCTGAAAAGTCAGTTTACAGTCTCTGGGTTTTATCCTTGGGCAGTCCAAAAAGGCCGAATTGCCCGAAAACCTTACAGATGCCCCTTCGATACGTCCCTACCTGCTTGGACCGTATCGACACAGGTGAAGGGCAATCATTTCCTCTTGTGTGGACCGTAGGCCCCCCCCCAACAACATGCGAAATTACAATTCCCAAGACAGTTCCCTTAATCTAGGCTGCCCCTGATTTCAATGAGAGGGAAAGACAAGACCATACTTAATTCAAACACACAGTAACATACACACATTTCACCGGAACCCCAAACGTAAGGGTCCCTGTACATATATCACAATCAAGTAACTGAAACCCGCGAATCCATACAACTATTTACATGTGACTCTATTTATCACACTACGGCTTCTCTTTTGTGGGCTGCACTGGGCTTCTTCCCGTTGAAGGCTCTTCATTTTTCCTCCGTCGTCGATACCTGCAGCTGAGAGGTTTAGTCCAACTGAGGCGACAGCATAATGTACCCCCTTGTACAACATTTTCTTTGTGGGGACAAACACTAAACCATTCTCAGGCCCCCCTGGTGGTGATCGGACAGTTGTGAGGGTCGATCGGTTGGGCTGTGGGCAGGGGTCGCTTTACCTGAACCAGCAGTTCGGTAGCTTTTACAGTCATCCCTTCCCTGGGCGTTACACATCCCTCCCCAGTGCGGTCAATTCACCCCGTTCCCTGGGTTCTGCCATCACCTTACAAAAGTGATTAATGCCCCTTGTGGACATGCCTTGGTAGATCCCCATAAACACGAATAAATGCCCTGGTCAGAAGTCCACCACTTATCCCAGCAAACGGTGATCCTACCCGGTGACCCCGTGATGGTCCGGTAGGTGTTGTTGTCCAGGCGTTCCCAGTCCGAGGACCGATCCCTCATGTCCAGCCTCAGCTTCCTGGGCCACCACCATCTCCCCAAAGGAACGTCCCCCTCACAGGTTAAACACACCCGCCTGCCCTCAGTCACCCTAACCCGGTCAGTCGAAGGACTCTTCTGTCTCGCCTCTGCGGAGTTCTCCCGGTCCCACCGTCGCCAAGATCATCAGCAAGCTCCACATCGTCGGGTGCCCCATCTGTAAAACAGACAAAACACATCCTTGCCTCTACAGCCCTACCTACCTTAAAGTGCATGGGTTGTATCCAGCGGCAGCAGCAGCTTCCGCTTTGAAGTTGTGAAATCAACATGAAATTGCCGCAGCCTGTCTGTGATTCTGTGTCCACAGCCCGGCTCCCCCAGGGTCCTAGTGCCTGCTGCTATCCGGCGGCAGCAGCAGCTCCCGCTTTGAAGTTGCCGCAGCCTGTCTGTGGTTCTGTGTCCACAGCCCGGCTCCACCAGGGTCCTAGTGCCTGCTGCTATCATTATACCATTGCACTAGGCGCTTCTGTGATCCCACGATCCTAAATAATCCACACACCACTACACACTAATTAGAAGTAACAGGGGGGGAATGCTATATACAATGCCACCCGTCTCCGGGTGGCCAAATTAAAACTGTGCCCCGCTAAACTGGGGCAGTTCACCTGTTTGGTCCAATGGCTCGGGCCAGACCATCCCCTCCCGGGGGTTCGGGCTGCCCCTTGCCTCTCCTTCCCCAACAGGGTTCGGGGATCCCTCAGCGTTCCCTTCTACTCGGGCCCCCTTACTGCGGGACCGGGTTCTAGGGAGGTGTGATGGGGACCATCTTAGAGGGGGCTTGGAGACCCGGTTGCTCCTTCGTCCCCTGACTGGTTCCCAAGCCCAAGGTGATACCTCCACTTCCTCCGCCTCCTTAGCCTCTATACTAAGGCAGGCCACCTGACCCACAGGTAATGGCTTGGGAATCGTTACTGTCCCTGGGCTGGGTGCTTGCAGCACTGTCGTTTTCTTTGGGGCTGCCCCTTCGGGACAGCACCTTGTCCCCGGTTGTGTGACCGTGGAGTCAGGGACCTCCCCCACCGTCGTTAATTCTACGGGGGGTTTCTCCACTACCACCCCCAGTCTTCCCCCCACCTTGCTCTTTCTTGCCCTTATGGGGTGGAACAATTTAAATTGGCTGATGTGGCGTTCGCATGGGTCCCACCTTAAGGGATTTAAACTGCAAATAGCTGCTGAGGAAGCCTCCAGAATGGGACCCTGCACCTGGACCGGACCAGGGTCTGGGGCTAGAACTACCCCTGCGCTCCCTTTTTCCTGAGGCTGCTCCCTGGGTAGTCATACGGGTTCTTGTGGTGTGGGTGCGGGCAGGCCCTGGCCCGTTGCCATTGCCACCTGTCCTGAGCCTTGCAAAAGGGCTAAAATTTTACTTATCTCGATGGTTCCCGGGGCAGCTGCTCCTACCGCCGGGGTCTGACTCTCTACTGCGGGAGCCCTCTCCTGCTTGCTAGGGTTTTTACATTCACTCTTGAAATGCCCGGCCTTCCCACACCCGTAGCATACCGGTTTCTTGTCGGAGGTCCGGGAGCCCTCATGCTTCCACTCGCTCTTAGGGGGTGCTGGTGTGATTCCATGCACCTGACCCTTATGGGGCTTTTCCTCTCTCCTCTCCCCGTTGCGATATGCAAGGGTGAGTTTTCTAAGGACCTCTGCCTCATTAAGGTCCGGACTCTGCGGGTCGAACCAGTGTTCGGCCTTTGCCCTAACGTGAGGGAGACAGTTAGCTACGAGGGTCTTCAGCCAGTGGGCTGTTCTCTCATCTAAATTCTGCCTATCCGCGGGAGTCCCACACGCCTCCACATAGACAGTCCACAGCCTGTCTGCGAACATATTTGGCGATTCCCCTAGCTGCTGCTTGGTTTCCCCCACCCTCATGAAGGGGCTACCCAGATTCAAGCCCATTGCCTCCAGAACAGCAGTCCGTGCTGCCACCCATGTGTCAGGTCGTCCCCCATTCCCGGAGGTCACTGCCCTGCATAGTTGGGGATCTAGGGTCATCAGGAGCATCCTTATTTGCTCCCCCTCGTCGCATTCATTAATGCTGGCTGCCTGCTCCACCTCCATAAAATGAAGCGACGGATCCCCTTTTGGAGTTAGCCTGGGAACGTGGGCCACCATCCCCCTGAACGCGGATGCCCCATGAGGAATGATAATGTCGCCCTCAACCAGTCCCCTATCTGCCAGCCCCGCCGGGGGACCATACCTTCTCTGCCTGACAGGGCACATCCGCCCTACCTGGGGTTCCTGCTCCTCCTCCCCACTGTCCAGCTCTCCTGCCCCGTTGGGTAGCCCCCCTGTCCCTGGGCTAACTACCCATATAGGAGACGCCGCTATCTGGGGATACACCACTGACCCCCCTTGGACCTGCCCCTGACCGGGCGGTCCAAACCCTACCTGCTGACCCGGCCCCATCACCGGCATCCCAGGCAGCGGTCTGTCCCCATCCCATAGGGACCCACATACGAAACCAGGCGGACACGCCGCCAGCTGGGGGTACCCTGCCGACCCCCCGTGGACTTGCCCCTGAACGTGCAGTCCGATCCCCCCCTGCCGACCCGGACACAATCCCGGTGCCTCAGGAGGTGGTCTATTCCCCTTGGCCTTTGGGGAATCATCCGCTGCGAGGAGCACCTTGCCCCTTGGGAACCCCCCTGGACCTACCAGGTGTACCTGTCCCCTGACCTTGGACAAGGCCTCCTCCAACTCTGTTATCCGTGCCTGGCACGGCCCATGGGCACAGTCCCCTACTTCCTCGCGAGCCACTCGGTACGCTGCCTGGATGTCCCGGTACTTCCCCTCCAGCTTCCTACACTGCTCTGTACTCCGAGCATAGAGTTCCTGGAGCCTTCGTTCCTTTTCTTTACCCTCCACTATCTGGCAGTGGAGATAGTCCTTCTCGCACCGGTTAGACTCGCTTTCCTGTAGGCTGCCCCGTTTAAATTCTGCCAATTCCTCCCGCAGTCGTTCCGCTGCGCTCGCGCTGTCCTGTTTAATTTCTGCCAATTCCTCCCGCAGTCGTTCCGCTGCGCTCGCGCTGTCCTGTTTACTTTCTGCCAATTCCTCCCGCAGTCGTTCCGCTGCGCTAGCGCTGTCCCCTGCGCTGGCCCTCACTTCTCCCAACTCCTGCTCTAACTCTTCGACCCTTTGCTCTGTTATGACTACCTGCTGAGACAGGCAGACCAGCCAAACTGCCTTCTCCAAGTGCTTTTTGTGCGCCTTACTTTCTGTCCATGCAGCCGCTGCCATTACCGGTTGCTCCGCATTGATTAGTTCTGAGATCCAAGGTTTGGTGAGGTTGACCTTTTGCCACATATACGAGAAGATTCTCTCCTCCATTTTACTTCGTTCCCTCACCCCCTCTGCCAAGTCACATACTCCAAACCACCGGGGTCCCTTCGTGGTCGCCATTGTAGAGGGTGCCATCTCTGCTACTCCACTACTGGGCCGATATCTGGGGTTTGAGTATCTGTGTGTGTCTCTCTCCAGCTGGCACTGAAACTTCAGAGGCCAGGGGATGCCGCACTGGGACACCTCCACGGGAGAGAGCACTGGATCAAGCCTGCCGTTTATCCCTAACCGGAAGCCTGAGGCTTATATCACACAGATATCCAGACCCCCACCAATGCCCAGGTGATTCTCTCTCTTGCCGGTGGTGCAACACCCACCCGGTTCCTACTTCGCTGGAGTAGCTTTCCCAAGAGAGAGAATAGGACACTGCTGTTTATTACCTAACCAGCAGCCTGTCCTGAGTGAATCGCTCAAGATGACCCTAGATTCTTGAACCCGGAATTAAGGTGAGGAATATTTTAACAATGACTTGGTCAGAGATCGCTGGTGAGAGGTTGAAGAATTTAAACGACTCCAATTATCAGCAAATCAAGGTTTATTGCAAAACCCAGGTCAAAATCATCAAACAGAAGAAATTATAATAAAATCTTAAACTCTAACACAAACTAAGTCTATTCAGAAAGTACTATAACGGACACAACGAAAATCTTATTGTTACACAGTTTTAGCAATGACACAGAACACAAATCAAGTCCCCTTCCCCAAAGCCTCAACCACTATCAAAGTCAAGGGAACTTCGCAAGCTGCTGCAGGGTACTTACGGTCACAGGCTGCAGAGGTCAAGTCAAAGGTGGAGAGGTCGAGCCAAGAGACCCTCAATCGAAACACAGCCCCTTTTATATTGTTTTACCTGGCTTTTTCCTGTGTTCGGCCAGCCCCTTTTGCATTGAATCCATAAGGTTTAAAGTTCCCGCTGGTCCTGCCCCCTTTGAGCCGGTCAGACCTGTCGAGATGGGAGTACCTCCCCTAGGTCCGCCTCCAGTCTGTTTTTTGAGATAACGAGGTTGAGCTCCCTTGAAGATTTTCAAAGTCTTCCATCTGCTCCGGAGATAGCTGCTATGTTGATGGGGTGTTGATTGGATTCTGCTCTGGTGGAGGCAAAGTCATTTACATCTGCATGGGGCTATGACCATCCCATTGTCCTGCTTGCAGGCAGGCCCCCTGTGTATTCCCGTGCCCCTTTGTCTGTGTTTTAATCTTATCTCGTTGTCTGGCTCCTTCTTCCTTATAGCTCCTAGGGGGGGGTTTGTAAATACCTATGCCCCTACTCAGCTCAGCGGATCAAGCCTGCTGGGAAATCTGGTTACGTTCTCTTGGCTGAAAAGTCAGTTTACAGTCTCTGGGTTTTATCCTTGGGCAGTCCAAAAAGGCCGAATTGCCCGAAAACCTTACACTGACGGTGTTCGGGCTCCCCAACCTGGATCTGCGACACCCTTTGGGACAAGTCCGGTAGACCGGTCGTAGCAGGCAAAGTCCGGGGTCACCCCGTAGAATTTCTTTGGGACACAGGAGGGTCCTGCACCACACTCAATTCCTCCACGATGTTTCAGCGAGACACGTGGCCCACAACACACACCATCACACTCAGCGGCTTTACAGGTCATTTACAACAAGGACACATCACAGCCCCTGTAGCGATACAAATAGGGAACATTACGACTAAACACCCCGTGCTTTTGGTCAATCTACCCCAGACAGCTGAACACATCCTAGGAATCGACTTTATGAGCTCCCACAACCTCTCTTTTGATCCAGTTAATAAATGTGTTTGGAGAATTGCAAAGGCAGCACGAGCCCCGCCACGATCACAGTTGAAGACTATGAAAACATGATTAGCTCAGTAGGAGACTTCTGGTTTGACCCTCGAGCCATTAGTCAGGACAAACAGGTTAGGGAAGTCCTGCAGCAACACAAAGCAGCATTTGCACAGCACAAGCACGACTGTGGCAAAATAGCTGGCTTGGTAAACATTGCCGGCCCCGACCCCAGGCCCCAAAAGCAGTATGGTTTTCCCCAAGAGGCAGAGGGAGAAATCTCAAAGGTAATAGAGAGTTTGTTGGATCAAGGAGTACTCAGATCAGTAGCTTCCACAAACAACACACCAATTTAGCCCGTCAGGAAACCCGATGGATCATGGTGACTGAGCAGTGATTACCCCAAACTGAACAAAGAAACCCCAGTAGCAGCCCCCACCGTAGCCACGAGTCCCGAGACCATGCTCAAACAGGGACTCTAGTCAAAATTGTTTTTGGTTTTGGACATTAACAACGGGTTTGGTCCATTCCATTGGATAAAGCATGCCAGTACAAATTCGCCTTTACATTCCAGGGACAACAATATACGTGGACGTGCCTTCCACAAGGCTTCCAAGCATGGCGCTGGTCAAGGAGACACAGCCTGAGTGAGTGAGACACAGACAGAGTGAGAATTTGGTAATTTGGTGCAGTGAGGTAACCAGGAAAGGTAAGTGGTTAATCTAATTTTGTTGTTTTTCAGTTAAAAGTGCAGTGTCGATTAGTGTCTGATTGGCTGAAGCTGCCCCCATCCTAATTGCTGAGAGGCAGTTATCTGGCAGTCACCTGAGGCCTGTTAAGGGACACAAAGGTACACATTGTATTCTTCTCTTTGAAGTTTTAGTGTGAGTCATCCTAAAGTCTGTATAAAAGTCTGTATGAAAGCGCACTTAGCATTGCGCTGGTCAAGGAGACACAGCCTGAGTGAGTGAGACACAGACAGAGTGAGAATTTGGTGGTGAGGTAATTCGATGAAGAGTGGGAGAAGGTGCTTTTTTCCCGACTGTTTTGTTCTCTCTCTTTCTCCGGCCTAATTTCGGGAGCCGTTCGGAGGAGGAGGAGCAGTCTCTGTGAGTATAAAAACCTAACGGTAACTTCGTTTTCCAGTTTTTCCCCCCAAAAGTGACGTCAGAGGGAAGCTGTGATCTGATTGGTTGATAGCAAATCTGCCCCAAATGTAAAAAAAAAACACAGCTAAACTCGTAAACTTAAATTAAACTAATTAATTAAGTAGTGATGGCTGGTCAGGTGATGTGCTTGAGCTGCTTGATGTGGGAGCTGGCAGATCCCATTGCGAGCTGCAGCGGCCACATCTGCAGTAAGTGTTGGCTGCTCGAAGAGCTCCGGCTCAGAGTTGATGAGCTGGAGTCTGAGCTTCAAACACTGAGGCACATCCGGGAGGGGGAGACTTACCTGTACACTGTGTTTCAGGAGGCAGTCACACCTGTCAGAGTAAGTAGTTTAAATCCTGCCAGTGGCCAGGGACAGCATGGTGTGACTGCAAGTCAGGCAGGTAAAGGGAACCAGCAGTCAGGAACTCAGGAGCCTCAGCCCTTGACCCTGTCCAACAGGTATGAGGCACTTGCTCCCTGTGTGGATGGCGAACAGGGCTGCAGGAAGGATGAGTCAGCTGACCAAGGCACCACGGTTCAGCAGGCCATTCAAGGGGAGGGAGTAAATAGGCAAGTTGTAGTTGTATGGGGATTCTATTATCAGGGGGATAGATAGTATCCTTTGTGAGCAGGATAAAGAGTCCCGCATGGTATGTTGCCTGCCGGTGCTAGGGTGCGGGACATCTCTGACCGGCTTGAAAGGATACTGGAGAGGGAGGGGGAGGATCCAGTTGTTGTGGTCCATGTCAGTACCAACAACATAGGCAAGTCTAGAAAAGAGGACCTGTTTAGAGATTATAAAGAGCTAGGATTCAAATTAAAAAACAGGTCCTCAAGGGTCATAATCTGGATTACTGTCCGAGCCACGTGCAAATTGGCATAGGGAGGCAAGAATAAGGGAAGTTAACACGTGGCTGAAAGAGTGGTGTGGGAAAGAGGGGTTCCTTTTCATGGGACACTGGCATCAGTTTTGGGACAGGGGGGACTTATATAGTTGGGATGGTCTCCACCTGAACCGAGCAGGGACCAGTGTTCTGGCGAAAAGAGTAAATAGGGTGGTCAATAGGACTTTAAACTAGAGATTGGGGCGGAAGGGAAAGTCAGGGAACCAAGAGGTGAAGTAATCAGTGGGAAGCGTAGCTGCTTAGGAATACAAAAAAGCACGAAAAGACAGAACTCAGGAGAGGTTACGATAGTCAACAAGGGACTATCAAAACAAAAAGGGACGGTCAATAGAGAATTAAAGGTGCTATATTTAAATGCGCGCAGTGTACGGAACAAGGTAGATGAGCTTGTCGCCCAGATTGTGACTGGCAGGTATGATGTGGTAGGCATCACAGAGCTGTGGTTGCAGGGGGTTCAGGACTGGCATTTAAACATCCAGGGATTCACAACCTATCGAAAAGACAGAGAGGTGGGCAGAGGGGGCGGGGTTGCCTTGTTAATTAGGAATGAAATTAAATCAATAGCACTAAACAGCATAGGCTCAGATGATGTGGAGTCTGTGTGGGTAGAGTTGAGGAACCACAAAGGCAAAAAAACAATAATGGGAGTTATGTACAGGCCTCCTAACAGTGGCACAAAATGCACCACGAAATAGAAAGTGCATGTCAGAAAGGCAAGGTCACAGTAATCATGGGGGACTTTAATATGCAGGTGGACTGGGTAAATAATGCTGCCAGTGGACCCAAGGAAAGGGAATTCATTGAATGTTTACAGGAGGGCTTTTTGGAACAGCTTGTGATGGAGCCCACGAGGGAACAGGCCATTCTGGACTTAGTGTTATGTAATGAGCCAGACTTGATTAAAGATCTTAAAGTAAGGGACCACTTAAGAGGCAGTGATCATAATATGGTAGAATTCAATCTCCAATTTGAAAGAAAGAAGGTAGAATCAGGTGTAAAGGTGTTACAGTTAAATAAAGGAAACTACAGGGGCATGAGGGAGGAACTGACGAAAATCGACTGGGAGCAGAGCCTAGTGGGAAAGACAATAGAACAGCAATGGCAGGAGTTTCTGGGAGTAATTGAGGACACAGTGCAGAGGTTCATTCCAAAGAAAAAAAAGGTTATCAGAGGGGGGAATTAGGCAGCCATGGCTGACAAAGGAAGTTAGGGAATGCATCAAAGCAAAAGAGAAAGCCTATAATGTGGCAAAGAGTAGTGGGACATCAGAAGATTGGGAAGGCTACAAAAACAAACAGAGGATAACAAAGAGAGAAATAAGGAAAGAGAGGATCAATTATGAAGGTAGGCTAGCCAGTAACATTAGGAATGATAGTAAAGGTTTCTTTCAATACATTAAAAACAAACGGGAGGCAAAAGTTGACATTGGGCTGTTCCAAAATGACGCTGGTAATCTAGTGATGGGAGACAAGGAAATAGCTGAGGAACTAAATAAGTACTTTGCATCAGTCTTCACAGTAGAAGACATGAGTAATATCCCAACAATTCAGGAGAGTCAGGGGGCAGAGTTGAATATGGTAGCCATCACAAAGGAGAAAGTGCTAGAGAAACTAAGAGTTCTAAAAATTGATAAATCTCCGGGCCCAGATGGGCTACATCCTAGAGTTCTAAAGGAGATAGCTGAAGAAATAGTGGAGGCGTTAGTTATGATCTTTCAAAAGTCACTGGAGTCAGGGAAAGTCCCAGAGGATTGGAAAATCGCTGTTGTAACCCCCCTGTTCAAGAAGGGAACAAGGAAAAAGATGGAAAATTATAGGCCAATTGGCCTAACCTCGGTTGTTGGCAGGATTCTAGAATCCATTGTTAAGGATGAGATTTCTAAATTCTTGGAAGTGCAGGGTCGGATTAGGACAAGTCAGCATGGATTTAGTAAGGGAAGGTCGTGCCTGACAAACCTGTTCGAGTTCTTTGAAGAGATAACAAATAGGTTAGACCAAGGAGAGCCAATGGATGTTATCTATCTTGATTTCCAAAAGGCCTTTGATAAGGTGCCTCACGGGAGACTGCTGAATAAAATAAGGGCCCATGGTATTCGAGGCAAGGTACTAACATGGATTGATGATTGGCTGTCAGGCAGAAGGCAGAGAGTTGGGATAAAAGGTTCTTTTTCAGAATGGCAACCGGTGACGAGTGGTGTCCCGCAGGGTTCAGTGTTGGGGCCACAGCTGTTCTCTTTATATATTAACGATCTAGATGACGGGACTGGGGGAATTCTGGCTAAGTTTGCCGATGATACAAAGATAGGTGGAGGGCAGGTAGTATAGAGGAGGTGGGGAGGCTGCAGAAAGATTTAGACAGTTTCGGAAAGTGGTCCAAGAAATGGCTGATGAAATTCAACGTGGGCAAGTGCGAGGTCTTGCACTTTGGAAAAAAGAATAGAGGCATGGACTATTTTCTAAACGGTGACAAAATTCATAATGCTGAAATGCAAAGGGACTTGGGAGTCCTAGTCCAGGATTCTCTAAAGGTAAACTTGCAGGTTGAGTCCGTAATTAAGAAAGCAAATGCAATGTTGTCAATTATCTCAAGAGGCTTGGAATATCAAAGCAGGGATGTACTTCTGAAGTTTTATAAAGCATTAGTTAGGCCCCATTTAGAATACTGTGAGCAATTTTGGGCCCCACACTCAGGAAGGACATACTGGCACTGGAGCGGGTCCAGCAGAGATTCACACGGATGATCCCAGGAATGGTAGGCTTAACATACGATGAACGTCTGAGGATCCTGGGATTATATTCATTGGAGTTTAGGAGGTTGAGGGGAGATCTAATAGAAACTTACAAGATAATGAATGGCTTAGATAGGGTGGACGTAGGGAAGTTGTTTCCATTAGCAGGGGAGACTAGGACCCGGGGGCACAGCCTTAGAATAAAAGGGAGTCACTTTAGAACAGAGATGAGGAGAAATTTCTTCAGCCAGAGAGTGGTGGGTCTGTGGAATTCATTGCCACAGAGGGTGGTGGAGGCCGGGATGTTGAGTGTCTTTAAGACAGAAGTTGATAAATTCTTGATTGAAATCAGCCATGATTGAATGGTGGAATGGACTCAATGGGCTGAATGACCTTACTTCCGCTCCTATGTCTTATGGTCTTAACTCCCCCTCCATTTTCCACCGACAACTGGCAAATGGTCCAGCAACATTTTCCCGCCCCGATTGTCTTGTCCAGTATGTAGATGAATTGCTACTACAGACAGACACAAAGGGAGAGCACATTTCACTTCTCACCGAACTCCTAGCACTCCTAACAGAAATTGGAAGTAAAGTCAACCCCAAGAAGACCCAGATTCTGCAGGAAAAAGTGATTTGCTTGGGTACAGTAATCACACATGGTAAACGCAAGATCGAGCAAAAGAGAATTGACTTGATCGTCAAATTGCCCCTTCCCCATAATGTTTCAGCCCTCTGGTCATTTTTTGGATTAGTTGGCTACTGCCGAAACCATATTGATGGTTTCGCCACAAAAGCAGTGCCCCTATCCGACCTTCTCAAGAAAAAGGCACCTCGGGAATGGCTTCCACAGCACACGGATGCCGTGGATGCTTTAAAAAGAGCCCTCAGCACAGGTCCCAGATCCACTTTCCCCGTACACAATCGAAGTTGCAAGCACCGACCGAACCCTTTCGGCCGTACTCCTCCAGGAACGCCATGACCAATTAAGCCCCATAGCATACGCCTCACGTGTGTTAGATCCTGTCGAGCAAGGATTTTCTGCCTGCGAAAATCTGTTTTTTAGTTTTTTAGGCAGTTTTTTAGGCAGTACAGTACTTCGCCTACATTACAGGACTCAACCCCATCACCATTCTCACTGAACACACCCCAACACAGCTATTATTGGACGGTCGACTTAAAGATGGCGCAGTCAGCCAAATCCGTGCAGCCCGTTGGACACTTCTTTTACAGGGACGGGACATTACAGTCAAAAGAACCAAGACCCACACTTACCTAACCGATAATTTGCAATATGCAGGAACCCCTCATGAGTGTAAGATCATCACCACAAAACACAACACAGGCCCATTTACACCTAAAACACCTCCCAGGAAAACAGGTACTAAACCCCAGAGACCCCAGCCCACAGACACGTGCGCACCATTGAAAATTTATGTGGACGGCTCCTCCACAGTTTTGAACGGAAAGAGAATTACCGGTTGCGGCATTTATGTAGAGGACGCGCAGGGATGCGCCCTAGAAGAGATTTCACTTCAGTTGCCAGGACACTTAGGCTCGCAGGCAGCAGAACCGGCAGCAATCGCTAATATTGTAGACCACCCCGACTCGTTCCCGACCCCAGCAGACATCTATTCGGACAGCTTATATGTCTGTAATAGTTTGATGGAATTCCTACCCCTGTGGGAAACTAGAGAATTTGTTTCAGCAGACGGAAAGCCCCTACCCTCAGCCCCATTACTTCGACATATCCTAAAGACAGCCAAAAATAGGAAATATGGCATAATTAAAGTTCGCAGTCATCACCGTTCTTCCCCCCCTGGTAACGTTAAAGCAGATGCCGTAGCGAAGGTAGGTTCCAGGCATGGTTACTTTTGGAACCCCCCCGAGAGCAGCCCAGTACACGCGGTTCAGGTCTCACAGACCAACATTCAGGATCTAGCAGAGGCACAGAAGGAAGATGAAAAACTCAGGGAAGTTTAAAAGGAACCTTCCCAGCCCCGTACGACAAGTTTAAAAACGCAATCACCACACACGACGGTGTGATTTTAAAAGAAGGCATTTATGTAGTTCCCAGCCAGGACAGGAACCAGATTATTTGTCAGTTCCATGAAAATCATGGACACCAAGGCATTGAACCCACCCTAGCCCACCTCCGACCTGTCGGAGGTTAAAAGCCGATGTTACTCACTACATTGAAAATTGCTTGATCTGTGCCCAGAACAATCCGGACAGATATGCAAGAAAGGCTCAGCTTAGTCACACCCACCCCGTTAATGGCCCCTGGACGAATTTGCAGATAGACCACATAGGACCCTTACCCTCCTGTAGAAATGGGTGGAAGCTTTTCCATCGAGAACGAATACGGCCAAGACAACAGCTAAAATACTAACACAGCACATCTTTACAAGATGGGGCCTCCCACGTAGTATAGAATCCGATCAAGGCTCCCATTTTACAGGACGAGTAATGAAAAACGTCCTCACAATTTTCGGAATCAGGCAAAAGTTTCACATGGCATACCACCCCCAGTCAAGCGGCATTGTAGAGAGGATGAATAGGACTCTAAAAGCCATTCTTAGGAAAATGGTACAACAGAACAACAGCACCTGTGATTCAGTTCTCCCATTTGCTTTAATGTTCCTAAGAAACACGGTATCCACGTCCACAGGATACACCCCCCACACTCTCATGACCGGACGGCCCATGAAAGGGACCGAGTATTTACTAGGACTGGATTTGGCCAGCCCCGCAGTCAACGCCCTCATGCATGAAAATGCTGTCCAGCAGTTACTTGAGAACATAAAGGCAGCCCAACTCGCAGCAGCTGTGAGACTTGGGACCAGGAAGAAACAAAGCAAGGCTTGTTTCAACAAAAAGGTACACGCCATCGAGTTTGTAGTAGGGCAGCAAGTGATGCTTTCCCTATACAACCCCAATTCATTCCTTTCCCCCAAAGTTTCCGGACCGTACTCCATTTTGGACAAAGTAAGCCCCTTGGTATACAAAATTACATATCCCAATTTCAAGTCTGCGTGGTTCCACATAAAACAGCTTAAGGCTTATGGCTCACCGACAACTATTCACACCACATCTTTCTCGCAGCAGCAGACGAGCACGCCCCGCCCACAGATGACGTATTCCTACCCATCCCCAGCCAGTCAAGCCCATCCTCAGACACATCTTCAACTCCACCCCCAGAGGCACGACTCCGCCTCTCCCTTCCTTCAACCAGCAGCGGCAGCGACAGTGATAGTGACAGCAATGACGACAGCCACAGCACACCACGTTATGATTATGCCCCTGCACCAGGCCCCACTCCCAGCGAATCCGAGCATGATTCCAGTGACCCCTTCAAAATCGCATACATCAAAGCCCCTGACCCAGACCCACCGCCCGACGATTACGGATTACAACCTAGCAGCTCCAACCTCGACACACGATTCTGGCACCGAGACAATTCGTTCAGGCTCATCCGGAATGATGAGATGGACCCCAATTCACCCCAAGCAGCTTTAGCCAAACTACTCCAGTCAAGAGTATGGCAGCCGGGAGAAGACGATGACATAGTCTGACTCCCACCAACTGAATCCCTTTGCGACCCTGTTCGCTACTGATCATTGAGGTGTCCAGGTGATGAAAAAAAAGGAACCGATGGAGAGATACGGTGTCCTTTCTGATGGAACCTGCACCATGTTGTTGTATGTTTGTTCATTTAATGTACATGTTTGTTTGTAAATTTGAAAGTTTTTCATGGCCCCACGCCACCACCCTTTTGACGCCAATGACTGTTAATGGAACAAGTTTGTCGACAGACAACCGTTCAGAGGAACTAGTTTGTCGACAGACACCACTCATAGCTACTCTCCTGATTTGATCACGAGAGGCAGTCCCCCACGACGACCACATTCTTACCCTTTCTTGCCGGTCGCTCAGGCAATGGAGAAACGGCACTGGTCCCTGCCCTGCCTGAAGACCCCCCTCTGGTCAGCTACGCTTGGGTAGAGCACAAATGGCACTGATCACCATCCTACCCGGGGATTCCACCCATTTCTTACCCTCCGCGGCCCATACACACCCCATTTTGGCTCGTTACATTCAAAATTCTTTTGTTTGTTTTTGGCGACCCATGGGTTGCTTCCGCATGCTATTTACATCCTCAAACACTAGGATGGTAGATTGCACAGGCTGCGAGACAGCTCGCACTATGTCAGTATTTTCTCGGATGTCTTGTCCCAATTATTTGTTTTTTTAAAAAATGAGGGAGTCACAGATGTTGACCAATTATAAAGGGAAATTGGCAACAAAGGACAGACAGACAGACATACAAGATCTTAAGCAAGATAATAACAGATATTATGTTTGTGTCCAGAACCTCAGGAACCCCAGAGGAAGAAAAAGAAGATGGAACGATGAAGCCAACCTTCATGTTCACCTGGATCTTAGTGGGATCCCTTCAGTTGCATGCAGACGCTACCCCCTGACCCCTACCACACAGGCCGTGACTGATTCCCACCCCTGCCATACACAGAACCCCGAGATAATTAGCCCGAAGACAGTTAACGATACCCCGACCTGGTGCGATAAGTTTATCACCTGGTATTCACTATCCTACATAGTAGAAGCCCTCTTAGTACTGGCGATACTTTGCAGTGTCATGCTGACACTTAGAACAAGGAAATGGCGAAGGAGAGCCTACCGCTCTCACGCCCCGGTATACAGGTTTAGGTCCCCCATTTTCGGACTTCACCAAATCCCCGAACCCTTTGACATGAATTAAAGTGCATCCGCTTCTCTTTATGTGTGTTTTGTTCAATAAAGAAATGTAAACCTCTGTGCCTGACTGCCAGGCCAGAGAAACTTTTGTTGCTGCTATTTGTACATTTAAAGTGTTGTAGAATATTTTTGATTGTTTGAGTGAGGATAGTTTATTGAGGATAGTTAGAGGTTCCAGTCTTTTTTATTTTGTATTTGGTGAATGTCATAGCGCCCAATAGAGTTTTATACTAATGTATGTAAGTAAAATGATTTTAGGTACAAATTTGCGTTTCATAGGATAGGACAGTGTAGGGCCCATGAACTGCTTATGGGTGTCCCGCATGGTAAGAGAACGAAGACGACGCAGTAATGTGATCCTTCACGCTTCGCGTTGAGGATCACAAGGAGGGTGTGTAGCCATCTGGGATGGCCACTTCCCGATTACAAAATGTACACTTTGCAAAGATTGCAGGGAAAATGGACAGTACTGAGAAAGCAAGCAGGTGCAAGGTTTGTCTGTTGATTGGAGCTGTAGCTCCCAGACAAGACCGATACTGCAAAACCATTGCCATATAATGTGCCATCCCTGGGGACAAAAAGGTAACATTTAAGTAAACAATACCAAGACAGACACCCCGGTGCCAGAGGAGACCAGAACAAAGCAGGCCAACGGCCACTTAGGACACGCCCAGCAATCAGGGCACCCACCCCTCTATTGGAGGAAATCGATAGGAATGATTGGGAAACGGCCCAATTAATTGGGGCCAAGTTCAAGGCCCGCCCAAAAGCGGGCAAAGCCCCTTTTGGGTATAAGGAGAATCCCCCAAGAGAGAATCGCTCTCTTGCGGCCCCGGCTCTCACCAAGGAGAGACCTGCCCAACAGCAACATCCGAACAAGTAAGTCCAAGGTCAACGCACGCTACGAGACAGACGCTCCTAGCTGCTATTCCGTACCAATTCGACACCAGCAGCCTCAGAACCGAATAACGGCCATTGTTCCTCTGACTGAGTGGGCATCCAAAGCTAAGTATAGGCTTCAGCAGTAGTGATAGTTTAGTTTGTAGAGTTTTATGCATGAGTATATTTGACTGCGTGTAAATAAATGAGCATTGAGTTTGAACTTACTAACTGGTGTATCGAGTCTTTGATCAGTATTCGTTTTTGAACCTTGTGGCGGTATCGAAAGATACCTGGCGACTCTCGAGCAAAACGTAATTAGAATTAAGGCGACCATATCGGCCTCCATCTTCAGAGCCAAATTAAGAGAAACACAATTAGCAACACCCTCCCTCCCTCCCAGAGTCCCCCCAAACACTTCCTCTTGAAAACACCTCTCCCAGTATCGATCCCATCCCCCCACCTTTCACACCTCCCAGGCCCATCGAAACCTGTTTCCCCAGGCTCCAAAGACCGCGGCCCTCCCCCCACCATACTCCTGTTCACTAGCCAACCTTCGCTTGCTAGTGTGGAGGCCCCTGTCTAGGCCTCCCCTCCTCCCCCACGCCCAGTTCCTAAAACACAAATAAACAAAACCAGTGCAAAACACTGCACCCTTGAAAAACACCATCACCCCAAAATCTTGCTAATCACTTACCCAATGTGCCCCCATATCATAGGGTGCACTACCCTTCCCCACTGACCAACCTATGAAAAAGAAACCCCAACTCCCAATCATTCCCATCCCTCTTACAAGCAACTAAACCTGCTTAAACCGCCTATAAGAAAATAAACTATATACAGCATTTCGCCCCCCCTTCCTTCAGTCCAAATCAAGACTCCAGTCACATTTCTCATTTTAATCCCAGTCCTTCAGCCTTCATGAATGCCTCCACCGCCTCAAAGTAGAAATCCTCTGAGTTGTAGGTCACCCTCAGCTTTGCCGGGTAGACCACGCCGAATCTCACACCATTACTGTAGAGTGATGCCTTCAACCGATCGAACGCCGCCCACCTCCTGGCCAGCTCCACCATTAAGTCCAGGTATATAAATGTAGCAACCCCTGCCCACTGCACCTCACGCCTGTTTCGCCCAATGCACGACTTTATCCTTAACATGTCACTTGTGAAAGATCATTACTTGGCGGCTCATTTGTATTCAGTTTGGGCCTGAGCGACCGATGAGCCCTATCCAGTTCATACCAGTGGGGGGGATTCTTTCCACTCCCTGAGCAACTCCGCCAACATCTTCGAGAAGTACTCAGTCAGCATTGGGTCCTCCACCCACTCGGGCAGACCCAAAATTCCTATGTTCTGCCGCCTTGACCTGTTCTCCAGGTCTTCCACCTTAGCTCTCAGTCCTTTGTTGGCCTCCACCACCCTTCGCAGCTCCTCACCCATTGAGGTGAACTCTGGTCGCTGTGCTGCGACAAAGCCTCCTGCACCTCCTTCAATTTCTCTCCTTACTCTCGCACCTCGGCCGATGTCTTTGACACCGCGGCCTTCTCCGGCCGTGTCGCCTCCTCCACCAGTACCTTCATCTCTGCCATCATTTCTCTCCGCATTACCTCCCTTTTCACAGTAACTTCATTGAAGCCTACTTGTGACAATAAGCGATTTTCATTTCATTTCATATGCTTGGCCAATATCCCTAGCCAATACCTCGGAGATATTCTCTACTGTGAAGGGCATGGCCCCACCCAGCAACCCAACATTCGCCATCTTTCCTGTCACTGGGCTGACCCATTCGCTCGACGGTGAACCTTCCCTTGCCATCTTCTTCCCAATGGCATCTTTCTGGTTCTTTGACATCCCCCTACTTCCTTATGACTTTCTGCACCAGTTCATCCAAAAACTGCTCCTGGGACCGGGAATTAAATCCCAAAAATCCGAGCCTCGAGCAGCAGCCACCCAATGTGCGACTTCCACCTATTTGCCTTCACCATGAATGCATAGTTAAATGAGCATAATGGATCATTTAAATATGCAGGTCTGGATCACGTCCAGCAAGTGAGAGATCAAGATCACAACGCCTTGCATTATTTTGTTAAATCTTAAGAGGCGTTTCGAGTGTCACGATTCTCACAAGAGGCCTCTCGCAAGAATCAAAGGTTTCGTCCCGACACCAAGTTGTAAGATCATGGAATTTACAGTGCAGCAGGAGGCCATTCGGCCCATCGAGTCTGCACCGGCCCTTGGAAAGAGCACCCCACTTAAACCCACACCTCCATCCTATCCCCGTAATCCATGATTGAAAAAAAAACAGCAGGAAGAAGTGGTATGAGGCGTAATTACATTTTGCTGGCAGCATGGTGGTGTAGTGTTTAGCACTGCTGCCTCATGGCAGTGAGGACCCGGGGTCACTGTCCGCGGAGATTTTGCACATTCTTCCCGTGTCTGCGTGGGTCTCAGCCCTCACAACTCAAAGATGTGCATGGTAGGTGGGTTGGCCATACTAAATTGCCCTTTAATTGGAAAAAAAGTTTAAAAGTAATTACATTTTGCTTTACAGTACTTCACATTACTCCGTCAAACTGTACACACACCACCTTCCACCTCCAACCGTGAGAAAACTCTTCACTAAACCACCTATTATTACCCTATCATGTTCCCAAATGTCAAGCCTTTCATTTTTCATTCCCCATGCTAACTCTGGTAGTTGATTTACTCAGCCGCTGCGTCTACACCATTGATGCTCTTGTCCCCAGTAAAAATCCTTTCTCCCCCACCCGAGTCAATCTTCCAATTGTGATCTTCAGCTAATGTAGTAAGAGCAAAACTCAACGCTAAAAGCTGTTGAGTGGTTATTTTTCTTTTAAAAATGCTAGATTGGAGTTTTATTAGCCATTACTAAAACAGAAATATTTGCAGAGATCCATCGGTTCATAGTGATATTTAAATATATACACAAAATCAATGCCTTAGCTTTCATTTGTTTATTCTGAATGTACAGGATTTACAACTCAGTACCTAAAAACACATATCAAATACTTCATTACATGAAAACCTTAATGCTCACACAAGTCATTTATATATACAATGTTTAATATTTCAAAGAAAAAGGAAGCAAAAATTGAAATTATTGTGGTATTAATAAGGCAATATAGTTTGGCGTGTTATATACACAAATGTATTGTGCAACAGCTTTTGATTTTAATAGCTTTATGCCGATTTCAATAATTTAATTGGCACAAAAATCAGAAATCTTAGGAATTGAGAGGGCATGGGTCATCTTTGCCAGTATACTATAGCTATTATTGTTTTAAGTACAGAAAGAAGTAAGCTTAAAACAGTAAACTGACTAATTTGGATTATTAAGCCTATATAAAATAATCACTTTAAAATAAAATCTTGAACAAAGTTTATAAACAAAACTTAATGTACATTGAAAAAAATGTAAATATTCTATGGGGAAAATATCATAACATGCATAGCATGGAGGCATAGCAACATGTGCATGAATCTTGTGACTTTATGTGAATATTGTTAATTAGCCACATTGAAGCTAGGCCTAATATTTAATGACAAAAACATTTGGAATCATGTTAATTATTTCCCATATCACCTTTTCCATCATGTGTTACAATACATCATCATACCACAGTTAACAAAAACTATTGTCAACCTGGTTAAAATTTTAAACTTTATCCTGAAACTTGTGTGATCACCATGTCACCCTCTTTGACATGGTGATCAGGTCCGAGAATATTCTACAATAATCAAAAGTGAATCATATGGAATTTGCTTAATTCATAGAACCATAACCGCTACAGTGCAGAAGGAGGTTATTCGGCCCATCAAGCACTCGACCCATGTCCACTTACCCATCCACCCCCCATAACCTAACCCTCCCATCCCTGGACCCCATGGGGCAATTTATCATTGTCAATTCACCTAACCCGTACATCTTTGAACTGTTGGAGGAAACCAGAGTACCGGGAGGAAACCCACACAGACATGGGGAAAATATATAAACTCCAGACAGACAGTGACCCAAGGCCCCAAGGCCAGAATTGAACCTGGGTCCCTGGTGCTGAGAGGCAGTAGTGCTAACCACTGTACCGCACTTGCTTAGAGGATAAGAAATGCTAGTAGAATTGCTTAGAGGATAAGGAGTGGTGTTATACTATTGGCTTCTACTGTATCTGGTTTAAAAAATGCTCATTTAATATGCATGGTTTCTGTGTTTCTGACAGGTTTCAGTAACTCCATTTAAAGATATGTCCATACTAGTACTTTCTTCAATTCTTTCTTGGAATGTGGGCATCTCTGGCGGGGCCAGCAATTGTTGCCCATTCCCAATTAGCCTTGAATTGAGTGGCTTGCAGCTCGCTAGGCCATTTCAGAGGTGTGCAGTTAAGAGTCAACAACAGCGCTGTGTGGATCTGGAGTCAGGTGTAGGGCAGAGATGGATAAGGACGGCAGATTTCCTTCCCTGAAGGACATTAGTGAACCAGATGAGTTTTTACGACATCGGCAATGGTTTCATGGTCATCATTAGACTTTTAATTCCAGACTTTTTATTGAATTAAAATTTCACCACCAGGAGCCCAGAGCATTACTGGGTCTCTGGATTACTAGTCTAGTGACAATACAACTAAGCCACTTCCTCCCCTATATTATCCCATCGCAGCATTTTTACATGCTAACTGATAAGTACACACCTTCAAGAGTGCGTGATTTTAAGCGTTGTATACTTCATGATCAAAAATTACATTTGGGAATATTGGAGGATGAAATTTTTATGCATCTGCAAGACATTGTTCTGTTCATTATCTTAATTGCAGCATTAACTCATTTAAGGTCAGTGGGCTAATGCTTCTGTTACAACACTTGACAGAGAAATGTTGTATGGTGCTTTAAGTGTTCATTTATTAACATTAGTGAGAGGAATTAATTGAAATCTTCTGATGCATTATGCCTAGAAACAGTTTAACAAGTGTGGTTGTGCTCTAATCCAACACACACACACAAACACGCACACAATGACTTGTTTCCACTGCTCAGAGATGCTGAAGGCAATTGTGTCATACAGCCGAGATCTCCTAACTTACACAAGCAACGGACAGAATCAGACAGCTCTTCGACAGTTTTACCACACAGGGCACAGCTACTCAGTTGACTATGAAACAATCTGACATGTTTGTTTGCTCATGTGGAGATGGTGGGAACACACTTAAGAGGACAGATTTATTGCTTTAAACTTAACCTTAATATAGCTGCAGATCATGCAGTTCCAATTAGGGTCAAGACCTTCATTTAGAAACAATGCAATAAAAATAATAATTCTTTGAAACGATTCAGTGATTCGCTGTACCGTACATTAACCAAAGCAGAATTGAATTCAAAAATTTCACAGCCGGTGGGCATTATGTGAATGTATGACATAAATGAATGATTTCCCATGTGTCCTGCAACCATTAGCGACTATACAATTAGCCCTTGGCATTCCATTACGAGGTAGTAAAACTACAGGAAGAAGTGGTATGAGCAGTAATTACATTTTGCTTTACAGTACCTCACATTACTCTGTCAAACTGTAAACACACCACTTTACTCAAGAACACCTGAAGAGCACTATTTTTTAATACTGAGTTGTAAGTGTCTGTGCATTGTTTCGATCAAACCCTTGGTTTAATCATTTATCTTAAGACAGTCCATCCTTTGATGTTTCCAATCCTTATCGCAAAACCACTTCCAGTTCTCACAACCAACTTCAGCATTAAGTTTGTTATTGCTGGGAGGGATTTTAGACACGTGCCAAGCTAACCCAGTCTCACTGGTACCTGGGGGGGAAAAAAGAACAATTAATATTGCTACATGCTCTGGGAATTATCAGATTTTGCAGTCGTTGTCATGACAAAGATTTATTTCCACTGGTGTTAATTAGAATAGCCTGTTACAACTTGTGCATTATGTACTAATCATATAATTTTGTACGAAGGGCAAAAGTCCAAAGCAGTACTTGTTCATCAGCTCTTAGTGAAAGATTCTTCTAAATATATAATTTAGCCACAGAAACCAGAAGGTTCCACTTTTGATTCCTAAGCTTTGTTGAATTAGTTGATCACAGCTGGGGCAGAGAGACAGGAAACAAACAGAATAAAAAGGGTGATGATGTGTTTTTAAAAATCAGCTTTAATGTAGAATAACATTTTGAGGACTTATATAGATTTATTACCAGCCAGAAAAAGATTGCCGAGTCATTAAAGATGATATTAAGACCTAAATAAGTTGGCTTCCCAAACCAACATGATTCTCATGACACTGGCAGACATGCCAGAGAACAAAGCTAAATTTTTCTTTGGACTCATCAGAATATATCCGGTGTGTTATGGCTGCTGTGGTGTTGGGTGTTCTGACACACAGATGAGCCAACACGGTTGTATATGGTACAATGCTATTTTATTTAAACTTACTATGTACAGTTTTGTCTTTGCACTCTGCACGTGGGGGTTCCCTGCTTGTGATGTTTTAACAGCTCTTCCTTGTTTCTTTGTCCTCAGACCTACTGACCACCAGGTGTCGTGCTCGTGCTTTTTATGTGGTTGGTGTTCTTGTCTGTGATTGGTTGTGGTGTTGTGTGCTCTGATTTGCCTGTTGGTGTGTCCATCATGATGTGTGTGTTTGAATATCATGACATCCCCCCTTTTTACAAAGATATGTGCCTACGTGGTAATAAATATGATCGTGTCGTGAGTGCATCTAAGAGTGTGTGTGTGTCGTGTGCAGCATGTGCATATGACGGAACTATGTACATGGGGCGATGTCGGGTGCGTCACATGAACCAAGTTGTACCATAACATAACATAAATGCGAGCGAGAGAAGAAGGAAAAAAAAAACTTGAACAGTTGTCCAGTCAGACGACATCTGGAACGATAAACAACAACAGGTTATCATGTAAAATTGTGCAACTTGTTAAACACATGAACGGTATTATAAGTCCAGTCTAATGGGCTTGCGACGAGTTCGGGTTGATCGCCTCAAGGGTGGATCAAGAACCACCGGCTGCTGTGCAGGCATGGCCATGGGTGGCGATGGAAAGGGCGTGATGTGCGGCAGCTCCACAAAGTCATCCTCGGAAGCCTGTTGAGGATCTGGCGTGTGTGTACTGTGTGGCTGTGAGCGTGGAAGTCGGCGAAGGGCGCGCCGATTGCGGCGACGCACTGAACCATCCGGCATGCGAACCAGGAACGAGCGGGGAGCCACTTGTCAGAGGACTTCGGCCGGTGCTGACCAGCCACCATACGGTTGATGGACGCGTACTTTGTCTCCGGAGGACAGGGGGGGCAGGTCCGTCGCTCGTGTGTCGTACCGACTTTTCTGGCGATCACGCTGCAGTTGCATGTTCCGAAGAACCGCCTCATGGTCTGTTGTTGGTGCCAGGATGGAAGGTACCATCGTCCTGAGGGAGCGACCCATTAGTAGCTGCGCTGGCGAGAGACCCGTGGATAGCGGGGCCGATCGATAGGCCAGCAAGGCAAGGTTAAAGTCCGATCCGGCAGCAGCCGCCTTGCACAGGAGCCGCTTGGCGATGTGGACACCCTTTTCAGCCTTCCCGTTCGATTGTGGATGCAGAGGGCTGGATGTCACATGAGTGAAACCATATGCTGCGGCAAAGGACGACCATTCACGGCTGGCGAAACAGGGTCCATTGTCTGACATGACAGTCCTTGGAATGCCATAGCGAGCAAATGTTTCCTTGCAGGCCCCAATGACTGCGGACGACGTCAGATCATGGAGAGGCATGACTTCCGGGTAGTTTGAGAAGTAGTCTATAATAACGATGTAATCTCTGCCGAGCGCGTGAAATAGGTCAACACCCACCTTCGCCCAGGGGGACGTCACCATCTCGTGTGGTAGAAGTGTTTCCGGAGGTTGCGCCGGCTGAAACCTCTGACAGGTTGTGCAGTTGAGCACCATGTTGGCTATGTCTTCATTAATACCCGGCCAATATACCGCCTACCGGGCCCTTCGTCTGCATTTTTCGACGCCCAAGTGGCCTTCGTGTAGTTGATGAAGAATCATCTGGCGCACGCTGTGCGGAATAACGATCCTGTGTGATTTCATAAGGACCCCGTCTATGTTGGTAAGATCATCTCGCACATTATAAAACTGGGGGCACTGCCCTTTGAGCCACCCTTCCGTCATGTGGCGCATCACTCGCTGCAGAAGGGGGTCAGTCGCCGTCTCTGCGCGTATGTGGGCCAGACTAGGATCATCAGCTGGCAGATTTGCTGCTGTCAGAGTTACGTGTGCCTCAATTTGACGCACGAACCCCTCCGCATCTGGTGGTGTGCTCACTGCTCGGGAAAGAGTGTCCGCCACGATGAGCTCCTTCCCCGGAGTGTAGATCAGTTCGAAATCGTACCTCCTGAGTTTAAGTAAGATGCGCTGGAGGCGAGGAGTCATGTCGTTCAGGTCTTTGTTAATGATGTTGACCAGGGGGCGGTGGTCAGTTTCGACCGTAAATCGTGGCAGGCCATACACATAGTCGTGGAACTTGTCCAGTCCAGTTAACAAGCCCAGGCATTCTTTTTCGATTTGCGCGTAGCGCTGTTCGGTAGGGGTCATGGCTCGTGAGGCATATGCAACCGGGGCCCATGACGACGTGCTGTCTTTTTGCAGGAGTACCGCTCCAATACCAGATTGGCTGGCGTCTGTTGAGATCTTTGTAGGGCGAGTCGTGTCAAAGAAGGCCAGCACTGGTGCCGTGACCAGTTTGTGCTTGAGCTCCTCCCATTCCCGCTGATGCGATTGGTGCCAGTTGAATTCTGTCGATTTTTTTACGAGATGGCGCATATTTGTTGTATGAGAAGCCAGGTTGGGAATGAACTTCCCAAGGAAGTTGACCATGCCCAGGAATCTTAAGACAGCCTTCTTGTCAGCCGGTCGTGGCATGGCTGTGATGGCGCTAACCTTGTCTGCATCGGGACGGACCCCTGACCTTGAGATGTGGTCCCCGAGGAATTTCAGCTCCGTCTGGCCTAAGGCACACTTCGCACGGTTGAGACGCAGGCCATTTTGTCGTATGCGGGTGAAGACACGTCGTAGACGATGCATGTGTTCCTGCGGAGTGGTGGACCAAATGATGATATCGTCCACATATACACGTACCCCTTCGATGCCTTCCATCATCTGCTCCATAATGCGGTGGAAAACTTCAGATGCTGAAATGATGCCGAATGGCATCCGGTTGTAGCAGAATCTGCCAAAAGGGGTGTTGAATGTGCATAGTCTTCGGCTGGCCGGGTCCAGTTGGATCTGCCAGAATCCTTTGGACGCATCCAATTTGGTGAATATTTTGGCTCGCGCCATCTCGCTGGTGAGGTCCTCTCGTTTCGGGATGGGATAGTGTTCCCGCATGATGTTGTTATTCAGATCTTTAGGATCTATACATATACGGAGCTCGCCAGAGGGCTTCTTTACACAGACCATGGAGCTGACCCATGGCGTGGGCTCCGTGACCCTGGATAGGACCCCTTGGTCCTGAAGAATCTGCAGTTGTGCCTTGAGGCGGTCTTTGAGTGGCGCAGGAACCCTGCGAGGTGCGTGAACGACAGGGATGGCGTCCGGTCTGAGTCGAATCTTGTACGTGTATGGCAATGTCCCCATGCCTTCAAAAACCTCCGGTTGTGAGCAAGGAGGGAATGGAGATTTGCGTGGAACTCAGCATCCGGGAAGTCGGATATCTCATCTGGAGAGAGAGACATAATGCGCTGTACCAGGTGAAGGACCTTACACGCCTGTGCGCCCAGTAACGAGTCCTTTGATGAGCCGACAACTTCGAAGGGGAGTGTGGCCGTGTACATCTTGTGGGTCACCTGTAGCTGGCAAGATCCTATGGACGGGATGACGTTCCCGTTATAGTCAACCATCTTGAGCCGGGATGGCGTGATGGGTGGTTTGACCTTCATGGCCTGGACTGCAGAATATGCAATCAGGTTGGCGGATGCGCCGGTGTCCAGACGGAAGGCGACGCGCGATCGGTTGACCGTCAGGGTGGCACACCACTCATCGGCTGGATTGATGGCATTGACCTTGTTGACATCGATGACGGAAACGCGGAAGGCATCCTGGTCATCTGCATCACTTAACTGGAAGTCTTGATGCGTGGGCTGGACGGTCCTGACTTGTCTGCGAGATTGTCGAGGATGCGCCGGATCCATGGGTTGAGCCGAACGACAGTGGGCTGCGTAGTGGCCCATCTTGCCACATCTGAGGCACTGTCGGTTTTTTGCAGGACATTGCCCTTTTAAATGTAGAGCTCCACAATTGCCGCACGTCATGACGTCACGGCGTTCGTTGCGCCCCTGCGCATGCGCAGTGCGATCTTGCGGTGGGCGCGCCTGCGCAGTGCGTCCCTCGTTGTGGCCGTTATTTTTGGCGCGCACCTGCGCGGGAGGCCGCGAAAAGCGCGGGAAGCGGCCGCTGTCGTCCGGGCCGTGGGTCGGGAAGTAATCGACGGCCTGGATGCGTTCGACGTCGTGGGCGGCCTGGCTTGCCGATTCGACGGCTGGGGACCCCCTCCGTGCCAACTCGGACGCCTGACATTGGGCAAAACGGCAGGTAGCATTTTCGTGGAGGACACAGGCTTCCACAGCAGACGCTAAGGTGAGGCTTTTTATTTTAAGAAGCTGCTGGCGTAGGCCACTAGAGGCAACGCCAAAAACAATCTGGTCCCTGATTATGGACTCTGTGATGGTGCCGTAACCGCAGGACTGCGCTAGAATCCGGAGGTGCGTCAAGAAGGGTTGAAAAAGCTCCTCCTTACCTTGCAGGCGTTGCTGAAAGAGGTATCTTTCAAAACTTTCATTTACTTCAACTTGAAAGTGCTGGTCCAGCTTGAGGATGACCATGTCATATTTGGACTGGTTTTCGCCCTCTTCGAACACCAGTGAGTTGAAGACGTCGGTGGCGTGCTGACCTGCGTAGAAGAGGAGCATTGCCATCTTCGTTTCATCCGAGGCACTCTGTTTTTCGGTGGCACGGATGTACAGGTCAAATCGCTGCCTGAAGAGCTTCCAATTGGTACCTAGGTTCCCCGCGACCTGCAACGGCTGCGGTCCGTCGGTGTGGTCCATGTCCAGAATGGCAGGTTAGTAGGCAGGTATCGATCCACTCCTGTACCATGTGGTGTTGGGTGTTCTGACACACAGATGAGCCAACACGGTTGTATATGGTACAACGCTATTTTATTTAAACTTACTATGTACAGTTTTGTCTTTGCACTCTGCACGTGGGGGTTCCCTGCTTGTGATGTTTTAACAGCTCTTCCTTGTTTCTTTGTCCCCAGACCTACTGACCACCAGGTGTCGTGCTCGTGCTTTTTATGTGGTTGGTGTTCTTGTCTGTGATTGGTTGTGGTGTTGTGTGCTCTGATTTGCCTGTTGGTGTGTCCATCATGATGTGTGTGTTTGAATATCATGACAGCTGCCACTTAAATGTCCTCACACTGCTTGTCCATCGAAACCCACCAACTCTTCAATGCAATTGGGGCTGCACGGTGGTGCAGTGGTTAGCACTGCCACCTCACGGCACTGAGGTCCCAGGTTCGATCCCGGCTCTGGGTCACTCTCTGTGTGGGGTTTGCACATTCTCCCTGTGTTTGCGTGGGTTTCGCCCTCACAATCCAAAAGATGTGCAGGGTAGGTGGATTGGCCACACTAAATTGCCCCTTAATTGGAAAAAATGAATTGGGTACTCTAAATTTATTCTTTTTAAAACTCTTCAATATAATTGAGGGTTTTAAGGAGATTCTTAGAGGACGGGATATAGAGAAGCAGAGGGGAATAGTAAGGAATTCTGGAATTTAGCATTTAATCAGCTCAAGGCAGGACTGCTGGTGATGGAACACACGGAATGGTAGATACAGAAGGAACCAGAGTGGAGGAACGCAGGGCTCTCAGTGGGCTTTAGATTGATTTAGAGATATAGGATGGGGGCGAAGAAGAGGTGAGGAAGAAAAGTAAATACCAAAACTAAAATGGTAAGTTTGAGATTTGAGAGAATGGAAGACAAAATAATGGATAAGCAGAATGCAAGTGTGAGATGGGATATGGGCAGTAGATTTTAGAATTAGCTGAGTTCTGCAGAGGGTGAAAAATGGAAAGTCAGACAAAACTGTGTTAGAATGGTCAAGTCTGAAAGTGACAAAGGCATGACTAAAGGCTTCAGCAGCAGGCGGACTGAGTCCGAGGTGGTGACAGGTGATGTTATGATGGCAGGAGAAGGCAGTTTTTGTGAGGGAGAACTTATGTGATCAGAATCACAGCTTGAGCTTAAATAGTACACTATGGTTGTAAACAGTCTATATTTACCAAAGCAAGTGGACACTATATTCAGCTACAAACAAGCCCATATTGTAAAGGGTATAATAAGAGGGTTACTTTGCTTTTCTGTGTGAATAATAATTGTATTCCAAAATTTTACTCTCACCTTCTTGCCACAAATGAATCCAGAATACCCTGGACGGCAGGAGCACACATTTGGAAGAATACACTTGCCTCCATAGAGGCATTTTTGTCGGCATACAGCTTTGGAACATAACATAAATCACATATTGATATAGCACAAAACATGTAAACAATAACATTTTCATACAAAGTGATGATGCTTTGCTATTAAATCACCAATTAATCCCCTTCTCCCAAAGGTACTGATTTACACTGGACAATTATGATTGGAGTTTCTGAGGGAGGGGTGGGTGAAATTCCTTCTATTTAAAAGTTTAACAAAAAGTAAATCTACTGGATTCTCCAGTCCCCAGCTGCGTGATTCTCGGCAGTGCACCATTCGCTGACAGTGGGATTCTCTATTCCTGCTGCAGTCAGTTGGATTTCCCATTGAAGACACATCACACTGCCGGGAAACCCGGGGCAGAGGTGCGCTGCCGGAGGGAACGCAGAATCCCAATGGCTGGAGAATTCCAACCTTTGTGTTATACTGATGCAAATTATTTTGCTAAAACTACTGAGAGGAACGTTTTTGCCGCCTATTTCAATCAGACTCAGTTAGGCCACTTCTTTTTGCTCCAATTCACTGACAGCTAAACTCATCCCACCTACATTATCACTGACAATTTCCAGTGTATCTTTAATTGATACAATACAACAATTGAATATTGTAGAAACCCTAGACAAATGGTGTATAGGGTCATTTCCTCAATGATCTGGCATTTTGAGTGATTTAAGAAAATTGTGATGAAACATTGGGCGAAGTTCATAAAAATTCTATCTCCATATATATATATTGGTTTTTAAGACAATTTTTCTAATGTTGAAAATTGTGGAAATATTTTTGATGTGTCAGTGTAAATGCTTCAGGATTGTGGCTGGGCAAATTATCAGACAGTTTCATGGTCTAGAGATAAACCTGACTCACATGGTTTCATTTCACTTGATTTAGTGGGTGGATTGCGAGGGCAAAAAACCCAATCTGGAATGAGCAGCTGGTCTAGAAATTGGCTGCTTAAAGATGCAGTACACCTTCAATGAACAAAGAGGGAGCAACAGGGTCATGGGGCTTCACTCATATGTTTTCCTACTGTAGAGACAATGCCATGTAATCTCAGCTTTTGAACAGATTCTATGACTTTGCTAGTAGAAGTTAAAAAAAAAACTGGAGCTCTCTGTTCCTCTCGGATAAGCACCATTGTCATGGAGAGTTAGGATGAGCTGGCATAACTACATTTGTTTGTCACTAAATTTCTAGCACCATCTGATGTATTTGGCGAATGTTTGGACTTGCAATCACTCCCAGAATTCAAAAAATAAAATGGTACAAGCAACCATCTTGAAAATGGCTTACGTATTTGACAGTACAATCCTTCCCATCCAGGCAGGCAATGGCAAGTACTGGGACCTATGCATTCTCCGCCATTCTTGCACTTCTGTAGACAGACAGCTAAATTGGCATAATGTGAGAAGATGTTCATTACTGTATGCTTCAATTTATTTGAATTTTAATAGATTTAAAAAGCATAGACATACAACGTTTGACGGATACTGCGCTTGTAGCTCAAAATAACTTTATGAAAACAGCTTTGTGAGATGGAGGCCTTGATATGGCCTTTATCTATTAATAACATTGGCATGAATGCACATTAGGAACTGAATTAAAATTCTGACTTACGTATGTTACATCTTTTCCCCCTCCATCCTGATATGCAAGAGCAGACATTAGGACCCACACATTTTCCTCCATTCATGCACATTGGCTCACAGACACCTTTAAAAGAAAAAACGTCAGATACTTATAGTTCATTCGCCAGTTGAAATAATGGGCAGGATTTTTGGCCGGCGACAGAGAGCTGAATAAAGATATTGGGGGCTTTAGAGCCTTCTGGAAAAAGAAAAAATGTTAAAGGTAAAGGCATGTTTGAATTTTTTCAACATTCACAATTTTGTTTCTGTTACTGCACCTAATGGTGCATAAGGCTGACTTTCCTCTGTTCTCAGAGCAAGGTTTTCCTGGAACAGGTCACTAGCCTTTCGCCAGAGGGGCGCCACTCCACATCAAGCATGGCAGACCAGGAGTCACTCCCACTCTTGCCACTTAACATTGGCACGTTGGGAGATTTGGCAGATTGATACTCAACTTGTTGGCTACATTATGAACACAGCTTTCTTGGTCATCAAGTCCTGGGGTGGGATTTGATCCTCGAACATTTGGCTCAGGGGCAGGGATGCTACCACTGTGCCACAAACCTACTTAATGCTCACAATAAAATAGATGAATTAACAGCACAAATATCAATGAATTGTTTTGATCTAATAGACATTATGGAATCGTGGGGCCAGATTTTCAAATAGTCAAACAGGACTGGAAGCGTCCAGGCAGAAAAATTGCCATGGGAGAGCAATGTGCCAATTTGCTGACCTCTTCTTGCTAGATTGGAGGTGTTTTGACTACCCAAGCTACATTATAAGACTATTACATTAACACTGGGCATGAAGTACTGGTGTTGCATCTGAATAGGAGCCCAATGAGGCCGGTAGATGCCGGGAAAAGCCGCCTGCCAGCTTCCTGACAGCCAGTATGTCTCACGAGGTCTACCCATGTCTCCCGAGGGGTTGAAATCAGGATCTGGCCATAATGGGCATTTAAGATAATTTTTTGGATCAGTATCACAAGGAACTAACTAGGAGTAAAACACCATGGGAAGTTTGCAACAACTGTAACTAAGAAGAGAAATTAAAGATAGTGGGAGTGATCTCACGGAAAAGCTTCAAAATGTCATTTGTAGCAGGTTTTACTGGGAGTTTCACCAGGGCTCTGTCGGCAAGTTCCCCACCGCCATTTAGTTTGATGAGTTTCATGCCGGACAAGCCAACACTTGAAATTATTTTCATTACTGGAGAGCTGAACTTGCTGGTCAGACCGGTTCCTCATAGATCAGGCCACCATTTTGAAAGGGTGCCTGATCTCTAAGTGATTTTGTGGATCCCCTACACTCCCCACCCATGGGCAATGTCATCTCGCACACACATGGGAATTGTCCACACCCCCTCAAGTGATGGCAACCCGCTGTGGGTTCGGTGAGAGCACCCCTATTCAGGCCTTCCCGTACCACTTTCAGGTCCTCCCCCTTCCAGGATCCCCCATTCTTCACCCCCCAACCTTCTGGAGACCCCTATATTCCCGTTCTGCATCCCCAACCCTTAATACCCCCTACACCCTTCTTTCATGCACATGGCTCCCCTCATGCCCTGATCCTTGGCAGTGCCACTCTGGCACCTGGGCACTGCCACCATGGCAGTGCTCCCGCCAACTTTACAGTGCCACTGGGAACATTGGCAGTGCCAAGGTGCCAACCTGGCAGTGCCAAGGTACCCACGTTCAAGGGGGAGGGCCAGGGGGCCACCCTGCCATGTCTCTGACCACCGAGGAGCCTCTGATGGCCTGGCAGACCCCCCGGGGTGCCGTTCCGCCTGGTCCATATTTGTGTAGACCAATACTGAATGGCGCACGGCTGGGGACTCCCCGAGGAGGCCAGTAGATGCCGGGAGCCCTATAGATCCCAGATCAGCATGCATAAGCAGTTTTAATCCTACCTAGGTGTGCAAGGCTTGGTCTCGCCCATTGTGCGCAGGATCCTGATTGTGACACCTTGTGAGACCTGGGTAGTTCTTTTGAGATGTACTGGCTGCCAGGAAGCCAGCTGGCAGCCTTACCCGGCATCTACCAGCCGCATTGTGCTCCCATTCATGTGCAATGCCCATAGATCGTGCCCAGTGTTAACTTATAATGTTGTCAAAATAGTTAAAATCTGAGGATTGGGAAAATGTGAAAAATCAGCAAAGGGTAGTGAAGGAATTGATAAAGAAAATAAGGATACAAGAGCAAACTAGTTAGAAACATAAAAACAGTTTGTAAAAGCTTCTGTAAATATGTAAAAAGGAAGAGATTAGTGAAAAAGGAAGAGAGTAGTGAGAGTAAACTTGGGTCCCTTAAAGGCAGAGACAAGAAGAATTAAAATGGGCATGATATGAAAGGCAGATACTTTGGGTGAATTCTAACCAAAAAAGGTTTACTTAAGTGGGAGGGTGGGAATTAAATATTAGAATCCGCACCCAAGTTCCCCTTCCAATCACTCACTTCCAGCTTTATTTGAGGCAGATAGGTAAGTGGACAACCAACCAGCCCTAAGTAATAATAATCTTTATTGTCACAAGTAGGCTTACATTAACACTGCAATGAAGTTACTGTGAAAATCCCCTAGTCATCACACTCCTGCGCCTGTTCGGCTACACAGGGAGAATTCAGAATGTCCAATTCACCTAACAACATGTCTTTCAGGACTTGTGGGAGGAAACCGGAGCACCCGGAAGAAACCCACGCAGATACGGGGAGAACGTGCAGACTCCGCACAGACAGTGACCCAGTCCAAAGATGTGCGGGTTAGGTGGATTGGCCACGCTAAATTGTCCATAGTGTCCAAAATTGCCCTAAGTGTTGGGTGGGGTTACTGCGTTATGGGGATAGGGTGGGGTGCTCTTTCTAAGAGCCGGTGCAGACTCGATGGGCCGAATGGCCTCCTTATGCACTGTAAATTCTATGATTCTATGAAACCCGGAATCGTACCTGGGACACTGGTGCTATTAAGCAACATTGCTAACCACTGGGTTGGCATTTTAAATATGATAATGAGACTACCAGTCTCATTGTTATTCAACTTTAACTCTGGTTATCTAATAGGTGATTACCTTTATCCCCACCTGCTGGATTCACATTGTGCTTATCTGTGCTTATCTTAGCAACCCAATGATTGACAAGCATCCCAACCCCAAGGGCTCTGATCCTCCAGCTTTCAAAGACTCTGATTACCTTCATGCTTCTAATTCCACTGCACGGAAGCCCTGATCATTCCCCCAGGCTTCTGACTCCCCCTATCCCATCCTCACCTATTCCAATAGGCCAGGCATCTAGAAATCCAGGCCATTGTCTTTGTTTTCATGGTAGAATACAGAAAGAATATTCAAGAGGTAGTGGGGAACTAAGGGTGCAACAAGAATGAGGAACGTATGGGCATTAGTGAAAAAAGGTTCACCAAACAAAAGAGACTAATGCTGGCAAATCTCCTGTGCCTGATGGCCTACCCCGTTCTATTTAAATGATGTACGTACAGAAATAGTACATGCATTAGGTTTGATCATCCAAAATTCCCTCAAAATAAGGAAGAAAAGAAGAGGCATATGATACATGCTGGAATAATAACAGCAATAGAATTCAGAAGAGTATACATAGATACATAGAAGATAGGAGCAGGAGGAGGCCTTTTATCCCTTCGAGCCTGCTCCGCCATTCATCACGATCATGGCTGATCATCCAACTCAATAGCCTAATCCTGCTTTCTCCCCATAGCCTTTGATCCCATTCTCCCCAAGTGCTATATCCAGCCACCTCTTGAATATATTCAAAATGCAGGAGAGAGGCTAAGGCTGAAATAAGGAAGGCTAATAGGAAGCATGAGGAAAGGATGGCAAATTGCTCTAAAACAAATAGCAGAATGTTCTTTGATGTGTTGGGTACTCTGGATCTGTGGAGACTGCATTTACCTTAGCAGTAACATAGACAGGCTACCAACACTTGTAATAGTACAACTCTATTTTATTTAACTAAGAGCTGTTAAACATACTTGCACTGTGAGTCGACACTATGTTAGATTGACTGAAGATCTGTGCCTAACCTGACCAGCTTATACTGCTAGCACATGGTGGATAGTTGTGCTACTGACTGCGGGCTCTGTCTGTCTCAGAGGCTGCATCCTGAATGAGCGGGAAAACTAGTGCCCTCTGTCTTTATAGTGACCGTGCCCTAACTGGTGATTGGCTGCTGTGTTGTGTGTGTTGATTGGTCTTGCAGTGTGTCAGTCAGTGTGTGTCTCTGCACCATCATATACTGATGTGTATATTATGACATCCCCCCTTTTCTAAAAAAAATGTGTTCGTGGCAATAAATAATGTAGTATGCGAATGTTCCTAACTATGTGTGGCACATGCGAGCATATTTACAGGACTCTGTACAGAAACTCCAAGATATTTACATTGGAAGGTGTCTGGTGCAGATGGACAGTATGTAACACAAAATATAACTAGAACAACAGTATGTACAAACCAGTGAGTTAATCAAAGAGGGTAACGAAACATTCAGTTCATGAGTTCAGAATCCATGAATTCAGGCAGTTCATAAATCCAGTCTCTGAGGTGGGCGACAAATTCTGGTTGACCGCCTCAAAGGTGGGTCAGGGGCCACCTGTTCTGGAATGGGTGGGATTGTGTCAGACTCAGAGGGTGGCAGAGCGAAAGGGAGATCTGCAAAGTCCATGACGGGTTTGTCGTGATGGCGGGGCAGGACATGATGATCTGGTGGCGAGCGAGGAAGGAGTCGTCGTGCCCGCCTATTTCGGCGAAGAAGAGAGCCGTCTTGTAGACGAACCAAAAATGACCTGGGGGCTACTTGTTTGTGCACCACAGCGGGGTCGGACCAACCACCATCGGGAAGTTGGATACGGACCTTGTCATCAGGAGCCAGAGCAGGGAGATCTGTGGCGCGGGCGTCGTACGCCAATTTGTGTTGGGCCCAAGACAACTGCATTGAACGAAGGACCGGAAGGTTGTCCAAGTCCAGGACACGGATGGCCGGCACCGTCGTCCGCAGCATGCGATTCATCAACAATTGAGCCGGTGACAGGCCGGTGAACAATCGAGCTGATCTGTAAGCAAGTCGGGCGAGGTAAAAATTGGATCCTGCATCGGCCGTCTTGCACAGGAGTCGTTCGACAATGTGCACTCCCTTTTCAGCTTTGCCATTGGATTGGGGGTAATGGGGACTGGACGTGACATGTGTGATCTTGTATTGTTTGGCAAAATTGGACCACTCCCGACTGGCAAAACACAGGTCATTGTCAGACATGACCGTGAGTGGGATGCCATGGCGAGCGAAGGTTTCCTTGCACGCACGGATGACCGCAGTTGAGGTGAGGTCGTGTAACCTAACTACCTCCGGGTAGTTTGAGATATAGTCCACTTTGAGGACGTAGTCCCGGCCAAGTGCATGGAACAGGTTGATGCCCACTTTGGTCCAGGGGCACGTGACCAACTCATGGGGTTGCAAGGTCTCCCTTGGCTGTGCAGGCTGGAAACGCTGGCATGTTGGGCAGTTAAGAACGGCGTTGGCAATGTCTTCGTTGATTCCAGGCCAGTACACTGCCTCACGGGCCCTACAACGGCATTTCTCCACTCCCAGGTGGCCCTCATGGAGCTGCTCAAGGACGAGGGTCCTCAAGCTGTGCGGAATGACGATCCTGTCCAGCTTTAGTAGAATTCCATCTACGACCGCCAGGTCATCTTTAATGTTATAGAATTGAGGGCATTAGCCCTTGAGCCACCCGTCTGTCAGGTGGCGCATGACACGTTGGAGCAGGGGATCGTTGGCCGTCTCACGATGAATCTGGATGAGTCGTTCGTCCGTGGCGGGCAGATTGGATGCGGCGAATGCCACATGAGCATCAATTTGGCACACGAAGCCCGCTGGGTCGCAGGGTGTGGTGACAGATCGGGAGAGTACATCGGCGACGATGAGCTCCTTACCCGGGGTGTAGACGAGTTCGAAGTCGTACCGTCTGAGTTTAAGGAGAATGTGCTGCAGGCGCGGCATCATGTCGTTAAGGCCTTTTTGAATGATATTGACCAGTGGCCTGTGGTCTGTCTCGACTGTGAACTTTGGGAGTCCATAGACGTAGTCATGGAATTTGACGACTCCGGTAAGAAGGCCCAGGCACTCTTTTTCAATTTGCGCACAGCGCTGTTCGGTGGGCGTCATTGCACGTGACGCGTATGCGACAGGAGCCCATGAGGCGTCGTCGTCACGTTGAAGGAGCACAGCTCCAATGCCAGACTGACTGGCATCCGTGGAGATCTTTGTTTCTTTGGCCGGATCGAAAAATGCCTACACCAGGGCCTTGGTCAGCTTCGCCCTGAGTAGCCGCCATTCCTGTTCGTGGGCAGGGAGCCATTGGAACTCGGTCATCTTCTTAACCAGTTTCCTGAGAGCCGTGGTGTGGAAGGCGAAGATAGGGATGAATTTCCCCAGGAAATTGACCACGCCCAGGAAGCAGATGAGTGCCTTCTTGTCCTCCGGTGTCTTCATGGCCTTAATGGCAGGTACCTTGTCAGCATCCGACTGGACGCCAAACTGTGAAATGTGGTGTCCGAGGAATTTAAGTTCTGTTTAACCAAAGGAGCATTTGGCCCTGTTGAGGCGGAGGCCACGCTCATGGATTCGTATGAAGACGCGTTGGAGGCGATCAATGTGCTCCTGCGGGGTGGTAGACCAGATGATGATGTCGTCCACATATACGCGAACCCCTTCAATACTTTCCATCAACTGTTCCATTGTTCATTGGAACACTTCCGATGCAGAGATGATGTCAAACGGCATCCGGTTGTAGCAATACCGGCCAAATGGGGTGTTAAAGGTGCAGAGCTTCCGACTGGTTGCGTCGAGTTGGATCTGCCAGAACCCCTTGGATGCGTCCAGCTTGGTGAAAAATTTGGCGCGAGCCATCTCGCAGGTGAGTTCTTTGCGCTTTGGAATGGGATATTGTTTTCTCATAATATTGCGGTTGAGGTCCTTAGGATCAATACATATGCGTAATTCGCCGGATGGTTTTTTTCACGCACACCATAGAGCTGACCCAGTCAGTCGGTTCTGTAACTTTCGAAATTACGCCCTGGTCCTGGAGGTCCTGCAGCTGCTGCTTGAGGTGGTCCTTGAGGGTGCTGGTACCCTGCGATGTGCGTGCACCACAGGCGTGGCATTTGGTTTTAACAAGATTTTATAGGTGTATGGGAATGTGCCCATGCCCTCGAATACACCATGGTATCGGGTGATGATGGCGTTCAGCTGTGTCCGAAAGTCAGCGTCCTGTGATGCGGAAGCATCAGCGGGTGACAGGGAGTGAACCCTTTGGACAAGGTTTAGAAGTTTGCACGCCTGAGCACCAAGCAGGGAGGCTTTAGTGGATCCCACTATTTCGAATGGCAGGTTGGGCTTTAATGACCGGTGCGACACTTCAAGCTGGTAAAAGCCACTGGCAGCAATGGCATTACCATTATAGTCCAGAAGCTGGCATGCGGATGGCAGGATGGTAGGCTTAACATGGAGGCTTTTGAGGTCAGACCGCGCAATGAGGTTGGCTGAAGTGCCGGTGTCCAGGCGGAATCGGATGCGGGATCGGTTGACCGTGAGGGTGGCACACCACTCGTCATCCGGATCAATGCTGAATATTGGGAGAGACTTGGCTTTTGTCTTCTGGAGCATCTTGTGTTTGGTGCTGATGCCCACCCGAAATGGTGCTTTAGGGTCCTCGGTGTCAAGGTCCGGAATCAAGTCGGAGTCGGTGACCGGTGACTGGATGGTTCGGACATCCCTGCGTGGCTGGTCGGAGCGACGAGAGGTAGTAGGTTGAGCAGGCCTGCATAGGCTGCATAGTGGCCAAGCTTGCCACATTGGAGACAGCGTCGGGATTTTGCAGGACATTGCCGCTTTAAGTGGGCGGAGCCACAGGTGGCACACGTCGTGACGTCAGAACGTTCGGTACGCCACCGCGCATGCGCGGTGCGGTCGTACGTAGTGCGCGCCTGCGCAGTGCGGTCTTCGGCCTTGCTGTCCCCTCGGTCAGTGCGCGCATGCGCGGGAGCCCGCGAAATGGCCGCCCTCATCCAGGCTTAGGCCCTGGAGTTGTTTAATGGCTTGCACCCGCTCTGCCTCGTGGGGACCCTGCCGCGCCGTTTCAACCGCTTGAATGTGCGAGTATAGGTTAGTGGCGTGTTCATGCAGAACGCAGGTCTCGATGGCTATCGCAAGGGTGAGCTGTTTAACCTTGAGGAGCTGCTGGCGTAGGGGGTCCGATTGCACACCAAAAACTATCTGGTCACGGATCATTGAGTCGGAGGTGGAGCCGTAATTGCAGGACTGTGCGAGGATGCGAGGAAAGAGCGAAAAGGTTCATCCTTACCCTGCAGACGCTGTTGAAAGACATAGCGCTCAAAACTTTCATTCACGTCGATGTCACAGTGACTGACGAATTTGAGCAGGACTGTCTTGAACTTGGACTTGTCTTCACCTTCGGAGAAAGTGAGAGAGTTGAAGATATGGTTGGCGTGGTCCCCGGCCGTGGAAAGGAAGAGAGCAATCTTCCTGGCGTCTGAAGTAGCTTTCAGATCTGTAGCTTCGAGGTATAGCTGGAATCGTTGTTTAAAGATTTTCCAGTTCGCACCGAGGTTGCCGGTGATGCGGAGCGGCGGGGGAGGGCGGACGCTGTCCATACTACCGGATGGCTGATTGCTGGTCGATGGCAGATCAGTTGAAGGTAGGTCTATTAAACTCTAACATTACATACTGGTACCATGATGTGTTGGGTACTCTGGATCTGTGGAGACTGCATTTACCTTAACAGTTACATGGACAGGCTACCAACACTTGTAATAGTACAACTCTATTTTACTTAACTAAGAGCTGTTAAACATACTTGCACTGTGGGTCGACACTATGTTAGATTGACTGAAGACCTATGCCTAACCTGACCAGCCTATACTGCTAGCACATGGTGGATGTTTGTGCTATTGACTGCAGGCTCTGTCTGTCTCAGAGACTGCATCCCGAATGAGCGGGAAAACTAGTACCCTCTGTCTTTATAGTGACCTTGCCCTAACTGGTGATTGGCTGCTGTGTTGTGTGTGTTGATTGGACTTGCAGTGTGTCAGTCAGTGTGTGTCTCTGCACCATCATATACTGATGTGTATATTATGACATTCTTCAAACATATTAATGGGAAAAGGTTAGTGAAGGATAGAGTGGGGCCCATAAGGGACAAGCAGGTTAAGCTGCTCACTGAATCTGAGGAAATGGGAGAGGTACAAAATTAATACTTTGCTTCTGTCTTCACCAAAATAGAAGATGGTGACAGTGGCCCAGTTGAAAATGTGGGTGTTGAGCAACTGAGTAGTATAGTGATAGATAATGAAAGTGTGCTAAAAGGGCTGGCAGCACTTTTTAGAACACTTTCATCGTCTATCACTGTACTGCTCAGTCACCAGATCTGGATGAGATGCATCCGAGATTGCTAAGAGTGGTATGGGAGCATATTGCAGAGCCATTGACAGAAATTTCCCAAGCCTCTCTGAACACAGGATTTGTCCTGGAGGATTGCAAACGCTGTTGTTTAAGAAAGGAGCTAAGGATAACATAGGAAACTACAGACCTGTCAGCTTGACATCAATAGTGGGAAAACTGATGGAGGCCATAAAACGAGATAAGATAAATATACACTTCGAGAAAAATATGTTAATACCAGGCAATCAACATACCATTGTCAAGAGCAGGACAAGTCTGACAAATTTAATTGAGTTCTTTGACAAACTGGCACAGGCAGTAGATGAGGACAGTGCTGCGGATGTTGTATATTTGGACTTTCAGAAAACAGTTGATACGGTGCCACATGGCTGGTTTGTTAGCAAATTAGAAATGTTTGTGGTTGATGAGTCCTTGGCATCATGGATTAGAAGTTGACCAAGAGATAGGATACAAGGAGGGGTAGGTATAGGTGAGCATTTCTCAGACCAGAGACGAGTTGAAAGTGGTGTTCTCCAGGGCTCTGTGTTGGGACCCTTGCTTTTTCTGATCTATATAAATGATTTAGAGATGGGTGTTGAGGGCAAAATCTCTAAATTTGAAGATGATACTAAGCTCGGGATAATAGTGAATTGTGAGGATGATGCTGAACGACTTCAGAGGACATTGACAAGTTGGCCCAATGGGCAGACACCTGGCAGATGAATTTCAATACAGAGAAATATGAGCACAGTAAGAAGTCTTACAACAACATTTCCACATCATGAGAAATATGAGGTAATGCATTTTGGGAGAAGAAACATGGGAGACAATACAGGTTCAATGTTACAACTTTTGAGAGGGGTGCAGGAGCAGCGGAATCTTGGGATACAAGTGCACAATTCTCTGAATTGCCAGGTGAGTTGAAACAGTTGATAAGATGGCTTATAGGATCCTTGATTTTATAAACAGAGGCATAGAGTATAAAAGCAAGGAAGTGATGCTGCACCTCCACAAATCATTGGTCAGACCATATTTTGAATATTGTGTTCAGTTCTGGGCACCTTATTTAAGGAAGGATGTTAAAGTCCTAGAGGGAGTGCAGAGCAGATTTACTAGAATGATACAAGGAATAAGGAATTTTAGATACAAAGAAAGATTAGAGAAATTGGGCTTGTTCTCCCTAGAGCAGAGAAGATTAAGAGGTGACCTTATTGAGGTGTTCAAAATTATGTACAATTTTGACAGGGTAAAGAGCATATTATGTTCCCACTAGTTAGCAAGTCAGTGACTTGGGATCACAATTTCAAGATGGTCAGCAAGAGGGCGTGGAGTGAGATGAGGAGAAACTTCTTTACTCAGAGTTTTCGGGATTTTGAATACGCTGCTTGGGAGAGTGGTGGAAGTGGATTCCGTGGATTCCATAGGAGATTTCAAAAAAGACAGCTGGATATATATACTTGAAAGTGGTGCATGTAGAGGGCTACAGAGGGATGGGACAAGCTAGCAAGCTCTTTTGGGAGCCAGTGAAGACACGATGGGCCGAATAGCCTCCTTTTGTGCTGTAAAATTCTATGATTCTAAGAGTTTCCTTCGGATTGGAAGGTAACAATGATCGGAAAGAGAAAACAGTGAACTATAGGCTAGTCAGCCTGATATCAGTTGTAGGGGGATGCTAGAAATGTATTGTTAGGGGTGTGGTAACAAGGCACTTAGAAAAGGAGTTTGACTGGGCAATGTCAACCAGGCTTAACGAACGGAAAATCACGTTTGTTAAATCTTTTTGCTTTTTACTTCAGAAATGAGTAATTTCTGATAAGGGGGGGACCAGCAGATGCATTGAGCTGCTTTTTCAAGAAGCATTTGATAAGGTGTCACACAGGGCTCATGGGATTTGGGGTAATGTATTAGTATAGACTGAGGTTGATGGCACAGTGATTAACATTGCTGCCTCACGACGCCGAGGTTCCAGGTTCGATCCTGGCTCTGGGTCACTGTCGATGTGGTGTTTGCACATTCTCCCCGTGTTTGCGTGGGTTTCGCCCCCACAACTCAAAGAATGGTAGGTGGATTGGCCACACTAAATTGCCCCTTAATTGGAAAAAATTAATTGGGTACTCTAAATTTATTTTTAAAAAGTATAGACTGAGGTTTGGTTAATGGACAGAAACTAAAGAGCAGGAAAAATCGAGCCATTTTCACGTTGGCAGGCTTTACGAGTTGGGTACCACAAGGAAGGGTGCTTTGGGCCTCAGCTATTTACTGTACACATCAATGGCTTGGAATAGAGGAACAAGTGTAATGTATCTAATATTCCTGATGAGATAGTAGAGAATGCAAAGAGGTTGTAAAAGGTTTTAGATAGGTTAAGTGAGTAGAGCAATAGGGCAGAAGGAATTCAATTCTGTGAAGCTATCCATTCTGTGGTGAACAGAATTGTTATGTACTGTGTTGTGGCCGTGGTAAAGATAATAAGAATAATCTTTATTGTCACAAGTAGGCTTACATTAGCACTGCAATGAAGTGACTGTGAAAATGCCCTAGTTGCCACATTCTGGCACCTGTTCGGGTACACAGAGGGAGAATTCAGAATGTCCAATTCACCTAACAGCATGTATTTTGGGACTTGTTGGAGGAAACCAGAGCACCCGGAGGAAAGTCCACGCAGATACAGGGAGAACATGCAGACTCCGCACAGACAGTGACAAAAACCGGAAATCAAACCTGGCACTGTGAAGCAACAGTACTACCCACTGTGCTACCCACAGAATATCTAGTTCTTTGACTGGTAAGATAGTTTATTAACAAAATGAACATGTGGAAAGTTAACTAACGAACTATGATACAAACTGTAACGAATAAGTGAATTCAGTGAATTCTCCTGGAGCTTCTTCGAGTATGACTGTCCTCTAGTACGATTTACTGCCAACTTCTGGATCTCTGTTGTCACATGGTGGATCTCTATCGCCACCTGCTGGTCGGAGGTCGTATCGATAACTATATACATTAATAGATAACTATATATATTACTGTGCCCATCCATGTCAACACAACCCCCTTTCTTTGGAAGAGTTAACATTTACAAATGTAACTGTGCTTTACAAAACATAATATACATAATAATGTTTTTAAGCATGTCCCTTGTACATAGTTTATTACACGTTCAGTCTTTCAGATTAACAACCTCTTCTTGTTGACCTCCTGAACCTTGACCGAATACTGGATTTTGTTTCATCTTTCGAAAGACCGGTTTTCTGGTAGTCTTTGACCACCAACTCTTTCAGCCTTTTGAAGCGATGCTTCCTACTCCGTGTGTGTTCTTGTACATTGGCTTATTGCCGATGCTCGTGTCTTCACTGTTGCAGCTGCTACCCGGTCAACCAACTGTGTACCCGACTCTTCTCTCATCTTTCCTTATCTTTTTTATAATCAGCTCCTTCCTTCTTCTTTTCTTCTTAGCCTTAGTGGCATCATCCGTGAAGTTGGTGCATTTCACACTCACATCTGCATGTGCACCTCCAGCATCATTCTTGCTACTAGTCTTGGCCAAGGGATTAGCTGATTCTGGATCCCTTGCTACAATGGCTGCTTCTGGATCTTTTGCTGTAGTAGCTGCTTTTGGATTGTCTGCTGTACTAGCTGTCTCTGGAGCTTCTACTATGAAAGCTGATTCTGGCTCTTCTGCCACATTAGCTGATTCTGGAACCTTTGCTGGATTGAGGAGTTTTGGTTGATCCATGGTGCTTGCGCTCGAATGCTGTTGCATGCCCATCAACTGGTGAGGCATCCAATGTCAGCATATATTTGGACGCTTTCGCAATTGCAGGCAAGTTTGCGACTTCAGAAGTGGTCTGCAAACCCTCGCATTAGCTGGATCAATGTCCTCAACATGAGGCTGATGCACGATCAATGACCACTAAAGCGAGGTTGTAGTCCAACTGAAGGCTTTAATAAGCTAGATGTTTCCTCCAGCAGCTCAGGTACAGAATGAAGGCTGCTGGGGCAGCACAGGCTCTTATACCCAGCCTTGCAGGGCGGAGCTACCATACAGCTTGACCAATAGGAAACATACAATATCTACCAATGGTGTTACAGCATTACAAGGTACCGTAATACCTCTACACAGACTACCACAGAGGCATTGCTTCTTCGCAGTTCGGCTCCAGACAAGTACGATGAATAATCCTATGCCCACAGAATAATTCCTGCAGTGGATTCCCCACTACTCGAGGCCAGTCCATCAAAAAACTTGCAGAGAGGACAGATGGATACATCTTCATGCAGTTCTCCAACAATTACTTTGCAAAGTAATTTGTTCTGCCACACTTGGAACACACCTTCCCAAAAGCTGGATATTGTAATGGTCCATGTCAATTGTCGCATCATTGGCATAAAATGGGGGACCCGGTCAGCTGCTTAAAGTGACCGCCCGCACCGAGACAACATTTTTTATTTAACTGCGTAACAGTGCTTATGGTGCTGGTGTCTTCTTCCAGATTGGCAGCAAAATGTTTCAAGTTGAGTGTACTAATCTGCTGTGGAGCTAACTCGCTTCCATGACAAATCTTGATAGTGTTTTCTAATTGAAGCTTTTCTTCCCTCAATAGCCTCTCATGTACCTTATCATTTGATATCCTGAACACTATCTGATCACGGATCATCAACGACTTTAATGTACTAAAATTGCATGACTGTGCCTTCAACCACAAGTCGATTGAAAAACTAATGAAAGATTCACCTGGCTTCTGGGTACGCGTACGAAAGATATAACGTTCGATCGTTTCATTTTTCTTCGGGGAGCAATGCCGATCAAAGTACTTTATTACTTCATCGAAGCTCTTGCTTTCTGCTTCACTGTTGAACACAAAGGTATTCTAAATTTCTATTACTTGAAGACCTGCTACCATGAGCAGCAACACAATACACCTCTCATCAGGCTGTGCCTGCAGGCCAAGTGCAGCAGCATAGAGTTGAATTGCTGCTTAAAAACACACCTATTCTCGTCTACATTACCGGTGACTTGAAACTGGTGAGGTGCCTTCAGACTTTCCATCTCTAACTTTACAGTCTTTCCTTGCATTGAGTTCCAGTTTCCCATAGTTTACCAGGTAGGTGGAAGAATTTTTTCTTTTTTTTTTCTTTCTTCGTTCTGTTGCGTCCCGACTTCTCCACAGTTATCTTCATTGTTCTACACACTGGTACCATGTAATATTTTGTGTTGTGGCCATGGTAAGGATGCAGACAGAACATTTAATTCTTTGACTAGTAAGATAGTTTATTGACAAAATGAACATGTGGAAAAATAATTCACAAACTATGATACAAACGGTAACAAATAAGTGAATTCAGTGAATTCTCCTGGAGCTACTTCTAATGCTGATGTGTTGGTTGCTCTGGATCCGTGGAACACATACAGGCCACCAACACTTAAAATAGTACAACACTATTTTATTAAGTTAGAAACTGTTGAACATACTTTCACTGTGGGTTAACACGATGTTAGATTAAACTAAAGATTTTTGCCTGTCCTAACCAATCTATGCACTCAGCACATGGTGAAGATCTGTGTTGTAAGCTGTAAGCTCTGTCCTTCTAAGAGGCTGCATCCCGAATGAGCGGGAACTCTGATGCCCCCTGTCTTTATAGTGAGTGTGCTCTAACTGGTGATTGGCTATGGTGTTGTGTGTGTTGATTGGTCTTGCTGTGTGTCCATCAGTGTGTGTGTGTCTGCACCATGATATACTGGTGTATATTATAACAAGTGCGACTGTCCTTTAGTATGACTTACTACCAACTGCCGGATTTCTGATCTCGGAAGTCACAGGGTGGATCTCTATCGCCACCTGTTGGTCGGAGATCATATCAATAACTATATACATTTACAGATAACTACATACATTACTGTGCACATGCAAAGCACCACAAGGATAATTTCAAAATATTGAGAAACTGGATAAATCCTCCAACCCTCCCCTTATCCACACCCCATACTGACTTTTCACTGGGGAATTCCCCGCTCCCCTGGCTAAAAGAGGATGGTGGCGGAAGAGGGGTAGTCTGCCCAGGAGAAGAATGGCTGCTCTGCAGCCATTTAATGACAGAAAAGTTGCTTATAGACTGGAAGTGAGACTTCTGGGGCTGGGATTCTCCATTGGCTGACGGCAAAATCGGGAAAGGCAATTGGGCAGAGAATAGGTTCCGACGCCAAAATTGAGGCGGGCACCGATTTGATGCCAAATAGCAATTCTCCGTCACCTTGACAGTGGCATCAACATGGTTCGGAACGCAGGTATAGTAAACACCATTTGCATATCATTAGTGGGCCTAACCTGGTATTCTCCGGGACCGCCACCCTTCTCCGCCTCCGATGGGCTGAGTAGCTGACGGCGCAGTTCACTTGCAATTTTAAAAATCGTGAAACCGACGTCATGGCTGATGAGCGAGAGAGAGAAGGTAGGACACAGAGAGGCGTGTCTGTGGGTTACCGTGCCGGACACTTGCCGTGCTGGCTGGTTGGGGGGTGGGGGTGGGGTGACGGGGGAACAAGCTGAGCGGCCAGGGTGACCCCCAACAGGACTGAGGCAGTGTCCAGGCACGGACCGACATTGTGGCAACTTGTAAGGCAGCCATCTTGCTGAGCACCCGACTGATCATCCACCTTGGCCACTCATTCTGCAGAGTGACACCGCCTATTTAGGTGCCCGCACCACCTCCCCACAGCTGACCTTACTCTGGCAGCACGGTAGCATTGACTAGGGCAGCATGGTAGCATTGTGGATAGCACAATTGCTTCACAGCTCCAGGGTCCCAGGTTCGATTCCGGCTTGGGTCACTGTCTGTGCGGAGTCTGCACATCCTCCCAGTGTGTGCGTGGGTTTCCTCCGGGTGCTCCGGTTTCCTCCCACAGTCCAAAGATGTGCAGGTTAGGTGGATTGGACATGATAAATTGCCCTTAGTGTCCCTAATTGCCCTTAGTGTTGGGTGAGGTTACTGGGTTATGGGGATAGGGTGGAAGCGTGGACCTTTGGTAGGGTGCTCTTTCCAAGAGCCGGTGCAGACTCGATAGGCCGAATGGCCTCCTTCTGCACTGTAAATTCTGTAAATCCCTCCCCCTGACCCTGCCGCCACACGCTGGCAGGACATCAGGCGACCCACACAGGGCAATGCCCACTGTAGCCCCTATGAGGGCACCAGCAAGGACCGCGCATCGACTTCTGGCAATGGCAGTGTCAGTCAATGGCACCCCTGCCATCAGGGACAGGCACAAGGTCCAAAGACCCGGATGGTGCTGGGCACCGAGGGGGCAAAGGGTGCAGTGATGGTGGGGAACATGCGGGGGCAGAGCCCGCTCTCACCACCATGTAGCCCGGTGGACCTGATTGGGCACGTGGGTACGCATCATGCGAACATGCCAGCCTCTCACCATTCAACCAGCAATGATGGCCTTCCTGCCAGTCGCTGCAGCCCTGAGGGAAGCCCTACCACTGTACGAGCTGGAGCTGCTTGAGGAGGAGGACCATGCAGCTGTGGAGCGTGCCACAGAGGGACAGGGGGAAGCTGCCCAGGATGGAGAGCCGACCACCCAGCAGGAGGAGGAGAAGGTGCCAAGGAGGCGCTGCATGAGGCCTCGTGTGAGCTAGCAGAGTCTGTCATTCAAGGACCTGCTGACCGGGCATGCCACCGAAGACTCCGGCTGAGCAGTGAGACAGTGCAAAATAGCTGCCAGACCATGGCACACATGGCACCGGGGGAATATGGGGGAAGGACACCTGCTGCCGGTGGCCGCCAAGCTGATGGTCGCCCTGAACATCTATGCCACTGGATCCTTTCAGGCACCCAGTGGAAAACTGTCCGGGATCTCACAGAACTCGGTGCACAGGTGCATTTGTGCCATCATGGAGGCCCTATATGTTCAGGCAGATCAATACATCCATTTTGATGTGGACTGGGTCCACCAGGATGTCCGGGCAGCAGAGTTTGCCGCCATCGCTGACATGCCCCGGGTCCAGGGGGTGATTGACGGGATGCGTGTTCCCCTACGAGCGCCTGTAGAGTAGTGTTCCACTCTAAAGGGGTTTCACTCGATAACTGTGCAAGTGATATGTGACCATGAGCTGCGCATCATTCATGTCTGCGCCCAATACCCGGGCAGTGTCACAACGCCTTCATCCCGGCACACTCGGGGGGTTGGCTCCTGGGCGACAGAGGTTATCCACTGCGGAATGGCTGATGACACCTCTCTGAGGCCACACAGCGACGCGGAAACCCGCTACAGCGAAGCGCATGTCTCAACCAGGAGCATGATCGAGCAGTGCTTCAGCTTCCTGAAGAGGCAGTTCAGATGCCTGGACTGCTCTGGAGGAGCCCTGCAGATGCTGATGTCTGATGCTGAGAGGGTCACCCATATAGTGGCGGCGTGCTGCGCCCTCCACAACATTGCGCAGCAGAGGCGCGAGATGCTGGAGGAGGAGGATGGTCGGCAGGCCTCGTCCGATGAGGAGAATGCGGGGGAGGGCAAGGAAGGCCAGGGCATAGCATGACGCGTGCACTAGGGGCAATGCGCATGAGATGCTCTGATCGCTTCCAGGTTTATCGACTGAGGGGAGGGGGTGGTGGGACACTGGCCAGGGGCACGGACACCCTAACCCATCCCTCAAACTCCCCTCCTGCCCCCCCAACCTCCGCTGCACCCCCTCCGTTGTACACACCTGTCGCAGTACGAGGGGGGGCCCTGGGTTGGCAGTAACACTGGGTCTGGTCAATGGGATGGAGAATGGTGACAACCCGCTCTGCGATGCGCTCTGGTGCTCCGCATCATTTGACAATGTCTTACTCCTGCTCATGGTCGCACTTTCCACCACCCGCACGGCTGATCCCTGCATGCGAGCTGGACATTCCATTCCACGGTCTCATCGAATCCCTGGGGTGATGGTGGAGGGGACGGTCAGGGAGTGGGAGGGGGCGGTGAGCCCAGGCCACCCATAACATCCGATACGTCTTGGTGGGTCCCCAGACAGTACAGCAGGACTGGAGGCGGCCTGCTTGCGATTCCCGCCCTGCGACCTGGGTCCCCATTGGCGGTCGTCTTCTAGGGCGACCAGGCCTAGATGGGCCCCAGCTGCTGTTGGGGCATCCCAGGTAATGAACTGCCACCCTGCACTGCCCTCTGCCCACCAGATGGGGCAAGGACAGGAGGGGGAGGGGTCTGAGGTGCTGCAGTGTTCCCGCATCTCCCCTGCGGGAGTACCCGGGACGGGCCCCATCACCTCCTGCTCCCTCGAGGTGGCCAGTGGCCCCCGGGCTACTCTGTGGGACGGGGGTGTAAGCGGAGGTATCCCCCGAGGCTCCCCAACCACTTGGTGCTGCCAGCGCTGGAGGACCGCTCCGGTCTCGACCAGGGTCTGCATGCTCGCAGCCATGGAGCACAGGAAGTGGGCCATCTCCGTCTGGGCCTGTGCCACATCGCCCATTGGCTGTGCCACTAACCTCTGGATCTGTGTCACATCAGCCAGTGACTGCACGGGCCGGGGGAGGGGGCGATCTGAGAGTGGAGAAAGGTGGGGGTGAGGATGGTGTGGGGGTGTTGAGGGTGGTGTAGGACGAGGGTGGGTTGGTGTTAGGGGCGGGTTGAGACTTGTGGCAGCGGGAACCGCTAATAACGAGGTCTCACTTCCTCACCCGCGGCCAAACTCCACCCCGGCAACCTCCCTTTCCTTTGGCCGCCGACCACGTCAAGGGCTCTCTGCTCTCCCACTCCCGGCGTTTACAGGTGGCCTTCTCATCGGGCGGGCGAGGAATGGGGAGCAAACGGAAAATGACAGTGTTAGACAGTGCAACACATGCAGCTCAGAGTGTGGGTAGCTGGTGGCCTCAGTGGCCAAGGCACCCAGCCATGGCGACCGACATAGGTACCGACATGTGTTGCAGGGTGGGGGTTTGGCCACCCTCGGGTTGCGAGGTTATGAGTGCGTGGGGATGGGGTTAGTGCCAGGGGCACAGTGTTGCCTACTCAGCCTGGCGCTGACCTCATCTCTCACCTGCGTCCAGGCATGGTGAATGACAGCGGCTGGCAGCCTCCTTCCCGGGCTGGGGTACAGGGTGGCCCGTCACTCCTCCAGCTCGTCGAGATTCTCCAGCTCGGTGTCGGTGAAATGTGGAGCTGCGCTCCTTGCTGCCATCTTGTTAGCTGGGATGGTGTGTGTGAGAGTCCAATGTGCATATGCGGCTGCAGATTGTCAACCTCCTGAGTGGCAATCGCGAAACCGGTGTATCCGCCACCATTTCTCATTGGAATTAATTGTGTTCCAAGTGGCGCCGGTATGAGCCCTCAACTATTGCTGAATCGGTCCAGGTGCAGCGGTGGTTTTACTGTCATGGAATGCCACGAATCCTGCCCAGCGTCAACACTTAATCTCAGAAATGGAGAATCCAGCCCCTGACCTATCTCAGAGAGCTGCTGAGAAATCAGAGCCCGGCAGCTCTCGAATAACAGCAGTGCCACTGGGAACTGCACTTGCGACTGGAGGAGACAGGCTGCGCTTGCTAAGTGTTTGGGGGTCACACCAGGTGCCAAGCTGGCAGGTCACACCTGAGGGGGTTTCAGAAGAAATGTGAAGAGGGGAAATCGGGGAAGGGGAAGTAACAACTTGCCTGGGCATTCTGATGACGTCAGGGGGGCCATTAAATATTCAGTCGCTTCCATCCACCACCAGCCAGTTCAAGGAAATCGGCCTGAGCACCTGGTGTGGGCCATCAGCTAAACGTTGGCAGCAGTGGGATGAGGCCTTAAGTAGCCATTAATTGTCCACATAAGGGCCTCAATTGGCTCTCTGACAGGGAGGATGTCTGATGCCACTGCTGGCAACACCACTGCTGGCAGAATTCTGCTGGAAGCAGCAGGTAGGTGGCGCTCACCTGCTGGATTTTATGCCTCCCTGCCTTCAAACCCACCGGTGAAGGTGTGTACAGTCCAGCCCTGGGAAAAGTTAGTATTCGGAGGGAACTGGGTCTTCTTGGTCAATGATCACAAGAAGTTAACATACAGGTACAGCAAACAAATCAAAAGCAAATGATATGTCAACCTTTACTGCAAGAAAGATTAGAGCTAAAGAGTGAAGAAGCCTTAATTAAAGTGTATCAGGGCTTGAAAGGTCATATCTGGGATTCTGTTTGGGATTTCCTATCTAATGAAGGGGGGTCTTTCCAGGTTCTAAGTTAGCAGGTCACGTCTGAGGGGGTGTGAGACTGGGGTTTGAGGGGCTATGTGAACAGGGGTGAGTAACAACTTGCTTTCGAATGAGTGCAAGGGTGGGAGATGGTGGCATAGTGGTGATGTTGCTGGGCTAATAATCCAGAGATCCAGGGCATAGATTCAAATCACACCATGGCAGTTTGTGAATTTGTATTCTGTTAATAAATCTGGAATATAAAGCTAGTCTCAGTATTCGTGACTATAGACTGGGTAGTCATGCGTACATCATGATGACGTGTACACAAGAAGTGACTTTTCGGAGCATGGGAGTTCTCCCTCAGCACAGGCAAACATACAGCAAGTAAGAGATAAAATCTCTCAGTAAATGGTTTAAATTGTTCATTGCCAAGTGAGAGTACCTTTAAGAAATGGGTGTTTATAAATGGTGTGTAAATAAATATCTGTAGTGAGAGTACCTTTACGAAATGGGTGTTTATTACTGCAGTGATGTCAGAGAGTGGGTGGAGCTAGGCTGTCTGTCAGCTTTTTACTTCCGTTTTAGGCTGTTTGCTGCAGGGTGTGTTTAATTTCGTTTTCAGAGCTGGATAGCTGCAGTCACAGCCAGAAGGTGTATGAGTCTCTCTTTCTGTAATCTAAACACTGTAAATCGATCCTTTGGTGATTTAAAACTAATAACTGCTCTCAGTAGTGACTTTAACCTAATGTGCTTCTGTTAAAAGTTTTTTAAAAAAGTCTTATGGATGTTAAAAGGACAGCTTAAGGATTACTTAGAGCTGTATTCTTTGGGGGTTGTATTTGACTTAATGGTTGCTAAGATGTTCACTGTATGTTTTAAAAAGGTTAACTTGAGTTCATAGACTAAACATTGTTTTGCTTTAAAAAATACTTTTCCATTTCTGCGTACAACACCTGTACAGTGGGCCGTGTGTTCCCCATACCACAATCTATTAAACGTTGTGGGTCAGGTGAACTCCATGATACACTTTGGAGTTCTCTAAACCCTGGCCCATAAAATCATCCTTTGCCATAATTTCCATGCAACCCAGCAACTTTACATGGCAGGAACTGGCCGACTTAGATGGCATAGGGACTTCGCTGCATCGACCTACCAATCATCAATGAAAGCATGAAAACATTGCTGATAACTGGAAGATGTTTGAAAAAGAATGGCACGCCTATTCTTATGCTCCAATAAAGAACCTCCAGTAAAGAAAGACGGCAAGATTAGGATCTGCAGTGACACAGTTTACCTAAATTTATTTTATTCATTCATGGGATGTGAACGTCACTGACTGGGCAGCATTAAGAGTCAACCACATTGCTGTCAGTCTGGAGTCACATGTAGGCCAGACCAGGGAAGAATGGCAGATTTCCTTCCCTAAAGAACATTAGTCAACCAGAGGGATTTTACAACAATTGGCAATGGTTTCATGGTCATCATTAGACTTGTAATTCCAGATTTTTACAGAATTCAAATTTCACCATCTACCGGGTCCCCAGAGCATTACCCTGGGACTGCTGGATTACTAGACCAGCGACAATACGACTAAGCCACTGCTTCCCCATGAGTCACTCGTGAGACTCCACCATCCCATAAAGATGGTTAAAATGGTTATAGATGCCATGCCCAATGCTAAGGTCTTCAGTATCCTGGATGCGAAGTGTGGATTTTGGCAAATCCCACTGGATGAAGAATCCTTAAAGCTCACTATGTTTGTATTTCTGGTAGGGTAATCCACATACCTTATGGGAACACCACTGATAGTGAGGTCTTCCAACAATCTATGGAACAACTCTTTGTTGGACAACCCTGTTAAATCATCATCAATGACATCCTGGCCTAGGGTCGTATAATTTAAAAATATGATGCAAGTTTGCATTTGGTCCTCAACAGAATCAGGATCACACAGTTGAAGCTCAACCTTGCTAAGTGCAGATTCAGATGGTCCTTACGTGAGCCGCCTACTCACAGCTGATGGTGTGAAGCCATATCCGGATAAGGGAACAACTATATGGCAAATGCTCATTTCTGAGGATAAGCATGCTCTACAACGCTACCTCGGTACAACAAATTATTTATCTCAGTTAATTCTCTGCTCCAATAAAGTGTCTGAACCCTCTATCAGCTTCTTCACCAGGATGTGGAATGGTATTGACAGGTGCATTACACTGCTTTGTTCATCAAATTCAAGCATCTTCTCTCAGCCCCTCCGGTGCTAAAACATTGACGTTTGAGCACTTGTACTCTTATTAGCTGATGCTTCCCAGCATGGACTCAGCGCAGTCTTTATACAGAATGGCAGACAAATAGGCTTCACATCTAGGGGTCTCACTAACACCAAAACTCGTTATTCCCAGATCGAGAAGGAACTCCTTGCCTTTGCATGTCAATAATTTTATCTATAGTTGCGTTGAAACTGATCCACTGCTGCTCAGAACTATGTTTATGAGGTACCCTCAATAACAACGCTTAGAGTGTAAATGGTAAAGAAGGCTTTATTAGAGTAAGAACTATGCTAGAGCTGAGACATGTGCTGACTGCTGCACAGCCCATGAGGCAGCCCTTTATATATGGCTCACAGATGGGCGGAGCCAGAGGCAGAGTCCCTAGGGTTCCAAGCCCAGTCTTAAAGGGGACATCACCTTACATGATGATAAGGCAGTAACCGTTCATCGCAGTTTAAAAAACCTCTTCATACTGCATCACCATGTCTGAAGCATATGATGCTCAAGCTACAATATTACAACCTCTGAACCCTCTACAACCCAGTAGTGAACTATACCTCGCTGCTGTCCTCTCCAGGGCATCTTTACCCACCCCTGACCAGGCAGATCATGAGGAGGACATTGATATCATGGTGATTCTAGTATTGTTGTCCTGTAGAATTGACTAACCGAAAGATGCCCTGCAGACGGATCCCACATGCAAGCGGTGCCATGATGTCATTATGGAAGGTTGGTCACTGATGTCAATGGAGCTTTCTAATGAGCTCCGTACCTTCTATGCCAGGAAGAGGAGTTAACCATGTAAGACAGACTATTACAGTGTGGCCAGAGATTTGTCAACCTCGTTCTCTGCAGAGGTATAACACCCAACAACTCCACCAAAGGAACCTGGGGGTGGAAGCAACAAAGTGTCGGGCAAAGAAAACCATGTACTGGCCCTCAATGTATGCGGACATAGAGAGGGAAGAGTCCAGATGTACACTGTGAAATGTACTCAAGTTTCATCAAACCAGAGAACCGCTGCACCTCCAATGAGGTCCCAGACCTTCCATAGTCGCTCACGGCAGCAGATATATTCGAATGGAATTGGAAACAGTCCTTGTTGACTCATACTCAGGCTGCTATGAAGTCGACTATCTGCCTGGCATGATGAGCAACTCAGTCATTGGAAAGCTGGAGAGACACATATGGCATTCCACAGAGGATGACGACGGATAATGTCTGGCAATTTGTCTCCAGGGAACTCAAGGACTTTGCACACACATGGGACTCGCAAGTCGTCCCCGCTACACGGTTTGGTAAAGGGACAGCATTCTGAGCAAAGCACGTCCTCGCAAAATGCCTCTGTGACAACACAGACTTCTATGCTGCAATACTCAAGCTCCAAAATTTGCTGAGACAGGGCTTGTCCTTATCAGCACAGAAAATGTTCTTCAGACGTAGCAAAACCATGACCCCTGTCACCAACTCCCTTCTGGAACCAACAGTGGAAACAAATGTGAGTGGAGCCCTCATGAAAGAGGGAAAAGGCATGATGACTGCAGCGCCTGCAAACTCTGCACTTTAAAATTGGGTCAGTCAGAATGCAGACCACACGTGGTCATAACAAACTGGCTCCATAGCCGTATCTCCCAACCAAATAACTATGTGGTTGCTTCAGATGGTGCTCTCTACATCAGGACCGGAGTAAGTTATTACAGGTACCTGAACCAGCATCACCAACTGCCACAGAGTTCAGCATGCAGAGTCCACAATCTGCACCGGTGGAAATGGAACACGCCCTGCAGCCATTGGTGGACAACAACTGACACGTACTCCAAGCACAGCCAACTGGCACAATTTCATGCTCGGAGCTCCTGAGCAGACCAAACCACAAGTCCAAGGACTATGTACTGACATGGCTACATATGGGCCATTTTTATTTTTAAAGCACTTGCGGAAGAGAAGCAATGGGCTTTGCACCAGATGTAGCAGCCCAAGATTGTGCTCTGTACATTGTAAATAAAGAATGATCTGTTACCGCTATCCAACATGGTCATACATCTGTTGTCCCAGCTAAAATAGGTGGTCATGTGTACATCGTGATGGCATGCACACAGGAGCGTGGGAGTTCTTGCCCAGCACTGGTAGACACACAGCATGTAAGAGTGCTAAGACCTCTCAATAAACGGTCCCACCTGTTAGTCCTTTGTCATCATTTCCATACAACCCAGCAACATTACAGTGACCATGGAACTATCATCCATTGTCATAAAAACCCATCTGGTTCACTAATGCCCTTCAGGGGAGGAGACCCGCCATCCTTTTCTGGTCTGATCAACAAGTGGCTCCAGACCCATAGCAATGTGTTTGGCTATTAACTGCTCTCTGAAATGGCCCAAGAAGCCACAAAATTCAAGGGCAATTAGGGATGGGCAGCAAATTCTAGCCTTGCCAGTGACGTACACATTCCCATAAAAACATTTTTAAAAATGGAATTTCACTAGACTGATTCTTGGGATGAGAGGGTCATTGTATGAAGAGAGATTGAGCAGACTATGGCTGCGATCTTTCCAAAAGGGAACAAAGTCCCCGAGTGGCTAAAGAACTGGTGCAGGAGGGAGAGCTTCAGTTTTTCTGATGAAATCGCTGGGCCTCTGACAGAAATCTTTGTGTACTCATTGGCCACTGGTTAAATCCCAGAGGATTGGAGGATAGGCAATGTTGTACCGTTATTTAAGAAGGGTTGCAAGGATAATCTGGGTAATTATAGCCAGTGAGTTTGACGTCAGTGATAGTGAAATTGTTGGAAAAGATTCTCAGAGATAGGACCGATGCACATTTGGAAGTGAATGGTCTTATTAGTGACAGACATCATGGTTTTGTACGAGGGAAGTCATGTCTCATTAATTTGATTGAATTTTTTGATGAGATGACAAAAATGATTGACGAGGGAAGGGCTGTGGATGTTGTCTACATGGACTTTAGTAAAGCAATTGATAAGGTCCCTCATGGCAGGCTGGTGCAAAAGATTAGATCACATGGGGTCAGGGGTGAACTAGCTGGATGGATCCAGAACTGGCTTGGCCATAGAACATAGAAAAATACAGCACAGAACAGGCCCTTCGGCCCACGATGTTGTGCCGAACCTTTGACCTAGATTAAGCATAGATTATCATAGAAGACAGAGGATAGCAGTGGAAGAGTGTTTTTACGAATGGAGGTCTGTAGCTAGTGGTGTTCCACAGGGATCAGTTCGGGGACCTCTGCTCTTTGTAATATATATATAAATGACTTGGAAGAAAACGTAGTGGGTCTGATTAGCAAGTTTGCGGATGATACTAAGATTGCAAGAGTTGCGGATAGTGATGAAGATTGTCAGAGAATACAACAGGATATAGATCGGCTGCAAAATTGGGCAGAGAAATAGTAGATGGAATTTAACCCGGGCAAATACGAGGTGAAACATTTTGGTAGATTCAATTCAGGTGGGAGCTATAAAATAAATGGCAGAACCATCAGGAGCATAGAGACACAGAGAGATCTGGGCGTGCAGGTCCACAGATCCTTAAAAGCGGCAGCACAGGTGGAAATGGTGGTGAAGAAAGCATATGGCATGCTTGCCTTCATAGGATGGGGTATCGAGTTTAAAAGCTCGAAAATTATGTTACAATTACATAGAACATTGTTTAGGCCACATTTGGAATACTGTGTCCAATGTCACCGCACTACCAGAAGGACGTGGAGGCTTTGGAGAGAGTACAGAAAAGGTTTACCAAAATGTTGCCTGGTATGGAGGGTATTAGCTATGGGGAGAGATTGAATAAACTGGGATTGTTCTCCCTAGAGAGACGGAGGCTGGGGGTGGGGGGGGGGGGGCACCTGATATAATGATTAGGGGTTATAGATAGGGTGAACAGTTGGAGGCTTTTTCCCAGGGCGGAAATGACAATTACAAGGGGGCAGAGGTTCAAGGTGAGGGGAGAAAGGTTCAGTGGAGATGTAGGGAGGGAAGATTTTTACACAGAGGGTGGTGGTGGCCTGGAATGCACTACCAAGTGAGGTGGTTGAGGCAGATGCGTTAGCAACCTTTAAGGCTTATCTGGATAGGCATGTGAACAGACGGGTATAGAAGGATGCAGGCAATTGGTCTAGATAGAATACTTGATTGGCGCAGGCTTGGAGGGCTGAAGCACCTGTTCCGGTGCTGTATTGTTCTTTGTTCTTTGAGTGAGCGCGTTTAGTCGCATGTTTCCCAGCACTCTCAGTGCCGAGAAACACATAGCTATTCAATGCGACTCATATTGAATAAGGGGCCTGAATGGGGAACACGCAGCCGAGGCCGCACATAGCCCCGTTTTGGATAATGGAGAGTTCCGCTCGCCACTCCCTGTTGAAGCGCGAGATCGAGACACCATTTATAAATTGCGATGAATCTGGCAAGGCGTTGCGAGCTAGGTAGATCCTGGGAGTGGGGTCTCCCGGCTTTCAATGGCCACACTCTGCCGCAGCGAGCTGCTTTTCTGGTGCAGCGTGGCAGAGGATCGCGCCCTATATTGCTTAGAGTTTAGAGGAACATGAATTGACCTCATTGAATATTTACAATTCTTAGGGCATGATGAATGTTTTCCCCAGCTGGAGAGCATAGAACTAGGGGGCTTAGAATAAGGGATTGGCCATTTAGGACAGAGAAAAGGAGAAATTTCTTCATGCAAAGGGTTGTGAACCTTCAGAATTCTCCACCCAAACAGCTGTCTGAGTGCTTTTGTTGAGGATATCCAAGTCAGAGATTGATCGATAATATCTAAATCATATCAAAGGAATTGGGGATAGTGTGCTAAGTTGTAGCTGAGTTGGAAGATCAGCCTTGATCTTACTGAATGATGGAGCAGGCTTGAAGAGTAGAATGGTTCACCCCTGCTCTTATTTCTTTTTTTTTTTAAATTTAGAGTACCAAATTCTTTTTTTCCCCAATTAAGGAGCTTTTCACAGTAACTTCATTGAAGCCTACTTGTGACAATAAGCGATTATTATTATTAAGGGCAATTTAGTGTGGCCAATCCACCTATTCTGCACATCTTTGGGTTGTGGAGGCGAAACCCACGCAAACACGGGAGAATGTGCAAACTCCACACGGACAGTGACCCAGAGCCGGGATCGAACCTGGTACCTCGGCTCCGTGAGGCAGCAGTGCTAACCACTGCACCACTGTGTTGCCCCCCTGTGCCACCGTGCTGCCCCCCTGCTCTTATTTCTTATGATCTTATGTTCTTACCTGCCCCGATTTGAACGGTTAATTAACCTCCTGAAAAAGCTTCATAGCACTTGCTAACTTACGTGTAGTAATTGTAAAATGTACAATGGAGCTTAAAACATATTTATTATATGACAAAGGCAAACATAAACTAACTTATCCTCTTTAAAACATGAATAACCTTTTAGCCAGATGCTTCCTGATACATTTTCACGGCTAAAATGTACAACACAAATGAATCAACAAAGCTCTTCTGATGAATGTTTTTGTTAACAAATTAACAATTCTGTGCTTTATAGTCTGCCTCATTCTTCATCCTTTTATTTCTGTCTCTGATATGTACTTTCTTTTTAATATATGATTATTGTATTAAGCCTAAAGGCTCAATTATCATAAGGATCCACACAAGGGAGTTGAACAAAATGCCATTTATGAACAATGTTTGCAATTAGACTAATCACGGAGCTTAATCAAAAACATTGCATTTCAGAGCTCAGCACAACACAGTTGAAGTCTCTGTGATACATGACTAGCTGAGCAAATGCTGTCAGACGATATTCAGGCCGTAGATCTGTAAATCATTTGTAACAAACTCTGATATTTACCTTGTATTTAGATTGGGAGGTCGGAGTTTGGGAACTACAGTTCCATGATGGCCTTGGTACTCATACATGTGTGCCTGCTGGAAAAAGGCCATACATGTGCAGTTTATCCATTTTCAGGCTCGGATCCAGCCCTGTACACATGCGCAGAAGAAAAAGAAGAAAAGTGAAACAGAGTGAAACTGCAGGTCAGGTGACTTGAAGAAGAGTACCACTGCAGAAATGGCATCCCAGGGAGATGGACAGAGAGAAGGTCCCAAACAAAGTAGAGCATCACAAACCAGGGAGTGGGGACAGAAACAGGTCCCAGAGGAAAGTCCCAGGTAAGGAAAAAGAATAAAGATCAGAAACAGATCCTGTTAAGTTGAGAGAAAGGAGCAGAGCAATAACCTTCGAATTAAGGAGAGAGCTGAAGGGGGGCAAGACTTGAAGCAAGTGGACTTGAGAGATGCCTGAAGATTCAAAAAAGGCAGCCGAAGGATGGTGGCTCCGTGCTGTGACCGTAAGGGCAAAGGTATCCATTGGAGCAGTAGTGTTCTGATTGGCATATCCAAAGATCTGAAATTGCGCTTGGAAGGTGAAGCTTGAGTGTACGCTGAGCTTCAGAGGAAATGAAGTTCAGAATGGGAGATTGAAACCCTGGAGGTGGATCTTGGATCAAGCTATCTGAGTGGGAATGACATTTAAAGAAAATTCGAAAGGAAGCTCGTCAAATGTGAAGAATAGAAACTTTTGTGAAAAGGACAGAGTTTCAATTAGGCTGTTGGTTCACGGTGTGAAAAGCATCTGGTTGGTTTGCTGAGAAATCCACAGAAACTGCTTTAGATGTATCTGTCATGCATTTTGGAGTGTGGTGTGTCTGACCATGTTCGCCGGTTAATTTACATGTATTGCATACTTACCCTGAATATTATAGTATAAGCTAGATATGGTAAATAGTTTTACATCTTCAAATTTGTATATGTTTTTAAAGATATAGCAATATTTAAATAATTTTGTTGTATTCACATTGAGATCTTTCCAACCTCTGTGGTCAGCTCATTTTTCTTGTTTAAAAAATGTTTATTCCTTGTATTAATATTTCATCAGCAGACTCCTGTGAATTTGTTCAGCATCTTACTTTTCCTTTGGAAAAAAAAAGAGTTAGGATCTCTCAAGCCAGGTTTCACTCTGGGATCTGACTTGTCCAATAGTAACATCAGCTGGAATCGTAACCCATTGCACAGAATTGAAAATTTATCACTGGAACCCTGGATGATTGAAGCAAGTAACATTTTCTAAATTCCTTATGATGTTTCTGATGAAATAACAACATGAAGTTTCATTCAGATATTGCCTGATTATATTCTTTTGGATATCAAGTTCTCCTTTCTCCTCTTCCTCCCTTCTTACCTGCCAAGCAGCAATTATGCTACAATAATTTCACAGCTGTCAGATACTTTGGTAACCCATCTCCTGATACTGTTTATGTAAGTGAGTGTCACATTTTGACAACAAGTGTTGGCAAACTAGTCAAGCCAACTGACAAACATAATGAAAGCTGAAGACAGGAAAACACCTGAACAAATATACATTCTTTAAATAAAGCTGAAGTGAAAAATATTTGTTTGGAAATTATGCAGAAAAAAGTCGATTACTATAATTCAGTTCTTATCAATCTCATTTCTTTTTGATTTCAAAGTATTTTTTATTTGAGAAACCTTAACTCATCTTCATTCCAGGCATTTTCTTTTTGAACTTGCAAACAGGTCTGTTTTAAATAAATGGAAGTGTTTGTTATGTCCCCCGGAGCCATTATGCTGTTGTTTGAATGAATGGAACCAGAGTGTTAGACAACTTGAATGGATTTATACTTTAACATTGTTCTTACTTTTCTGACATCTTTTTCCTGTGTAGCCATCTGGACATGAACAGACGTTATTTCTCATACAGTGACCACCATTCTTGCAAGGAGGACTGCATATAGCTTAAAAAAAAATTTAAAAATAGTTTAATCATTGTGTACTGAAGTACAAGCAAACTAAGCAATCATCTGAAGTATTTGCAGTAACCCTGAATAAGGATACAGCATTAATAAAAAATGGTGTGAGCAGATTCTCGTCTTTCCCCTCCTGCAGACTTAATTAATGGCTCAGACCTCCTTCCTTAATTCAGAATAAATGTCTATATTTAGTGAAAATACTGCAGCGGAAGGTTTTTTGAATTAAGTTCTATACAATAGAATTATTAGTACGAAAAGATGAAATTTAGTCAAATGTTACGCGAGCTCCCTCACCATAAATATTATTTCTAATTTCATCCAGAAATTATACAAATTACAAGACAGAAGAGATAATTATGACCATTTTTGTGATAGTACGAGTCCTTTATTTTGAATTAATTCCAAATTCAATTCCTTGTCCTTACCAATGGGCGAGGTTCTTTAATAACAAAGCAGACCCATAAAACTAGTCATATATGTTTAACCGCAAAGCAGACCAGACTAACTGGTCTATAATTTCCTATATTACTTATTTCTTTTTGTTTTGAATATGTGTGCAACATTTGTAATTTGGAATATGTTATTTATAAAAATTGTTGGAAAACAATCCAGCGATTTCTTTTCTGACTCATTTACTATTCTGGATGGATACCATCAGGTCTGGTGACCTTCAATTTTTTGTTCTATTGGCATTTTTAATACAGTATATTTTTGATTTTTTTTTTTTTAAATCACTCGTAATGCTCTTCCACATCCAACTCAAAGAGTCCTTCAGTTTCTGTAGCCTCACATTTACCTTTAAATAGTCGTCCTCGTAACTTAATGAGCATCTTGGCTATTCCCTCACTTTTAAATTTTTTAAAATAAATTTAGAATACCCAATTATTTTTTTTCATCCAATTAAGGGGCAATTTAGCGTGGCCAATCCACCTAACCTGCACATCTTTTGGGTTGTGGGGGTGAAACCCACGTGACACATGAAGAATGTGCAAACTCCACACAGACAGTGGCCCAGGGCTGGGATTCGAAACCGAGTCCTCAGCGGCGCAGGCAGCAGTGCTAACCACTGTGCTACCCCCCCCCCCCCCCACTATAACCTCACTTTTAAGCCAAGATTGTCCCTTTTGTCACTGAGGGACGATTCTCCGGAAGGATTTCTAAGTATTGTAGCGAGTGGCAACTGCCGCGAGCTTCCGGCGCACGACCTAGCAAGGCTGGCAATGTAATTCAACATTAATTGGTCCACTTAGAGGCCTCACGGGCTTCTCGCCGCAAAAGACTCGCCAGCTGATTCGCCAGCACTGCATTCGCCAGCCCCTGGCAAAGCCTCTGGGTGGCACGGTAGCACAGTGGGTTACACTGTTGCTTCACAGCTCCAGGGTACCAGGTTCGATTCCCAGCTTGGGTCACTGTCTGTGTGGAATCTGCACGTTCTCCCTGTGTCTGCGTGGGTTTCCTCCCATATGTCCCAAAAGACGTGTGTTAGGTGAATTGGACATTCTGAATTCTCGAACAGGTGCCGGAATGTGGCAATTCGGGGCTTTCCACAGTAACATCATTGCAGTGTTAATATATGCCTACCTGTGACAATAAAGATTATCATTAGAAGGTCGAGCAGCACTTAAGTTGCACTTGCTCAGACAACCCCAGCCAGCTTGCAACAATGGCGCCAAGGAGACCAACCCCAAGATTCGGGACACTGACCTGGGAGGCTGCTAGACACAGTGGTGACCAGGAGGAATGTCCTGCTCTCCCGAAGGTCCAGGAGGGATAGCCATAGGGCCGTCAGTGCTGCCTGGGACGAGGTGGCGACGGCAGTGAACTCGGAGAGTTTGACCAGGAGGACTGGCCTCCAGTGCAGGAAGAAGGTCAATGACCTAAACCAGGCAGCACGATTGAGTAGACACCAACCCCCTCCCCTTCCAGCGATGCCTTGCCGCTCCCAGGGGAGCGCCAACCCCCCTCGCCCTTCAACCCCCCCTCCCTCTTCAGCTACCCCAACCCCTCCTTCACCCCCTGCCCCTCCAACCACTGTGAACCACACTTGTGGCTAATTTTGCCCACTCTTTGCCTCCGGAGGAAAAGCTCTCTCACAATTGCCGGGAGAGGGCCCAGACTGGCAGTGGCATGCCAGCTCAGTCCCAGCCTGATGATGAGTCTGTGGAAAAGGGTTACCCGGAGCTGATAAAGATGTTAGGGAACGACCGGGACATTCAGAGGGAGATGTCAGCGACACTGCAGCAGATCCATATCTAATTGGAAGAATCCCAGAGGTTACGGGCGCTGGAGATGTTGTCGGCAATGTGTGACACTGAGGCCAACACTGCTAAAGTGGCGACCACAGTGGAGAGCCTGGTGCATGATGTCGGCACCATTAGTGAAGGTGTCCAAGGATTTGCTCAGTCGGTGACTGCCATGGCTGAGGGTATTGACAGAATCTCCGCTTCGCTGGGGTATGTGACCCAGTGTCGACCTGTCCTGTGTGCTGGCTGTGAGATGCGGCCTTATCAGAGGGATGGAATTTGGACAGCTGATGGCCACCAATGACACTCCATGGGATGGATCCGGTTGGCATCAGTTGCCCCCTCCTCCTGCTCCGTGCCCATAGGGCACTGGGGTTCACCTTGGGATGGAGGGGCAGCTGATTCAAGCCCCGGCTGCCCCTGCATCATCTGGCTCTGCCAGCCCTGGCGGCTTCCCATGGTCTCCACCATTGTGTCGACGCTCTCGGCGATGCTCGTCAGTGACTGGGACATGCTCTGCAGCGCCTCGGCAATGTCCACCTGTGACTGGAACAAATTCCGCAGCGCCTTGGTCATTCCCATCTGAGAGCGGAACCTCATCAAGGTCAGCCTGCTACTGGGCCACATCTCCTAGCGTCACGTCACCAACTGCGCGACCCCTTGGACACCTTCACTAATGCCGATGTCATGCATCAGGCTCTCCACTGCAGTTGCCTCCCGAGCAGTGTTGGCCTCAGTGCCATGCATTGCCGGCGAAATCTCCAGCGTCCAAAGCCTCTGTGTCTCCTCCAATCGGCTTTGGATCTGCTGGAGTGTCGCTGACATCTCCCTCTGAATGTCATGGCCATACCCTGATGTCTCCATTAACTCTGGAAAAGCCTCTTCCACAGGCTCAGCATCAGGCTTGGACCCAGCTGGGTCCTGGGATCCAGCAGACCTCCGACTGCGGTCTTCCCTGGGGGTTTCTGCCTCCACCTGATGTGCATCAGCAGCTGTGTGGTGCTCACCAGCTTGTGCCCCAGACGCCTGACCACTAACATTTTCCACCGAGGTATGTGTATCTGCGCTGGTGGAGGGTGGGGATGACAACTTTGCCACGACTATTACGCGGATCTCTCCTCCGAGGTGGTATCCTCGGAGCTCTCCTCCGAGATGTTCTCATGGGAGGATGGAGAGGGGGCCACCTGAGATGGGCTGGCATCATCGGCTGGAGGACCTGCGAGAGAATGGACATGTGGTCAGTGGGAGGGATGGGTCAGTCAGTAAGGCAATAACTACTCATGTTTGACAGGTCCTTTCACTGGAGCCCGATGGTTCCTTATCCCTGCAGCGGCCTCCAGCATCCGCATTGGTGACCACTCTGTCCTCAGCCACCCCAGTCACCTCCAGGGCTTGCTTCTCGATGGTGGTGAGGATTCTTATGCCTGGCACCCCACGGCCAGTCTGGGCCCTTACCCAGCGATTGTGGGAGAGCTTTTCCTGAGAAGGGGCATTGTTAGCCACACGCATGGTTCACAGCGGTGGGAGGGGTGTTTGTGACAGAAGGGTTGGGGGGGATTGAAGGGAGAGGGGGAGGAGGGAGGGTTGGGGGTAGCATGGAGAGTTGGGGGGGGTGGATGCTCGCGTGGGGTGGAAAGGTCTTGAGGGGGGGGGGTGGGTGGCGGTGGTGTTGGTGTCCACCCACCCATGCTGCCTTTTTTCGGCACTGGAGGCCTGTCCTGCTGGTCACACCCCCGGCGCTCACAGCCGCCGACACCTCGTCCCAGGCAGCACTGGCTGCCCTATGGCTGACCCTCTAGGACCCTTGGGGGAACAGGGCATCTCTCCTGGCCTCCACTGCTTCTAGGAGCCTGGCCAGGTCCGCATTGCCGAATCATGGGGCCGGTATCCTGCCGCCATTTAAAAATAATCTTTATTGTCACAAGAAGGCTGACATTAAGACTGCAACGAAGTTACTGTGAAAATCCCCGAGTTGACACACTCCGATGCCTGTTCGGGGACACTGAGGGAGAATTCAGAATGTCCAATTCACTTAACAGCACGTCTTTCGTGACTTGTGGGAGGAAACTGAAGCACCCGGAGGAAACCCACGTAGACACAGGGAGAACGTGCAGACTCCACACAGACAGTGACCCAGCCGAGAATCGAACCCGAGACCCTGGAGCTGTGAAGCAACAGTGCTAACCACTGTGCTACCATGCCATCACTTTTTAAAAAACATTTTAAAATGTTTTACATTTTTTTGGGAGCCGGCTGGGGGGGCGGCTGGGGAGTACAGTACCAGTGAATTGGCAGGAGAGCCTTCATTCATGGCGAGAAGCTCGTGGGGCCTCGTTAAATGGACCCATTAGTGTTGATTAGCTTGCCCGGCTCGCTAGACCGAGCACTGGGAAACTCGTGTCAGTTCCTGTTTGTTACCACACTTAGAAATCTTTCCGGAGAATCGCACCCTTACAATTGTGTAACAATTCCCCACTTTTTAAGGGTGCAATCCACCTGCCGCATTGCACTCTCGCTTGAGAACGATGTGGCCGGTGAATTCCGGTAGAGCACTCTCATGGACTTCCTGGCAGTCTTCATGCTTCACGGGATTCATCTAAGTCCCGTGAGATGTTGGAATCAGAATCCCAGCCATAAGGGGTGGGACCAAACTGCGCGCACCAAAACCGCGTAATAGTCGGCATCTACCGGCATCGCAGGATCCAACGGCATGGGACCAGGCAGAACGGCACCCAGGGGGTCTCCTGGGCCATCAGAGGCCCCTGGGTGGTCAGGGTCACTGCAGCATGGCCCCCGGCGCTCCCCCTGGAACGTGGGCATGGCACTGACCAGCTGGCACCTTAGCACTGCCACCCTGGCAGGAGCACTGCCCAAGGCCATGCCCATGAAAGGAGGATAGAGGGGGGTTTGAAGAGTGGGGGTGTGCAAGGCACGAAAGTAGGGGCTTCTGGGACTTGGGGGGCCTGAAGAGGGGGGACCCTAGGGGTGTGGAGTGTGCCCATGTGTGTGGGGGGTGACATTGCCCATGGGTGGAGGGTGTGGGAGACACAAAAGTTCACTTAAAGATCAGAACACCCTTTCAAAATGGCGGCCCGATCTCGGAGTTCAGCTCTCCAATTATCAAAAACTTCTCAGTGTGGGCTAAACCTGAGAAACTCGCCAGGGCCCAAAAAAGTGACTAAGTGTCATTGAATAGCGGTGGGGAACTCGCTGGCAGAGCCAACGGGAAACTCTCTGAAAAACCTGCCACAAATGAACTTCGAAATATCTTGTGAGAATCGCGCCCTATGTCAGGTGGCAGGGGTGCAAATGTGGAGTGTTTCCCGCTGTGGCAGCCAGCACAAAAACCACCTGACTTCATTATTATGCATCCAGGTGTTTTATGCTGTTTTCAGTCGTGGGGCAGATCTGGATGGCGTGTTGTTCACTGTCGTTTCGGGGTGCCATATTGAAAAGGTGCCCGATATCACTGACCCACTAATGAAGAAAGAAGGTGGACCAGCTGGAAATGAAGATAATTCTCCAGGAGCTCTTTGAGGTTGGAAGATGGACCTCCTGAGAATGAAAATGCATCGCCAGGAACATTCTGAGACAGGTAGATAGACTCCCTCCAGGACACTGAATCTGGAATGTCCACTTGCAGATGCTTCCCCAACTCACTGATGTGGTGTTCCAGGATCTAGGGTGGCCTCCATCCTGAACTTTTGAGGCATCTCCAGGCATTGCTCAGATGAATACTGACATCTGTATGCCACGTTATTCCAAATATGTTTCACACCAGCGTGTTTTCCCACCGGCATCGCGGAGAATCAAGTGTGGGGGGGGGGGGGGGGGGGGGGGGCGGGTCAGGCCTTCATTCGCATTCCATTAACAAGATGCAAAAGAAGTTGATGCCATCCTCAGGCAGGTGTTCTGACCTGCCATGGGCGACACCAGTGGAAGATCCTGCTGTAAATACATATCAGCGTAAAACCATTTCCTGGCCTTCCTGCCATGTTCTCCCACTGTTCCCGCCGTCAAACCTGCTGACAGAAGCTTGGGAGATGCCCACCCTTGGCGTTTGTAATAGCTCCTGTTAATGCACTTGTATTTGATTCAAATTCATCCTTCCTGCTTCCTCTCAGCCCTGTTAATTTCTTTTTTTTTATTCCTCCATTTTTAAATATATTCCCATTGCTTTTTTCATTATGTACTCCTTCTTTCAAAGACAATTTTTTCTCTAATTCTCTATTGTTTGTGAAGCCCTAGCTTTCAATATTGTTCCTTTGTTCTTCGTGTGAAAGTATTTGACTGTTTATATACATTTAAAAAAAACTATCTCCACATTCATCTGCTGTTCAACCTGACAATTCTTTCAACAAATTAACCTAGGCAAGGTCCTTTTTCCTTCCTGTGCAACACCTTTATCTTCTACTGTTCTTTTATTTTCAACATAGTAACGGTTTCCCATTTTCTATCCTTTCTTTTGGCAATGTATTTGAGCTGTTTCATTCTACAGAAACAGTTTTAGCACCAGATCTTTACATTCAACTTAAAACAAAAGTCCTGAATGCATTCTAAGAAGATCTCCCCATTTTGACCACAAACCTTTGGTTTTTCCCGGCGCACCTTTGGATAGTTGAAGTTTCTGTAATTATAACTACTGCAAACTTTTCTAAACTGCCTAATAATCTCATCCTTGGTTTATTTCCAACTCCTCAACAACCTCTAATGTAGTCTGATTGTCACCGTACCATTTTTAACCATACTCAGAGAGATTCTGTCTGCCCATAACCACCAATAAAAATGTTCCTTTTCATGGTGTAAATCATGTCCTTTATTAATAAAGCCAGCTCTTCTGAAAACATTGGGCGGATCCTCTGTCCTGCTGCATCCGGTTTCCGGTGCGGCGTTCCCCCACCAGCAGTGGATTCTCCGTCCCGGCAGCCGGCCAACAGGGTTTCCCATTGTGGGCACCCACACTCCATCGGGAAATCCGCAGTTGGCGAAACGGAGGATCCCGCCGACAGAAAATCCAGCCCATTGTGTCTGGGAATAGTTATTGCCTGGAGGGTCCAGTTGAGGCCAACTCTCTATCAAGGCTGCATGTTCTTCCGTACTCCTGGTTCTCCAGATATATTTATAATGCTTCGCACATGTGTACAAGTGCAGCAATCTCAACATAATTGTATTCATAATTATGAAAGAGTTTGAAAGTGTGAATGGTGAAAATTACTGGCTTAGATCACATTAATCCCATTTCCTTTATTTTCCTTCAACACATTTTTATGTCTATTAGATTTCCTCCACATTGCTTTGTATTTTTTCTTCAACTTCCTCTATAAACACAAAGGATTGTCACCACCTTCTCTTTAAGTCTCATAATTTCCGTTACTATTCACTTGCTTTCTAAATATTTCCTTCTTACATTTTGGGAAATATTGAACTACCAATGATTCCATGCACAGACATTATGGCAGTGCAGTGAGGATTGTATGAGAATGGAAATATTGGCAAAATATACCTCTTTTGATTTGATCTGACCTTATTTATCTTTCGAAATCTGAACTCTGATAAAACTGTTATCTTAAACAAAATTATTTGGGTCTGTTTTTAAATATATTTTAATCTTTTCTTTAATCGACCAAAGTTTCCATCAAATTTCTCTGCACTTGGCATCCTTTCACCCTCTAAAACTTTCTCGTATCTAACCCAGTAAATTACTTCCCTTCTGGTACTTGTCTTTATAACTGGAGACACTTCCTACTTTACTAAAAGAAACATTCAGGTTCTTTATTATGGTTTTATGTGACTTTAACTAATAATAATTTACACACAATATTTTGCTAGAATGGTTGCAGTTTCTAAAATATTACCATTTTGGCATTGTGATCCAAAAAATCCATTCGGACACGTGCAGATGTTGGGTCTGATACACGTCCCACCATTTAGGCATACAGGGCTGCAAATAGCTGCTCATATTCAGAGAGGGAAGAGATTAAAAAAAAACAGAACTCAAAATGCTAAAAATCAAAAGTCATAAAAAGTAATTTACAGAGTTCATCAGTAGGGAAGAGAATTTCATTCCAGGATTTTGTAATAGTTTGGTTATTCTAAGGACACTGAACTTCCAAATAAAGCACATCCACTGCATTTCTTCAGTACAGATACTAAGTATCTTCCATGTGTTCTGAACCTGTGGAAGATTGTTTTCCTAGGGTTCTTTGGCTTTGTGCCACCTCACAAAATAAAACAGGGTGAGAAATCTGTTTAAAAATGCCAATCAACAATTTTCTCAACAGTTTGTCTTTTAAAAACACAAGAAAGTATTAATAAAGATACGCCTGGAGAATTCCCTCCACTTGAAGAGGATCAGGTGGATCCTAAAGGCAAAACTTGAAACATGAAAAATAGAATGCTTTATACAACAAAAAGAATCCTATGGTGGCACAGTCGCAGTGGTTAGCACTGCTACCTCATAGCGCCAGGGTCCCGGGTCATTGGGTGGCTGTCTGTGTCTAACTAACATGGTTCTCTCCATGTTTGCATGGGTTTCCACGGGGTGCTCCGTTTTCCTCACACAGTCCAAAGGTGTGCAGGTTAGGTGGATTGGCTACGCTAAATTGCCCCTTAGTGTCCAAAGATGTGGAGGGTAGGCGGGGTTACGGGGATAGGGTAAGGGAGTGGGCCTAGGTAGGTTGCTCGTTCAGATGGTCAGTGTAGACTTAATAGGCCGAATGGCATTCTTCTGCCCTGTGGGAGTCTATGGATCTAACTCCAGGCGTTTGGTAATTATGCTGCAGCAATACCATCTATTAGTGGCTTATTTGGTTTACGATGAAGTTGTAAACTGTTTTGAAGTCATTTCTGTTATGGAACTGGTTATCAGAATCAATTAACTGGTAATAGAATGGTACAGCTCAGCTATATGCAGTTCTATTTTAACTTTTTGAAAAAGTAAAGCATTGTATAAATAAACACAGACTATTAATTGCTGTATGCCACAATCTAAAAAGGTGCAATCAGTGAAACATTGTGATATAGTACAATGCAGCATAAGAGAGCAGGAAAGAGTGAAACATTAATGGAATAAATAATATCTTCCTTACCTGTGTTACATGTGGGACCATACCAACCAAATCTGCACTGGCAAACATCAGGAGATACACATTCACCTCCATTTTCACAGTGCCTATTGCAAACCACTGCAGGTAAAGACATAATAGGTAAATATTTGTCCAAGATACTACTTAAAAATGAGTCTTCAAGAGGAAGTACATATTTTTTACAATTATTTATATTGTGCATCAGAAGAGGTTTCCAATCATTAGAAAGTGCATATGCTGTATACAATTGAGAACACATTTTTTATGCAGCAGCAGCGATATAACTTGAAACAATTAGGGATATCATTTGTTTTAGAACATAAAATAGAGCATATAATTCCTGCAGTTTCCATCGAGTCTGCACCGACCCTTTGAAAGAGCACTCTACCTAGGCCCATTCCCCGCCCTATCCCCATAACTCCGCCTCATCTGCACATCTTTGCGCATTAAGGCGCAATTTAGCATGGCCAATCCACCTAACATGCACATTTTTGAGCTGCGAGAGGAAACGGGAGCACCCGGAGGAAAACTACGCAGGCACAGGGAGAACGTGAAAACTCCACACAGTCACCCAAGGCAGGAATTGAATCCAGGTACTGATGCTGTGAGGCACCAGTGCTAACCACTGTGCCACCGTGCCGCCCCCAGTACTGCTGATGTCAGAGAATAGGATGTATGTGATGATGACTATAAATCTGGTGGTTGTGCTCACATCCCACTGACGGTAACTTTGTGGAGGGGGGCATGGTAGTTGGATGTCCAGGATCTTTCCTGCAGGTTACTTTCCTTACAAACTTGAAGGGCTGGATCCTCTGGCCTCCCAGCCGTGTGTTTCTTGGCAGCGGTACATGGCGCGCCATTCGCTGGCAGTGGAATTCTCTGTTTCCGCCACTGACACTAGAATTCCATGGGCTGCGGTGCATGCTGGTGGGACCAGAGAATCCAGCCTCCAGCGAGCGGCTGGAGAATTCAGGCCTAAATTGCTCACTAGAACTTCAGCAGATCAAGGACGAGTTTCTCCGTTCGAGATTTTAAATGCTCTTGCCAGCAGAGAATTGGGACTGAGTCGCCCTGGAGCTAGAAGCATCGCCAGGGTGAGATTCTTGACTGTAAAAATATTTATAGTGCTGAACACGCCGGTTTCCTTGCAATTACCGATGTCGGGCCACCATTTTGAACGGGAGCCCATTTCCCAAAGTCCAGCGCAAGGCCCTGCACAATGAAAATGTTGACCCCCCCCACATCCCGCTGACAAGGTGTTGCATCCCCAACCCCATCAAGGGAGGGGTATCCTCCCCTCCCACCAGTGGGATAAATTGTCATCTTCCACCCCACCCCCCCTCCCACACCACACATGCATAGAATCCCTACAGTGCATGAGGAGGCCATTTGACCCATTGAGTCTACACCAACTGTCCAAAAGATCACTCCACCTATTCCTGCAACCCCATAAGCCCACCTAAACTTTTGGGGCAATTTAGGCAGCCTTTGGACACAAAGGGGCAATTTAGCATGGCAAATCCACCTGACCTGCACATGTTTGTACTACGGGACAAAACTGGAGCACTCAGAGGAAACGCATGCAGACACAGAGAGAAAGTTCAAACTCCACACAGACAGTCACCCAAGGCTGGAATCAAAGCTGAGTCCCTGGTGCTGTGAGACAGTAGTGCTAACCACTGTGCCATCATGTCCCATGAGGGTGACCCAATCCCCCACCCAGCCCCCTCAGCTGCCCCCCGCCCCCTCCCCCCCCCTCCACTTTCAGTTCTCCCCCTTCAGTCCCAGTCTCCTGGCATTGCGAATGGTGTACTGCCCCCTGGCACCATGCCTCTGACACCTTGGCAGTGACTCACTAACCTGAGACAATGGACCCTGAATGGGGCCAACGGGGTCAGCTATTGCTTATCTTTGCCTCTGCTGTGCCAGGCTGAGGTGAGAAGGTCCCTCAAGGGTTCTGGGGGTTGGGTGGCTTGGGCTGTAGATGAGCGGTTGACCCCAGGATTCTCCCCAGGATGGGGGCCCTCTATCTGGACTGCCTCTTCCAGTTCTGGGCAAACTGTCGCTCACTCTTGGCATGGTAATCTCAGGCAGCCATCTGTACAATATCTTCATCCTGGTTTGACCTGAAGTGACCTTCTCACTCAGAAATGCTCTGCCTGACAGCTGAATAGCAGGCTAGACAGTTCAGTGAAGAATCAAGCCAGGTACACTTTCCCTTTCCTAACATCTGCTCCCTCAGGCCTATATATTTGAAACTGGTGTTTTTTGAAGAGTCAGAACCTTCCTAGCAAGCCCCCAACATTGAAAAGGCTTGAAATCACCCCAAAGGCAGCCAGCATAATTAAGGACCCCACACACCCCGGACATACTCTCTTCCACCTTCTTCCGTCAGGAACAAGATACCAAAGTTTAAGGTCACGTACCAACCGACTCACCAACAGCTTCTTGCCTACTGCCATCAGACTTTTGAATGGACCTACCTCGTATTAAGTTCATCTTTTCTCTACACCTTGCTATAACTGTAACATTATATTCTGCAGTCTCTCCTTCCTTCCCTATGTACGGTATGCATTGTTTGTACAGCATGCAAGAAACAATACTTTTCACTGTATACTAATACATGTGACAATAATAAATCAAATCAAATCAAATCAAAAAAATCTATGTCCATTTCAACCCTCACAAGTGCCCCCAATTGATTCCAATTTCTAGGAGAAGGCTTGCGTCAGTCACAGCAATTAGCTTTCAACATTGGCATATGTCTTAGAACATAAGAACTTGGAGTAGGCCATCTGGCCCTTCGAGCTTGCTCCTAGATTGCTCTTACATTAATTTGAATTTTATTTCCCATCTCTGATTGTGAAAGATGTGCCTTGCCTCTAATGGAGAACACAAAGGGGTAGAGCTTCCACTTTGTAATTGACTAATAAGCCTGGTGCAAATTGTACTGCTTTTTCAAAGTGAATTTATGATTCAGGTTTCCACACAAACTAATATGCATAATCACGGCAATTAAAATCTGCCCATTAACCAGTGTAATTCAGCAGGTTTTAGTTATTTTTTTCTCTAATTAAGGGGCAATTTAGCATGGACAATACAGCTCCTCTGCACATCTTTGGGTTGTGGTGGTGAGACCCATGCAGACACGGGGAGAACGTGCAAACTCCACACGACAGTAAACCGGGGCCAGGATTGAACCCAGGTCCTCAGTGCCCTTAAGCAGAAGGGCTAACCCACTGCTCCACCATGTTGCCTATTCAGCAGGTTTTAGAATGTAACTTTAACGCCTCGTATTAAAAAATATTTCATGAAATTTTTAAGAGTAGTATCTTGGTGAAGTTTTATTAATAAAGCTGAAAATGGGTTCAATCAATCAAAGAAAATAAACATTTTTAATAAAAGTCCTGTAAGCAACCTGATTTTAAATAACGAAAAATTACTTTTAAACAACTACAGAGCAATTTACTAGTTAAATTGCTGTACACTTGGCAGCTTCTTAATGAATTAAACATTTTTCAACATTTAAAAGCTTTTGAAAATTGCCTATTTTTCTGCCTAAAATGACAGCTTAATCGTAAGACTCGCCGAAGGCCCACAAATGAGCAAAATAAGCATAAATGTGCCATGCTGATTAATATGATCTTGGGTTATGGACAATTCTCAGGCTGAGACTGTTTCCGGCACAATATTTTTGAAACCAGTTCAAAGATCAAAGAAACATAATTTGCACTGGGTATAAATTGTGCTGAAAATATCTCAATCCTTTGCATTAGTGTGGCTGATTTTGGTTGAATGCACCCTCGTGGAAACTTTATCATAAAGTGGGGATAATCATAGACGAAACATCTACTCTCAAATGCACTTCTGAATTATCTGTAATCATCTCCCTGTGCAGTCCTATCTGAACATTTACCACTCTATCTATATGTGATCTATTTTTTCAGCTTACTTTCAAATTATTTCATGCCCCACTGTTTTTATGGTCATGCAAAAAATGTTTTTTCAAGATTAAATGCCAATAACCTTATGCATCTTGGAATGGATTAAGATCCATCTTTTCTCTGGTATAAAAAAACTTCAGATCTGTAGTTTCTTCTTGTAATCCAGGTGTCTTAAGTCAGGTTTCAGATGTGCAGCCCTTTATGACAACTTTTCTAGCATTACATTGTCCTGCCTATAAAATGTTGGCGAGAAATGAACAGAATACTCCAAATAGGAATGGACCGTGCCCTATATTACGCTCACATTTACTAACTTATGTTCCGATCCATGCACTGTGCAAGATTTCATTTGCTTTGTTTACTACCGCCATACACAATGCAGGTTGTCTCAATGATATGTTCACCAATAGATACAGATTCTTTTTCCATGCTATGTCATGTGGACTAACAATGTTTATTCTTCTTCTATAATCTCATCACTTGGCATTTGTTGCCATTGAATTTAATTTGCCATTTCTTAGATCAACATTCCAATTTACCTGAATCCCCCTTCACTCGATCAGAATGCTATTGTTTACAACCCTGTATCTCATTTGTATCATCAGTAAAGGTTTACACTTGCATTGCACTGACATACAATACGAATAGCAAAGATCCCAGCATGGATCGTTGGGGTATTCAACTAGTCGTTTACATCACTCCAATGCAAGTCCACACATGACCATCTTGTCTCCTTTGATGCAACCAGTTGCTAATCAATTTCAATAACTGGCAACCTATTCTATTCCTTGTTACATTATGGACCAAGTCTTATGTGACACTGTACCAAAATAACAGAATCATAGGGTGGTTACACCACAGAAGGAGGCCATTTAGCCTGTCAAGTTCATAACGTCACAGTATCGATAAGCAATGTCTTTCTGTTCTCCTTATTTGCAAGAAATATGATTAAAAATCTCCAGATGACAGCAGCAAAAACTAAAAATCAGGATATACTGAATTATAGTAAATTCTCTTACTTGTTTCGCATCGTGGTCCGACAAAACCATAAGGACAGGTGCAGAGATTTCGAGCCAAGCAGGTTCCTCCATGTTGACATGCTGGTTCACAATAAGCTGCAATCAAACAGCATTACTCAATATGTGAGTATCTATGCTAAAAAGCAGCAAGAGCATGTGACTTCTCTCCTCTTTCCTCAATGATAGCAAAGACACAATGCAACATAAATTGGCAGTTATGCCCAAACAATTCTCCTTCATATTCATGTTGCTAGGCATGGAATCGAAGGGCTTACTCCAGCCATAATATATCCAGGAATAAATTGAGAGATGGATTTGTGGCCAAAATGGAAAACCCTCTTCCTATTAATGATTACTACATAAATTCGTGGACGGCAAACATCTATCCAGTATCTCAACCAAAGGCCAATATTCAGTTGTAGACTTGGACAACCCACCAAATATCTAACATATATTTTCCAATAGGCGGTGCAAGATAACAAGCATGAATACTGGCTGTTTTTATTTTCCTTAGTCCACTAAAGCAAAATCATTTGCAGTGCTTGAACTTCATGTCGAGCTGAGATCTGTCGACTGCAGACAAGAAATCCAACCATGGATCTGGTGGTCTATGTGGTTTAGTGCTATGCTGGCAATGTGTTTACCCATAAGGCCATCAGAGGAGCTCACAATAGTTTGCTCTTGCATTGTTGGATTGAAGTATTTTATTCTGGCATATTTTAATTGACACTGATCATTTAGGTTCATGCATTATCTATAAACCATTTGTTACATGGAATTGTTCATCAGCTTGGTTAAAAATGTCTCATTACACACATCAGGTGAAATTTAATGAGGGCAAGGAAGGAGGGTGGGTGTGGGACGGTACCCACCATCAAAACAGGCAGCATCCCTGCCAACCGGATTTCTGGGACCCCCGAGGGAATTAAGCCTCTAATTGGCAGTGGGTCCCTCACCACTGGGTCTTACAGCAATGCTAGGTTATTTAATTGCAGAAAATATCCCCAGTAAGGTGGAGTGGCCACCCCGGAGTGCTACAAGCCAATTAGAGGCTTCCAGGTCTCCAGTACTAGCAGCACCATTTGCAGGGATGATGGCTGGCGCTTATTCAATTGAGCTTGCGCCAGGGTTCATTGGGGATCCCTGGAGAATAGACAAATGACAATGGATGGGGTTCACAGGGAGAGGATCATAATCAAGGGCAGGAGGGGGATCGGAAAAAAAGGCAGACAGTGGCTCTTAGCAGATTCTCCCTTCCCCATCTCAATGCCAGGTCCCTTAACCAGACATGGAGCGCCTTTGAACAAGGGACACCACTACCCCAACTAGGCTGCAAGGAAACCATGACAGGGTTTGCTTGTCAGTCTCCTCGCACGGTTAGTCCCCCACCCACCCTGGCTGAATATCGATGGTGGCAGGATGAGGCCCTTAAGTGGACATTGCCTCAATGGTGTTGGAGTGGGAAGGCCGGCTTGCATGCCTTTCTATCCTGAACTTAATCCCGGGGAGGCAGGGAGACGGCAGGGTCCTCACCCTGCATCCTCCCACCCGATCAAATGGTCATCACACCTCATAACTCACCTCCAAGAGGACCTTTGAATTCTGGATAACATTATAATTCAAGCTGTCTCTCTTGATATTTTCTACACATGTTCAAAACATGTGTTCAAATTCCATTCCCGAGTATTTAAGCAGAGCATACTGTGATGTCAGAAGTGAGCGTACAGTCTGTTGGAGTGAGTGGCTGAGGAGGTGATGGACCTGTTGTGAGCTAATACACATGGGAATGAACTACTGTATGGTTTCAACCAAGACCACGAACACGGTCATATTTTGTTCAATGGGACAGGGCTACGGTCCAGGCTCCTCCTCCAGCTGTTCTTAGGGCTTCAACTGCTTCTCCAGACAGACAACAGGCTCCCACGAGTGCGGTCAGGGCTCGGGACTCACTTCCAGCTTGGACCATCGTCCCATTTGGTACCAGGATCGGTGGATGGATCGTTGCCTTGGATGCGTCTCACACAATAACGAGATCCTGTTCATGGTGCAGAAAGCTGGGCACAAGAAACCCAGGACCTGCCTCTGGGACTGCAACAACATGGCTCCTTCCCGCCCTCGGCCGAAGTTTCTCAGAGGATCGTTGATCTGTGGAATTCTCTTCCTCAGAAAACAGCGGAGGCAGAGTCGTTGAATATTTTTGAAGCTGAGTTAGATAGATTCTTGACCGTCAAGAAAATCAAGTGGTATAGGGGTTGGCAGGAAAGTAGAGACAATAATCAGAGCAATAGTAATCTCATCAAATAGTGGAGCAGGCTTTAGGTCTGAATGGCTAATGCCAGTCTTAATATGTATGCTTATACATAAGTCTTTGGCCTGGAGAGCAAACAAATAGATGTGTACCATCCCACTGGAAGACTCACTGTTGATTTGGATCTGGAAAGGTACAATGTTACAGGTTTGCTTGGGATAAACAACCCAGGCAAGACATTGACTCTGCAAGGTTGAGGTTAAGGGCATTTTCCAATTATGTTTCTCAAATATCTGGCCATAACACAAAGTCTAAGGGTGACACCAGGCAGAGTAGCTCAGCCAGTCTGCATGTCCATGTGCAAATGCCTCTCTACATCTTGGTGGCAGTAGCACCGGGATACCGAGGTCAAGTAGATGAACATGGGAGCCTTAAAACAGTTTAACATGGATAATGAAGAGTGTGAGCACTTTGGGGACATGCTGCAGTTGACCTTCATCAACTTGAGACAAAGTTTTTCAGACAAAGATCAAGGAAAAGAGAAAAATCACCCCCCCATGGAAGTTGAGCCAGCCGAAGGGTTACTGGGAAGGAAGAATGATCTGTCATTGGACTTTGGAACAACAGTTACCACAAGCGGGCATTCGATTATCTGGCTGTAAAGATATAACAGAAATATTTCACAAGATTTTTTTGTATGGTTATAACCTTCTGTCTTGTTGCAGTGACAGTTATCATTGTCTTTCCTTTGTTAAATTTACGAAGATGGCATAGCACCAAGAAACATGGATTTTGACCTGCAATTAAATTCTGAATGGACAATAAAATTTGAATTTAATTGAAATGGAATTGAAAACCCTTACCTCCTCTGTATTTTCAGCACTAACAGTAAACCCCTTTTTACCTTCCATAAGGCCTCAAAATATCACAAGAAATAGGTGCAGGAGTAGGCCATTCGGTCCATCGAGCCTGATCTGCCATTTAATAAGATAATGGCTGATCTGATTGTGGCCTGAACTGCACTCGCTTGCCTAACCCCTCACTCTAGCACCAGACTCCCTTTTCAATCAAAAATCTGTCCAACTCAACCTTGAATATATTCAATGACCTAGCTTCCACTGCTCTCTGTGGAAGAAAATTTCAAAGACGAACGACCTGCTGAGAGAAGAAATTCCTTCTTATCTCCATCTTAAATGGAAGATCCCTTATCTTTCAACCACACCCCTTCTAGAGTCCATAATGAGAGGAAACATCTTCCAAGCATATACCCTATCAAACCCCCTCCGAATTCCCTCCAAATCTGATATGTTTCAATAAGACTACCTCTCATCCTTCTAAACTCTAATGGGTATGGGCCCAACCCGCTCAATCTTTCCTCCTAAGATAACCCCTTTATCCCAAGAATCAGCTTAATAAACTTTCGTTGAACTGTTTCCAATGCATATGATATCCTTCCTGAGAGAGGAGATCGGAACTGTACACAATGCTCCAGGCGCAGTCTCAGCAATGGCATGTGCAGTTGTAGCAATACTTCCCTACTTTTATACTCCCTTGAAATAAAGTCCAACATTCCATTTTCAATCCCAATTACTTGCTGAGACTGCATGCTTGACTGCTTCTACAACCTATCATTATCACAAGGCAGGGGGGGTGGGGGGGCAAGCTGTACGTTTACAGTTTGATTCACAGCTCCAAGTGTTCAGAAAGAGATTGGTTATCTTTGATGTGGAGCTATGAATGCAAATGTTTGTGTTTGTACTTGGAGACTTGAATATGTTAAATAGGCTTTTATAAATTGGATCGTTTTTTAAAAATATAGTGAAACCTGCAATAGATTTTATTTCATCTCAGCAAGGCTCCTGAGGTCTTCCCATGGTGGATGTGGGGTGAGTTGGCATGAAGGGTATAAATTCAAAAAGTGGTGGATGGAGACATGGGGTGGGATGAGTTGGCATTGGCATAGGGGCTATAGCCCCCTACTATACTCCCTATACACACACGATGATGTGGCAAAATTTGGCTCCAACTCCATCTACAGGTTTGCTGAAGACACGACCATAGTGGGTCGGATCTTGAACAACGATGAGTCAGAATACAGGAGGGAGATAGAGAACTTAATAGAGTGGTGGAACATCAACAATCTCTCCCTCAATGCCAGCAAAACTAAAGAGCATGTCATTGACTTCAGTAAGCAAAGAACTGTACACATCCCGTTCTGCATCAACAGGGCCGAGGTGGAGATGGTCGATAGCTTCAAATTCCTAGGTGTGTACGCCACCAAAAATCTGTCCTGGTCCACCCATGTCAACACTACTACCAAGAAAGCACAACAGCGCCTATACTTCCTCAGGAAACTAAGCAAATTTGGCATGTCCACATTGACTCTTACAAACTTTTACAAGTGCACCATAGAAAGCATCCTATCTGGTTGCATTACAGCCTGATATGGCAACTGCTCGGCACAAGACCGCAAGAAACTTCAGACAGTCTTGAACACTGCCCAGTCCATCACACAAACCTACCTCCCATCCATTGACTCTATCTACACCTCCCGTTGCCTGGGCAAAGCGGGCAGCATAATCAAAGACCCCTCCCACCCGGCTTACTCACTCTTCCAACTTCTTCTATCGGGTAAAGATACAAAAGTCTGAGAACACACACTAATAGACTTAAAAACAGCTTCTTCCCCGCTATTACCAGACTCCTAAATGATCCGCTTATGGTCTGATCTGATTAAAACTGTACTCCTGTATGCTTCATCTAACCCGATGCCGATGTCTATGTTGTGTATCTTGTGTTCCCGTATTACGTATTTTCTTTTCATGTACAAATTATCTGTTTGAGCTGCACACAGAAAAATACTTTTCACTGTACTTGGTACACGTGACAATAAACAAATCCAATAAAGAGCCCTTTAATTTGGGTTCATTAGGACATAATATTAACAGGTGCAGGAATGGTTCTGCATCTTCAGTTGAATGAAATAATATTTGTTTTTTCACCCATTCTCTAAATCAATTTAAAAACAAAATAAGTCTTTATGGCACAGTAATACTCATAGGCTTCACTATTTAGATTATTGTTGATTATCTTATCCTTGTTTGCATACTGTTCCTTGGCGATATCATCCCCAGCCATGCAGTCATCCACATATGTGCTAATGACACCAACTCTCTACCATCTCCCTTGCATGCTCTACTGCCACTGTGTCTGACATTCAGTCCTGGGTGAGTTTCAATTTGCTCCAGCTAAATATTGGAAAGGTGAAGCCATTATCTTCGGACTCTGCTACAAATGATGTGCTTCTTCTTTCCAGCCAATTTTCTCAGCTGCAAATGCATCTCGGCCATTATATGATATATTGTGATGGCAGAATTACTATACCAGGATTTAATTACATTAGTATCATTTATTTTGTTGCATGTAAATTCAATTAGTCCTGGTTTCCTAATTACCTAATGGCATTTCCAAGTTCGAATTCAAAACAGCAATCAACAAAGGTGTTTAATTGCTGATGCAAGCATAGAGGCATTAGTGTTTTTTAAAATCTGTTTTCTGTCCTCCAAAACCGTGGAAGCAATGGCCTTTATACAAATAATTAGTAATAAGATCCGTGAAAAAACTTATGCAAACCATTCAGAAGCTAAAAACACTTATGAGATTCAAGGCACCAGAATCTATTTCTGAGGAAAAAATAACAAATATGAGCCAACTGAAAAATGGACCTTTTCGGCAAAGGTGCACCAAGAAATTTGGGCTGGATTCTTCTAACGCCGCAAGATTGCCATGGATAGGGACCATGTAAAGGTCGGTTGACCTCGGGCGGGAATTTTCGGTTGGCGGAGAATCCCACCATTTGTCAATTCTTCAAGAAACAATCATTTTCCATGTAGCTGACAATACTTGCAGTTTTCACATTAGAACAATCATTGAAATGCATGCCTTGACTTTTACATTTGTGCAGTTTAAATCTAAACAGCAACTTGAGCTGACCAAAATAGTTGTTAATCGGAATTAAGCTGCACCTTTGTAATTGATATCGATAGCAATGGCAATTGGCAGCGCCTTCTACCGAAATTTGCCCGTTCCCGGGATCTGAGCAGGCTGTGAAAGTGGTGGGGACTGTAAACACAATTTCTGATACATTATTTCTTATAAGCTCCAGGGAGATCATCAATTGGTGATTAGTGAAACCCCTCGAGAAATGTTATTGACAGGTAAACGCAGGTGTAAGGCCGTTTCCCTTGGTTACCATTGAAGATATAGAGCAAGATTGAGAAAATCCATCAGAAATTCAGGCTTCATTAATCATTTTCTCACTTTTGTTTCAAACAATAAACATGACATGTTATGTAAAGTTAGGATAAGAAACGTTTACTTCTGCAAAATTTGCAAGACATTACTTCTATCACGGCATATGCTTCTCTCACATCTGCAGCGTGATGCTCAAATTACCTTCATCACAGGTTGGTCCTCCATATCCAGGTGGGCAATCACAAATATCAGGTTTTAGACATTTTCCACGATTTTTACAGTCAGGGCGACATAGAGCTTTGGTTAAATAAAATCATGACAACATTATATTTGTAATCCATCCACAGAGATATACAGGAAAAGTAAAATAACATATTAATTAGTGCCTCGATGGGTACAATCCAGCAAGACGATGAACATTGTACTTTGAACCCATTTCACTTCCTTTACTACTGTTACTTTACATCAGATGGAATTGTGAAGGAAAAGGTGTGCAATGGTGGTCTGGGAGCCTGGCACTCAAGGCCTTGGATTCAGACTTTTTGACTGAACTGGGGCAACAATGCAAGGTAGCCCAGTTGTCCCCAGGTCACGGAATGCATTTAAATCATAGAATTTGTCCCTGAATTTTATTTGTGTCACAATGATATTTGCAAACAGACTTGCTGCATCGTTCCTTCCCATCAACCCACCATCCTCCACTCTCCAGAGCTTTTTGGCACCTACTGCTCTTTAATTATATAGGATAATCAATGTAGTATTATCCTCAATGAACGATGTAAATGTCTCCGTAACCAAACGTTCTGATGAAGGTGGAATGTATCTTTCTATTTTACACCTTTAGTGTAATTTCTATTATGCTTGGTTCTCTAATTAAAAAAATTATGGGTGTGATTTACCTGCTCCGTCTCGCCTGACTTGGGAGTCGTGAAGAGACCGTTGAATCTCGTGAGGTATCTCGCCCTTACTGGATGTGATCCAGATCGGCATATTTAAATGAGCCTCAGTCTCAATTAAATATGCGTTCGCTGGATTCACTCACCACCCGGGGCCTAGCGGGCGCGCCTGGGAGACCATGCCAGGGTGTCTTTTAGCCTTGGTTTCCACAAACATACCCAAATACACCATCATATAACGAAGAACACTTCTCTGCATCAGAGTTTTAAAAAAATGTATGGGGTGAAATTCCTCTTGCTAATTGTTTTTATGACTAATTCAACACCACTAAACTTATGCTTTGTATCCACATCACTTTTGACAAAAAGGGATTTATTTAATATTGTGAGAGGCAAAAGAAGTGAAAAGCACTCAGAATAACAGATTTGTTACAGAATGAAGATGCCATTCAGCTCATCATGTCTGCATCTGCTCTCCAAATGAACATTATAATAATCATTATTATTTTCACAAATAGGCTTACATTAATACTGCATGAAGTTACTGTGAAAAGCCCCTAGATGCCACACTCCGGTGTCTGTTTGGGTACACAGAGGGAGAATTCAGAATGTCCAAATTACCTAACAGCATGTCTTTCTGGACTTGTAGGAGGAAACCAGAGCACCTGGAGGAAACCCATACAGCCACGAGGATAAGGACTTGGTGTCAGTCCCTTGCTTTTCCCTGTAACGTTGCACATTGTTTCTATTCAAAAAAATCATCTAAAGCCCTCTTGAATGCCTCGACTGGACTTGCCTCCATCACACTTCCAAGCAGTGCACTCCAGACCCGAACCACTCACTGTGTGAAAAAACTTTTTGGTCACATCACATTTGCTTCTTTAGCAAATCACATGAAATCTGTGCCCTCTTGTTCTCAATCCTTTTTTGAGTGGAAAAAGTTTCTCCCCATCTACTCTATCGAGGTCCCTCGTGATTTTGAGCAACACTTTAAAATCTCCTCTTAACTTTCTCCTCTCCAAGGAGAACAGTCCCAACTTCACCCTTTCGGATAAAGATACCTGCCAGTAACCTTTAAGTAAATCCAGTTTGGAAATAAAAACTGATTGTCCCACTTTCTCAATGCAATCCTCCAAACGTGGGATAGGATAAGAGTCCATTCTTGTAACTGTATTAACCTTTCTATAGTCCACACACAACCGTTGGGTACCATCTGGTTTAGGTACCATCACTATGGGTGAGCTCCATTGGCTACAACCCACTTCAATTATGCCATTTTTAAGCATACTCTCAATCTGTTTGTTAAACTGTGCCAATTTTAAAGGGTTAAGTCTGTATGGATGTTGTTTGATTGGAACAGCATTTCCCTCATCTACATCATGTACAGCCAATTTAGTCCTTCCCAATTTATCTCCACACATATGCCCATGTGACATCAATAACTCTTTCAGGTCAGTTCGTTTTTCCTCTGGAAGATAACTCAACAATTTATCCCAATTTTTAAGAACATCCTCGTTTTCCAATTTAATTTGAAGTATGTCAAATTCGAAGTCATCTGGATTTGGTTTGTCACTTTGAGTGAGAATCATTAAAACCGCCTCCTTTTTCTCTCCTTCCCTTTCAAAGTACCTTTTAAGCATATTCACATGACACACTTGGTGAGTCTTCTTTCTATCGGTCATTCTTACCACATAATTCACCTCACTTAATTTCCTTTCAATCTGATAAGGTCCGCAAAACCTAGCTTTTAAAGGTTCACCTACCACTGCTAACAACACTAAAACTTTAACTCCAATGGCAAAACTATGAACTTTGGATTTCTTGTCCATTACCCGTTTCATCACATTTTGTGCAACTTTTAAATGTTGTCTCGCCAATTCAGCTGCTCTATTTAATCGTTCCCTAAAATTTGACACGTAATCCAATAATGTAATTTCCGATTTCTCACTCACCCATTTTTCCTTAATCAATTGAAGTGGTCCTCTTACCTCATGACCAAAAATTAGTTCAAAAGGACTAAATTTTGTTGACTCATTAGGTGCATCCCTAATTGCAAACAGTACGAATGGAATTCCTTTATCCCAATCCTCTGGATAATCTTGACAATAAGCCATCAACATTGTCCTTAATGTCTGATGCCACCTTTTTAACGCTCCCTGCGATTCTTGATAGTACGCAGGTGATATAAATTGTTTTATTCCCAAGCTATCCATAACTTCTTTGAATAACCGGAGTTAAAATTTGATCCTTGATCCGATTGTATTTCTGTGGGTAGTCCATATCTAGTAACGAATTTAACTCCTCCACAATCTTTTAAGCTGTAATATTACGTACTGCAATGGCCTCTGGAAACCTAGTAGACACATCCATATAGCCAAAAGATATTGATTCCCACTTTTCGTTTCAGAAAGCGATCCTACAGAATCATCAATTAGGACCCGTGTAAATGGTTCCTCAAATGCTGGAATGGGTATTAAGGGTGCTGGTTTTATCACTGCTTGAGGTTTCCCTATCACTTGACATGTGTGACATGATTGACAAAATTTAACTACATCTTTATGTAGTCCAGGCCAACAAAAATATTTCTGGATTTTAGCTTGAGTTTTCCTTATTCTCAAATGACCTCCCACTGGTACCTCATGTGCAACTCGCAACACCTCCTTTCTATACCCTACTGGCAATACTACTTGATGAACTTCTGCCCACTTTTCATCCGCCTGCATATGTAAAGGTCTCCATTTTCTCATCAAGACATCACTTTTACAGTAATAACACTCTGGTATACACTCAGATTCCTCTTCTGTGTATGCTTTCTGATACATCCATTTTATTTCTATATCTTTCTGTAGTAATTCTGCCAATTTTCCTGAACTAAAAATATCCGCCCCATCCTCCACCTGTTCTTGTTCTTTTTCAACCATCTGCTCAAAAATTGTTTCTGATAATTGCACTTCCACTTCATCTTCACTCTTTGATTTCGCCTCTTGTTTTACCCTGTGACTTTGCGACCTTGCCACTACTCAATCCGGAAAAGTCCCAGGATATTCAAATCCCAGGATATTCGTCCTTCAACACTTCAGTTGACTGATTTTTCACTGGCTTATCAATCACACTAGGCATCACTCCCACCTGCGATTCAGCTATATCATTACCCAAGATAAACTGTATTCCTGGCCAAGGTAGTTTCTCTATTACTCCTACTACCACTTCACCACTCTTCACTGGACTTTCCAACCTTACCTTATATAATGGAGCACTATTCCTCTCACCCTGAATTCCACATATTACCACCTTTTCTGGCAACATTCTTCCCAAACTACATAATTCCTCATCTCTTACCATTAAAGATTGACTAGCTCCTGTATCTCTTAAAATTGTGGCTTCTTTACCTGCTCCTCCTGATACACATGAGTAAACATTACCCTCACAAGTAAATTCTTTAAAGAGATCTGGCACCTTCTTATCAATCGCCTCTTGATCAGGCTGTACAATCTTTTGCACCTCCTTCGTTTCACTTGGGCTTTCCTTTGCCACTTTAACAAACCCCACTGTCTTATCCTGTATTACCACATCAGCCCTCCCAGTGCTTTTCTTCAACCACCAACACTGTGACTTTACATGCCTAGTTTATTACATTGAAAACATTTGAAACATTTCATTTCTTTTCCATCCTCCTGTATTTCTTTTTTAATCTGAGGTACACTCCCCTTATTATCTCCCATCAGTTCACCTTTACCTTTACCACTTGAGTATTTCTCATGTCCCCAGTTTCTATCCCTCACAGGCTGAAACTGATGTCGGAAACCAAACTTTGATTTATGAACATAATTATCTGCCATTTCTGCTGCTATTCTCGCAGTTTTAACCCTCAGCTCTTCCACATGAGTTCTCACTACATCAGGAATTGAACTTTTAAACTCCTCCAAAAGTATAATTTCTCTGAGAGCTTCATACGTTTGGTCTATTTTCAAAGCCCTTATCCATCTATCAAAATTACTCTGTTTGAGCCTTTCAAACTCCATGTATGTTTGACCAAATTATTTCATTAAATGTCTAAACCTTTGTCTGTAGGCTTCAGGCACCAGTTCATATGCATCTAAGATGGATTTTTTCACCACCTTATACGTCTCAGATACCTCCTCCAGTAGTGATGCAAACACTTCACTAGCCCTACCTACCAGCTTCGTTTCAATCAGTAATACCCACATGTCCTGTGGCCATTTCATTTGTTTAGCCACCTTTTCAAATTAAATGAAAAAGGCTTCTACCTCCTTCTCGTCAAACCTTGGCAATGCTTGCACATATTTAAATAGATTCCCACCAAGCCATTGACTATGACGCTCTATCTCACTATCCTCATCACTATCAACCAACCGTACGTTTCTCTTTACGTCTGCCAATTTTAACTGACTGTCATGTTTCATGGCCATTTTCTGAAGTTCAAACTCTCTCTCTTCATCTATTTCCCTGATCTGTATCTCCCTTTCTCTTTGTTCTGCTAGGGCTATTCTTTCTGTTTTCCTTTCTCTTTTTCATCTCTCTCTCTTTTGTATTCAAGCTGCTTTAATTCTTTCTCATATTCCATTTGTTTAATTTGTAACTGAGTTTTTGTCGTTTCTAATGAGTCAAACTGTATCTCAGGCAACTATAAATGCTTCACCACCGCCATAATTGCCTCATCTTTTCGCACTTTGTCAGGTAATGTTAACTGCAATGTTTTTGCCAAATCTAACAGTCTGCTTTTAGTCTCTGTCCGTAAGATACTGCATGTGACCATTTCCACCCCCAAAAACTTCAGAGCCTCTGAAAGAGCCATTGTCCACAACACACTCCCCACTTAAACTAGAATACCACACCCGATAAGCAACCACAAAATGCTCACCCCTCACTTTAAGTTCACTAAGCCAATCCAATAGACTGACGTTTATCCCCCTCGAGCCCCCAATTTGTAATGCGTCAGGGTTTAGAGAACCCCAAAGTGTACCATGGAGTTCATCTGATGCACAACTTTTAATTGATTGTGGTATGGGGAGCACATGGCCCACTCTACAGGTGTGGTACAGCAGAAATGGAAAAGTATTTTTTTAAAGCAAAACAAATGTTTATTCTATGAACTCAAGTTAACCTTTTTAAAGCATACAGTGAACATCTTAGCAACCATTAATTCAAATACAACCCCCAAAGAATACAACAAAAAATAATCCTTTAAGCTTTCCTTTTAACATCCATACGACTTAAAAACAAAACCTTTATCAGAAGCACATCAGGTTAAAGTCACTACTGAAAACATTTATAATTCTGAATTCACCAAATGATCAAGAGATAGTCTTTTGATGGCAGAAAGAACAGCAGTACACCTGCTTGGTCTGGTTTCAGCTCCAACACTGAAAACAAAACTAAACCACACTCTGCAGCCTGCTCAAAAACGAAAGTAAAAAGCTGACAGACAGCCCAGCTCCACCCACTCTCTGACATCACTGCAGTAGTAAACACACATTTCTTAAAGGTACTCTCACTACAGATATTTATATATACACCCATTTATAAACACTCATTTCTTCAAGGTACTCTCACATGACAGTATCATCCGCCAACTTTGAAATTGTCGCCTGCATACCAAGGTCTAGATAATCAGTATATATATCAGGAAAATCAAGGGTCCTAATATGGACCCCTGGGGATCTCTGCAACAAACTTTCCTCCAGCCAATTAAATAAACATTAACAATTACTCACTTTTTCCTATTATTCAGTCAATTCTGTATGCACGACCCTAGTGTCCCTTTTATTTCATGAGCTGTAGCATTGCTCACTAGTCTGCAGTGTGGCACTGTATTGGAAGCCTTTTGGCAGTCCATGCACACCACATCAACAGCATTATCCTCAGAAACCCTCTCTGTTACCTCCTCAAACATCTCCAGCAAATTAGTTAAACACAGTTTTCCTTTAAGAAATCTGTGCTGGCTCTTCTTAATCAGCCCACATTTTCCCATGTGATTACTAATTTTATCCCAAATAATTGTTACCGGATGCTGCCCCACCACTGATTTTAAATTGACGGTCTGCAATTGTTGTGCTTATCCTTAAAATTATTATCGAAGTATGTAATGGCACTTCCCTTGAGTCAAGGGAAGACTGAACGATTATGGTCAGTGCCAATGCAATTTCTTTGCTCACTTCCTTCAATACTCTTGGATGCATTTCATCCGGTCCCGCAGCTTTGAACAACTTTCAGTGCTGACAGTCTACTCATCACTTCCTCTTTGTCAATTCTGAACTCTTAATCATAGATCACAGAATTTACAGTGCAGAAAAAGGTCATTCGGCCCATCGAGCCTGCAGTGGCCCTTGGAAAGAGCACCCTACTTAAGCCCACACCTCCACCCTATCCCCGTAACCCAGTAACCCCACCTAACCTTTTTGGACAAAAATGGGTAATTTAGTATGGGCAATCCACCTAACCTGCACATCTTTGGACTGTGGAAGGAAATCGGAGCACCCAGATGAAACCCACACAGACACGGGGAGAATGTGCAGACTCCGCACAGACAGTGACCCAAGCTGGGAATCGAACCTGGGACCCTGAGCTGTGAAGTAACAGTGCTAACCACTGTGTTACCATGACAGAGTTTGCTCCACTGTCATCACGGCCTGGATACCATCTGGAGAGCTTCATTGGTAAAGACTGAATCAAAATATTCATTTAATATCTCAGCCATGTTCCCTGCCTCCCTGTGTAAAATCCCTTTTGGGTCCCTAAATGCTCTTACTCCTCCTTTTATACCCTTTTATTATTTTTGCCCATAGGTTTTGAGATTCCCTTTTATGTTGGTTGATAATTTTTTCTCATAATTCCACTTCGCTTCTTTTATTTGTTTTTTCACCTCCCCTCTGAACCTTCTTGCATTCAGCCTGGCTCTCAATTGTTTCCCCCCACAAGTCCCGAAAGACATGGGGCGGGATTCTCTCAGCCTGGAGCTGTACTGGAGAATCCCCGTGACCGGGCCACGCCGCCCCAACGACGGCACGTGATTCTCCGCAGAGCGAAGAATTGGTGCCATTGGCGCCGGCGTGTTTGGCGCAGCACCAGTCGTGAGCCGCTCGACGCAGCCGGTCCGCCGATTCTTGGCCCGGGATGGGCCGAGCGGCCGGAGTTAAAACGCTGAATCCCGCTGGCGCCGGCCACACCTGCTCGCAGCCGGTGGGAACTCTGCGTGCAAGGGTCGAGTGGCGGCCTGTGGGGGGAGGGGATCCGACCCCGGGGAGGGTGGGCTCCTGGTCCGCGATTGGGGCCCACCGATCGGCAGGCCGGCCTCTCTGTCCTTCAGCCTCTTTTCCTACGCGCCGACCCCAGTAGCCCTGCGCCATGTTGCGTCCACTGCGCATGCGCGGTACCCGCGGCGCCCAGTTTGCGCCGGGATCGGCAGCTGGAGCGGCGTGAACCGCTCCAGTGTCATGCTGGCCCCCTATAGGGGCCAGAATTACTCCTGGCAGTGGCCCGTTCACGCCATCATTAATTACGACGGCGTGGATGGGAGAATCCCGCCCATGCTATTAGGTGAATTGGAGATTTTGAATTCTCCCTCATTGTACCCTAACAGTGCCGATGTGTGGCGACTTGGGGTTTTCACAGTAACTTCATTGCAGTGTTAATGTAAGCCTACTTGTGACAATAATAAAGATTATTGTTTTCTATCTGACACGTATCATAAGTACATTTGTTCTTCTTTATCTTAATTTCTTTCTCCTTTTTCATCCATATATTAGTTCTATACTTACCAGTTTGGCAGCTGTATCCAGTATAACCAGGCTTACAGCGACAAGTATTTGGCGCGGAACATTCCATATTCCTTCCACATGGATATCTGCACATTGCTATAAAAGTATAAAAATACTTAGATTAATGACATTCAGTGTTGAATTATATGATTACCTTAGTTAAAAATGGCTGTTGTTACCCTTGCTGGCTCCTGCCCAGCATTTATCCATGACGGACAATTCTATTAATGGAGGCTGGCTGAAGAAATCGTTATGTAGAGGGCCAGACATAATTTTTAAAATTTGAGTTCAACATTGTTTCAAAATTGATTGCTGGCTATGAAAAGTAAGTTTGAACAGTTTCATCTGTATTAAGTCAGCAAAAAACTCCCACTTCTACTGCCCATTAATTGGCACCAAATGTACAATCACATTCAAATAGGATGGTTGAGGAGGGAAATGGTAAACTGTCATAATTGACTACAAATGGTTACTTTTTTTAGTTTTGGGTTTGAACAAACTTTTGGGGTAAAATGGAATCTAATCCATCTAATTCCACTGTAGTTAACTTAGCTGTAAATACATAAATGCATAGATGGATAGATCATAGGGTATTTTTAATTCATACGACAAGATTTTCTGCTCTCCCCATGGTGTGTTTCTCGGCAATAGGAGGCGGCCTGCTGTTAGTCAAGGGCGGGATCTTCTCGTCCCGCCACTGTCAATGGTATTTCCCACTAAATCCGACCCCCGTTGCCAGGAAACCCATGGCACGGTGGGGCGGCACGGGGCACAGTGGTTAGTACAGATGCTTCACAGCTCCAAGGTCTCGGGTTCAATTCCGACCTCGGGTGACTGTGTGGTGTTTGCACTTTCTCCCCATGTCTGCGTGGGTCTCCTCTGGGTGCTCTGGTTTCTTCCCAGTCCAAAGGTGTGCAGGTTAGGTGGATTGGCCATGCTAAATTGCCCCTCAGTGTCCAAAAGGTTAGGTTGTGTTACGGAGATAGGGTGGAGGCGTGGGCTGAGTTGGATGCTCTTTCCAAGAGCTGGTGCAGACCCGATGGGCCGAATGGCCTCCTTCTGCCTGTAAATTCTATGCTTCTAAAAGTACAGACTGATATTCAATAGATTTTTAAAAAGCACCCATGAACAGGAAAGGATCACCTACACCCTTTCTTGGCTGAAGAGAAAGGGTTAATTTTGTTTCATTGCTGGGAGAGGAGGGAGGATGATAATAGCAACCTAGATAATATTTCTGAAAAATTCAGGACAAATCTTCAGGTCAAATCTTCAGATTCACTGATATTAATTTCAAAGATGAGAAGGAGCTAGGTGAGACTGTTGACAATTACTTAACAAGATCGAAAATTGCAGCGAGAAAACATAAATTAAAATAGAACAGATGAAAGACTGATTGGTCAGCTCATTTAGGTCTTGGCATTCCCTGAAATCCAAAAAAATATAATTGGAACAGTCACGCTTAAAATATTTCAAGCTGCAGCGACTGCTAGAGCACATGAAGCAACAAGTAGACAGATGAAATTGCTGACTACCCAAGCAGCTTGCCTTCAGTGAAGCCATGAGGAAGGCCACAAGATTGATGCAGTGAAACGGCAATAAAAAAGATGTGGATGACCACAAGCTCATAGATAGAAGACAATGTTTGGCATATCGATCCAAGTTCGGAGCTTGTGAAAAATCAAATCACTGGGAAAAATTGAGAAGAACAAAGAAAGGGGATGGTAAATGAATTATCTGAGACAGAGCAACACGGTGAATGAGATGGAAAACAAATCAAAACACCCATATTCTGGAAAATGACATGAGTTTGTGAACACCATGGTCATAGGAGCCATACAAAAATACATGAGATGGATGGAGGTCACAATTTCCTGAGAAAGGAAATTCAGATCAGGAAGAGGGTGAAGAATAAGTCTGCCATCATAAATCTGAAGCTCGATATTGAAAGCAAATGACTAATCAAAGAAAGATGTTCTGAAACCAAGGAAGATTATGTGAATGGTATACAGGGAACTGCACTTCAAGAGCTAGGAGAAACCCAAAACGGGGCTTCACAAAGGAAACAATGTTAACTGTATGTTCCATTTCATTGAAAAAATGGTTCTGCTATCCTGGGATTGAGCAGTTGTGAAGAGCTGTGCTTATTTCAGTAAACCACGAGGTGAAAGAGGTGACACTGCGGATTTTTCTTTATTTGTTCATGGGATGTGGGGGTTGCTGGCTCGGCCAGTGTTTATTGCCCATTCCTAAAAGGTTGAACACAGTAAGAAGTCTTACAACACCGGGTTAAAGTCCAACAGGTTTGTTTCGATGTCACTAGCTTTCGGAGCGCTGCTCCTTCCTCAGGTGAATGAAGAGGTATGTTCCAGAAACATACATATAGAACAGTGACCACGACACCACACAACCCTGCCATGGCAATCTCTGCAAGACGTGCCAGATCATCGAATGGATACCGCCATTATACGCGAGAACACCACCCACCAGCTACGCGGTACATACTCGTGCGACTCGGTCAACTTTGTCTACCTCATACGCTGCAGGAAAGGATGTCCCGAAGCGTGGTACATTGGCGAGACCACGCAGATGCTGAGACAACGAATGAACGGACATCGCGCGACAATCACCAGGCAGGAATGTTCCCTTCCAGTCGGGGAACACTTCAGCAGTCAAGGGCATTCAGCCTCTGATCTCCGGGTAAGCGTTCTCCAAGGCGGCCTTCAGGACGCGCGACAACGCAGAATCGCCGAGCAGAAACTTATAGCCACGTTCCGCACACGAGTGCGGCCTCAACCGGGACCTGGGATTCATGTCGCATTACATTCATCCCGCACTATCTGGCCTGCGAAATCCTACCAACTGTCCTTGCTTGACACAATTCACACCTCTATTGAAAATGTTCTCCGATCAGAAGCGAGGAAGATCTGTACAAATGTACCCAGAATGTATTGATGAGATGGTCAGATGTTTTGAAGATTTGTAGTATCACATCACTTTTTTGTTCATTTATGGGATGTGGTCATTGCTGGCTGGGCCAGCATTCATTGACCACCCCTAGTTGCCCTTCAGAAGGTGATGGTGAGTGTCGTGTTGTTCACCCTGGGGTAACACGGACTGCAACACGATGCGGTTAAATGATCAAGCACACACCAAATGTAGGCGTTGGTTCAATAAGATTTATTGAACTTCAGTAACGAAGCACACAGCTGTGGGTTGACTCTCTACTACTCTAAGTAAACTAACATTTACTATCTAGACCAGGCTAGCTCTGATCCACGTGTAGAAGGTGTTGAATGATTTGTACACCCTGACTGTCACTACAGTTGTCGCCAGTGGAAAGAGGCAGAGTGCTGATGCCTCGTGTGTTCTGTCTGGTGATTGGTTGTGTTCTGTTCTGTATGTTGATTGGCTCACCTGGGTATCTGTCACTGCCTGCTTTTACCTCATGATATGCATGGGTGCATATTATGACATTCCCCCTTTTTAAAAAAAAATTGTTGGCTGCTTAGAGCATGTACGACATATTTACAAAAGTAACTATACACAGCAATTGGTGAGTGAATGGATATGTACATGTAAGGTGTCTAACGTGCAGAAACATAACAGTATATCTACACAAAATAACTATTTATAAGTCCAGTCATTGGGGCTGTCGTTAGATTCTTGTGGACCGCCTGAGAGGTGGAGGCGGGGATGATGGTGTCTTGACAGGTTGGCATGCAGCCAGATTGGTGGCCTCGTGGAACGAGGTGTCCGGATAAGGCAGAACAACGTCTGGGAACGTGAGATCCGGTGGTGGGCAGGCAAGTTTGTGTAGTGCCCTTCTGTTGCGCCGGACAATAGATCCATCGCCATGGGCAGCACGGTAGCATTGTGGATAGCACAATTGCTTCACAGCTCCAGGGTCCCAGGTTCGATTCCGGCTTGGGTCTCTGTCTGTGCGGAGTCTGTACATCCTCCCAGTGTGTGCTTGGGTTTCCTCCGGGTGCTCCGGTTTCCTCCCACAGTCCAAAGATGTGCAGGTTAGGTGGATTGGCCATGATAAATTGCCCTTAATGTCCAAAATTGCCCTTAGTGTTGGGTGGGGTTACTGGGTTGTGGGGATAGGGTGGAGACCTTGGGTAGGGTGCTCTTTCCAAGAGCCGGTGCAGACTCAATGGGCCGAATGGCCTCCTTCTGCACTGTAAATTCTATGATAATCTATGAACCACAAACGACCTGGGAGCAGCTTGTCGAACAACAACAGCTGGAGCTGATCAGCCTCCAACAGGCAACTTGATGCGAACAGCGTCCTTCGGAGAGAGCACGGGCAGATCAGCAGCATGAGCATCATATGTCAGCTTCTGCTGGGCTCTGATCTGCTGCATCTTTTGCAGCACTGGAAGGTGATCCAGGTCAGGTACATGAATGGCCGGAACAGTCATCCTCTGGATCCTTGATGGGATCAGGTTCCAAATCCAGCAGCCCTTGCTGCACACTTCGAATGCATCTGCATTGGAACTGGGATCGCTGGCCCCCGATCGTAGGTGCAGACCTGCACAAAGCCGCATAATGGCCAAGCATCTTGCAGTCGAGACATCGCCTGCTTCTTGCAGGGCATTGCTTTAAATGGGCAGTGCCGCAGTTTAGGCATGTCATCACGTCGACGTCATGGCGCTCGGTGCGTCGTCGCACATGCACAGTGCGGTCAGCCGCCACTCGTACCTGCGCAGTATAGTTTCCGGCCGCTTCGTTCTCCCGACCGTGGTGCGCGCATGCGTGGGACCCCTGGAAAAGCACGCTAAATGGCCCCCTTCATCGATGCTCAGGCGCCACATTTGGGTGATAGTCTGTACACACTCAGCCTCGTGGGAGGCAAATTGGTCCTGCTCTGCCGACTTAAGGCGGGAATAGCGACTTTTCGCCTGTTCGTGGACTTTGCAAGTCTCGATGGCCACTGGCAGGGTCATATTTTTTATTTTTAGGAGCTGCTCCCGCAGGGCATCGGAGTGGACACCAAACACGATCTGATCAGTGTCACCGTAGTTGCAGGATTGTGCTAGAATACAAAGATGAGTGAGAAAAGACTGGAAAGGCTCATCCTTACCTAGAAGGCGCTGCTGGAAGACATAACTCTCGAAGCTTTCGTTCATCTCAATCTCACAGTGACTTTCGAATTTGGCCAGGACGGTCTGGAACTTGGTCTTGCCCTCACCGTCGGCAAAAGTGAGCGAATTGAAGATTTGGATGGCCTGATCTCCCGCAGTTGACAGTAGCAGCGTGATTTTTCGGGCATAGGACGCACTTTCGAGGCCCAGGGCCTCAAGGTATAGACTGAATTTCTGCTTGAAGACCCGCCAATTGGCACTAAGGTTCCCGGAGATCCGGAGCTGTGGAGGTGCCTGGATCTTTTCCATACTGCCGGAAGGCAGTTGCTGGTCGTCTGTGAATTTTCCAAGGTAAATTACTTAGAAGCAGTAGCCACTGCTGGTATCATGTCGTGTTATTCACCCTGGGGTAACACGGACTGCAACACAATGCAGTTAAATGATCAAGCACACACTAAACGTAGGCGTTGGTTCAATAAGATTTATTGAACTTCAGTAACGAAGCACACAGCTGCCTGTGGGTTGACTCTCTAC